>NC_138186.1:103086392-103781721 GCF_964194105.1 Spermophilus citellus | reverse complement strand
ATAAAGGCCATCTCTCTATAGAGTGGAGAGAAGCACCTGAGATATTCAGGTTTTCAGCTTTTGTGGTACAGGGGTTTGGAGTTGTAGTTGTGGTGCTATGGGATAGGCTCAGGGGTACTTTCATCAGAACTAGGTGGGTGGGAATAGCCTGGGATTGGCTTAGGTCGATGGCACCATGGGGCTTTCCAGACTCAAGGGGTCTTGTCATTCTGGGGTTGGCTTAGGTTTATAGTACCATGGGGTAGGTCACTAATGGGGATGGAGGAGTTCTGGTAAGAAGAAGTACAGGAAAGCATGGCAGTTAACATTTAAAATGGCTACTCAGATGTTAAATCAAGATCCTATACTTATTAACATCTCTGGATGAATACTGCTTTTAAAAGTCTATAAGACCTGAACAATTACTTTAAAGAAGTCATATTATCTGCATGACAAGGATGACACACTTTTGGAGATAGAGCAGACTGAGGAATACAGTTAAAACAACACAGAGACTTTAGGATCACTGGGGGGCAACATACAAACTCTTCAGTTTAGGGCTTATCTTCATGAGAGACACCTAAAAGTTGTAAGAATCTCAGCTAAATAGATGAAGATCACATTTGATTATTTTGTTTCTGATCATCAAGTCACTTCCACCATCATAAATTGGAAATAATTGTGTTTACAAACTCTGGTCTACACCTTGCCTCAAAAACCTGAGTTCCTGAGACACACGCAAACTAGGGATATCTGCCTTTTTAAAACTAATTTTCAGTCTTTTTTTTTTTTTTTTTGTTCTAATTATTTACACATGACAGCATATTGCACTTCAATTCATTTAATTTTCAGTCTTTTTAATAGGGACAATGTTTTCTTCTCTCATGATAAAGTTGAATTCCAGGAGAAAGAAAATAAGACATTTTCAATAGTATATGTTAGGGTAGAAATGATACCAGGAAAAAAAATCCACAATGAAACTAAGAAAACTAGGCAAGGAAAGTCAAGAAATAAGGAATACAGAAGAAGATATTTTATCTGGCCTATAAGAACACAAACAGTGATATTTAATTGCAATTTGAAGACCAAGTAAGGTTCAGACAGGCAGAGGTTACACTTTATTAAAAGGCAAAGGAAGAGAAAGTATAAATAACATCAAAGGGAGAGGGTAAACCCTGGGGAAGCCTGGTAGTTTTTCCAAAAGAATAAAGATCAGAGTGAAATTAGAATATGAGATTTATTCTCTAGGCATTTGAGAGATACTATAGGGTTTTTAGATTCAGAATAAAATAATTAAAGCATGGCATCTGATGATTTGGGTGCAGAAATAAGATTCAATGGAGATGGAAAGATCTGTTGAGAGAGCAAAGTATTCTCAGTTAAAATTAATGATTCAGCTGCATTTTGAGAAAAAATAAGGGTGAATATTTGGGTGGGTGAAACCAAAAACCCCAAAGAGATTAGTAGTTTGGGAGCAGATGACCAATGATAAAAGGAAGAGATTTGAGGAAAGTCATGAGGAAAAGCAAGCCATAGGGTGATTTTGACAAAATGTAGATAACTTTGTGTTTGGAAATGATAAATTTAAAGAAATGATGAAACAAAATTTTCCAATTGAGTTTAAATGATAGAGGTTATTGTGGTCATCATTATTTGGGCCACACAGAGAGAGGTGGGCTGTTAGGCAACGTCCCCAAAAGTTATTGTACTATTACTCTATTTATACTTTGTGATGCATTTGCAATTGCCCAGATATGGACCTTTAAGAGGCTATGAGGGGCAAGGGGGAGGGAAAAAAAGGGAGAGAATTGAACAACAGCAGGGGAGATAGAGAGGGAAGATGGGAGGGGAGGGGAGGGGAGGGGGGATAGTAGGGGTTAGGAAAGGTAGCAGAATACAACAGACACTAATATGGCATTATGTAAAAATGTGAATATGTAACAGATGTGATTCTGCAATCTATATTTGGGGTGAAAATGGGAGTTCAAAACACAATTTGAGTCTAATGTATGAAAGATGATATATCATGAGCTATGTAATGCTTTAAATAATCAATAAAAAATTAAAAAAAAAAAAAGAAAAGGAAAACAACAATGCTTTAGTAGGTGGAATAGGATGAAGAGGAGGACGAAGAGGAGGACGAGAAGAAGACAGCAAATAAGTTGTTTTTGCAGATTATTGTCACCATATCCTTCTTACAGCATGGCACAAAGAACAGTATGTTGTTGTTGTTGTTTTTTTTCACCTAAAATAACAGTTTAGTAAAAAAGTAGTGAAGACAAAATTGTCAAATGACACTGAGCAGACTACACAGTATAGTACAGTCGACTATAGGTGGGAAGGCAAACACAGATTGCAAAGGGAAAGACAGAGTCCAATAACCTGGAGTGGGAAACACAGAGCAATGCAAACATGCTGTGTTTGAGGTACACAGAGAATGTGAAACACGAAGGAGCATTTGAGGAAAGCACACACAGTTATGAGATCCTATGACAAGGGCACCAAGCCTCAGAAATGATGGAAATATCATGTTGGGACACTTATTGAGGTAGGTGGCAAGCTTTCTGCATCATGTTCAAAAGGAAATGGATATCTTCTATGACAATGGTTGAGAGTTCTTGGTATCATTGAGGCTGACCACAGTCATCAGACAGGCAAGAACAAGATGATAGAGTAACAGAACAACCTTTCAAGCTTGTACTTATTGCCAACCCTTAAGAGAGGAGGAATATAACAGTAGAACTCCAATATATAATGCATCTCTTTGT
Source organism: Spermophilus citellus (assembly GCF_964194105.1). Lineage (NCBI taxonomy): Eukaryota > Metazoa > Chordata > Mammalia > Rodentia > Sciuridae > Spermophilus > Spermophilus citellus. The sequence goes on along the minus strand of NC_138186.1, from coordinate 103,778,974 downwards.
TTGGAGACATCTGTGACTGATTGTATGCTTATCATTTAGTGGTTTATTAAATATGGTGTTTTTAATTTAATAAGAATTTCTTTTTCAGTTATATTCAGATAATGAGCACAGGACCCTGTGTTTAGTACTAGTAAATGAGGTGAATACTTTCTAATTAAGGATTGAGTAGATAAATGACTAACTGAATTTAATCCCCAAATTTCCATCAAACAGTAATCATGTAACACATCTTATTGAGTCCAAGTGGACCCTACCTAATGAATATTTTGCTGTCACAATGGTATCAAAGTAGCAAATAAGTGATTCCTGTTTGTGTCCACCTCATATCAATGCACATGGCAGAAAGCTAGTTTCTTATAATTATAGATCCAGTGAGTGTAGTTTGAGATAGGACAGTGATTTAGCATGGTAATAGTTTGGAGATGTGTTTTGAAATTTTAAATTGGACATTGACCTATCTACTTGATGGAATATGAAATACCACAATTCATTAAAACCTATTACATAGTAAAGGATTATCTGTATTCAAACATGTAAATAGATGCATTTTACAGGTAGAATAGATGCTATAAACATGTTTTTTTATACTGGTAATAACATGTTTTTTATGATGAAAAAATTACTTCTGATATTTATAGTATATCCTTTTTAACTTATTCTTATATATTATTTGAAAGATAGATAAATAATATGTAATGTTCAAATAGATGTGGCTTAGTGATGGCTTGTGTTTAGTATTAAACTGATATTAATTGTTTCATATCAATCATTTTTCTATTCTAAAACCCTTTATGTTCTTATTTTTCTTAACTATGTGCCCCAAACACATCCAAGAATATTAATAGAAAGTTAAATTTTTTATTGACTATTCTATAAGGGCTCTTATTGCTGCAGAGTTTTTGGTCTACATTTTATTCTTTATACTGAAGCCAGCTGTATAAGCTTCCATTTTTGTATATGCAACTACTTTTAGCATGGTAGGCTGCCAAACTTCACTGGCTTTTTTTCTTTTTTTTTCTTTCTTTTTTTTTTCATGCTGCCTGCTCTATATTTATTATTCTCCTCAGAGTTTTCAAATTTAACAAATTCACAGATGCTTTCTCTGTCTAGGCTCATTTATGTAGATTTTTATGACAGTAAATATGTCTACTGACCCACTCAACACTTCTCTTTTTGCAGCTCTGGTAAATTCTCAGTGTTTGAATCATGTCTTCTTCCACTCACAAACATCTTCATGTAATCATTTCATTATATGATGTTTGAAAACTGTTCTTAACTATGAGAGCATGGAGGTTAATAGGACTTGTATTATTGTTTGCACAGAATTTTATGTCTTCAGAACATTCATTTTTTTAAATTTAAAAATACATTTAACCCTCTGTATTTGAGGACAGATCAATATAATTTTAAGCTTTCTGTTTAGCAGTACTTGTCAGGACACCTCATTGATTTTTAGAGACACATTTGGACATATTCTTGATTATGCTGGCAACTGATATTTGCAGTGAAATCATTTTCTTGGACCACTACCAACAAAATTTCCAGAAAATAAAGTTATTATTCAACAAGAAGAAATAAGCTAAATTTACATTTTACTTTGGTAAATAAATCTCATATTTTTCTTCCTTTCATATCCTAAGCTTTTAAATTTTAAGATAACGTATAACATACATTATTAACTATTTCTTTGAAAATAAAAAATAAGAATGTTCTTTAACCATAAGAGTAGCTTACATGAATATTTAGTTCTCCACTTTCAGAATTATAATCTTCCACATCTTTCTATCGACATTATTCCTATAGACCTATAAACATTATTAGAATATTCCAGTATAATTGATATATTTCCATGTTCAGTGGCACCAAATTTTAAAGATTTTATTTTGGAGATCAATCAATCACATGGTAAATTCCATTTCAGTTTTTCATGATGATGGCATTTCTTCATATTGCAAATTTCATATGTCCATAGATGATGTTTCCTCATTCATGATGAATTTAAAAACTATATTAAATCTGTTGTCAATCTATAATTCAGCAGATTTTATTCCACTCATGAGCTTCATGAAGATGAATTATGAGAGTTAACCACATATATTTTTTTCAATTTTTAAAAATAATTTCTTTTTTAAAATTTGTTCTAAATAGTTATACATGACAATAGAATGCCTTTTGACACATTATATATAAATGCAGTATAACTTCTCATTCTTCTCATTGTATATGATATAGAATTACACTGGTCATGTAGTCATATATGCACTTAGGGTCATAATGTCTGATTTATTTTACTATCCTTCCTATCCTCAAAGCCACTCCCTCTCTTCACACCCCTCTGTCTAATCCAAAGTACATTTAGCCTTCCCTACACCCTACTCCCTTATTGTGAATATATAATCATTCTGTCTTTTAGGTCATTGGCATTTTCAATCCATTTTTCAATAAAGTGTAGGTTTTTAAAAATATTTTACTATTGCACAGTGAAATCCTATTTGCTATTCTATAAGTTATGACCCTACTTTATTCTAAGAATAATGTCTCTTCAAATTAATTTCTAGAAATGGTTTCCACCCTCTCGAGTGGTGATGGGATTATTATATTATATAATGACATTAATTACAGGCTGTAAATATATATTTAGCCAAGATAGGTGGTAAATGACTGTAATTTCTGCTAAGACAGGAGGATCACAAATTCAAGGCCAGCCTCATCCATTTAGAGAGATGCTCTGTGACTTAGAGAAACCCCATTTCAAAATAAAGAATAAAAGAAAAAAACTGGAGATTTAGCTAGTGTTAAAGTGCCCCTGATTTCAATTCCTAGTACCAAAACAAAATAAAGAAGATAAAATATTTATTATGCAAAGAATCTTCTAGAATGGTAGCTACCTAATGTTAAACATTTTAAGAATCTCACTTGTGATAAAATTTTTAAAATTTTTTTCAGAATGGAATTTAATACAGAGTAAAGAAACTAATTTGTTTAGACAGAAGATTAAGGGAAGGGTATGTTCCTGGCTGAAAGAAATACTGGGCTATTGTATTTTAAACTAATAGAAGAATGATTCACATAAAATGTGAAAATTAAAAATTTCAAACATAATGAAAAATAGATTAGACTATGCTTTCTTCAAAAAATTCAAAATAGATGATACTAAAAATAATCAACATAGTCATGATAATGTATAAAGAAGACATTTTTTTAAAAAAATTGATGAAAATGGGACAGTGGGGGAAAATATAAAGGCAACTTTAAGGAAGAGCTAACCAAAAAATGCAATTGTTCATCAGTGAATTAATCAGAACTTTACCATAAAAGTAAATAATGATGTAAGCCTAAGAAATAAATTATAGGGGTGGATAAAATGATAGTAAGATGTTAATTTTATAATGAAAATTTTTATTGTGATAATACAAAATAGGTATCTGATTTAGGGTCACTTGGCATCTCATACTTCTCTTTCAATGTTTTTGTTTTATTTTACAAAGACACATTTATAAAACTGAAATTATTTTAATTTATGTAATTAATAATAATTAAATGAGAATCCAAGCTAAAATGATTTACTAGTAGTATAACATCCAAAGAATGTAGAACAGCAGAATAATCCTCGGTACAAAATAAACAACATGCAACATTAATAGTATGTTATACTATTTTATTTTATATAATACTTTTAAGGGTTATGTATTGTTCATTTTCAGATTTCTTGAAAGTTAAGTAAATTTCAAATGATAATTGAAGATATGAAATCAACTGCTCTCATTGAAGAAAAATTAAAACTCAATTCCTTTTAGTTAAAATTCAGAATGTTTATAAAAAGGAATAAAAGTTTTGGTTTTAAAAAACATATACACAGAATCCAATATATATGGGACTTGTAAAGGTTTTTATTCAGTTGAGAATCTCCATCCTGAAACATAATTTTTTTTTAAATTCAAATTGATTTAATTTTACTTGATAAAAAACAAAACTGTACCTATTTATGGGGTACCACGCAATGTTTTGATACATGTGTTTATTGTGTAACATTTAAATCAGGTAAAAAATATCTATGCTCTAAAATATTTATAATTTTTATAGTTAAAACATTCAAAATCCTGTTTCCTGTCCTCTTAGAATGTATAGTTATTTACTGTTACCTGATATCACCCAACAGTGCACACAGGCCCGTCTTGCTCCTAGGTGGTCAGCCATTCCTTAGGGGGAATGCTAATTAGGAAAGAAATATTTTCCATGACTCCAGAAGTTTCTGAGAAGCTTTTATTCTGATGTCACTTGTAGGATATGGTTTGGGACTGCTTTGACCTCTGTTGTTCAGGAAGGCTTCTCTCTTTAGGCAGAACTCTCACTGGTAGATTAAGATAACCTGTTCCCATTTCAAAGGAGTTGAAGTAAATGGACTACTTTCCTTCTAACTTCCTGGTGGATGAGTCCTTCAGAATGTGCTCAACAGTGGGGCATTTAGAAGAGTGAAGGAGTTTCAGGATGTAGAGTAGCATCTGTACAAGTGAGCCTTTCTGTGCTCCTTCACGCCAGGAAATAGAATCCTCTTGAGTAACACAATTCTTATTAGCTTATGTAAGTTGTCTCTGAAATCAAAGCAGCTTTGAGAATGGCCCATTGGATCAGTCCTTTCCATTTAGCACTAGCATTCATCATTTATCCAATTTAATCTTTGAACTTAATCTTTGAATGGTTGGTGGCAATTATAAAAGCATGTGTCAGAACACTGCTGTTTCACAGATAGAGGCATATGGACTCTACCATGGAAGCCTAGACTGGAACATCTAGAACCATATGCTTTGTAAATCATGAAATATCACTGAGACTTCAATTTTATGTTTTATTTTCTCTTAAAATGGAGTTTATTTTCACCAAGTCATTTATGTAAAGGTCTGATTAATAGCTTGAATGATATTATCATAAAATTATAAAATTTATTTATTGTAATTTTTCTATTTACAAATAACATCCCAAACCTGTGCATTTTAATTTTAAAGATAGCTTTACCCTAACTTCTTATGAATGGACTTAATTGATCTAAATGAAATATTACCTATGATATATGAAAGTCACTCATGGCCAACAAGCAAAGTGTCTTCCTTCGATAACTCTAATGTTAGAGGACCTATAACACAGAGCTAAACAAACCACTTAACAAGGGAGTTTCAAGCATGCTGTAAACTGCCATAATATACCCAGATAAAATGCTTCACCTACCACCTAGTCCATTTAGGCATACCTTAATCTAGGTTGACTCAAAATTAATTATCACATTCACAGTTAGGTCTCTGATTTTTACTCTGCATGTTAGAGAAGCAGACATTTTGGATTGTGTGCTGTTTTAGTTTTGGCTTTCCTAGTGAATGAGCGTAAACTTCACTAATGTTGATTAAAAGAGTAATTTTCTTAGAAGTAAAAATGAAATTTTTCTCTTAAGCAAAGCATGAACCAGCAAAAATATAACATCTTGAGTAACTGTCACTGTAGCATTTAAATCACAGGAGTTTGACTTTTTATTTTTATTTTTTTAAATATCTGGTATGGGTTCATTTTTAATGACAGGCAATATAGTGTGTTAAGTGCATTAACTTGTATCTCTGTCACAACTTTATGGGCTGGGTAATATCTGTGTCTTTTCACTTTTAAAGGTTAAAGGTAAGATTAGTTTTCTGGTGAATTTTGGTGGCAGCCTTTGAACATAGGTAATCTGAACCACCACTGCTATAAATAACCTCTACTGTTTCTATGGCTTTCTGTCTCAAGTTACTATTGAGCAGGCTCTATTTTTTAACAGATGATGATGTCTCTTTAGTTTCAAAATTCCAAAACTTGTTATCTTAAGTCTTTGGGTTTGTTTGCTATCTGTCTTTAATTTTCTTGCCTCAGGTTGCCTTTAGTTTTATCAGTTATTTTGATGTCTTTAATATTGAATTAGCATTTGAGTATTCTTTATGCTGGTACTAAATTGGCTCATTTTCCCTTCAACAATTCAGTACACTGACCATGCATAGAAACCTGTATGATTTGCTAAGTTGAGTCACTTGTGCAGTTATCTAAATTATTTATTTTTATTATAAATCATTATTTACATGGCAAGCTATAATCTTGATTTACAGTGATAACATTAATTGACTGCACTTGACTATGTACCTTAACTCTACATAATTTGCTTATAAATTTTCAGAAATTTTTTATGTTGTTTAGTGTGGGAGGCTTATAACCATTTTTGCAAGACTACCATATCAATGTGACTCTCACTAATTGGCTGTATGTGGTATAGAGCTTAACTTCAAGGGAAGGTTTTCAGTTTTCTGCCCAAACAAAATTCTTCCTTAGCCCTTCTTATTAATGATTACTCCTCTACTGCTATCTAATTCACAAAGGCTGGTTTCTACCTATGGCCAAGTAAACTCACTATTCAGCCACAAAGATGAATTCCCATGAAAATCTAAGATAATACAAATGTTTGGGATTAGTAGTAGATCACAATGGCCTTTCCCTATGCCTATTGCATTTCCTTAGATTTAATAACTACCATTACCTACCTCCATCCCTGGGACACAGGGATCTATACCAAGACTCAGCCATCAGAATCACCTGTAGATATTTAAAATGGCACAAGCATCCAAGAGAATGTCATTTCATTTCTGCTAAAGGATGCTGGCTAATCCATTTGTAAATCACATTGGAAATTAGCCTAATACCTAAGAGAATTGAAAAGTACTTTTCTCCACAGTCAGAAGGTAAAATGAAGTACAGGTTATGAAAACACTTTTGAAGCCCTGGCCCATTCTAGGAAACTCTTAATAGATCCTATTTAGAGACATTGTCAGCCTAGTGTGAATCACTTTTCTACTCTTATCAAACCTAGTGCACCCCTGAAAACACACACTTTGTGTCTAATTAAAAATGACTTCAAAATATATATGGAGTGAAAAAGGAGCCAATAATGACAGAGGTAGATCAGAAGCCCTACCTTTTATGAGACAATTCTCCTATTGAGTTGAATGTATGCTTCCTCACTTTTCTTCACTGACTGGCTCTTTGGGCTCCTACAAAGCCATGGTTAGTACAGGGCACTTTCTTCAGTTTGTCCTAACCTGTAGATGACAACTTGATAATTGGAGATGGGGGACAGGTCCTTGTTCCCCAAGTGTTGAATGTTAAACGCTCTAGAAATGCCAAGGCAAGCATACAAAACAAGTTTTATTTAAGAAAGTGATAGCAACAGACTTCTTGGAAGAGAAAGCTCCCTAGAGTTGGGTGTCCACCAGAGGGGGTGTGTCCTGCTTTTTTATAAACCCCAGAATCCCTCTTTTAATTATTTTCTTCTCTTTCTTCTCTGTGTACTTGCCTGAGAGCAGGGACACAGAGGTTAATTGTTAGCAACCCAGAGTACCCAGGAACCTGATTGCAGAGGTTAACAACCCATTGTCTTTTCAGTTTGCTAACCAGTGATAACCAGTCCTCACCCTGGATTACTCAACCAGACTGCCTGACCTTTGGCCCTGCCTCAGTTTGCTGAGGAATGTGAAATAGCCTATCCACTCAGGCCAGGCAGGGCTACAGGTAGATTGCCTTTTCACAAAGAAAGCATGTGGAGGGTCAGTACAGTGGGCTCACTTTATAGAATTATACTCTTAACCTTATGTTCCCACTATTCTCATCTATCTATTTCCTTACAAATTCATGTGGGTATTTTCTTCCCATGGGATAAAGTCCACACTACTTAAAGTGTTTAGTAGATTTCACATATGTACTTTGTGAATCAACTAATTTTTTTAACTCCATTGGTTTTGAGTAATAAAAGATAACAATCATTTTGTAGAGTAAATATAAAGGAAAAATGTCTATTTATTAACAGTGATTTCAACTTGATTAAACACAGCCTGCACAGTTGGTAATGAATTGTTCTTTGTTATGAGTATATTATGAGTATACTGAGTCTTGATATCTAAATAATTGTAGAGATGTGCTACATTCCTGGATTACAAGACTCAACCAAGTAAGTGTGTTAACTCTCTCTAATTCATTGGAGTCTTAATTCAGTTTCTATTCAAATCAAAACATGGATTTAGGTAGACATAGACAAGGTTTTTCTGATATTTGTAAGGAAAGGCATAGAGCATAGAATAGCTAGTATAATTTGAAAAGGTAAAATAAAGTGTGAGCAATCAGTCTACCTGACTTTAATACATACTATTTAAGTCTAATTAAGATTCTCCAGTACCATTAGGGAGATACATACATAGAATATTTATGATCCAATTTTTCTTTCTATAATCAATTCAAGGATATCACATTGTTCTTTTCAACAGCTTTGCTTTGGCATTTATCACCAGCATGGTGTTGTAGTGTTACAGAAAAATGGTTAGCTGTTAGAACAATTATATTACCCAGTAATTTTTTTTTAGTACCTGAAATATTCAAGTGATTATTTTAATATCACAATACTTTATTAAATCTGTTTTTTGCTGTTGTACATGTATTTATAAAAAATTATAGAAATAATCTTTTATGCAACTTAATTGTAAGATCAAATTTGAGACTTGCACCTATATTTAACTTGGGTTCAAAGTACACAATGTGAACAATTCTGTTATATGAAGCTGTTAATAAGGTTGATTTTATACATTATTGTTTTAATATAGTTTGAAAATACCTATTCTAATCAAATTACCAAGGTTTTAAAGATTATTTTGTCTCATGTTAGATATCACTTACCTTACATCAAAATAACCTGAATTCTATCAAATATGATCACATTTCCATCCCATATGTTTGTTCTCTTTACTGAACTGCTAGAAATTTGGATTTTGATCTTTTCTTTTATGTATACTCTATAACACATAAAGGCAAAATTACCTCCCTAAAACCAGGTTGACAATTACTATTGTTTTTATTGTTATTTTAGTGTTTTTGATGAAATTGGTATGTTTTCAACCTCTACATATAGGATTGCATATGATTTCACCTACAAATGCCCCATGTACTTTACTTAGATAATTTATTTGTATTAAATTTTACCCTTTCTCATCTCTTTTCAAAAATAAATAAATAAATAAAAAAGGATGAAATGCACAAGGCCTAGGAGAAAGCAGTGAGGAATTGAGATTGTTCTGCAAGAAGCAGTCTTCTGTGAAGAGGGCACTTAGCACCTGTGAACACTAGCAGAAGATAAATGATTCTCTCCTTTCCCTTCATACATTTTCATCTTTTGCTATGATCTTCAGCAGTTTCCTTACAAAATTTGTTACTGAATAGACACTTAATAAAGCAAGTCGAATGACTGAGATTTGCTTTCTGGGCCACCCTGCACATTGTGCCTTGTGTGTGTGTGTTGGAATACAAACTAAAATGCATGCTCAATACTGACTCATTAGTATCAAATTCCAATCGATAGGATAGCACCAAGTGGTGCAAAAGTGTAGCAGTGTAGCAGGAAGGTCCACCCTGGCTCCACTGTAGCAAGCTCTGAAATATAGCAACTAAAGGAAGAATTAATTTGTAATTGGATTTAGTGATTTATTATTTAAAGATCACCCCTCCCTTTCTGCCCTAACAGCAGTAATTAAATGACCTAATATCCTAATTATCTGTCCAAGGAGATGGACAGATTTAACTTCAGAGAAGTTTTATTTACTATCTACTCTGACTCCTCCCTTCTGGCCCCCTTCCAGGAGTCTTTCCACATCTGCTTGAGGTCTTCACCCCTCAAAGCTAACATCCTACAAAGCTCACATCTCCTGGCATATAAAACCTTCTTGATTTTACTTTGTGTAAGTTTCTCAAAAAATCTGCTTAGAATTACTGTTTTCTGTTATTCCATTTTTTTCACTCCCAAAATGTGTTCTAATCTGATTTATATTCATATTGCCATCAGAATACTGTTCCTACTTCACTCCTCAATGACTAATGAATTTAAATTACACATTTAATCTTCAGCTAAGAATCAACTTATGAGATTAATTTATATGTCCACCTACCATTTGATATATTCACTAGAATGTTTCTCAATGATCTGTTACTTAAAAGTGTGGCTAATTCAGGAAGCCGAGGCAGGAAGATTTTAAGTTCAGGGTAGTCTCAGCAACTTAGTTGGAATCTGTCTCAAAATTAAAAATAGTAAAAAGGAATGAGAATGTGACTCAGTGGTACAGTGCACCTGGGTTCAAACCCCAGCACTGGGGGGCAGGGAAAATAACTACTTTTTCTCTTAGATTTTGCTCATTTTTTTCTGTTTAAATAACAGATTCATGATGCACATCCACAGATAGATATTTTTGAGACACTCATGTCACTTCCTGCTCTCAATCTATATCACTAATCCATGGCAATCTGTGGCCCAATGTTTCTTGGCTTGGTAAGATTATTTGAATTTCTACCAGTATCATTCTAATTCCAGCCACTCTCATTTTTTTTTCCAGGAACTCCTTTATAATCTCCCTGATTTATTATTTACCTAATTGTTTGCACATCTCAGAATGACATATTCAAAAATGTCATTATCTTGCTAAAAATAAACTTCCAGGCCATGTAATATCCTTCTTTGAGGCAGTAAATATATCCAGTTCTGCATTCCTACTTAACTTCATCTCCATACATCTTTCCAAGTCGGTGCTCCAGCATGGTTCCTCTTCCAGTTCCTTGATTTTAGACTTTCTACTCCAACTTTTCACACATGATAATCAAATTCCAGATTTGAGCTTCAATTCCTATTTTCAGGCACATGTTGCAATTGTCTTAATCAAACTTACAAAAACCTGTTTGTTTTCTATAGGTGATTTTACAAACTATTTTTTCTTTTTACTTTATTGTGTGCATTTATATATCTACTTATTTTTATTTTGTATCCCACACTATGCATAAAAGCATAGCTTGTACATATTATTTAACCACTATACACCTAGCACTTGTCATAGAGCCTGATAAATATTAAGTATTTAATAATTATCTATTGAACAAATAAATGCATCAAGTGGATGAACAACCAAAATGAAATTTGCTTTCTTCCTTCAATATCTCAAAAATAGCATATGATGATGCATCTATGACATGTGTTCATGATATAAAGCCAAATAATATACAACATTTAAGAATTCTGAATTTGTTGTAGCAAATTAATGTAACCTCATTATAAATTGCTTGGAGCTATCCATTTACAAAATAATGCTACAAATGTGAAAATGAAAGCATTGGAAAATGATTCCAATTTTAGGAAAGAACATTTTGAATGAGAACATTAACATTTGCAAAGACATTTATTTTCAATTTTTAGCAAGATGACTAAATGGCAATATGTGCTTTTGCTTTGTGTACGAAGGTGTAGTCAGTCAGTTGATTCTACTTATGTGCTGAAATGAGTTATTATATATGAAAAAATGTTGACTCCAATTGCTCTCATTTTTCCTTCCAAGCCCAGGATATGTTGTGATAAAATCAGGAACTGCTAATGACACTGTGGCTTCTGTTTAATATGAGTTAAAGTTTCATCCTGGCTTCTATGTCAGGTGGTACATCTTCCTTGGGAAGAGATTCTCTAAGGTCAGAATGATTAAAAGGATTTTTGTACGTGGCAAGTTGAAGGTTGAACATGTTCACAGGTATCTGATTCCTGTTCACATACTTTGACCCGCTAAGCCATTCTGCCTTTCTTTATAAGGATCACTGAAGCCAAATACTCAAGTCCTAAATTGAAGTTAAACGTCACAAGGAATTTTCTGGGCTTTATACTTTAACCTTTCCATGTTTTCAGGCTTAAATTACTAACCTTGGTATTCTCTGTCAGAAAAGGCCAAGTGAATAGTCGTGAGTTCTTATTTTTTTTTTTTCTTTTTGTATATAACAAGAAGCCTGATGGCAGGGAGCTTATTTTTTTTTGTTGTTGTTATCATTTAGTAATTAAAATAAGACCACATAAAGAAAGTTCAGGTGTTTGCCAATATTTGGAAGCGTAGCTATCTTGAATTTGTGAACTTCAGAAGGCAGATTAAATGTTGTGCATTTATATGAGGCTTTTAATGACATTCATCATCATTTTTTCTGAAGACCCTGGGGTACATTCTGTGCAATTTAATAGTGTGCTACTTTTTGTGAACTCCCTACTCTTCTCTCTTGGGTTACTGCAGTTTATCTCTGTCAAAAATGGGACTATGAGGGGAAAAAACGTTGCACACTAAAAAGATAAGTCTAGTATATTCAGGAAGCATTTGATCTCCATGATGGATCTCTTCCTAATTTTAATTTGCAATTATGGATTTTGATCTTTAGCCAAGACAAATTATTTTCTCTGTTAGATACAGATGTTGTTATATGTTGGCAAAATACTGTTAATTATTTACCAGAAATTAAAATAATTCATTGATTTATTCAGGGCCCTCTGTTTTAAAACAATTGTCTTGTTCCTAATAATGGAATATATTTCCATCTATTGTTATAGAAAAGCTATTGATAGAGTTGATGAAATAAAAACAAACATTCCTAGGTATTTGGATTTTCTCAAAAGGCCTTTTACCTTATTGAATCTAAAAATTGTTTTTATTATCAAAAAGTGATCTTTGAGTCACATATGTTCAAGCAAGCATACCGATATTCTTGGTATTTGGCAATAGAGAATGATGAAATATTTTAAATGCCATAGAGGTTTTTTAAACAGTCATTTTTCCTTTTTTAAAAAACTTTTGTTTCAAATGAAGTAAGATATTCTGAGGGATACTACTTCCTTGATACTACTTCCCTTCTTCCTTTCTTTAGAGTTGCTCTTAGGAAACTTAAGGTAAAATGTCAAAAAAAAAAAAAAGGATAAATTTCCCCATTAGCTATTAATTAGTTTTGATTGTTTGGGTAATGGAGGAAGAGAAAATTAAAGGGAACAAAATTTAAAATATATTTTTGAGTTAACCTATATGGAAAGTGTTAAAAAGGAATTATATCTGTTCTGGATTGAGACATTGAGTAGAATGTTCTCAGATAATGGTAGGTATCATGAAGTCAACAAAATCATCACAAGATTTGCATAATGTGCTCATTTAATTTTCAATACATTACTCTAATCAGCATCACAACTGCTTCTCCCATCTCTTCCACCAACAGGATTCCTGCTACTGCTATTGTTTATATAACAATAATAGTAAAGCTACTGTAATCATCATAAGCCAGATATGAGTGTAAATTTTCCATACAGCATCTTTTGCTCACTTCCTCCTCATATGTATCACATGGGTAACATTTTCAGTGCCTGGATTTTTCAGTTATAGTAACAGAAAAGTTAAGTAACTTAGCCAGCAAATTGACAACTTGCACTCTAGCCTAAGTTGCTTTTAAATGTGAATTTTAATCACTGAACCAAATTCATGTGGTCAGTGTTAAAAAAGGGAGTGGGAGAGTCCTGTTAGCAGGATAATAATCATATGGTGTATTAAATCATGCTTACAGTGGTCAAGTAGGAAGACAATATTCATGTTCTATCCCAAACTTCCTGAATTTGAATCTGCATTTTAACAAAATTCTTGGATCAATTGCCAATTTGTTTATTAAAATCTCATTTTTTAAACCTCACAGGCTCCTAACCATTTGAAAAATACATAACTATTATTTTGAGTACCTTGTCTTTTTTTCATATATAGAAAATTATTGGAACACATATGATGGCTGTATTTCTCTTCAAAATCTTTAGGTAAAATCAAGAATGAATTAATATTGCAATAAATTTTGTTGTATCATAGTTACAAACAACAAAAATATCATATTTATTATTTTCCATTGTTTTAGTGATAACTAGTTTCTACGACTTTTTTAAAAAATTATTTACATTGCATTTATTCTTTAACATCATGATACATAACAAAGAAATTGAACCTATTTATGGGATACCATGTGATATATCCATACAGTTATACATTCTACAATGTATAAATCAGGTAAAATAGCTATCTCTTCAAACATTGATCATTTCTTTACAGTTAAAATTTTCAAAATCCATTCTCGAAGGTCTTTGAAATACACATTAGAGTTATTCATAGTCACCCTAACATACAATAGTATACCAATGTAACTATAACATTGTGTTGATCAAGCTTTCCCCATCACTTCTGCCCCTTTATTCTCCCTGGCCACTTGTAACTATTGTATTCTCAACTCCTATGAGATTAGTATTTTTAGATTTCACCTGTGAAGAAAACCACACTGTACTTGTGTTTCTGTGCCTGATTTATTTTACATAACATTATGATTGCTAATCCCATTCATATTATACAGAATGACAGTATTTCATTTTGTTTTTGTGGCTGAATAGTATTGTTTGTGTACCAAATAGTACTTATCCACTCATCAGAGGAATGCACTAGGTTGTTTTCTTGCCTATAGTGAATAAGGCTGCAATATATGTGGGAGTGCAGACATCTTTTGACAAACTAATTTCTTTTTTTAAAATGTGTTCTGTTTAGATATAAATGACAGTGAAGTGTATTTTGACATATTATGCATGCATGGAGCATAACTTTCCATTCTTCTAGTTGTACTTAATGTGGAGTTACACTGGTCATGTATTCATATATGAATGTAGGAAAGTTCTGTTCAATTCATTCTACTGTCTTATTCCCATCCCCACTCTCTTTCCTCATTCCTCTTTGTCTAATCCAATAAACTTCTATTCTTCCTTTTCCCCCTCCCCTTGTAGGGTATTAGCATACATATATCAAACAGAAAATTTGGCCTTTGGTTTTTGGGGATGCACATATTTCACTTAGCATGATAGTATCTAGTTCCATCCATATACCAGCAAATGCCAGATTTTCATGCTTCTTTATGACTTAGGAATATTCCATTCTGTATATATACCACATTTTCTTTTCCATTAATCAGTTGAAGGGCACTTATGTTGTTTTCATTGCTTAGCTATTGTGAATAGAACTGCTCTAAACATTGATGTGGCCACATCACTAAAGTATGCTGATTATAAGCCTTTTGGATGTATGCTGAGGAGTGGAAAGACTGGGTGAAGCAGCCGTTCCATTCCAAGTTTTTAAAGGACTCTCCATACTGCTTCTTTGAGTGGTTGCACTAATTTGCAGTCCCACCAGCAATGTATGAGTATACATTTCCCCAACATCCTTACCAATATTTATTGTTACTTGTATTTTTTTATAACTGTCATTCTAACTAGAGTGAGATGGAATCTCAGTGTGATTTTAATTTCCATTTATTTAATTGCTTGAGACGTTGAACCTTTTTTATATATTTGTTGACCATTTATATTTCTTCTTCTTTTAAGTGCCTGTTCACTTCTTTGCCCATTTATTAATTGGGTTATTTTTTGGTGTTAATTTTTTTAATTATTTTTATATCCTGGAGATTAATGCTCTATGTGAGATGCAAGTGGTAAATAGTTTTCTCTGTAGGTTCTCTCTTCAAGTTGTTGAATGTTTTCTTTGCTTGATGCCATCCATTTATTGATTCTTCACTTTACCTCTTTTGCTTTAGGAGTCTTATTGAGGAAGTCAGTTCCTAAAATAACATAATGGAGAGTTGGGTCTATATTTTCTCCTAATAAGTACAGCATCTCTGATCTAATGCCTAAGTCCTTGATTCATTTAGAGGTGATTTTTGTGCACAATGAGAGATTGGGGTTCAATTTCATCTGCTACATATAGATTTTTCAGTTGTCTCAGCACCATTGTTGAAGAGACTAACTTTTCTCCAATGTATGTTCATGGTGCCTTTGTGTAGTATGAAATAACTGCATTTATGTGGGTTTGTCTCCATGACTTATATTCTGTTCCAGTGGTCTTCATGTCTGTTTTGGTGCCAATACCATGGTGTTTTGTTGCTATGACTTTTTAGTGTAATTTAGGTCTGTTATTGTGATGCCTCCTGCTTCATTTTTCTCACTAAGGATTACCTTGGCTATTCTGGGCATCTTTTTTTTTTTTCCAAATGAATTTCATGACTGCTTTTTGTTTATATGAAGAATGTCATTGGAATTTTAATAGAAATTGCATTAACTCTATGTATCCCTTTTGGTAATATGGCAATTTTGACAATATTAATCTTGCCTGTTCATGAACTTGGGATATCTTTTTATTTTCTAAGGTCTTCTTCAATTTCTTTCTTTAGGTTCTGTGGTTTTATTGTAGAGTTTCTTCACCTCTTTTGTTAGATTGATTTCCAAGTATTTTATTGTTTGTGCAGAGGAGGGCTATTGTGCAAGGAATTGTTTTCCTAATTTCTCTTTCAGCTAATTCATTTTTGGCATATAGAAAAACAATTGATTTACAGGTGTTAATTTTATACCATTGCTACTTTGCTGAATTCTTTTACTGAGTTCTAGAATTTCTCTGGTGGGATTTTTTTTTTTTTTTTTGGTTTTCTACATATTGAATCATCGAAGACTAATTTCTTTTCATTTTGGACATATACCCAGGAATGATCATTGGAGGATCATATGGTAGTTCTATTTTTACTGTTTCTGGAACTTCTATAGTGTTTTCCATGATAAATATATCAATGTGGGGCTGGGGATGTGGCTCAAGCGGCATGCGTGCCGCCCGGGTTCGATCCTCAGCACCACATACAAACAAAGATGTTGTGCCCGCCGAAAACTAAAAAATAAATATTAAAAAAATTCTCTCTCTCTCTCTCTCTCTCTTTCTTTCTTTCTCTCTCTCTCTCTCTCTCTCTCTCTCAAAAAAAAAATATCAATGTGCATTCCCATCTGCAGGGTACAAAGGTTTCCTTTTCTCCAGATGTTTGTCAAGAAATTTAGGGCTTTAGGATACTTTCTTAATAACTTTCAATTATACAAGTTTCCCTTTATATGCATGCTAAGAATTCCATTTCTCAATAACTAAGACTGCTAGAATTAAAATACAAAATAATCACTCATTTGTGTTAACACACATTGCAAGTGAAAGCATATCAATGTAATATACCAGCATTAATAATTACATGATTGCTTTAATTTTGTTTTGTGGTTTTTAAAGCAAATTTATTTGTATATTTTTTACTTACAAAGAAATGCACATATTTAATGTTTACAATTATTATTTTATTATTATGGTATAGGGAATTGAACACATAGTTACTTTATAACTGAACCATATTCTCAGTCCTTTTTTTAAGAGAGAGAGAGAGAGAGAGAGAGAGAGAGAGGAGAAAGAGATTTTTTTAAATATTTATTTTTCAGTTTTCGGTGGACACAACATCTTTTTATTTTATTTTTATGTGGGGCTGAGGATCAAACCCAGTGCCCTGCACATGCCAGGTGAGCGTGATACTGCTTGAGCCACATCCCCATTCCCAATTCTCAGTACTTTTTATTTTTATTTTGAAACAAATTCTCACTAAATTACTTAAGGACTTGCTAAAGTGCTGAGACTGGCCTCCAATTTAAAATCCTCCTGACTTAGCTTCTCAAGAAGTTAGGATTATAGGCATGTGTCACAGTTCAGAGCTAATGTGTATAATTGATATGGTCGGACACATGCAAACATCCTAGCTACCATAAACACAATGGCGGTGATAGCTTTTGTTCTTAATACATACTCTCTGACTCTCTGGTATAGATGGTCAAATTACTGTTTTTTAAAGTCTCTTTTAATAATTTTTCTCTTTATACCACCAAATGCAAACAGTTTCATTTGTTTCTTGTTTTATTGTTTTAAATTTATTTCAATTAATATAATTATAAAAATAACTATAACTTTTTTATCCATTTCAAATTAAACAGCTGTAAAATGTTAGTCAAAGAAGTTTGGCTTCTGGCTTTTACCCATCCATCTATTTATTTCTTCCTTTCAGGGTCAACTTTTCTCCCCTACCCTTTAATGTTTAAATTATTTTTCACTCTGTTTCTGATATTGTTTCTACTATAAACAGATCTTTCTTTTCCTGGTATATAAGAAGGTTCATAATGATGTTCCTATTGTTGCTTTCTTACTAAATATCTTTCTACAGCACCTGTAATCTTTTTTTTTTTTTGGTTATGATTTACTGGTTTCTTACTATTAATAATAATGAAATTAGTTACTGTTTTAGTCAACTTTTTGCCACTATGATCAAAAGGCCTACCAAGAACAATTTTTGAAGAGGAAACTGTATTTGGCACTCATAGTTTCAAAGGTCTCAGTTTATAGACAACTGACTCCACTATTCTGGACCTGAGGTATGTCAGAACCCCATGACATAAGGGGGTAGAGGTAAAAAGCATCTCAGAACAGGACAGTTAGGAAATGGGGGGAGACCTCTTTTCACCAGGGACAAAACATACATCAAAGGAATGCCCCCAGTAACCTACTTCCTATAGCCATGTCCTGCTGCCTAGAGTTTCTACCCAATCAATCTATATGTGTGGATTAAGTCATTGATAAAGTTACACCCCTCAACCCAATGGTTTTTCCTCTGAAAATTCTTGTCTTGTCTCACCCATGAGCATTTGAAAGAAACTTTATATGTAAACCATATAATTCCATCCTTGCTTCCCGGAAAGCTTATGCCCATCTCACTAACAGTCCCAGCATTACCCAAAATTTCAAGTCCACAATTGCATCTGAGACTCAAGGCAGACTTGGTGTGAGCTGTGTTAAAAGCAGTTTACAATATCCCATATATAATGGCACCTAGTATATATTTCCATCCCTAAAGGAAGAAATAGGCCATGAAAAGAAGGCATGGGATCAAAGCAAGACCAAAAGCCAGCTGAGAAAACAAGCCCTATTGCTCCACATGAAGCATCTGGGGCACCTGTCATCCTGATGTTCTCTCCAAAGGACTTACCGAGTTCTGCCACTATGTCTTTGCTGATTTCAGTCAGATTAATTAATCCATCATCTTTAAAGCATTCAGGCAGCAACATGAATGTTGCTGAATGTGGCCTCCTTTTGGTTTATGTCTGCTTAATTCTTGAAACTTTATTACATGGACATCCTACATTACTGACATCTCTTAATCTGAGTGATTGCTACTGCAGGTTCAGATTTGTTCTCACATCTTCATGCATCACCCTCTCAGAGGTAACCTGAGAAACTTCAACATTGCCATACTTTGCCTGGTCTTGCAGGTTTTTCCTTGAAACCCCAGTGGAAACTTACATTACCCGCTAACTTCAGCATCCAGCATTCCTGCAGAACCAGCATCATGTGGTTGACACCAAGGTCTGCCATCATTTTGAGCAGTACACAAGCCTCCTGGGACCATGACTGCACCAAACTTTTAAGTGCCAGGGTGGTTGAGCACAGTGAAACAACTTGCTAAGCCATCCTGCACAAGAAGTGTGCCCCCATGGTCTCATCACAATGGAATTTTTACTTTTACACCCTTGAGCCTTGAGATGGGTATGGTCTTGCCATTTCTTGAGATGCCCTTTAAGCCATCTTTCCTATTGTATCTTGGCAAATTACTTAGCATTTTTATGGTGGTTTTAATCTCTTTAAAAACCACAACTCCCTTAGCCTCAGTTTTACTCTATTTTTATGACAAAATTGCGATTTTTCAAATCTTTCTCCTTTTCTTTCTGCTCCTGACTATCACAGTAAATATGGCTAAACACTGTCACCAATATTCATGTTGCTGCCTGAATGCTTTAAAGATGATGGACTAATTAATCTGTCTAGAAATTTCTTCTGCCAGAACAATTAGTCCATCAACTTTAAACCTCAATAAAATGAACAAAATGTTAAGAATTTCTTTGCTAGAATGTAACATGAATTACCCCTAATCCAATTGTCAATCGAGTTCTACTTGTCCTCTGAAATTTCCTGAGCCCAGTCTTTACTTTCCACAGTCCTGTCAGCATACTGGTCTTCTGAACTTCCACTAGGATCACCCACTAATCTCAGCATACAATGTTCTAATGCTTTACCAGCTTAAATTTCTAAAATTTTCAAAATTCCTACCCACAAGAATTAGCTCCAAAGGCTTCTGAACCACATGACCAGGTTTGTCATATCAACAACCACACTTCTCAATACTAATTTCTGTTTTAGTCAGCTTTTTCACCACTGTGACCAAAAGCCTTATTAAGACCAATTTTAGAGCAGAAAAAATATTATTTGGTGTTCCTGGTGTCAATAGCCTCAATCCATAGGTGGCAAACTCCATTACTTTGGGTCCCAAGATGAGGCAGAACACAATGGCAGAAGGGTGTGGAGGAAAAAATCAGATTAGGACATGATATTCAGGAAAAAGATATATCTCTGCTCACCAAAGACAAAACATACTCAAAGGGATGCTCCCACTAACTTACCCCTCCAGCCACACCCTATCTGCGTACAGTTAACACCCAGTTAATCCATACCAATGGATTAAATCATTGATGAAGTTACACCTCTCATAAGCTAATAATTTTATCTCTAACCATTCTTGCATTGTCTCACACATGAGCTTTTGAAGAACACCTTATATTTAAACCATAATGGTTACCAAATCCTTTTTTCTCTTCTCATTTTTCTTCTTCTACCTCTGATCTAAAACAACTCAATTTAATTAATAGTTAATAACTCTATGGTCATCAGCAAGCATATTTCATTTATTTTTGTATTTAGTGTTTGATAATGTTATTCACATTTGGTTTATCCTCAATTTTAAATCAAGTTCATTCCATAAATATTCTACTTTTTCTTTCCTTCATTCCTAGAAATCATAAGCTTTGAATATTTTAAAATATATTTCCTGAACATACCATATGTTTAACTTTGGGTCATATTTGTTGAATACATTATCTGAATTTAGCTTCATCCTTTAATGAAATAATTAAATAAATTGGTTATAACTTAATATTTCACCTCTTTTTTATTTTTCAACTTCCAGAGATTTTTGGAATTAGTTGTAGAATCTAGAGGTTGATTATTGGTATCAATATGTTAAGGCAGAAGGCCTCCAAATCACATAAAAACAAGAATCACAGCATATAAGATCTGAGCAATTGTCTAGTTATATGGGAGAATGAAGATTCTGGAAATTTAAATGTTTGATAGACTCAAATAGTTATTTAATCATTTCTGAGTTTCCAGCTTTTTTTGAACTGTAGTACTAATAATATAAAATTATGGATGAATTTTCTACTTACAAATAATTTTACATTTGCCAACAACAGAAAATTCTTATGAGTTTTTTTATATCAAGACAATTTTAGTTACATAAGATTACTATCTTTACTATTTGCTTGAATGCTTACATATAGTTGCATTTTATTTTAGTCTTTGCACAGAGAGCATTTAATCCACTCATTTAACAATGTTTTTGAGCATTTTGATAGATTAGGCATTATATCTAAAAGATTAAACAAAAGCAACTCAAAATTACCCTTGAGTTTGAAGCAAAGTGTGTGTAATTAATGGATTACAATCACTTCCTATGCTTTAAAAAACAGAATTTTCCTTAACTAAAGTTATATTCTTTATAATTCCAATGAAATAAGCAAAATACACAACATCCTTAAACTTGATAATGGAGTGATCAAAATGAAAGTGGATTACCTATTTTATACTTTGAAAATAAAAGCAAAGATGTACATTTCCCCTCTTTCACCACATATATCATTTTACCATGAGTATTAAGTGTAATTAGAGAGGCAGACTTTGAAACTTTGAGAAATTTTATTGATATAACATACTTATTTGTCAGTTACATGAGAAAATGCATTTGTAGAAATGTATTTATTGGCCACCTCTTATATACCAGTCACTATTATATGTGTTGTATCAAAATAAGTTTCCAAACACACTATAAACTTCCTGATACCCCCACAGTCTAGTAGAAGATACTTGTGAGCAAGCATTTGTAATGAAGAAGAATATCACAAGAAGATTTGTCTCATAGAAGATCAGATTTTACAGTAATCAAGACTATGAGATATAATACTCCAGACACTTGACTAGGTTTAACTATTCTTATAGTATAATTTGATTTTATGGCATATAAGCTACTCATGAAATGCAAAATATAGGTTCACCACTACTTGGCAATTGCTCATCCAAGGGAAAAATAATGTATCCACAAGGGGAAAAATATAATATCTTATTTCATTTTTAACATTATTGTATCTCTGAAGAACAAATTAAAGATGTCATGAAGCCATTGATATAAAAATCTTAATGCAAACATTATTCTATCAATCTGAATCCACAGAACAGTTTTTAGACAATTTAAAACTTGTGCAAATGTATTTTAATATCACTTATATTCATGATGAATTATAAATTATATCTATTTATTAAAAGTATGAAATTATTTAGATAGTAGAAAGTCTTTTTTTGTTTGTTACCAGGGATTGAACTCAGGGGCACTCAACCACTGAGCCACATCCCCAGCCCTGTTTTGTATTTTATTTAGACAGGGTCTCACTGAGTTGCTTAGCACCTTGCTTTTCCTGAGGTGGCTTTGAACCTGTGATCCTCCTGCCTCAGCCTCCTGAGCCACTGGGATTACAAGTGTGTGCCACTGTACCAGGTTTAGATAGTAGAAAATCTTTGTAAAAGAAGACATAATATATGTGTACTTATTTATTCTCATTGTTGTGGGTTGAACTCAAGGCTGCATGTACTTTACCTCTGAGTCACATACCAACACCCATAAATTTTAAACATTTTAATGTGTTTATTTAATGTCATGGTGTGCTTCACAATTTTATCAAATTACAAAGAGAAGTATGAGCTAATGTTTCCCCTTTATAAAACTCACTGACTATCATTCCAGAACCCTAGTTAAGAATTTCAACATTCAAGTCTGTATTTATGTAAAAAGTCATTTTTGAGGTCTGTTGAATCTATTTTAGGTTGCTAAAGAAAGGTCATAGATTTCTACTTCAAAGCTTTGATAATTATAATTAGGTAAATTAATTTATAACCTTGTATTTATATCATATCAAAGCATTTGTGTAATTTTATGAGTCTAATTTAAACTATTTAAATTGTCTAATGTATAGTTTAGAAGCTCTATCTTATTTTGTATGTATATAAGGACTGATGAAGTAATAAAATAACAAGTATAGAGGGAGTCTGATGTTCAATCCAGTCATTATTTTTATGAGATCTTAGAGGTAACAGTATATAATTAATATAGCTTTTGTTTATTACTTATCTCAGGGTGAACCTACATTAAAGAGAAAAAGTAAAGGGGGTGAACATAGTATCAGTTTAATGATTTAATAATCTTACAGTTGAATCAAGCACCAACTAGTTCTATCATTACATTTCATGTTCTTCAAAACATGCTTACCAGTAAATAAACTTGAAATACATATCTGAATGCTCTAAGATTTTATAGAAGTTGTAGCTTCATTTCAGGATACAAGGTGGTGCTGTTTCATTTTACAAACAAAACTCCTGCTACAAAAAAATAAATACTGCTAAAATGAGGACATCATATTTTATAAAGAGAGCAAGAATACAGAGGAAGCCAATTCTGTACCTCTACATGCCAGTTATGATTTTGTTTAATGGAAAAATAGATAACTTATATCTATATACATGGCACAATGTAAATACAGAGGCAATAACAATATTCAACCAAGGATGAAATGTTCTTTTTTTTTTTTTTTGGAGTTTACAGGGTTCTGTGGCCTGTAATATTGGTAGAGGATGCAAAGGCCTTGGTCTTAAGGAAATAAAAACAGGTGCAGTGTAGAAAACATGTGAAAGGAAGGATTATTTCCAGTTCTTTTAGGCTTTCTGTACTAAGATATACTCTACTAGTTTTGTAAATGAAAATCCAAGCTTATCTTTTAATTCTAAGTCTACTGATCTGGGATATTAATGAAGAACAAAATTCCACTGTGGTGTACCTATTCAAATGCTGAGCGGTATTACCTGCTAAGTCTGTATTAAGCGCAACAAAAATAATCCATTTTCCTAATACCTTTCTGTATGCTTATAGAATTTGGTGTCCAATCAATGGAAGTTTTCCTATGTGACATCTGTCACACTAAATAACTTTTCTGGACCCATTTTTTAATATAATTTAAAGATATGCTCAATGCTAACATTTTTCACAGTATTTGTGAGGTGTCTTCACAGTATTTGTGAAAAGGATGTAGTTTTCTAAAACAAATTGACAAGGCGTTTTTTTTTTTTTAAATCTCTGACTTCTGAAAACATCACAAACTTTTTAATATATTTATTTATTGAAATTGCTAACAAAGAAAAATTTGGTTATTTTATCTATGTTTGTATCATTGGAAGATCTTTTGCAAAAAAAAATGATTTACATATGTACCAATTTTTTTCAGGTGTTTTGTTGTATCTCAGTCTATTCAGCAGTTTGGTTACGAAAAAAAAAATAATTCTAAGCTCTGCTGAGATAATGTGAAATATATCATTTCCATACTTAGTCTTTACAAAATTATTTAAATATTATTTTTAAAAACTGTATTTTGTATCCAATTAAAACTAAAAAAATAAGTATTTAAAAATCTATATTAATGCTTAAATTTTTGAAATACTTTTCTAAAAGCTAATTTGTATTTTTAAAAAATTTGGATGAAATGAGTGTGCAAATCACTTATTATGGCTTAAAATAAACTTATCTAAATAATGGTTTATATTTGGCTTTACTGAAAGAATACATAGTAGACCCATTTATTGATGATATTGTATTATATGGAGCTATTTATTCTGTAGAATACAGATATGATTAATATAATCTGTCAGCAAAGTATATGCCTGGAGAACTTAAGTGAACAAAGATAAAGAAGACAAGGTAGTTCACTTAGCAAAAAGACCTCAATCATAAACATGTTTAATAGATATAGATAGTAATTTGGCTGTGTCTGCTGTAAGGAGATCACATAACCTCTGATTTTCCCCCTTCTCCCTAAAACCCAATGTCTAGACATCTAGACATTGTTGCATGAATGTTAGAGAGCTGTCCTGTTTGAAATGCATCTATTATCTTACAAGACACTATGTTGCTATAATATAAATTATATCTTTGAATTTAATAAAAGCCTTGACTTATGCAGCTTGCTATTGTTTAGCCCTGGGAAAACAAACCTCTATGTGATTCTGTTCCTTATATGTCAAGATCATGAAGATAGTAATACTTTTCTTATAGTAAAATAAATGATCATATAATTTAGATCTAGTGATTAGCCAATAACAAATGCCTACGAATCATGTAATTGTTATACCTCTGTTTTCCAAGAAACAATTTTTGAACAACTCTTTAAATAATTTCAAAATAATTATTAATGCTTACTTGTTTGCTGACTACCAATATATATGGTAGAAGGAAATTATTAAAAATTAAATGCATTGCTTTAAAAAATCAGTATAGATAAAAAGGGAAAAGGGAGGAACAACCTTATAGTGGAGAACGGGACAAATATTCCCTCAAGCAGGTGACCCAGGTTAACATCGACAATGAAGGTTCACTTTGATAGTATGACTCCTTGACATATGTTATGAGTTACTGACATCAATGATATTCCTCTGTAAGACATTATCCCAGTCTAATCAGGAGACAAACATTAGAGATATACCTGTAATGGGATAGCTTACAACATATTTAACCACTACTACTCACTACTTCCAAACTCATCAAATGCAAAGAAAGACTGAGAAAATGTCACAGCCAAGAGAGTCATAGGCGGCCTGATGAGTCATGCATTACCTTAGAAGGATCTTAAAGCACAAATATATTAGATTATAAGTGGGCAAAATATTAATAAAGTAATAAAGTAGTAATTTAAAATATTGCTTTATTTAGTTTTTCATTGCTATGACCAAAAGACATGACAAGAAAAACATTGAGGAGGAAATGTTTATTGTGGCTCATGATTTCAGAAGTTCAGTCCATGATCAGCCAACTCCATAGCTCTGAACCTGAGGTGAGGCAGAGCATCATGGAAAAAGAAATGTGGCAGAGGAAAGGAGCTCAGGACATGACAATCAGAAAGCAAAGAGAGCTTCATTCACCAGGGACAAAATATAGAACCTTAAGTCACACCCCCAGTTACCTGTCTCCTCCTGCCTATACCCACTGCCCAGTTAATGTACATCAGTGGAGTAATCCACTGATTAGGTTAAGGGTATCATAACTCAATCATTTCACCTCTGAAAATTCTTGTATTATCTTACCCATGAGCTTTTGGGAGAAACCTCATATCTGAACCATAACAAAACTAATGAAGTGTTGGAGATGGTCTATTAGATTTGACACATATATTATTATAATTATTCTAATTAAGGGAAACTTGGTATGGGATATTATGGAGACTTTTTTCCTATCTTCCTAATTTAATTTAAAATTTAAAGTTGTATTAAATAAAATTTTAAAAACAATTTATATCAGTTGTCAATATGCCTTTCAAGATATTTTTACCCACAGTATCAATACATACAAAATTATTTAAATGCAATTTTCCTTGTAAAATGAATATGAATTTTAGTTTAGAAATGCCAATGATCATTAATAAAATGGGGCAAACTTTAAATCACTGAAGTGCCACCTCTGTGAAGTAATTGTTATTAGCACTCTGTCATATATCATTTTCTATATTTAAATAAAACATTTTTAAATAAAAATTGCATTGTGTACCTGGGGTTTTATTTTGTCTAATCTTTTCATGCGTGTTCAGGAAACTTGATAGTTTTTTTTTTTTTTATTATAGGAGTGGAATACAGCATAACTAGTGTGCCAACTTTAATCCTAATTTTAATCTAGTGTCCTTGGCTATTAGAAGTGTTCATGAGAGAAGGAACCTGGAATCACATCTTGAGTCATTAAGAAAGAATGTCATGACTAGTCAATGATCAGTGCTGTAGACAAATGGCAGTTCTTATGGTGTGTGCCATCATATTTCTTGTCTTAGCATCTACATTTATCCACTGTGTTTGCAATAGAAAATATTTAAACAGAAAGGTAGGGAAAAGCATAATTAATCTTCATATGTGTGTTACCTAGATCTTTCCATTGTTACTATTTCCAGTATTTGCTTCATTTTCTTCTGAAGGAGTTTTATGAAAAAAAGACAATATTTTATTTTTGTCATGTTTTGGGTTCTTTCATTTCATTTTTAGAGAATATTTTACCGTAATTTAAGTATGTATTTTCAAACATAGAGATGGTTGTGTACCTGACTACAATTATCTATAAGCAAGTCACTTAATTTTTTTCTAATACCATTTGATTTTTAGTCCTTTCTCCAATATCTCTAAATGTCCCCAAAGTGTATGTTGCAGATGGGTGTGCTAAAACAACATCTAATTAAGAACTACATTTATTTGTTTGTTTGTTTGTTTATATGATGTTTCTCATAAGAGTCTTTTCATCTAGAGTAGTCTTCCAAGAAATTTTGAAAAGACTGAGCTATGAAGCAACTGACTTCTGGTTTGTCTGTGTCCCCAAGATATCATTTAGCTTGTTCCTTCATCACTTTTATTATCTATTCTAGAGGTTATATATCAAGACTGATTGGAGTCAGTAAAGATACTGAACAATAGAACTTATGTGACAATGGTTTGTCTGTTTTACTGAATCACGCCAAGAAGCACATAGGGTCCATTTTCCTGCTGCTAGTGATTTGGGATTAGTCCCTAAGATTGTATGGTGAGAGATGGTGCTAGTGTAAGGTGTGTGTGTGTATATATGTGTGTGTGCATTTGTAATTTTATATTTTGCTCCTTTGAATTTTTAAGTGCTACCATAATTTTTAATTTTATATGCATTTGGAAATTTATTTCAATATTTTTGTGTATTCATACATACTCATTATAAACAATGCAGAAATTGTCAATAAAGTTGTGGAAGGAAAAATTGGCCCATATCCAAAGACTGGTTCTAAAAGATATACAGGACCAATTTTCCTGGGCCTGATGTTTTTCTCAGACCCACTTCAAATATTCTCCATTTGCTATGTCTAAAAGTTATAAATAATTTGCTTATTATGATGTTGATGTTGCTTTGAACTTTGAACAAAGTCTTTAATTTGTTGTAATAAGGTAGAATAAAATGGAGAGTGAAGAACCCAGGAACTGGCCTCTATTCTTCAGTGGGGCTGAAAATTTGCATTTTTATTGAGCTCATACAGTGAATGACACTGGGACCTGTGGACAACCAATAAGAAGTTCTTTTCTGTCTTGTATTAGCAAGAGTTCTCCAGAGTAAAAGATAATACAAAATATCCAGATATATAGAAAGAGACTTTCTGATTGAGATTGACTTACATGATTCTGAAGACTGAGAAGCCCCTTGCTCTCTGCTACCTGGATCCCAGAAAAACTTTGGTGTAGTTCTAGTCCAAACTTGAAGACCAGAGAACCAGGAACACTAATGTACAGGGGCAGGAGATGATGACTGTCCCAGATCAAGCATAGTGAGCAAATTTCCCTTTCACTTGCCTTTTTATTCTATTTGGGCAGTCAATGGATTGACTAGTCGATTCCCAACCATATTGATTTCATGCAATTTTATTTATTCAAATACTTATATATCCCAGAAATATTCTCCCAGGCACACCCAGAAATAAGGTTTACAAATTATCTTGGCATCACTTTACACAATCAAATTGATGCTTTAAAATTAACCATTACCTATGTCCTTCAGTAGCCCTCACAGCTTCCAATGCCTATGTGAGAAAATGGAGTATGCCTGTTGTTTGTTGGCATTCTCCAACTTCCCTAAGTCTACTCAATTTGAAGAGGCAGATGGGAGCTTGAAAGTGTGTGCATATAGCTATTCCTTGTAATTACACAGAAGAAAAAGTATGAGAGTCTAAGTTACATTCTAAGCAGTTCTCTCACCTGAAAAACAGCAGTTGGCCATCATTACCACATCATCTAGAAACAGCCATTATTAGCACTAGATGATACCATTCTATGTATTTCCCACTCCAGGCCAAAGCATGAATTAAATTAAAAAAGATTTAAAAATTAATGTTAGTTTGTTCACATGGGGGGACAATATAAAAGCTCTATCGATAAATACCAAATTAAACTTTATCTGAATTAAATAGAAGGAAAATATGAAAAACTGAAGGATCTGATTAACTTTAGACAAATGTTTTTTCATCATGTGATGTTATTTGTTAAGAATGAGGGTTCTTCAAAATAGATTTCAAGCCAAAATTAATCAAAAAGGATAAAGAGGGACACTGCATACTGCTCAAGGGAACCATACACCAACAAGACATAACAATCATAAATATATATGCCCCAAACAATGGTGCACCTACGTTCATCAAGCAAACACTTCTCAAGTACAAGAGTCTAATAGACCACCATACAATAATCATGGGAGACTTCAACACACCTCTCTCACCACTGGACAGATCTTCCAAACAAAAGTTAAATAAGGAAACTATAGAACTCAACAACACAATTAACAACCTAGACTTAATTGACATATATAGAATATACCACCAACATCAAGTAGTTACACATTTTTCTCAGCAGCACATGGATCCTTCACAAAAATAGAACATATATTATGTCACAGGGCAACTCTTAGACAATATAAAGGAGTAGAAATAATACCATGCATCCTATCTGATCATAATGGAATGAAACTGAAAATCAACGATAAAAGAAGGAAGGAAAAATCATGCACCACGTGGAGAATGAAAAATAGGTTACTGAATGACCAATGGGTCATAGAAGACATCAAGGAGGAAATTAAAAAATTCTTAGAGATAAATGAAAACACTGACACAACATATCGGAATCTATGGGACACATTGAAAGCAGTTTTAAGAGGAAAATTCATTGCTTGGAGTTCATTCCTTAAAAAAAGAAAAAAACAACAAATAAATGATCTCATACTTCATCTCAAAATCCTAGAAAAAGAAGAGCAAAATAACAGCAAAAGAAGTAGAAGGCAAGAAATAATTAAAATCAGAGCTGAAATTAATGAAATTGAAACAAAAGAAACAATTGAAAAAATTGACAAAACCAAAAGTTGGTTCTTTGAAAAAATAAATAAAATTGACAGACCCTTAGCCATGCTAACGAAGAGAAGAAGAGAGAGAACCCAAATTACTAGCATACGGGATGAAAAAGGCAATATCACAACAGACACTTCAGAAATACAGAAGATAATCAGAAATTACTTTGAATCCTTATACTCCAATAAAATAGAAGATAGTGAAGGCATCGATAAATTTCTTAAGTCATATGATCTGCCCAGATTGAGTCAGGAAGATATAGACAACCTAAACAGACCAATAACAATAGAGGAAATAGAAGAAACCATCAAAAGACTACCAACTAAGAAAAGCCCAGGACCGGATGGGTATACAGCAGAATTTTACAAAACCTTTAAAGAGGAACTAAAACCAATACTTTTCAAGTTATTTCAGGAAATAGAAAAAGAGGGAGAACTTCCAAATACATTCTACGAGGCCAACATCACCCTGATTCCTAAACCAGACAAAGACACTTCAAAGAAAGAAAACTACAGACCAATATCTCTAATGAACCTAGATGCAAAAATCCTCAATAAAATTCTGGCGAATTGGATTCAAAAACATATCAAAAAAATTATACACCATGATAAAGTAGGATTCATCCCTGGGATGCAAGGCTGGTTCAATATACGGAAATCAATAAATGTTATTCACCACATCAATAGACTTAAAAATAAGAACCATATGATCATCTCGATAGACACAGAAAAGGCATTCGACAAAGTACAGCATCCCTTTATGTTCAAAACTCTAGAAAAATTAGGGATAACAGGATCATTCCTCAACATTGTTAAAGCAATCTATGATAAGCCACAGGCCAGCATCATCCTGAATGGAGAAAAATTGAAGGCATTCCCTCTAAGATCTGGTACAAGACAGGGATGCCCTCTCTCACCACTTCTGTTCAACATAGTCCTCGAAACACTGGCCAGAGCAATTAGACAGACGAAAGAAATTAAAGGCATAAAAATAGGAAAAGAAGAACTTAAATTATCACTATTTGCAGACGATATGATTCTATACCTAACAGACCCAAAAGGGTCTACAAAGAAACTATTAGAGTTAATAAATGAATTCAGCAAAGTGGCGGGATATAAAATCAACATGCATAAATCAAATGCATTCCTGTATATCAGCGACAAATCCTCTGAAACAGAAATGAGGACAACTACTCCATTCACAATATCCCCCCAAAAAATAAAATACCTGGGAATCAATCTAACAAAAGAGGTGAAAGACCTATACAATGAAAACTACAGAACCCTAAAAAGAGACATAGAAGAAGACCTCAGAAGATGGAAAAATATACCCTGCTCATGGACAGGCAGAACTAACATCATCAAAATGGCGATATTACCAAAAGTTCTCTATAAGTTCAATGCTATCCCAATCAAAATCCCAACAGCATTTCTTGTAGAAATAGATAAAACAATCAGGAAATTCATATGGAATAATAAAAGACCCAGAATAGCAAAAACAATGCTAAGCAGGAAGTGTGAATCAGGCGGTATAGCGATACCAGACTTCAAACTATACTACAGAGCAATAGTAACAAAAACAGCATGGTACTGGTACCAAAACAGGCGAGTGGACCAATGGTACAGAATAGAAGACACAGTAACCAATCCGCAAAACTACAACTATCTTATATTTGATAAAGGGGCTAAAAGCATGCAATGGAGGAAGGATAGCATCTTCAACAAATGGTGCTGGGAAAACTGGAAATCCATTTGCATCAAAATGAAACTGAATCCCTTTCTCTCGCCATGCACAAAAGTTAACTCAAAATGGATCAAGGAGCTCGATATTAAATCAGAGACACGGCGTCTGATAGAAGAAAAAGTCGGCTATGATCTACATACTGTGGGGTCAGGCCCCAAATTCCTCAATAGGACACCCATAGCGCAAGAGTTAACAACCAGAATCAACAAATGGGACTTACTCAAACTAAGAAGTTTTCTCTCAACAAAAGAAACAATAAGAGAGATAAACAGGGAGCCTACATCCTGGGAACAAATCTTTACCCCACACACTTCAGATAGAGCCCTAATATCCAGAGTATACAAAGAACTCAAAAAATTAGACAATAAGATAACAAATAACCCAATCAACAAATGGGCCAAGGACCTGAACAGACACTTCTCAGAGGAGGACATACAATCAATCAACAAGTACATGAAAAAATGCTCAACATCGCTAGCAGTCAGAGAAATGCAAATCAAAACCACCCTAAGATATCATCTCACTCCAGTAAGATTGGCAGCCATTAAGAAATCCAACAACAACAAGTGCTGGCGAGGATGCGGGGAAATGGGTACACTTGTTCATTGTTGGTGGGACTGCAAAATGGTGCAGCCAATTTGGAAAGCAGTATGGAGATTTCTTGGAAAGTTGGGAATGGAACCACCATTTGACCCAGCTATTCCCCTCCTCGGTCTATTCCCTAAAGACCTAACAAGAGCATGCTACAGGGACACTGCTATATCGATGTTCATAGCAGCACAATTCACGATAGCAAGATTGTGGAACCGACCTAGAAGCCCTTCAATAGATGAATGGATTAAAAAAATGTGGCATTTATACACAATGGAGTATTACTCTGCAATAAGAAATGACAAAATCATAGAATTTGGAGGGAAATGGATGGCATTAGAGCAGATTATGCTAAGTGAAGCTAGCCAATCCTTAAAAAACAAATGTCAAATGTCTTCTTTGATATAAGGGGAGTAACCAAGGACAGGGTAGAGACGAAGAGCTGGAGAAGAAGAATGACATTAAACAGGGATGATAGGCGGGAGGGAAAGTGAGAGTTAAGGGAAATTGCATGGAACTGGAAGGTGAGCCTCGGGGTTATACACAATTACATATAAGAGGAAAGAAGGAGTAGGAGAAAAATTATATAAGTGGAAGAAACGATTTATAGTAGAGGGGATGGAGAGAGAGTAGGGGAGGGGAGGGGAGGGGAGGGGTGAGGGGACAGTGGAGAATGGGATAGACAGCAGAATACATCAGTCACTAGAAAGGCAATTTGTAAATCAATGGAAATGTAACTGATGTGACACAGCAATCTGTATACGGGGTAAAAATGGGAGTTCATAACCCACTTGAATCAATCTGTGAAATATGGTATAATAAGAACTATGTAATGTTTTGAACAACCAACAATAAAATAATTAAAAAAAAAAAAGAATGAGGGTTCTTGAAATGTAGTAATGAGGTTGAGTCATTATGTGCTTTTAAAAATACTACATGTTTCAGCTTTTTATGGTATTAATTTACCCTGGCTATAAATGATGAAGCAATTAGCTGCAGGATAGGGCATATTAATAGGACT
Source organism: Spermophilus citellus (assembly GCF_964194105.1). Classification (NCBI taxonomy): domain Eukaryota; kingdom Metazoa; phylum Chordata; class Mammalia; order Rodentia; family Sciuridae; genus Spermophilus; species Spermophilus citellus. The sequence continues at coordinate 103,745,741 of NC_138186.1, read as the reverse complement.
GTTAATGTGACAGCCTAAGACATCTAGGTAAGTGATCCTTGTTCTTGTTCCAGCCCTCATTTAAAGAATGTACTTACATCGGTCTATGTAAGTCTGCAGAGAGTGATAAATTGAATCTTTGTTGATACTGGGTACATAGTAACTCACCTTGTTATTATATTTTATATTATGTAAACTCTAAAATTGATCAGGAGCATTTAGTGTAGAAGATATGGGCATTAAAAGTCCATCTCCTTAAATTTTTTAAAAATTTATTATTACATAATAATTGTACATATTTATGGAGTGCCATGTGATTTTTGCAATACGTGTGCACCATGTGCATTGTTCAAATCAGAGTGACTGATGTTTGTATATCTTCATCATCACATCATATTTGGGGCCAAGCCCTCAAATTGTTCTTTCCTAGCTGTACTTGGGATTATTCTTACAACAATACCTTCATTGTTAATTTTTATTTTGCTTTATTTTAATTTATTAATTGACTTATATCTAATATTCAGGATATTTTCCCACAAAGGTATTATAGGACTTTCATTATCTGGATAATTTTATATGTGAGAAAATCTTTTTCTTGACTTTGAAACTGAATAATATCTTGGCCAGTATACAAGGAATCTTTGGTCCTTTTTTTGTCTTTCTCAAAACTTGGTACACATAGATTTATTATCATATGATATTGAGTGTTCTAAAGTATGTTCTCAGATAAACCTTACTTTTTTCTTGTAAGTGTCTTTATTAATCTTCCAGGATGAATACAAATCCTTTCTTTATCCTGGACACTTAATAATATAGTTAGGATATGACTCATTGTTAGTGCATTATTCCAAGCTTTTCCTGGAAAATGATATGCCACCAAGTCTACAGGTGCTTTCTTCCCTTACTTCAGAACTATTTTTCTTAAATTGCATTACTAAATAACTTCTCATTATATTTATTGAGTTTTCTACCTTAAAGATATAAATCTTCCTGATGTTGTATTGTCTGAATTGTACAACTCTTATTTTCTAACTGCTATAACTTGTGTTTATTGTGATTATCTTAAGATGCATCTCTGTATCAGAATTCCTAATTCTTTCCTTGTTTTCTATTCTTTTAATCTATTAGCTCTCCTTTTATTTTGGTACTTCATCTATATCCTTAACTCTGTAATTTTTTTTAAATCTTATTTTTAAAAACCTTTTAGTTTATGATGTCTTGTTTTACTGATTTATTGTTGTTATTAATTGTTCTATTACTAAAAACTCTATTGGAAATTTTCCATTTGAATTGATTAGGGTATTTTATTTCACTCAATAACAAGAAACACCCAAAACATAATTGCTCAAACTAGATAAAAGTGCATTTTCCTCTGGCATGATGTCTCAAATTCTGTATCTAAGCTTGATGGGTGGGTGCCTCTTATAAATATATTTAGATTAATTATAACTCTGAATCTTCAACATAGAGTCTTCAATTTATTTTTAGTTCATGACCTCTTTGTTAAACTAAAGGAAAAAAAATACACATAAATAGGGATCAAGATGTCCCCTTAGGAAATTGAAATATATATTCTATATGTAGATTCTATGTTCAATCAATTGACAGGAGCAAAGTGAAAGATAAATGTAGTCCTTAACTGGACTTATATATATGGAGAGCATTTGAATTTTGTTGTATAGTGGTAATTTCAATCTTACCTTCTGTTACTTGGTTTGCATTTTTTCTAGACTGAATAATTATTCAATTTTTTTAAATTCTGCAATATATTTACATATTTCATTTACCATTACTTTTCATTTGGATCATGCTTACAGAATTTTGCCTAAATATTCTCTTGTATTGACAGCCTTTGTTTCCTTAAATTATTTAATTATATATATTATACATATACATACATATTACTTTCATCACTAGTTTTTGAATATATAACATCAGATTATTTTTCTTACTTTTTTGATAACTGCAAATGTTTTGCTAATTTTTTTTATTATGCTTGTATTTCATTGAGTTGTCAAGGATGGACACTGCTATTAGACTTTAATAAATAATCATTATTTTTGATAAAGTATTCTGTAACTAATTTAGTGTTGTTGTTGTTTTTCTTTTTTAATAGACTTGAGGGTAGATATGGTCAACTCATTTGCCATTTTAGTGTAAGAAACATTCAGAAGGTGTCTGAATAGTAAACTCTGGAATCATTTTTGCATATCTCAATCTGTGGATGACATATGAGTGGACATAAACTAAAGGTGTAAGTCCCTGTTTGGTGTTTTTCTTCAAGGGAATTTTGTGTCCACACCTTAAGTGAAATATATCTGACATTCCATTTCCAAGAGCTTATGTAGAAAAGTTCTCTGCCCACTTGAAAGAAAGTTCTCAGGCTTTGCATTGAAAAACCAACACTTTGCAGGTGAATTTTACTTCACACCCTAGAGAACCACCTGGAAATAATTTCTTGATCCTCTGGTAATTATTGTTTTTCTGGAAATGTGGATAAGGAAACTTTAAAGGGAAATATTTTCTGTGTGTCCTATAACTTTGTTTACTCTAACTTGTAAAAACAAGGAGAGTTTGTAATTATTTTAGTAAATGACTAAATCATGCCTAATTATAAATCTAATTGTTCATAAAATGAAGAAAATTTAACCTTCTTTTCTTTAAAATTTGTATACCATGTGTTTATGACATTATCATCAAATGTCAAATGCTAATAAATATTTAAAAATATCACTGTTACTGACATTCACAGGATCAAAATGAAAGGGGGATATTTTTAAAAATAATTTCTATGTGTAGAAAGAAAACATGACATCTCTAGTTGATTTAGATGGTAAGATCTCTAAAAAAGGGCCACAAATGAAACTGCAGCCTCAGTAATACATAAAGGGACAACTCCGTGTGTCTGGAACCTAAGTTCTGAGCCAGGATTTATGATTGCCATGTGCAGTGTATTCAACATACACTTTTTTTTCTATTTGCTCCAGTTTCACTTTTATAGACTGTCATATACTATATATGAACTCGTTTTTATACTAAAGCCTTTGGCAAATTCACTTCAGTACTTAAGGAATTGCCTGTCTATTTGAGAACTTGGTTTAAAATAGCAAAGGGGCAAATGGTAGAAAGATTGCAAAAATCTGCGTTTGGATTAACAGCCAATGAGCAAAAAATAGACATGTACACATAAGTTGGATTGAGTTTCTAAAATAAGTGAGACTTAATTATAAGCCATGTAATTCATTAATTTACATTAAATCATTGGGCTTATGGAGCTTTTTAGTCTGTGAGGTTAAGAGTTATCTCCTGTGAGTCCAATGGAGGGAAAGGTCCTCATCCCAGGGTCTTCATTTAGAAACCTTCACAACAAATTACTCAAAACTCATAAAGCTTCCTTGACTGTTCAATTCCTTTTGTAATTTTGACTTTCCAAATGACATTATTTTGGTCCAAATGGTATGCTAAATTGGATTATGTTTTCTCTCAATTCCTTAGATTACAATTATACATAAGGGTGATTCCATGATAGCCACAGTTCTGTCACCAAGAAGACAGTTTTCATGATGATATAGTGCAAACGGCAAGAATATAGCTGAATATGTATAAAATATTCATAAAATATGTATAAAGCTGGATATTGTTATCATTGAAGGCTTAGCTCCATAAAAAAATTAGAAAATAAATATACCTAAGGAATACATAGATTATCTACAAAATACATGTTCTGTAATAAAGAGTATTATCACCAAATCTCAATATTCTGATATAGAAAATGTGATTAAAACTACTATAGTGTTTCAAATGATTATAATCATATATTAGTGTTATTTTAGACTTTAATCAAGAAAACAAATCACTTAAATATTTACAATGTGGTCTTTCATCTCAGAAATTGGTGAAACAAGTGATGTAGATTTTAAGAAAGCATAAAGGATATGATAGAACAAACAAAATTTAGTAATAGCAAAAAGCCACTACCAGCCTTAGCTTGGAGGGATAAGGGGTGGTGCTACTAGAGGACAGAGGTTCTTCCAAAACTGAAATCACAATGGACCTGTGAGATGCAATTTGGAAGCAGAGAGAAACCAATTTAAAAACCACCCAGCAAAGATAAAGGTGAAAATACACTGTTTTTTCTCTTCCCACTTCCTTACAAAATCCCGCCAATGTCTCCATTGTGCAATATCTGGTGAAGCCAACTGACTGTAGGTCATGAGAAATGCACTGTGAATTTGTGAGCTAGTCTCAAAATTAATGGAGCAAAGGAATGGAGAACAGATAGAGATCAGGCCCAGGACTATCACAATCTGTCACCAAAGATCTTAAAATCACCTTTCCAGTAATAAGGGTATTTTAGAAAATGTTCATCTAAAGAAGCAACTTTAAATTCCCATAATATAGACAATACTATCTAGGAGTATAGAAGACAGAAAAGTTTTTGTTGCTGGTTGAATCAAATAGATGTCGAAATTAGCATTTACTTAATTGCCAAGGTAAATTTTTCTAGCATATCACTGATACTGGTTTATGCTTTTTATTACTTGTATACCATATCTATCTGTTTGTGTATCTATCTATCTCCCTATCTTTTTCTATATCTCTATATCTCTATATATAGAGATCTATCTACACTCATATATATAAAAAGATATATATTTCATGCTAGATTGATTTATCTATCTAGAGAGATAGGTAGAAAGGTAAATCTATATTAGATATGAGACAGAGAATGAATAAATTTCAATCAAGAAAGTATATTAGTAAGAAAATTGTGAAAAATAATACTATATAGTATTTGTTCAGTTCCTTTATTGAACTATCTGAGTTATGTAAATGGCAAACATAACTAGATAACCTAATTCCAGATGCATAAATGAAAAACAGCAAAGGTTCTCATTGAGGTGTATGTATGTCACTTATAGTTGTACTGACTTTTATTCATTATCAATTGGGATATTTGCCTACAGGATCTTGAACTCACTTCTATTGTATACAATGATATACGTTTTCAAATGTTAATAAACATACAAAAGTGCATCTTGGAAATATATCCTTGCTAACTAGGAATCTTCTTTCCATGTTAATGTAGCATTTTCATTTAAAAAGATGAAAATTCTAGGACTATATTTGAAATGATTAAAATTTATGGTGAGGACAAAAATTCAGTCATGTAATAATACAAGGACTTAGCTTTAGAGACAACCCAGGTTAAAAAGATCAGCACACCAGTATTTTTCTTATTGTGTTTATATGAAGCTCATAAGTTATATATATATACATACATATATATATATATATATATATATATATATATATATATTTCTAGAATTATGAAGAAAAAATATTATTGCATGAAAACTCAGTGTCAATCAATATAAGAATACATTTTCTGTATGTCTACAAAGCAATTTTTGCTTTGACCCATTTTCTACCAGTAATAGGCCAAGACCTGGTAAATCTTCACTCTTTTAAATTGAATTTTGGCAACTATGTAGATATACCCTAATATTATAATTGGCAGCACTAGTTTGAAGTTTACAGGGAAAAATGTGAAGCTAACACTCTAGATAAAAAAAATGGGTTAAGAATTAAAAATAATAAATGTTTAATTAATGCAGAATAACAATTCTGGTGGTAGAATGGAACCCTTTATTAATAAAGACAGATATTTTTAAAAATCATAAAACAAACTATAAGAATCATGGTCTGGTGCTGTGGGTGTTGCTCAAAGTACTTGCCTAGCATCTACAAGGACTTGGATTCAATCCCCAGCATCATACACACAAACACATAGATTTAATAATGAAACTATGACTGTGTTTCCTCCTATAATAGTTGATTTGGAAATCAAAGGTTGTTTTTTTGAATTTACTTCGCAATACTGTAAAATGGAAGATAATAGTGTAGATCATTGTCATTGCTCACTTATTTTTGGTGAATACACCCACATTTATCACCTTCAGAATAGCAGAGAACATTGGTAAGTATGTAACTCTTTTAACCTAAGATATAAACTTCTATTATTTCTGACCTTGCCTTTGTTTTCCATATTAAAAAATATAAAAACAGCAGTTGAATTTCTCAATACACTTAGCATTGCCTTAATGAAAAGATATCATTCTGTGAGTATGGGGAAATTTCTAAAAAAAATGATCAGTTTAGAGCATTTAGGTAAATTTTGTAATTTTTTTAATTCCTTCTGTTCCCTTTAGAACATATATTTTGGAATAAAATTGCTTATTACAAAGTACCACTAATTATATGCCACCCTGAATGGATTATTTTAAGTTATTGCATCTTTTAGACTGAAATGTTCTCTAATGTGTTCAAAGTTAATATTTGATGAAAACTTGTTAATATTTAATTGGGTTGCCTAATGCAATTGTTTCTACAGAAAATGGGAATACATCAGGTGATTAACTTGGAATGAATGAAGAAAGAGTGCAAAATGATCTTTCATTGGGTCAGATGCACTTAGCTATTTTCAGGGCTGTAGAATTTTCAGTTCACAGATATGATAGATGTGAATTTGAATTACTTTGCAATCTTCAAGTTCATTTTGAAAATGTGTTTTTATTGTATTTTGATCAAAGATTTCAAAATTTATTGTCAGCTTGCATTTTTTAATAGTGGACAACATTTTCTTCTAATCTTATCAATAAAATATAAAAGACTAATGAATTTTATATTAATGTGTCTTGATTTAATTATTTATTTATTAATTTGTTCACACTCTCTGTAACTCGTTGGAATACTCCAAAAGTTTTAGTGAAAGAATTATGATTTTTATCATAAAATAGAAGAGAACTCTAGATTGTTTTGTGTTGAAAAATTATAATAACTTGATCTAAACCATTTATGAAGTCTTAAGAGAGCATGGCACTTGGAAGGAGTGTCGTGGTTACATGGTTCAAAGGAGTGATTTTAATATAAAAGAGAGTAAATTTCATGGTTTTCTGGCTCATTTACATTCATGTTCTTTCATATATGCTTCATGTTTTTATTGTCAAAAATAAATTGACACTTTTAGGGGTATCAAAAACAAACTAAAATAATGGAATTTCTTAGCTGATCTAGAACAAGGGAAAAACATAATGAAATGATGAAACACGTCTTGTGTGTCCTTTTTCTCTTTTTCCTTTTTCATTTTCTTCTCATCTTTCTTTGCTCTTCTCTTTCTTTTCCTTCCTTTCTTCCTGTGTCTCTCCTTCCCTCTCCCCTCCTACTTTCCTTCCTTCCTTCCTTTTCTATATTTAGTGTACTTAATGCTGCTGACTACTTTAGTAATAAATGTGTTACTAATTTCTCTATTGTCCAAGTAAATCAACTATTAAACTGAAAGAATATTGTGAGAATATAAGTAAAATAATTACAATAAAATTCAATGAAAGGGTTCTTATTTAAATGGCCAGATGGAAAATTTCCATTTAACTTGTGCAGTAGGTGATGTGAGATGAGGAATTTTGCAGAAGTTGGGCAATTTGACTTGGACTGTGTAAACTACTGAGAATAGAAATATTCCTGTGATGTGCTCATTCTATTAAAAAAAATTAGAGTGAATTGAAAATGGCTCTGTGTTACATGCTGAGAGCTCTTAGGGCAAAGACATATGCTAGAACTTGTATGAAACCCTCCTAATGTAGGTATTTTGGGGATAGAAGTTTGGAATAAAGTGGCATGTTGTTACACTTACTTATATATTGTAAGACATTTTTAAAAACTCAGTATCCTGAGAGTGGAAACACTGTTTCTTGATTCATGAACTAAAAGCAGGTCATCCCCTATCCTTGAGTATATTCTTGTCTGTAGCAAGAAGACAAAGAGGCTGATACTACTGCTGCTGTCATAGTTATAAATATTCCTAAGATTTCTTAATCATAACTTTATGGTTTATACAAATTACACATGTGAAAATGTTTCTTCCTCCCTGAATGACTGTATGATGACTGAGTTAGAGCATTATGTAGTAATCTTGTCTCATTTAAATCAAGTAAATCAGAGAACTTGTCCATGATTTAAGCAAAATCAAACCTACCCTAAAAGTCTAAAATGATTTCCAGTTTAGCATCATAGAGATTTCACAATATTAATTCAGAATTTTTTCTACTCTTTGAGATAGATTCCTTTGTTCCCATGACTCTGAATATCTAATACATTTCTGTGGAAAACTGTAATTGAGCTTTCAGTATTTGAAACACTATGTTTAGCAAAAAAATGTTATCTTTTTATAGAAACTATCAATTTGTTGTAGTTTAGGGATGTTAAATCTTTTTAATATTTATTTGATATCACAAACCCTGTTATACTCAATGCCAGAGTTCATAGATTTAAAACAGAGGTTAGTATCCTTTAGGTTCCTTTGTGTAAATACGCCTCTCTCTCTCTCTCTCTCTCTCTCTCTCTCTCTCTCTCTCTCTGTGTGTGTGTGTGTGTGTGTGTGTGTGTGTGTGTGTGAAGTTCAGAGGTTTTTAATTCACTCCATTATTCATACGTCATTATTACAATTATTTCTCAATGTTCCAAGTAAAGCATATTGATAGCAGTAAGAGGTATTTGGTCACGAGAACATGTATTTTAGCTAAACTGTTTCATGTTTTGAGGATCATCAGAGAAGGATAACATGTGATTCATATCTAAAAGCTTTCTTAAATATCTGGTAGATATTGGCAAAAATATTATAATTTATATTAAACAAGCATTTACCATTTTAAACATTATAGTTGACATCCTATTAAAAAGGCATGTGTAACAAAAGCATTTCAAATCATATTAGTTTTTCATAACTATTTGGCATTAACTCAAGATTGACTTTCTAGTGGTTTGATATTTTTGCATGTCAGTCAGTTCAAAATATACCTAATATGTTGTTTATATCTGCATTATTTAAGTTAAATGATTTGAATCAATTTCCTATTGCTACCATTGGGCAAAAATAGTATACATTGACTTAAATATGTATTAGTAAGTCATAGTGATTCGCATTCATTTGCATTCATTACAATCTTAAATGTTTGATATGGATTCTTCTGTTATTTAATTTATTAATATGCAAAGTGTTGAGCACGTAAAACAAAATTTTAAATGTCATTGGTATACTTTAGACTTTTAAACTCATTTAGGAGTTTAGTAATATCCCCCAAATTATGCAGAATCTTTTTAACATATTAGACAACTACACAAAGATGATCTTGCTGGTATGTCATCAGATTATAGAGACCTTATTGCCTCATGAAACATCCCACCTCATTAATGTGTAACTCTAATGTTAGAAAGATATCCTTTTTGTTAAATTAAATTGCAAATGTATTTTTACACAGAAGCCATTAGATTGTAAAAATTGTGACTGCATTTCTCCCTCTTGATATTATTACTCTTAATGCTAGACATCAGATCAAACAATTGAAAAACAGTTATGAAAAAGAATATGGGATTTTTTTTTTTTTTTTTTTTTTTTTTTTTTTTTTGCTTCTTGACCTCATGTTCAACTGGGCATGTGAAACTTCCAAAACAAGAAAATGGCATGCTGCCTTTGTTAGAACTTATATGAGCAAAAGTCATTGCCAATAGATCTTCTACAAAATAGCAGTTTGTGACACATTAGAGAAAAGGACTGTTCAGTTTCTGAATCTCCTTACCTTTGCTCTGTTGTTCTCCAAGGATGGGAGATGTAGTAAAGCTCACTCAGCTATGGTGATGGCTGTGGGGATTGCCAGTTAGCATTGGTTCCCATTAATGGATGTCCATTCTGATTGGCTGTCTCCTTAGGGGATTGTTCATTTTACTGCTTCTTCAATATTTTGAATGCTTTGCATAAATATCCTTAGTTCTTAACCTAAATATGCAAGAGACAAGAAGGTAAGAATATCAAACAGATAGCTGGAAGAAAACACTACTATTAGCTTTTAACTGCCATTTAAATAAAGACTATAATTTGTTTAGATAAGCTTTCATTGGTTGAAAGAGCTGTTAAATTAAGACCAAAGAATAATAATATATGAAAATAATGCAACAAATTTTCTTGTGTTTTTTTGCCTTTAATGTTATGTGAAATTTCTAGGCAGAAAAATCTGAAGTTAACTAAACAAATGTTATTTAATAATCTATGACCCTTATAATCATCTTACTTAAAATGTTTACTTGTTAAGAGCAATGCATAAAAATGCTGATATCACGTAAAAATAGAAACAATACTATCAAGATTATTCTTCATCAAAGTAGATAAAATGAACTGACCCTGAAAAGGCTTATTTTGTGAAGGTACATTTGTAATTATTTGGTTTAAAAAGTTCATTTCTGTGAGCAAAGTAGAGAGTTAATGACTCCCATTTGTAAATAGGTGACATAACTTATTGTAATGCTCAATTATCTCTGGTCCATGAATTGTTCAATTATGCAAGCACTCATCTGCCCAAATAAATACTCATTAAGGTGAGCATCTATGCCCAAAATACAAATTTTCTGTATTTTTACTTTTATGTACATAGTAAACTCTGGAGAAATGGATAAAGAGCACCAATAAAATCCTGGAATATAGATATAATTTGACAAATTAGATGTCCATTAAAGAGCCATAAAATGGTTTGTTTAGAAAAATGTATAAAATTATCTTGTTTGAGACATTCCCTGAATGGAGAAAAATAAATTAAACCTTACAATAACCTCCAAATTCTATTTTATAAAACAGCCCAAACGGTCAAGGGTAAAAGAAATAAGAGTATCACTCAAGTCATAAGTTAGAATAATAAATAGCACACATGCCTGCCCTATAAGTTCTTCAAACTCAATGAAAAAAAGGAGAGTTCATGCATCTCATTCAAACTTCAAAGCTAGTTTCTCTTTTTATGTTTAAACCAAAGCTTTTAAGAATGGAGGCCAGGTTTTCTTTACAATTTAAAATTCAAAGAGCACCACTTTGAAATTTAATAGAGCAGTGTTTGCTAAAGTAAACATTTTAGTCACAGTGAAGGCAGATGCCTCTGTGCCTCCCCATCTTTTCTGTAGGTATTAAAGCAGTGCTTCAAAATACTGGAATGTCTCTTCCCCAACAGCCATTCAAAAAGATACAAATTTCACAGAATGCAGAATCCTACTTCTCCAAACAAAATGTACCTTCAGCATTAAAGCAGTTCGGAGATTTTGAAAGTTCTGACACCTGAAAACGCCTACTTTAGAAAAAGCAGATGTGCACATTTGAAAATAAGGATCTCAGATTCTTAATGATTTTTATTGCCCTCCCCCCTTTTTCCTTTGCAACCACATAGGTCTGGAAGAAAAGGTCTCTGAGAAGAAGAGAAAGAAGTGAGCTAGACAAGCATTTATGGTGATCAACACGTGGTGTGAGGAGCCTTTTGTATTACTGAAAAATGGGTTACTAACACTGCTCAGTGAAAGGCGCTGTTTCTTTTACAATGCATACCAAATCCAATTATACACGAAGAACAGTGGAAATTCTTTTCTTATTGAAAGTTAAACCCGCTTACTAAACCATGTAATTTTTTCCCAGTAAGCCTAGAACACAGACAACTATATGTATGAACAGGACTTTTCTCCATGCACTGACTACCACAGTGCAATCAAACATCTTTTTTATTCCTGCCAAATATTTAATTCTTATTTTTCTTTTATTATTTCAGTTATTTTCTGTTCAGAATACACTTAGACAAATAATTGCGAATGAATACTAAAAGACCTTGAAAATCAAGTGATTTGGGAGGAAGTGCTTTTGAAAAAAATCTTATTTAAATGATTACATTTTTAAAACTGTATCCATATAGAAATATATCTACATATATATGTTCTATATCACATATTTGTAAATGAATGTATCTGCTAAAAATTATACATATAAATGATATAAAAATTTTGATTTGTAAACATCAAATTTCTGTGTTAAATTATAAATTTGTTAGTTTTTTTTTTCAAATAACAATTAGAATTAATTTTTTGCTTATTTTTATCATATCAGGCCAAAATAAAATTTGATTTTACTTAATAAAAATCTATTCAGAAATACATGATTGGCATATTATACATTCCATATTTTAATTGACAGTCAATCAATCTAAATAGGTAAATTAGTAGATTAAAATTTAATTATAATAGGAAAAAATAAAATAATTTTCATGATTTTTCACATTAGCCACATAGTCTTTACTTCTCCATTATAAACATACATTGATCTCTAGAACTGTTCATTCCTTTCACTCCAAGGTATGTTTAATATACTACATTTAACTAACATGAAATTTTCTTCAAATGTAGTTCAATTAAAAAAAGAAAGTAAAAACAAGAAACCATATTTCTAAACATGCAAGTGGCAAATTCAAATGCATTCTTCTGTTTGTTGTGCTCAGTTGAATATGTTTCCCCCCCGGCACAATAATTATAGCATTGCAGTTTTCTGGCAACAAATGGCTGCTGGGGGTCACCAAATGTCTCTGATTTGCTACAGCGTTTAATCTTCCACAAAAGCTGTTTACTGCTTCATATACACAGAACGCCAGGAACATTATCCTTTAAATCATGCCTAGCTGCTAATTAATGGATGTATAAATGTCTAACAGCCAAGCCTTTAAACAGAGCCATGAGTGAGTACAGCAGACATTCTGCACATAACTAAAATAGAGTTCTGATGAACCATAAACTCTGATTTTTCTGCATAGCTATTGTTATGCTGTGTATCTAACCAGATTGAAGTGCAATTGGGAAATTTACTTTAAACCCATCTGAAACTGAAAATATATTAGTGGCACTAGAAAAGTTCAGCAATGCCTTATTAGGTTACAGGGCTACATCTCTGCCTCTCCAGTGTTTCTCTTGGGTGTCTACATTTTGGAAGCAAAACAAAGGCCCACATTTCTGTATTTAATACCTAGTTTGACATTATGTCATTGTGAGACGATTGTCACTAAAATTTCTTGCACTTTTCTAAAACAAGTAGAAATTACCTCCAAAATATCTCTTTTATGGCTGATGGTCAGGCATGATTTGCTATAAGAATCTAATAGGGGCAATTTTACTGGATTATACATTTATTGAGTATTACTGTGTGTAGGCACTAAGCTAAACACTTTAACATATATTATTTCTTGCATTTCTAGCAACCACATTACATTCTATAAGACATATAATTAATATTTTTCATTTCTAGAAGAGTGTAAATACATTAGGATTTTAAAAACCTGTCCATGGTTTCATAACATGCTAAGAGCAGAGAGATTAAAATGGAAGTCAAACTGAAAACTGGCTGACACCAAATCCTCATGCCATAAATTACTATATCTAATATATTACTCTTCCATTATACTTGATTTTACATAATGCATTCATATATTTGCAAGTTTTTATGTCACAATGAGAATATTGTTGAAATATACTGAGAAACTAATCCAAGATAGCAGAGCAAGGGACAAAACATGATTAAGCAGACAATGCAGAATGGCAGAAAAAAACAAGTAAAATGGGAGGCTTCTGTCAGAATATTGTCAGAAATCTTGATTGCCCTCTTATTTTAGGAATTATCTTCAAATTCAGATAGTTGTAGAAAGGTACATTAAATCTAACAGACTTGATATAAAGAGTGCTACCCACTTACTAAAAGTGTAAAGGAAGAACAGACTTCTTGATTTTTAAACACGTAGACTAAACTTCAACCCCAAACATTTCTTCATTATTTTTCTCAAGGACAAGCTCATTTATTCTCAGAGTCTTAGTTCCTTTCCTTCAAGAATATATTATAAAATTATTGTGTAAATTGTATAAGCATGTATCTGCTGAATGTATGATATGAATTAATACAATAAATCAAATATTCTGATTTCAAGTCTCGCAATGCCTTTTTTTATTCAAGTTACTGAAGTGTGCTTCATCTTCTCAACTACAGAAATGGCTTCATGATGCTCACTTTAAAGGTCACTGTAAGGATTCAAAGATTTGATATTTGGAAAATAGTCCATAAAATTGAAAGATCTTTAACCATGATGGTTATCAGTTCCTTACCCTGTCTCTTATACAATCCTGAGAATTTTCTGGTTATCCTAAATTACCTGACATCCCTTACCAGCTTGCTTTCCATAAAATATTATATTTTAAACAGTTATGTGTCTTCCAGCTTGATACAATTATCAATCCCCTAAGATAATGAATGCAACTTCATGATTCAAGAAGATTTTGTTTTTACCTCAAATTTATTTTTATTAGGAAAAAATGTCAGTCAGGAGTGCAAATTAAAATGAAAAGGAGAACTAAGGGGAGATGGCAACAATGTATACAAACAAAGTACTCCTTGTTCCCCTTGTTCCATACAAGGGCTGAACGTACAACCATCACTAATTCAGTGGGAGAGAAAAATCATCCATATCCATTCCTTCTGGTTCCTTCTGGGCGTCTCCCTGTGTCTGATCAACAGAGGAAATCTATGAGATAGGATCTGAAGCAGGCAATAGTAGTTGCACTTTTGATTTTAATAGTGTATGAATTGGGGTGTGTGTGTGTGTGTGTGTGTGTGTGTGTGTGTATGTATGGATGTATGGGTGTGTGTTATGAATTTGCACTAGGTCAGAGTATAGTATTAACTCTATTTTATGAGTTAATTTGCCTGGAGGGACATTGTTTTTACATAAATACAAACAATTTATTATGGGATGCTTTATTTTAAACTGACAATTATTAAATATGAATAAGAACTTTAAAAGTTTCAGAAAAAAAAAAACATATAAAGGACCCAGGAAACCAATTAACATTCCTAAGGTCCCAATGTTAGGATGGAACACCACTTGGAGATTGTATACAGGTTCACTTAGGGGCAGACACATTCCCTTCTGTGATAGGTATCCTGAAGATCTTCCATGAGGGAGAATGTGTCTTTCTAATACATTATTTCAGTACACAAGTCCAACCTAAAATAACTTATTCTGAGCTAAATTTTGCAGAAAATTTGAGTTTGATTTCAGTTTTTATTCTGAAGCAACTTCACAGTGCATCTCCTTCTTTATGATATATTTCAAACATTAGAGCACAGATGCCAGTCACCATTGAATCTCATGTTTCTAAGCAGTCCCTACAACAACTTATCAGGTAACTATTCCTCAAATATTTTCATTGTCTTACTAATACTCTAAATACTTTTTGAGTTTGTATATATCCTTGTATAGTGACACAGACACAAAATAATGTTTATTATTTGGACTCATCTGTGCAGCTTATAGAGAGTCTATTATGTCCTGTGTTAGGGATACAAAACTTTCATGAATGCAGACTAAAATTGCTTTAGCTCTCTTACAAGTTAAAACACTCTAAGTCATAGTATCTTTCTCATCAGGTAAAACCTCCAGCTATTTTTTCATATAATTTTTTTAAATTCAATTTTCACAATTAATTTTTGGAAACTGATTTTCTAAAACAAAAATATGATATTAAAAATTAATCCATGCAATTTATTTCAGGACCTCAGCTTGCTGAGATAGATTTGAATCCTGTCCTATCAACTGTTGAATAAATTAAACATCATCCATAAATTTAAGAAACCGTCCTATTTATATGTAACAAATGATATTTAATTGTTGTTTATGCCTTTTACTTCCCTTTGTTAGTAATCTTTGCTTTTAGAAATAATATACATAAATAAATAGAATAAATTCAGTTTAATATAAAAAATAGACATTAATCCCTAGTTTAGATATAACTAAAGATTCCATAGAGGATAGTCAATACCATTGCTGAGTCACATATACAAAACCACATCTAAAACAGATTTTAAAATATTAGCAAAATTCTGGGCTGGAGATGTGGCTCAAGCAGTAGCGCACTCACCTGGCATGCATGTGTGGCGCCCAGGTTCGATCCTCAGTATCACATACAAATAAAGATGTTATGTCTGCAGAAAAGTAAAAAAAAAAAAAAAAAAAAATTAAAAAATTCTCTCTCTCTCTCTCTCTCTCTCTCTCAAAATAAAATAAAATAAAATAAAATATTAGCAAAATTCTATGGAAACACAAAACAGGAAATATTTGATTAAGCTAAAATGAGAAGTGAGTGTTCACAGAAATGATTCTGAAAGAATGGGCACTTGTGTGGCACTGAAATAAAGGAAATAATTTCTGTGAAAGGGAAAATGTTATGACAAAATATGGCAGGCAAAAACTTTTAAATTATCATCCCTGTAGACTACATGTATTATATCACCTCATTATATATACAGAAATTACAGATTCCTCATTTTCTCCCCAAGGTATAAAAAAAGAATGTATCTCTGTATGAGGCCAGGCAAACTAAATTCACATCAAACACCTTTGGTGACTATTATGCGTGTAAATTTTTAAAAAAACCTACTATTTTATAGCATATTTTGTTCAGCATTCCTGAAACACTGGAAAATAAGTTCATAGACTAGCAGATGTGAGTCTTATGGTTTCCCAAAAAAGTTTGGACTTTGTCAAGGGAAACTCCTGAAAATGTTGTACAGGGCAGCAACATGTATTAGTGTTTAGAAAAATAGATCTGTTGGCAGTATGAAAGATGTATAGGATAGAACAGTGCACAAAGATGTGTAGGTCCTCCCACGAAGTAGAAAGTGGCAACAACTTAGTCAACTCCAAGAGACTGATAAAGAAGACAGATAATGGAATTGATGAAGATTGATGTGCACTTCAAAGTTTTGAGGACAGGAGTTTAAAAAGATCCAAAAAGAAGTTTCAATATGTATGATGCATATATCATGTGTGTGTGTGTGTGTGTGTGTCTTTGTGTAGAGAATTAGAAGCAAGTCTATAGCCTAAACAGAGAAAGATAGTTCAAATTTTGAATTGTGTGTAGTGTTAAATGTGTATGTTGTGTTTATAGAATGTTATCTAACAATCAATTTGAAATATGGATCCAAATTTTAAGGGATACCTTGAAAATGGAGACGATATTTTGAAGTCCATTATCAAATGTTAGCTAAATTCATTAGACTAGAATCCTGGAGGTTGCTCTCAGACAGTTAAGACAGGTGAGAAGGATGAGAACAATGGCTGATATGTGGTTTCTGCCAATGCTGGGACAAAAAAGGGCCAAGAAGGAGCCACCTGGGCAGAAGCCAAAGAACAAGCATTCTAGAGGCAAAAGAAGAAATACAGATAATAATGGCAATGAAATCCAAGGGTGAGAAGAATTAATGAGAGGCATAATTGCTAAGACAGTCTGTTACAGACATTGGTTAAGAATGAAAAGAGGGCTGGGGATGTGGCTCAAGCGGTAGCACGCTCGCCTGGCATGCGTGCGGCCCGGGTTCGATCCTCAGCACCACATACAAACAAAGATGTTGTGTCCGCCGATAACTAAAAAATAAATATTAAAATTCTCTCTCTCTCTTTCTCTCTCTCCCTCTCTCACTCTCTCTTAAAAAAAAAGATTAAAAAAAAAGATTAAAAAAAAAGAATGAAAAGAAATAACTGTGTTTGAAAAGAGGAAGATCACTGAGTATCTGGTAAGAACCAAGAACAGTATTTTTTTTTTTTAAATTTAACATTGTTTTTCTTAAGTAATTTTGCATGAAGAAATGAATCTTATAAATTTTAAAAAATATATTAAGGCATAAAAGTCACTCATTCTTTTAAAAATACTTCTCCTGTATTTAGTTAATTCTTTTTCAAATATATTTTTATAACTTTATTTTATTTTATTTATTTATTTATTTTAATTTTATTTTTATTTGTGGTGCTGAGGATAGAACCCAATGCCTCACCCATGCTAAGCAAGTGTTCCCTACCACTAAGCCACAGCCACAACTCCTTTAGTTAATTCTTTACTCTGAAATAATAGTGTTTAAAAGTTAATCTGTAAGGGATTTTAAATTTTATTTCAGGAGTAAATCAAAAGCATTATTGCTTCATTAATACATTATAAGTAGTAGATAATTGGTGTGTTCAGCTTTATATGAGATCTTAGGGTAGTTGCTAAATATAGTACAGCATGGAAAACTGCTGCTTCCCTTAACTTTTAGATAATATTTCAGTTGCTTTTTAGCTCTCTAAATATAAAATAATATAGAAAATATGATACTTATAATTATAAACTATGATAATGTTAGGACTACTTACTAGTATCCCCATTCCTTATTCAGGCATCTGGTAAGAATGTACAAAATCCATAGTGAGAGATGGATAATGCCCCAATGGTTACATTTGGATTGTGTTAGAATGTTATAATATAGTGTTATAATGATTTTACCCAGTATTCTGGTTTCTTTTGTGTGCTTGCTTACATCTAAGACTTTCCCAAGATTGAGGTAAATATTATGTGTTAATTTGTGGTTTCCCTGTGAAACCCATATTCAGAAAATTTTCTTTGAATATATCTTTGGTTCTGATCTCACCGTCCTCACCAGCACTCAGTTTGGGAGCATAACTTGATCATTCATTCAAAATATATTCAAAAACCTACTTTATGCACTGGGGTAGAACCTAAGATTTAAATATAACAAAATCCATATTGAGAGATGGATAATGCCCCAATGGTTACATTGGATTGTGTTAGAATGTTATAATATAGTGTTATAATAATTTTACCCAGTGTTCTGGGGAAGCACAAATACAAAGATCCACTATGGCATCAGATCTGAACATGTATCCTATAAAATGTGGTAAGCACTCAGTTTGTGTATCTTGAATGCTGCTTTCAAAAAAGAAAATGTATATACAGATATGTACATATGTACTATGTACGTGTGTGTGTGTGTGTGTGTGTGTGTGTGTGTGTATAAAACCTGATGTAACTCTAGCAAACATTTAGGTATAATACATTTCATAATTGCCATGAACCACTAATAAGTAGACAGAAAAATAGAGGAAATTTATGATTGTGAGGAAGAAAAATTAATTTGGAGAAATTAAATTAATTATCCACATAGCTATCTTTACTTTCTCTCTCATCCATTCATCTTCTCAGAAACATATTATTCATCATTCAAAAGAGCCTTGATCATTGAATTTCTTTATGGCTTTACAAATTAAGTTCTGAATGCAGAAATTGGCCCTCAGTACACTGGAATCCCCTAGAATTGAGAATAGGTTTGGGTCTTCATGGAGAAAAAGTGCATATTTTTTCAAATAGATTTATTTTATGAAAATGCACAAAATGAATATATACCAAAATATCATTGTTACTAATAACATCATTTAAGTACTGGGTTTGTGACTCAGTGGCACAGCACTTGCCTAGCATGTTGGGTTCAATTCTCAGCACCACATATAAATAAATGAATAAAATAAAGGTCCACCAACATCTAAACATTTTTTATATAAAATCTCAAACTCTGACCTTAACAGTCAAATTAATATTATGGGGGAATGAGGTAACATTTGTGGATATTTATTTTCCTCACCAGATGAATGGGATCCAACTCATTTTTTTTTAACCAAGAACTGCATAGTAATAAACTTGTTAGAAAAATAAATCTTCAGACACAGATGACTTTAATTTGCTAAACTTACTGAATTTACTAATATTTTATAGTTCAAAACCTTGATGAAATCCTGCCAAAGTTTTCCATTTTCATTGCTCTTTCTCATAGTAAAAAATAGTCATTAAAGTTATGTTTCAGATTTTATAAACCTTAAATGCTCTCTCAAGCAGAGCTCCAATAAACTTTCTCAGGTTAATCTCCTGTTACTTGACAAATAGCAATGCATATTTTTTATTTCATTATGATTAATAGAATATCAGAAAACATCATCAATCATATTCATTCTAGTATCTGTAAGATAGAGCTACAAAGCAATATTATGGCCTTTAAAATCAATTTGCCATTTTGTTCTGGGTATAATTTACTTGATGCAATTAAATCATAGAACAATTATTATTAAAGAAAAGCCAACATATCAGTTATTTTGTATTTGGTTTTTACTATGTTGCTTTGAAATTTTATGTAATGATAGAACTCTATTCCCTTCTCTTTGTTCCTCCTTATTCTTTAAAATCTTACTTTGATTAAGAATCCTTTTAAATCTACCCTTTTTATAATTGATATGTGTGGAATACTTCATAGCAGAATACATTTTTATTAAAATTTAAAGCTGATTTTTCTTAAAGAGAAAAATATACATGCATTGAATAGTACTATTTATTTATCTCACAACATTATACACCTTTAAACAAGGTCAAACATTCTCAGGATACTTTATGCATGTTTCTTAGAAAAGATATCCCACTCTCCTTAGTAAAGAGGGAGGATGATTGTGTGATTACTTGTCATTATGTCCACTTATGGGTAAGCTTTTGTATTTATCCTACTCTTTCATACTTGTCTTCCCTTTATTTTCATTTCCTTGGAAGATCTTCAAATCTATGTTTTTTTCCTCATTTTTCTTCACTCTTGCTTACTAGAGGCAGTTAAGGTAAATTACTAATTTTAAATAGAGGTGAGAAAAAACAGAATTAAAAGTGCATGTGAAATGATTGACATTTATGTCACGTAAAATTTTGTGTGTGTGTGAGTGTGTGTGTGGGGGGGTCACACGCATGCACACCCACATGTGAACATGTAGGGTTATTGGTTTTCTTTGAGCCTAGAGAGAATGTCAGGAAACGGATTTCGAGGGGTGGACAATGATATGTTTGGAGATTCATATTTGACTTGGATGCTGTCCTTCCTAAAGTAAGTGGTTGCTGAGGGCCATTGCCAAGTAGGAATGACGCATCGAAATTTCCTTGCCAGCGTACCCCATGTTAAATGGACTTGCCTTGGAAATTCGCTGTGACATTGCATGTGTGTTTGAGAAAGGTGACCCTGCTCAAGGACGAGGGTGGATCCAGGTTTAGGGTGTATCCTGCAGGTTTTAGGAAGTATTCAGGTTTAGGATAATTTGGGTTTAAGGTGTTCCGGTTTAAGACTTGGGTTTAGGGAAGTTCCAGGTTTAAGGTGTACCCTGCGGGGGAATAGGGAGTATCCTGCTGCCTCAGGCATGCCCGATCCTTGAGTTCCCGTTGAGTTCTCGTGAGATTCAGAAAGTATTGGAAAAGAAAGCCTCCTGGAGTAGGTGAATTGGGCGGCGGCAGAACAGGGATTTCCCTAGAACGTGTGTGTAGAGGCCGGTGTGAGTTCGGGAATAACTGCTATTTGAATCTACAAAGCTGTGAGTGGCTCATGATCTTGTGCCCAGCCAAGACTGCGGCAAGTGGTAAGGTCATCTACTGAGATTGACAAGATTGTAGACTGGAAGTGGATAGAGAAGTAAATTTGGGGGTTTGGTTTGAAGGGACATCTAGTAGTGAATAAAGCTATTAGGGTATCAAAAAAAATTACGCTAGTAGTACTTCAGTGAATTTGGTGCTTTGAGCATTGCTGAGGGCCATTACCAAGTAGGAAATTTCCTTGCCAGTGTACCCCATGTTAATTTCGCTGTT
This sequence comes from Spermophilus citellus, assembly GCF_964194105.1. NCBI lineage: Eukaryota > Metazoa > Chordata > Mammalia > Rodentia > Sciuridae > Spermophilus > Spermophilus citellus. The sequence continues at coordinate 103,724,381 of NC_138186.1, read as the reverse complement.
GACATTGCATGTTAGGTGACCCTGCCCAAGGACGAGGGTGGATCCAGGATTAGGGTGTATCCTGCAGTTTGAGGAAGTATCCCAATCCTTGGGTTTAGGGCGTTCCCGGTTTAAGACAAGTTTAAGGCGTTCCCAGTTTAAGACCTTGGATTTTAGGGAAGTTCGATGTTGAGGATTATTGCTGCTGGAATTAGGGCGTTCCTGCTGCCTAAGCTCCTGTTGAACTCTCGTGAGATTCAGAGAGCATTTTTGGGAAGAAAGCCTCGTGGAGTAGGTGAATTGGGTGGCAGCAGAACTGGGATTGCCCCAGAATGTGTGTGGAGGCCGGTGTGAGTTCGGGAATAAAGATTTGCTGTTTGAATCTACAAAGCTGTGTGGTGGCTCGTGATTCTGTGCCCAGCCAAGACTGCGGCAGAGCATAATACAGACAAAAAAAAATCTAGTGTTTTTATAAATAATTTTGGACTAGTCAAATTGTGATTGTTTGAATATTTGGAGTTCCTAGCACAGAGTAAATCTGGTGGACATAAAATGGTAGAAGGGAGAATAGAAATTTATTCTCAAAGAAAGGGGCAACACAAAAATTACTAATGATAATATTCATGGTTTTGGAGTCTCTACTCCATTCCACGCACTCATGGGTCCCTTCCGAGTTTATCTCTAATCTTCTTAACAATCTTGAAGTGACAATTATCTCTGTTTTACAGATGGAGGAAATAACTCAAAGAAGCTAAATAACTGGCTATGTGATAGAGCTGTGAAGATTATTACCATTTAAGTATATTTGGCTCTAAATTACTTTCTCCTCTGACAATAGCTAACTGGAGAATTAAAGACACCTGCCCAGGCTGAAACAGCAGCCATTTAAGTCTCTATTCATTCACTGTCATGATCGTCCCTCCTAGAATTACCAAAACAAAATTAATGTATAACATTCCTCCTGTTACTTCCACATATATTTGTTAAATCTTGAGTCTCAATTTTAGGTTTATAATATAAAGTAAATCAAATCCCACCAAATTAATTTCTCTATTACCTTCAGAATTACCTGTATGAAAACGGATAATAATGCCCCCAGATCCCGAAAGGCCTTAGAACACTCCTTTGATTATAGTGTGTGGCTGACTAAAAGTGTGCCTGGTGTCCCTCTTCCTTTGGTAAAGGAATCTCAACATTTTAGGTGATATATAGTTACTCAGAATGTACTCCTCTAGGGTTGATAGGGCCATCATCAGAGAACAGGACATGATAAGTGCAACTTGTACCTTGAGCTCTTTTAGGAAAGAGACTGGCTCCTTTTTCATTCATCTTTCTTACTGGCTGGGATACAGACCCAGTGAGCCTTTTGGACTCATGCTGACAAAGACAATGTCTTAGAAATTTCATTACAACAAGATCAGTATCTTATATTTTGGAAAACAGACTACAGATGAGGTACACAGCAAATATTTCAGAAATTTTGAAAGAATGCAGAAGTATGTGGATTCAGGGGATGGCCATGAAAGCGAACTTCTGAAGAGGTGCAAGTATCTGAAGCTGAATGTATAAAGAAATTGCAAAATAAAAGTGTTGAATAGATGAAACTTCACACAGAATACTTGGTAAGTTTAGAAAAAAGTGTCAACAAAATTTTAAATATTTATGAGCAGTGAATCAAAATTATTGATATCAGCCTTTAAAAGGGCAGAAAACTATTTGACTGAAAATATAAATATCTCTTAAGAGCAGGGAATTTTAATAAAGTCTGGCTATATAATTTTGAATTAGCATCAAAGAACCTAAAATCTGACAATCCCATCTCCAGTGTTATCAAATGTACACTATAGAAAACAACAACCTCTCCTTGATGAGACAAGGGCTCCCATTGTAACAAGACCAACCCACTACAATACTATTGAGGATATGTTTTAATATAATAGTGAAATAAGGGATAGGAAGAAAGAACATGAGTGAGAAGTAGAAGGTTGCATTATTCAGGGTGTGTTAGAGCAAAAGAATCAATCAATCAATTATGTATGTAATATATAATCATATATATTATGTATATAAAAAGGAGATTTATTATATTGGCTTGCACATCCAGAAGCTGGGTAGTCCCACAATGGCCCTTTGCAGGTTAAAGAGCTGGAGAAACCAGTAGCTGCTCAGTGCAAGAACCTGGAGCCTCAAAACAAGAGGAATTGATTATGTATCTCCAGTTGGGATGGAAGGCCTGGAAACTTCCTACAGAGTCACTGCTCAGAGTCTCCTTTGGAAGAATGAAAGAGCTGGAGTCTGAGGCCCTCAGACAATTGCAGTAGCAATCAAGAACCCATCAAAAAGAATCAAATTTATGTCTGCTGTTGCCTCTTTGTTCTTCCAGTTTTTCTTCCATTCAAGAATCCAACCTATTGGACAGTGCTGCGCACACTTAGTGTGATCTCCACTTCAGTTCACTGTGCCACGTGCCAACCATTCCTAGAAACACCACCACTGAGACCCCCAGAAGCCTCTTACTCTTAGTCATCTCTAAATCCAATCAACTGACAATAACAAAGGTGCTTAGAATTAAGTCCTGGTAAGCTGAAAGCAAGTGTTAATGACTACTGTTTTGGGATGTTGGCTTGTCCTCCAGTGGCTCATGTGTTGTAAGCTTGGTTTCCAGTGTGACAATGGTGTTCACATAGTGGGAATTTTAAGAAGTTGGAATTTTAAGACCTACTAGGAGGTCCTCAAATCTCAGGGGTCACTCCTCCAAACGAACTAAGGTAGCTCTCACAGGATCCATGAGTTAATTCTCATGAAAGGATTTCTGGACAAAGAAAAACCAGCCCCCAACCAACTCTCTGGTCTCCTGTCTCTAGATGTGATCTCTTCTTCACTGCATATTTTTCACTCATGCCATTTACCTAAGGCCTTTCTCAGGACTGCAGCAATGCTATACCCTGCTCTACAACTGTGAGCTAAATAAACATTTTATGAAGTTATCTACCCCAAGATATTTCATCATAAATATGAAAAGGGACCCATTCAGACTGTTAGGAAATAGTCACTATTAATGTTCATAATAAAAATTTATAAAATAGGGCTGGGGATGTGGCTCAGGCGCTCACCTGGCATGCGTGTGGCCCGGGTTCGATCCTCCGAACCACATACAAAGATGTTGTATCCGCTGAAAAACTAAAAAATAAATATTGAGATTCATTCTCTCTCTCTCTCTCTCTCTCTCTCAAAAAAGAATTTATAAAATATTAAATTTTGTTATTTAGAGAGATATATGTACCTAAAAATCAAAGAAACTTTTCCTGTAGCACATGAGTTTTCTATAGCTGTGTAAGAAACTGGCACAAATTTTGCAGCATAAAAGCAACATGTTTTTTTTTTTCTTACTATTTCCATGGATCTGACATCTGTGTGGTTTAACTGGACCATCTGCTCAGGGGCTTACCTGGCCAAAATTAATGTGTAGGTCAGGGATGCAATATCATCAGCATTTTTTTTAAAGATCATCCAAGTTGTCAACAGAATTCAAAGTTTATAGTTAAGCGGCTGAAGTCCTTTCTTTCTTGGTGGTTATCTACCTGGAGTCACTTTTAGCCACTAGAGAATGCCCTTGGATACTAGCCATGTGGTCTCTTATAACAAAACTACTTACTTCTTCAAATCTTATCAGATAAACTCTCTCCAGTCATTCTCAAAGTAATCTTGTATAACAGCAGAATCATACCAATGATTGTCATGTAACCTTTGCTTTATAATACAACTTAATTAAGAGAGTAACTATGCCATCTTATGCACAGTTCCCAGGCACATTCAGGAAGAGGAATCATACAGGGTTTACACATCAGAGAGCTAGAATTTGAAGATGATCTTAGAAACTGCCTACAACACTAATTAAGTAAGGTTCTGGTAAATTGTGTTCCCAAACCTGACTGGAACTATCTCCTATTGCACATGCTCTTTCTCAATGTTTTCCTTCCACTCTCCTGCTGCTAATTATATGAGGGACCTGACAACAGTCCTAGCTGATTCCTCACCCAGCAGTTCAGCCCAGTGCCATCCATGAGGTAAGGTCATATGGACCCTCTAGAATCTAGTGCCCCAGTCAACACCCCATAAAGCAAGGGAACTGAGGGTCAACCAAGAAATTATTTTTTTAAAAATAACAGTGGTTGATATTTTAAGCCAATGGTTTTGTTTTGGGTGATTTACTATGTGGCAGAAATAACTTAAAAATGGGAAAAAGTAAAAAAAAAATACTGGCATTCCAATCTAAAAAGCAAAAGAAGAAGTCTTTAATGAGGTAATAAAGTAAGAGCAAATGCATATGAATAACTAAGGTGGCTACATAACTTTAATTTTAAGTCAGGACATTTTTGAGAGTGGAAAGAATCAAAAAAAGTATTATGTTGAGGTGAACAGTCCTAAGATAGCATATATAATGTGAAGGGGAAAAGGGAAAAACAGCAATACTGTTTTCATTACTTTATGGAAGAAGAGAAGTTAATAGATACATTAGAGCAAACTGTAGTTCATACAGACTGAAAAAGAAGTGCACTGCTAAAGAACACACGATTATTTCAGGAGACTTGAAGGTCATCTAACTGCTGAATAACATTTACCAGAATATCCCCATACACCAGACAACCACTAAAACACTGGCTGCCAGAGAATTTGGTAAAACTTTTGAGTCTGCCTAAGCAATGTTATAACTGGAAACACAGAAAAACCTGTTCCTTTTTTCAGTACGATAGAGTATCTCAGATGGATGGATCCAAGAGGACCATGATGGCAATGCCCGATGTGTTTCCTTTCACTCTTAGATAAGCACAGATCTAGGCTCTGTGTTATGAAGCTTTTTTTCCTTTTGTTTTTAATTTATGCCTCTTTCTAACTTGTGTAAAATAAGATTATATATTAAAGCTAAAAGTAATGCTCTCGATTTTTACCACAGTGAAATCAGATCCACATATGACATACATGAATTGGTATATATATTAAGGATTTCAGAGTTTATAGGTAGAAACAGAACCTAAGTGTTCTTTAGAAATTTTAAAAACTTGATAAGGTTTATAAGAGGTGTTCTTAAATAATACATTATTTTAATCTAAATCTTATCCTTCTAAGCTAAGCTTCATGAATATCTGAAGCTTTGCAACATGTTTAAAGTTCTCTGACTTTAATTATCAAAAGAATTGCTGATTCAGTTGCTGATTCAAGTTAAGCTTGATTTTATTAGTCTGGTCAAAGGATGTATGTGTACGATCTTCAACACAAAGTCCCAAGTCCTAGAAACAGATTTTTTATCATCATTTTAAATTTCTATAGTGATTTTAAATAAAAACACACAAGTCCTAATGTTAGCAACCTTAGGGTTCAAATTGACAAAGAAAATAACAATGGTTTTACCAAAGTTCCTTGAATTTTTTGATTGCTTGATTTACAATCACTACATTTCAGCAATGTCAGACTTAACATTAATGAGGATAGAAATATTCCACTTTGAAATTTTGAATTGTATCACCCCTTGCCCTTCCAGGATTTTCAATCCCTAAACATTCTCAGCACTTCAATTTGACTTCTTTAATATTTCTTCACTCACTATGTAATCTGAACATTTTATTTAGTTATTTTCTTCTGAACCTAGTCTTTTTTATACATATTCACAGAATACTTTTTCTCTGTACTCAATTACTTTTATGAATCCTTGAATCTAAAGTTAATTTTGTACCAATCTTCACTGATACACATGACTGCTACAGTAGGCTTTCTGGTGAAATAGTAGGGCATAGCCTCATTTCCACTTAGACTTTAAGGATGATCTTCATGTCATGCAACCAAGACCACTGAACAAACCATTCACCTGTTCAATCTGGTTTCCAGTTCCTCAAAGACTGCTTTTCTCCTTAAGGCCCCTGATTTAACATAGACACTGGATCACTTGAGATAAAGTAGATGCTTACTTCATAAAGTAAACAAAATGTATCAGGAAATTTTTTTTTGAGTTTTAAACCCACACATACATTTTAAAAATATTTTTTGAGATTGATAACAAGATCATAATAATTCCTCTTTCTTTCGAATGACTCCTTCCATTTCTAGTGGTGAAAAGTAAATGTACCTAGTATCTTGAATTTTAACAGGATATCTTGCCTAAACTGGGACAATTCAATCTTAATTTCTGGGAAGTTGGCACTGGATAGAAAATTAGTCTATGAAGATGTCAAAATTATAATAACCAAATTAAAAAAATATATGGAAGGTTTAATCTTTTATGTGAACTATGGAATATAGAAAGCTGGCTTCTAATCCTATATATAGAGAAAACTTAGGTATGTAGAAGTAAAAAGGTAACTTTGTGCTCTGTATTTTACCAGTTTTTTTGTTAAGCACTTCGTGAACCTCCTTCTACCAGTGAACTCTTGGCTTCTTAAGATATACTCCCTTTACTTGACTGAACTAGATAAAATTAGTTTTTATTATGTGACTATAAAAGTTCTTAACTAAGATACACATGCCATCTAAAAAACAACATTTATATAAGTACCATTCTGTGAGTATTGGCAAATTATGATTATTTGGGTCCTTTTTTCATTTTTAGATTATCTAATGATGTTCCTTCCATGCCCAGTTTGTAGGTGGATGGGTGAATCCATGGTGTGGTTAATATAATTTTATAATTCTCATCAGTACTGTGGAATCATCATTTAAAATGCTATTTCTATTTAGACTCACATGAAGACCATTAAAAAATGTCTCTTCACATCCTACCAATAACAACAACAAAAATTCTAAATTGTGTGCTGGTATTAGGAAGGCTAAATGGAATCTCTTTTTCATTTTTTCATTTGCATGATTATATTTTTTTTATTGGTAAGCGAATATAATGATAAGTACATATCATTACATTCATCATTTCTGTTTAGTTGTTTTTTAGGAAGACTTTATAAATTGAAGTGATTCAGCTTATTTTTTCTTATAGACTATTTTTGTTTTATGTTCCCATGCAACTGTCTTTGTATTATTTGTGGTATCTTTAACAGTTTCTCTATTTTAATATGTTTGAATTATAAAACTGTATATATCATATATGCATATATACATACATACACACACACATATAAACTTTTACAAATTTGAGATTTTTTTTCTTTACCTAGCAAACCTATTTAAGACAATAGTAAAATAATTATTATTTTCCCATTAGTTATTTTAGCTTATTTTGCCTATTATTTATATATAAATTTATACATATATTTTAAGTAAATAATGTGATTAAAGGATACATTTAAACAATATATTTGTAAATTTTTCAAATGTCTTTTCAGATTGTATTTTTCTTTCATCACTGATTTTAAATTCCATTGCTATCATGAATGACATACAATATTTGTATCAGGATATATTTCTTAACCTTATTTTGTTCATTTTTAACCTGGGTCAGAACAGAGTTGTCTCAGTTAAAAAAGAAATCGCTGTATTTGGAATCTGGTAGTACCTAACAACTCTCTCATTTTTCATATTTTTTCAAAATTCTCTTGATCCTAATTGAGCATTTTATCTTAAAAATAACATAATTTTCTGTGTCTTGTTATTAAATTTTACATATATTTTTAAAGTATGCTTTTCATATTTATACACAGAATATGTACATTATTTAATTTACTTTTAATTTACTGTTAGCTAGAAGCCATTTAATATATAATAATACTTTCTTAGTTACAGTTTATGATTTTATAATAAAAGTGGTTTTATTATAGTCATACAAGTTATTTTTCTCTATATATTTTTATCATAATATTGCCTAACTGTACCTGCATCTTTTTATGACTTAGAATTTCTTTCTGTAGATTTTGCTCTGGTAATTACTTGAGAATATTGTCTTTTTCTGGCCACGTTTTCTTCCTCATTTGCAATTACTCCTATTGATACAGTTAATTTAGTTTCACATGTGATACTTAGTATGAAAGTGTTTCCAGAGCAGTTTAATGTTTTATTTTTCAAAGCGTTCCAGTGATATTTCTGGCCCTCAGAATTTTGGCTTTGGTGATTTTTTTTTTCTCAAGGCATTTATCTATACTTAGATATTAATAAATTTCAGACTTTGATGTTTATAAGATAAAATTTAATCTCAAGAAAAATTTTCCCTTTTTTCCATCTATCCCTGATAATGAGAGACAGACATGGATTAATATATTATTATTTGATGCTTAAAGACAAAATTTTCCTTGTCTACCTTTCCAGGGAAACTATATTCCTTTCAGTGTGTAGCTTTATACATGAGTTCTCAGTTCCAACTCTCAAATCACTCTATACAAACCTTTACCCCTTGTCTCTCTGTGGGGATTACATCTATTTAATCCCCAAAATACTGAGACAAACATCCTGTCTCACTCCAAGCAACTATTTTTTGACATAAGATTTCTCTGTTTTCCAGTACACATAGCTATATGCTTACCCTTTTGCATGAAAAGGAATTTACGTTATCATGGTCTATCATTTCTTGAATTGGAAAGATTTTGTTTTGGCTTTTTGAAAAGCATTTTTTAAAAATTAAAATATGCAACAAATGTTACTTAAATTATCTTTTGAATGAATAAAGCCACCTAAGCTTGGTTTGTGTATCTGGAATATAAATATGTTATTGCTTCCATTCTATGATAAACATTCTGATTCTATAGTAAAACATTATTTAAAATTGAGTAGAAACTCTTAGACCTAGTGGAGAAATAGTTGAAGCCACTCTGTTTTGCAGAGTTCCACTTATAGTACCTTTTTGGTAACAACACAAATTTAATAAACAACATAGCAAAAATTAAAATTTGAATTTCATTTTAAAGCTCTACCATAGCATACAGACATCCCATTCCTACTGCTAGACAAGTCGTCCTTTACAGAATAGACATTTGCTTAGATACCTATAAAAATCTAGCAACACTCACTTTCTAAAAATCCTAAAAGATGTGCAGTATTGCTTCAGCAATATTGCTATTGAGATGGAATTTCTCACTCTTTATATTGTCAAATTTAAATGCAAATAATAGAAACTTTAAGTCCCTTCTTAATCCTTCAAAACTTTTCCCTAACGAGGAAAAGACAAACCCTTTAAAACTAGGCTGTAATAATTTCCATTCAAAATCCTGCAATAGGAATAAAACATAAATCAGACATTAAAAAATCCCTTTCAACTTTTGAGCACAATTTAAAAGTGAAAGTTTTATTCTGAATTTGAAATTTGCCAAGGTCTATGGCTGAGTTTCAGATACCCACTTCCCTTCTTGGCAGTAGATAATTTGGAAATCAGGAGTCTGCACACTTGTGATATTTCCAGGCTTAGAGTGTCAAAAAGACAAGATGGCATATGGTGAAGCAAAAGGGATTTCTCACTTTCAGGAACACTTTCAACTTCCAAAACATAAAAATAAATAAGTGCTTTTTCAAATTCATAAAAGAAATAATGAGAATTTTGCCCAAATATTATAGACATATCAAAGTTAAGCAGCAAGATGTTTGAGTCTGTCACTTCCTGCAAGCTTTTTGCTAAATGGATAAGTTCAAATTTCAGGATTGTCATGTTAACTTTGGCATAAAATTGCTTTCTTCTTTGGCAAAAATGATAGTAATTCCCCTCAAAGAAAAATTATAGTCTAATTAAAGTATACAATTTAATGTTTTTATACCAACGTTTTCATGGGAAGTTTCTTCAATACTCTACTTGCTAATTTTAAGTTCAAATGGATCAGAGTAGCAAAGGAATTGACTTGGAGAAAATAAGGTCTGTGAAGACAGTTGTTTCTGTTGTGTATTTACAATAGTTATTTATCCTAACTTTCTGCTTGTTTACAAAGACAGTTAATATATTTGTAATCTTGGTATTCTAGTTATTTTATCCATTGGTCTTTTGTCCATATTTATAAACATTTGTAGGAAGGATGTTAAGTTTAATTGATTAACCATTTCTTTTCTCTGATAAACTATTGGCAGAATACATTTTTAAGAATATTTCTGTAGAGAAAAAATTAACATATTTACAGATTTTCATTGTTTTTTTTAATGGATTATTTTTTCCCTTGTATAAATACTTAGAAATTTTTTCTTTCTTTCTTTCTTTTTTTTATGGTACTGGGGATTGAACACAGGGCACTCAACAACTGAGCCACATCCCCAGCTCTATTTTGTAATTTATTTAGGGACAGGGTCTCACTTGGTTGTTTAGCACTTCAATTTTGGTGAGAGTTGCTTTGAACTTGTGATCCTCCTGTCTTAGCCTCCTGAGGTGCTGGGATTACAGGAATGTGCCACTATGCCCAGCAAATTTTTTTTCTTAATTGCATGATAACATAACTGACAGCAGTGCTGTGGTGATTTTGAGAGATCATATGAAGAAATCTTATATCTTGAACAAGAAAGTTTTGTGAAGATGTACATATGAACTTTTGTTCACCATTTAAATTTATACCAGGGATATCTTTGTGTGACAGTTTCTTTAGAATATGAGTGCAAGTCTAAACACATTTGGAAAATGACATAAAGTTACCAAAGAAAGTAGCATATTGTAAAATCATTTTATAAAGCAGTTTTCCAAACTGTCAGATTATAGAAAGTATTTGTATATGGATAAAATGAGATATTTTTCTACATTTATTTTTAGGTCACAAGAAATGAATTGTAAACTTTTTAGATGTTTTACTTTTCTAAGTAATAAAATATAAAATTCAGTTTCCAAAATGGATCCTGATCTTGAGCCACTAATATTCTATATTTTCTAGTGTTCAAAGATTTGATTAAAGACAAAAATCTTTGTCTTCATCACCTACTTCTTAGTGTCAGAGGTAAAATATAGCAGAATAAACCAAATAGGCCTGGGTAATGGGTCAGATACTTAAACCAGGAAGAGTCCAAGTTTTATCCATAAAATTCATGTATTATAGATATAATAAAATAAATCATACTCAGGAGGCACTCTTAGTTTTCTAAGAGAAGCACAGTATCTTAGTAAAATTTTTGCTTATACAAGCTATAGATTCTTTTGGAATTAATATAGCATGCCAGTTAGATAATTTTATTTGTAGTATTCACCCAAAGTCACCATTTCCTTCAGTTTCATCATAGAAAAAATGTCTAATTTATATCTGAGATAATAGCTTGGTTCAGGAAAAGGAAATAAGAGAACATAAAATGTACCTCAGTGTGTGAAACAGTAAGTTACCAAATATCCAGTATCATCATCTCAACTGGCATGTCTTTGTACCATGACTTTGATGCCTCATTTTACGTTTCCACAAATAACAGATCATATAAGTGTTTCACCTTTATATTCACATCATATGTCATCAATAGACTTTTCTTCAAGAGAGATCACTGTTCCCAAAGATAGGTAGCAGAGTAGAACACTTTAATTTCTTCTTATAAATGTAAGTATAATCTTCCTTTTATAATACATCTTTATGTATATATATTTATGCGTATATAAATACATATATACACATACATATACCATGTGTATATGCATATTTTCATAGGCCCAATGTCGTTAAATGATATTTGTAATCAAGTCTTTTAATAAATTTTATAACTCAGCCATTATCTATTTTTAAATATATTAAAATTGTTTTAATCTTTAATAAAATAAATATATTGTGTTGATATTCTTCTGGAGGAATATTTGTTTCACTTCATTTGCCTATATTATTATAAAAATAACTCATTAGAACTAGAACTCCTAATTCAAAGAACACCAATATCTGTCTATATTCATGTTCTAAATGATCTCAACCCTCCAGGTAAGTATGGCTTTAATACTGTTTATATATTGAAGATTGAGCTTTAAAGTTCCAATTCAAGCTTATCTCCTAAAATATGAAATTGTAGATCCAACTAAATTATGCCTCTCATGAACAGAGGGCAAAAAAGAATTTTCATGGATACCCCTTTTGTAAATCTAAATAATGAAAAAGATTTATATGCAAATCCCCATCATTAAATTTAAAGTTGCAGGATTTCTCTAGCAATTATTCCTCAAAAATCTTTCCTTTGATTTTTAATAGAAGGCTAATGCTAAAATCTGAGTCATGCCATGTCTTTCCTGTTCAAAATATATAAATCACTGTATACCTCAGTGAATAAAAGTCAAACTCCTTCATATGATCTGATGCATTCTAACTTTCTGATTATTTCTACTTCAATCTAGTCAGTGCCATCTATATTGGCCTACTTTTATTTTAAATATGTATAGCATATTCTTCCCTAGCAACTTTCTAAATATTATCTAAGTTGTTCTACCCTTGGAGAGCAACATGGCCCACTTTCCCCTCTTCTTTCATGTTTCTACTGGTATGACATTGATATGAGATGCCCTCATTTGTCACATGGTACCCATGACACTTACATTATGTTTCTCTTTGTTGATGACTAGTAGGTTTTTCTCTTGCCTCACAGTGTATCTCTAGCTGATTAACACTATTTGTTTTTGAGAGAGAGAGAGAGAGAGAGAGAGAGGGGGGGGGAGGGAATTTTTTAATATTTATTTTTTTAGTTTTCGGTGGACACAACATCTTTTTATTTTTATGTGGTGCTGAGGATCGAACCCAGCGCCCCACGCATGCCAGGCGAGTGCATTCCTGCTTGAGCCACATCCCCAGCCTGATTAACAATATTTTTAAAATTTTATTATTTTTTAAAATACATGACAACAGTGGAATGTATTACAATCCTTATTACACATATAGAGCACAATTTTTTGTATCTCTGTATATATATGCTCACATCTATTTATCCATTATACATGTACTTTTTTGTTTTTTATTACAATTCTTAATACACATATATACCCAAATTTTTCATTCTCTGTTTGTATATAAGGTATGTTGACACCCAATTCAAGTCTTCTTACATGTACTTTGTATAATGATGATCATCACATTCCACATCCTTGCTAATCCCCTTTCCCCTCCCTTTCCCTCTCACCCCTCTTCCCTATCTAAAATTAATCTAATCCTCCCAATCTCATTGTAATGGAAGCTTCTTAAATAGAGAATTCTGTGATTAACTTAATTCCTAATTCTTAGGTTGTTTATCATTCATCTCTAATATTTATCATTGTGCCTCCTACATGGGATAACTATACATACATATTTGATAAAGAAATGTGTATATAAAGTTAGTGAGGCATCAGTATGCACTTTGTGTTTTAATAAAGAGAAACTTAAGTCATGATTTTAATTTTTGGTTCCATATAGTGACTTTTATTATTTTTAAATGGGTTTCAAAAATATGTCTATGGTTTTTGTATGAGGTACTCACCAAAACTCCTGTGTTAATGCAAAAACATTTAGATGTGAATTATTAGATTGTGATAGTTGTTATCTAATTGGTCCATTCTAGTTTGTGTGGACTAATGTGTGGTAACTACATGCAGGTGGGATGTTTTTGGAGGCATGCCCTGGAAGAATACATCTTCCCTGAGGCCCCTTCTACTCTCTCTTTCTGCTTCTTGGCTCCTATGAACAGGGAAGAATTCTTCTCTTCAGCCACAATGTTCTGCCTAATCTTAGGCTTAGAGCAATGGAGTCAACTGACCATGGACTGAATCTCTAAAACCATGAGCAGAAAATGAACTTTTCCACCTCTCAGATGTTCTTGTCGGGCATTTTGGTCTCAATGATGAAAGGCTAATGGAAATATTATCTAGGCCAACTTGCTATATCAAATCAACATTACCCACACATAATTATAAAACAGGAGTGGGTGCTGCTTATATTATTAAGGTTTACATTTAAACTTCAGTTCATAATAATATCATGTCAATACATGAAACTATGAGGTATGTATGATTCTCTGCTTTCACATTTTTAAAAATGGAGAAAAAGCCATCTATAATTTAATGGATTTAAACAGATAATACAGTGAAATAAGTCAATTCATATTTCAAAGCCAAATTATGGATTGAAAAATCAGAGGGATAGCTTGTGAATGTAGCCAACTAAAATACAAGATATAAGCAGTACTGTTGTATATATTAAGGAATCATCTTCAATCTACTTAAGCCAACAAACAAAAGATAACTTTGTATGCTCAGGATAGGAGGAATAGCTCCTGAATCAATTTTGTGGATAGTTACTATGGTTCTTAACTGGAGAAAATGCATGCATCATCTCTCCTAGGTAGTGCTATTGGATGATTCAACATGAATTACCTTGTATCCTCTGGGTGTTCATTCATTACTAACATTCTCAGGCAAGGGAATATTATTTGTCCACTGGTTAAAATAGGGAAAATATGATTTTTTGCTTGGCAAACCAGAATCACATTGTGTGTGTGTGTGTGTGTGTGTGTGTGTGTGTGTGTTAGAGACCATGAGAGAAAGGAGTGTAAGTTACCCCCAAATGACAGATATATCAAACCAGAAACAAAAACAAAGTCAAAACCAATATTAGATACCTGGTAATACCACTTATGCTCTCCAACTCAATATGATGCTCAATTTAAAGTATTTTTTCCTCAATGACAGAAGGTGAATGTAATGGATTTAAACAGAAAATAGAGTAAACTGAATCAATATTTTAAAGAGAGCCTATAGATTGAAAATTTTTACTCAGTTTTTTAAAATAAAAGTAGCTAATTTCCAGAAAAGTTAACTTTCTTTTATGGTAATCCACAAGAAGGATGAGGAAAATAGAAAGTAATTGTTACATACTTAATCAAAGAAAATTTGATATTCTAAGAATTTGATTAAGCAGATATTTGAAAGCTTAAAAAAGATAAAAAAACAATGAGATAAGGAAGAACTAATAACTGCAGAAAAGTAAGGCTACTTATCCAGATGGAAAAAAAAATTGGGTATAATCCTCATAGGTTGCTGTATGATTCAGTCCTTGTGAAAGGGTTGGTTAAAGCTGACTCAAGAAATACCCAAATATTCACGGGACTGGAGCAAACAGCTACATTCTTTAAACAATGATCCTCTAGGAGAAACAACAAAGAAAAGGACAAGGGAGAACTCATGTTTTTCCAATTATTCTCCCTCATTTGTCTCTAATGACAAGAGAACATTTAGAGCTCAGCATGAGATGAAGAATGTAGAAGGGTAAGAGTGGAATGTTGAAGAAAGAACTAGTGGAATCATAACTAGCACAAATAGTATAACATTTTTCCAAACTGATTTTGTTAGTCAGCTTTTTGTATCAGAAAAGAACAACTTAGAGGAGAAAAAGTTTATTTTGTAATCATGATTTTAGAGATTCAGTCCATGGTCTGCCTGTTCCATTTCTCTGGGCCTAAGATGAGGCTGAACATCATGACAGATGGGAATGGCACAGGAAATCCACTCACTTCATGGTAGCCAGGAAGCAGAGAGTGAAGCGGAACCAGAAGGATAAGATATAATCCTCAAGCTCACCCCCAGTTACACAATTCCTCCAATCATGTCTGGCCTGCCGATAGTAGTCAATTCAAATTGTTAACTTACCCCCCTCCAAATTAATCCACTGATTATGTTATGGCTCCTGAAATCTAATCCTTTTACCTCATGCATTAATTCAGGAGCTTTGTGGGGACACTCACATTCAAACCATAATACTGAAATTTTATTCATTTTCAGCTTTCATTGATATTTTTGTTTGACACACTAGTTACACGTTATATTATGTAATTCTAACTGTTTATGTGGAATTGCATCCAAGTATGTGAATTTTATTTTTGTTTTAGTGGAAAAGTTATTGAGACAAGTTGTAACTTTTGACTTGATAGTAGTTTCATAATAAATTTATGCTTCTTTGGCTGTAGTAAATGAAGCCAACAGTATAGATTTTGTTGCCATTCTTTTTTCATCTTCCATTAAGGATGAGAAAAATATCTATAATCCTCCCATGCCAGCTATGGCCCATTAGTCACAGGGGAAAATAGACAGCTGTAGATGTGGAATGGATCAAACCAAATTCATCATGGCCACTAGGAAAACAACACAAAGCAAATATCCTATTAGTGATGTGCCAGGAGCTTGATCATTGTGAGTGAAGGATGGCATGTTAATGAATTTATAGAAAGGCTATTCTCAAAATCACATATTTCAAATTAACAGTAATCAGTCAATTACACGCATGATATTGACTTACTTCACATACTGCCCTTGAGCAGGCAGAAGACATACAAATGAAACAGAGTCAGATTTATGATGGATTTGCAGATTCCTAATTTCAATTCCAGCAAATACTTTATCTTTCTGATATGCAGAGCCAAGCAGCTTTAATTAAAATAACCAACTATAAAAGAAAAAATGATTAATAGCTAAGCAGATAGAGAAAAAAACAAATAAACAACAACAAAAATCCTAAACTTACTAAAATGAAGAGGCATTGAACAGGGGGTCTTTACCTTTGACCCATCATTAAATTATGAATTTTTCTAAAGCAAGCCAATATATTTTCAGAAGTCAATTATAAAACATAATTCTAAAAATGAATGGAACAATGGTGACATTACTAGAATATATAAGTGTATTTTAATGCTATAATTATAATAGACCCCATTTCAAAGCATATTTTATTTGCTTAAAAATTAACATACTTTACATATAGTTATGTCCTATTAGAAAAAATCCTTTAAAATTCTTTAAAGTATTTGATAAAAGACTAAAACAATGCCCTAGATACCATTATATTTACCTCATGCCTATTTTGATAATTAGGTGAGACATAATAAATTAAATTAATGATACTTTTAATTGTTATTATAAAGCAATATTTAGCAGTTATCATTAAGAAAAGATACACTTTGTGAATTTTATTTTACAACTCCAATCTGCAAAATGTACATTTAAATTTGTCCACCATTAAAAGCAAAGCGTTGAGGTCTTTTGTTAATGAAAATCAAAATAAGTGGTGAACATTCAAAAGATGAAATGTCCAATTGAATATTCACGTTATGTTTTCTCCAAGGGTATGCAGTTCTTTATGGGAGTTTTTTTTTTTTTTTTTTTTTTTTTTTTTTTTTTTTTTTTATCTAGCTAAGGTTTATGTGAGTTATTGAGAAAGGGAAGGGAGATTTCTTGAGTCCTGGGTTGTTTGCTTCATAAAAAGTATCTTTTAATATTAACTAATACTGATTAATACACTGAAAATTGAGAAAATTAATTATTATAATTTTAATTGGTTCCTGCATCTTGTGAGGAGTGTGTACTTGGACACGACCTCAGTTCAGGAGAGATTTGTGTTTTTGATTCTTTGTCCCTGTACTTTCCAGCAAGTATTCATTCTGGTAGATAGAAGACCTCCTGATTGGCTTCTCAGAGTTAAAAGATGGAGATTTTCCATTAATCTTTTCATTTGTTGGGCAGTTTTTTAAGAAACTAACTTTTTAAAAAAGCTCACTACAAAATTCTGACCCAGGGTTTGTACACTGTGCTTTCTCCAGCATGGGCCAAGGCTCATCTTTTGTTCTCATGTCCATTGAAGAGCTGGCCCTAACCACTAAATTTGCATCTGATTCCTTTCCTCTTTAGTCCCTGATAGATATCATCTACTTGAGCTTGAGTCTTCTTCTCTGATTTGGCACTTGGTTGTTTAATTTTTTCCTTGTGTTTATTTTTTCCAACTTTGGTGAACAACATAATTTTTTTTAATCTGGCAATTATAAATGGTAGGAGTTGAATCCTCAAGGGGCATGATCCATGGTTAAGTCCACTATATTGAGGGGAGATGCTGTACATGCCAACTGCTGTTGCTAATGAAATAATAACTCTGAAAGACAAGAGTAAGACCTATTTATTCCAAAAGCTACAAACAAGAACCAAAGCTTTTCTTGCCAGTATTTGTATGTGCCATAAGCTCTTCTGCAACAAAAGAAGGAGAAAAAAGTAAATTAAATGAAACCAATATGTACTAATATGCTATTTAGGAAAAAAATTAGTTGTGTAGTTTCATTTAAAAGTTTAATACACACACTATTTTGTGTGCCAAAAAAAAATTTGTCCAAGAATTCTGCTGCATTTTAGGGTATGCAAAAACATAACATATGCATAATGAATTTGTGAGGTTTAAATCATGTCAAGGAAACATACCCATGCATACTAGGTGCACTGCTATCCATAGAAGACACTGAAGTACAAAGCTGAAACTATCAAGCTGACTTGGTGGTGGTCAGAAATTCTTTGGGAACAAGGCAGTATTTTTCAATTGTCTGTATAATGAAATTTCTTTTAGTGATCCTGTGGGTTTTGTGTCTACTTAGCTCTCCCTGGAGTACTAATCACAGAAAATGAGGAAAAAGAAAGTGAGATCTTTCTAGTGTAATTCCTTAGAAATTCATTTAGAGTTTGGAGAGTTGGCTGCTATAGAATACAGACACATAATCAAAATAGTTAACATTTGCTGAATTTTACAGTATGACAGGCAGTTCTCTAAAAATCATGTTTTTGAATTACCAGTGCATTTTAAATATGAAATATATTTCCTGTGTTGTTATGAAGCACACACAATTGTATTTTTCTATTAATAGATATAGATATGTATTTCCATACACTTTATCATAAATATGCTTATCAGATTTTTTTAACCTAAGAAACTTTTACTGAATTTCAGTAGATAAAAGAACCCTCAGATTCATGTAGAAATAGAGTAGCTAACTTTTTTTAAACAACTGGGGATGTTAAAGCAATTAAAGAATTTAAACCAAAAATAAGATTATCTATTTAATATTGATAGAAAGATATGGATGTTTCTAATCCAAAAAAAAAAAAAGCCTCAACCTAATTTGAACTCAGTCTTTGAAATATAAAGCAGCCTAAGTGCACAGTGAGATGTACAGAGTTTGGCTGATTGCAATTAAATAGTCTAGTGTTCCCTAACACCATTAGCCATATACATTAGACTCCAGCATAATGGAAAAAAATTCTGTTTGGATTCAATGAAAGTACATGTTTATTTAACTTACTGTCATATAAGATTTTTATTTTGATTTATTCTGTTTTTAAATAAAAACTAAGTATATTCAATTAGGAAAACATGTTCTAAAGAAGGAAAAGAAAAATAATTAACGGTGTTCAATTGTGTGGGTTTTTTTTTATAGCCCCTTAATTCAAAGTCAGTTGAGTAAGATGTGTAGATGCTGTAATTAACACAAAGATGTATACTATTTCTGTTGTTGGTGGTGAATTTTCTCATAAAGCAGTACATTGTAATTATTTAACAAATGAAGTAATATGAACACTAAATTTTGCACTTTGTGTGCTCACAAAGGCAACTACACTGATAATTTACAATGAAAATTCATCTGAGATTTAATAAATCTGGATACCACTGGGGGGAGAACAGATACTCAAACTCATTCACTAATAATCTTTCTATTTTATTTATCAGTAATAAGGTGAGTTCATCTACCTTTTCTTTAAGTATAGTATTTAAAGTTTTATGATCATTGCTTTTACAAGTGCATGATTGGAGAATATTAGCACTATATTGGGAACAGAGGCAATGGATTCACCCTGACCTTGGTAATTTTTTTTCACTCTCCTTTTAGCCTAGTGAAAATTTATATGCCAGCCTGCCTATTCAGAAGAAATAAATCAGCATGGTAATAATGAAAGTTGTAAGTAGTCCAACTCTGACTGAATAGCTTACTATGAACAATTGAATTTTCATTCAGAAATTATTTTCTTATTCTTCTTCAGAAGGTTACTACCATTGAGAATTGATATTTCCAGAACAAAGAATGAAATTAATAGATAATTCATTATCCAGTTGTCATTAGAGTCAAAGGCATGATGACTGTATGAACACATGATGGACACAGAGCTCTGAACATCTCTCCTTGTGGGACTTAGACAATTTGTTTTCTATGAACACATGAAATACCTCTCTCTCTTTTTATCTCTCCATAACTTGAATAAGAGAATGATATTTTATGATAATTAATACTTGCTGTTTTTTATATTTTATTTTTATTTTTATTTTTTTTTTGTTTTTGTTTTTGTAAAGAGAATCTTGCCTGATCCAACTTTCTAATTCTGTGCCAGAGTCAAGAGCCTTGGGTTTAATGTTCAAAGAATTGATTTGGTTCTATGTCATGAACAACCTACCTTAGCAACATTAGACAATCTACTCTTCCCAAATGTATTTACTCCTCAGTAGAATGAGATTAGTATCTTTCTTCTTATGTCACTTTTATAATTAAATAAGGGCTAAAGAAGAAACACTCAGATCAGCCCAGATTTATTTATTTATTTTTCTCCAAAGTTTATTGAGCTGGTTTTCAACCATTATGTTGTAGCAGAGGCCTGAGTTCTCGAGGAAGTTGAAGAGATGAAATTACAGTTAATAAAGCAAAACATGCATAAATGTGCAGCCTCTTTTGCCTTTGTCCTGGCTTAATATGAGTTACCATCACTGATGGGATTTGCTATGCTTACAAGCAACATCCAATGACTATGTCTGTTGGGAAAAAAAAAAAAACAACTGATGCCATTACTTTATAAGATTTATTCTCACAATCTTAAGGCCCTTGAAAATGGGACACAGATTGGTTCAAAACAAGTACTTACTTAGCACCTGTATTGTACAATAATACAACTTCATACTCTTTTACATTGTGTAACTTTAAAGCCATTCCTTAATAAAGGGTGAGTTTAATTTTTAGCACTAAAATTATTGTGTTCTTATAAATGTAAAAAACATGGTGGGAAGATGACATATAAATAGAAGGAAGACCAGTAGAATAGAGGGAGGATACCAAGGGGAGAGAAGGGTAGGTACTGATGTACAAAACTGACCAAATTATATTTTTGTTGTGTACATGCACACATATGTAAGAAGTAATCCCACTATTATGTATAATTATAATGAACCACTAAAAAAACTGCTCAAAAATCAAATCAGTGCATTCATAGTCTTCTGGTATTTCCAGATATGTAGAAATTTTACCTGCCAAGTAACAGTGTGCAATATTGTGAACTATGCTTTGATATGCTTTGTTTTTAAATAAAGATTCTTTTAAGTACAATGTTAGTTATAAATCAGATGTGGTTTTTTAGCTGTTTCTCATTTCATTAACTATCTTCTTACACAGCAATGTGAGTTCATTATTAATTTTAAACCATATTTTCAAAAACGTTAACCTGCTCATAATAGAAATACAGAACTTACAGTTTGGTGAAGGCGATCCCCCACTCACTGTCTTGACAGGGTCACAGTGAAAAAAAGTGTTGGCAAAGCCACTCTCCCACTGTCTTGACAGGGTCACAGTGAGGATGAATGCTGGCAAAGCCACACTGGTTGGTGGGTAACCGAAACCATGAGACCCTTTTTTATGTAATTGGGACTTTGCATTTTCATGCTTATGTTTCTCACAGGAGGCATGAGTATGTTAAATGCCAAACAATTAAATTTCAGATGGCTAGAACAGAACAGGTAGTTCATGCCTTGGAAGCTGTTCTGCTACCCACCCCTCAGCATATCAAGGACAAAATAAAAGGCTATTCTTCTATCTTAGTACATTGTGGACAAACCTAATAACAGACAACAATTATCCTCTGAAAAACAAACTCTTTGAGAACTAGTACACCTTGACTGAGAAACAAACTCTTTGAGAACTAGCGTACCTTGACTGAGAAACAAATTCTTTGAGAACTAGTGTACCTTGACTGAGAAACAAAAGAAACTCTCTGAGAAAGCAGCTCAACCAGTTTTATGAGAATAAATTTAGGAATTAATTAAAATAGCTTTATAAGACACAGTTTTAGAATAATGTTAAAAATATTATTTAGATTCTTAAGTTTAGAAATTATTAAGTCTTTAGTTATATAGGTTTCTGATATGCTTTAAGGATGATTCATAAACTTTAGGACATTTTAAATATAAGATTTAAAGGGACTTTTTTAGATGGGAATTTTAGATTAAAAATAAAGTGCAGGTGTACTTTAGGTTAATGATTAATTAGGAGACTTAGAGTCTGGTTACGTAGTTTGACATTAGTTAATAAGGAAATAACATCTTGGGAAAAATAGTAAATCTTGGGAAAATCTGAAGGATGTAAATTGGTGACATGTTTTATTGATGAATCTGTACTTTGATGATTGTATGGCTGGGGGTCATATCCTGGAAGAATGTAGATCGGTGTGCTCTCAATCATGGTTAAGGAAATGTCATGTCTTGGCAAAGTTTTAAGTTATATAATCAATGACGTATTGTGAATCTATAATGATGAGAAAAATTGTAATAAAAAGGGGACCCAGAGAAAGCTGCTTTAGCTCTCTCTCTGAAGATTGCTCAAAGGGAACGACTCCTGTCTCATCATTTCGCCGACGCCACTCCTTCTTCAGGACTCCCTGGACCCCGCCGGGGCTGGCCCCCGGCAACAGTTAAAATAAAATTATACAATTTTGTATATGGGTCATGCACAGGAATATCATTGTCAAAGTCTAAATGAGAAATGAACATAAAATAGATATAAATACATACTGCATTATCATGGGGGATTTTCAACATTAGGAATTATAATGATACAAATTAATAATATTAGGTAACTAAACTTCTCCACTTCTCCTTATAAGACTGAGTTGAGGGAAGTATGAGAATAGGAATTTGCAGGTAAGTGGATTATGAGAGAGTTCAGTTTATCAAGGGTTCTCAGGTGATAACCAGTACTATCCGTTGGTCAATTGATTCTGTACCTAGAGGCAAACTCATTTTTAGATAGCAGGAAGAAATGCAGTGGATCAGAATGACCTATATAGAGAATCTGCTGGTTGGTGAAAAGATGACTATTAATGCTCTGTAGCCAAAAGATGTGTGTTTCATGACCCTGAAGGAATTTACATTTTAGCAGTCTATGTAGAAAACAGATACTTGATACGAAAAGTAAGAAAAATGTGTTGTATAGTAGAAGGTAAAAGATAAAATGGAGCAAAGTAAATAACAGAAGTATTGTGGGCTAGGATGGGAATAAAATTAAGTATTTCAGTGGGTGATCAAGATAGACCTCATGAAAAGCATGATCAAGAAATACTTATAGGGCACCAGGGAGGGAGATAGACTAAAGGACATTTAGGGGATTATTATTCCCAACAAAGGAAACAGAACAAGGTGGGGGATTCATATTCAGGCTTAGCAAAAGCAAGAAGAATTCAGCATGAATGATGCGTGGTTGAATCAGGATATAATAATATAAAAGATAAATTACCAT
Source organism: Spermophilus citellus (assembly GCF_964194105.1). NCBI lineage: Eukaryota > Metazoa > Chordata > Mammalia > Rodentia > Sciuridae > Spermophilus > Spermophilus citellus. Next base: position 103,701,230 of record NC_138186.1, on the reverse strand, counting down.
GGAAGAGAATCTATTAAATGAGATTATAGTGACTTATTCTGTGTAAAATGCTGAGCCACTAAAGTTATTAAGTAAAGAATTGACAGTATCTGCCTTACAGTGCAAATGGATCTTTCTCTGGATAAGCATAGATTATGGCACAGAGGACACAGGTTGAAAGAAATAGGTCAGCGATAAAAATAATTGTAGTAACACAAGTGAAATATGATGGGCCAGACCAGGGTCACAGAGCATGATATGTGGTGAAAGATGGTTTGATTGCAAATGTATATTGAAGATAGAAGTGACACACATTCCTTACAGATGAGATATGTGGTATGAGAGAAAGAAAAAAAATACATAATTAATTGACATTTTAATTTTCCAAAAATTATAATTATTTTATATCACTTTAGGTATGAAAATCACCATGCCTTACAAATCTATTAGGTAAAAACAATTCATTGTTAGACTTTCCAGAAGTCCATTATATATCCTAGTGGAGATATTATGTAGCCTGTGGAGCATATAAGATTCACATTTGGATAGAGCTCTGGACTGTGTTATAAATTTTGAAGTTGTCAACATATGGTTGCTATTTTATAGGCATGGGACTCAGCTCACTGAGACAGCAAGGCTGGGCCAAGGACTGAGTCCTGTAGCACTTCCTTCATGAAGACATTCCTAAGTCAGAAATATTAAGAAGGCAGCTTCCAGGATAGGTGTTATGGGATCAGTTGGAGAAAAAGGCAGAAATTTATCTCTTTTCTGGTTTGTTTTTTTTAGTTTTAATGACTTGTTTTATTTAATTTCTATTATTCTATTTTATTTTCTATTTATAATAATATGTAATAGTGGCATTTATTATTATATATTTATACATTATACAGTATAACAATAACAAAATAATTTAATCAATTCTAGAACTTGGCACATGTTTAGATAAAATAGCCAAAGTTTATTAATGTTATGGGTCTATTAACTACTGTTTCTTAGCTGCCTTTAGAAATGTTTATTGATTCCACTGTTAATTCCTTTGTACATGCCTTCCACAATGAACAGGGAGGAGTGGTAGTAGCGGGGAACGAGGTCAATCAATGTACAAATAAAAAGCTTATATTCTTTATTTTTAGTGCAAATTTAATGAAAGCAAAAAAGTAGTAAAAAATGGTTAAAAAAGTAAGGTCAGTGATTCCTAGAAGAAATATGATATAAAGAAATGAGGACAAATATTCTATCATTAAGGATCTTTTGATTTGTATTGTATAATACTTTGGGTGGCATAAAATAACAGCAAAGCGGTTTTCTATCAAAATAAAAAAATATAAAATACTTTGATAGATAAATACTCATATGAATCATATATTTATTATAGACATGGAAATTAAAAACACAGTTTTCCATAATTTAGCATGAACACTCCTTATGTGGCATTAATGAAATATTTGAAACATTGAAATACCATTTAATAAAAATCTAATTCATCTTTTCTAATGCCATTCAGTGAAATTGTCACTTGTAAAGGCCTTCATTAATTACTCAACTGGAATAAATAATTATTCTTATATATTTTCCTCTTGGCAGCTCAGCAAAAGGAAAGCAAAAATTGCCTCTGCAGAATAAGCAACTGGAGGTTTCTTTGTAGTCAGCAGTTAAAGGTGACTTCTGATCTGTTGTTAAGACACAATCCTCTTGAAGAAGAGCATATGGCACTTTCCCCTCACCCTTTGCTTACTTTACAATTCATTCATAGAAAAATTAGAGGCTCAACAGCAGCATAATTTCATCCTTGATGCTTGCTCTTTTTTTTTCTTCTTTTTCTAAACAACTACATCAAAAATGACACTGTTGCAATGGGATTTCACTTTCCCCTTACAGAGCAAAGATGTTGCTGATTATACAGATCTGAAAATGAAAACACCGAGATAACAAATTTAAAGAATCCAGGACTTTAAAAAGAAAGTATACAAGTTGTAAATTGAAATGCCTTTGAATGTGCTTCAGGATATGAAATTTTTAAACTCCCATGTGAGTCTGAGTTTCAATTTATAGCTAATTTTCTTTTATTTTTTCTCGCCAGCACTTGACTTGTAAATAGTGCACTTTTGCAAATGGAAGCTATGAAGTCACTGGCACACTGCTCTGGCTATCCAGATTCACATTATCTGTCCATTAATCAACCTGCCTTTTTCCCTTCACTTACATAGCTCTGGAGGCACAGAGAATTTTTTTTAAAGGTTCCTGGCATCCATATTGTATGAAGCTATGTGAAAGGCCTAAACAATTTTCAGAATGATTGTGTTTTCATTTCAATGAAATTTGAAAATAATTATCTTAAGTATTATTCTGGACTTTATTACAAATACAGACAAGTGATTTCACTGTTCACATTGTCTATAAAACCAAACATGTTAAATAATGAAAAAATAAAGGAGGCATGCATTTAATATACATGATCACATCAAAAGTATAAATATAAAATAATCAAGGGGAATATGATGAATCCCCAATATCCCATGATTTTCACTAATGTGCCAGAGATTAGGAATTAATATGCAGATAGGTAGCTAGCTAAGTAGCAGAAGAAAAATTGAGAGAGACAAAGACAGAGACACAGGCAGAGGTACAAAGAGAGGAAACAGAAGCTTTTCAATACAAAGTGAAATCTGGATCTTAGTAGAGGTGAGAAACCCACTCAGATGTCACATTCATAATACTTCCATTAAAATTAGTGGTTATATGGAATTGAAGTATATCCCACAACCTGGGAAACAGGACATAGTCATCTGTTACCTACTCAGCCTTAAATCTTATTAGAGAGAGAGAGAGAGAGAGAGAGAGAGAGAGAGAGAGATCAAACTACCCTGTATTTCGAGTTCTCTAACATTAATTGTTCACAGTCCTAATTGTAATAATTGTATGGGCAACCTCTAAAAGTTATTACAAGAGAACAGATAGAAGAAAATATGATTGGCAAAGAACAAATTTTTAAAATTGTATTATTTTTTTAAAAAAAGATAGAAGTAAAAATAAAAAGATAGAAACAATGTTCTGGAAATATCTCCCATCTTAGTAAAACTTGAACAAGGACTTCAGTAAAATAAGAATTCATGGGAAAGTGGAGAGGCCAGTGGGAAAAGTAGATGGACCAGTTTCTCAGAAAGTTCCTCAGACCAAGCAGTCTCTAGGTTAGTGATGTGGGTCTCTGAAGATAGGAGTGAAAGAGAACCCAAAAGGATGAGTTCTAAGAAATAAAAACTAAAGTAGGAAAGGAGAAATCCTCCCCTACTCCACAAAAATGAATTCATACTAGGAGATACAATAAAAAAATAGAAAATGATATTTCTTAGCTATGGAAACATATTGGGAAAACTAACACCATTAATGGAAAAAATAAATGAATTAGGAAAAGATAGAATTTGTAAAGATAATGGTGAATCACATATCACTACCACAGAAGAAAGGCATGAGATTGTTATTTTGAATGCAGCTGGACGAAATAAGGCAATGATATAAAAATAATAAGAAGATATAAAAGACAAAAGGAATACATGAAAAGTATGAGTGTTATTTCTACCATGGGATATTCACCAAATGAAACTGAAAAATTATATTTACAGACATATTAGGGAAAATATTGCTATGAAATGAAGAACTAGTTTTGAAGATGTAAAAGGTTACACCATCCTCAATGTAAAAATGATACAAAATGCTATATACTGAGACATGTTCTAGTTCAGAACTGTATTTCAAAGATAATGAAGAATTTTCCATGCACATAGACTGAACAAAAAGTGAATGTTAAGAGAGGATATCAGGTTTGTTTCATACTTTTTTGAAGCTAGATTAAATATCTGAAGAAAATGGAATGACATCTACAAAATTCCAAGGAGGAAATATCAAAAAACACAGGTAATTTGTAATTCATGTTCAAAGGCAATTTACATTTGTAAAGCAGGTATGCAATTATCACCAGTTATAAAAAAGGCACAGAGAAAAATAACAGTCTGAATTTCCTCCAAAAAAACTACTCACTGCTCCAGATCTGCTAACTAGGATGTGAATAAAAATTTAAAAATCAGAAATAGAGCATGAATAATATTTGGTAAATGAAAAATGAATTATAAGTATAAATTTCTCAATTAGTAAATAACTTTGATCAAACAATGTTTACAGGAAAGAATTCAAGTATTATACACAATAATAATTACAAAAAGTAAAAGTTCAGTAACTTGAAAACAGGAAATAATGGAAAGAAAAAAATCATAAAATACTATTTTTTTCACCTTTTGTAGTACAGAGTTAATTTGATAATATTGGGTTGTAATTTGGAGAAGAAAGTAATTGCTCCTGCTCTGTATATACTATCACAACATTTTTATTAATGTTAAAGCACTATTTTAGACCTTACAATCTTTTTGTTTTAAATAAAGAAACATGAATCTGATTCTTCAAATTCATTTCAATTATATTTTATCCTAAAAGCTCAAGAAATATTTAATAATTTTAAATAAAAATAACATGGACATGATATCATTTCAAGAAAACAATTTTATATACATATTCAGTATATGTGCTTGGGAACAAAATGCAATAATATTGTGTCTGTTCATTGTGGGTGATGAGAATCTCTTGAGTATTATTAATTTATTCTTCGTAGATGTTTTGTATTGCTTGACTTTTTTTAAAAAATATTTTTTTAATTGTTGATGGTCCTTTATTTTTTTATTTATATGTGGTGCTGAGAATTGGACCCAGTGCCTCACACATGTTAGGCAAGTGCTCTACCACTGAGCTACAACCTCAGACCCTTGCTTGACTTTTTAAAAAGCTCATATGCTATCTTATGTAAACTATAAAAACCATTATCTTCAAATAAAAGGAGTCTGTTTCAAACTCATGTTTGTATAATATGGATTTAACTCTGTGCTTCCATGTTGTAAAATTGGGAGGCAATAGAGGTCACCATTGACTTTTCATAGGCATTTGCACCAGATTTGTACTAAGGTAAAATAACGCATTCCATGATAAAATTTATTCTTAAAAGTTCTGTGAAATAAAAGATTTGGAAACCTTGGCCTGGGCCTTTTTGATTCCACCAAACATCCAAAGTCTTTCAAATCTTTTTTTTTATTATTGTAATTGGACATAATACCTTTATTTTATTTATTTTTATGTGATGCTGAGGATCGAACCCAGGGCCTCACACATGCTAGGTGAGCGCCCTACCGCTGAGCCACAACCCCAGCCCCTCAAATCTTAATTCTTGAAAATCTACTTCTATATTCATTAAAAATCCACATGATACATTAGTCTCATGGGAGATTTTGATATATCTCTTGACTTTATCCAACTAGTACCAGACCTGGAAAAAGTCACTAACACCTTTTAGAAATAAAAAGGAAAGGGAGGAAAACAATATTAATTTTTAAACACATATATATGTACATAATGATTTTGAGATTGAAAACCAGCAAAACAGGGCAGATATTCAAATCTCCTTCATCCTAAAGAAAAAAAATCTGCAGTTGACAGTGAGGTGCTGTATCTTGTCAATTATAGCAGAGACCTCTAGACATGACTCTGACATCAATGCACCACAACAAGCTAATGTTAGAAATCAGACAGATTCATGGCACCTCAAAGATCTTCAGTGAGTGCTGCATTCATTCACCCAATGATCCTCATCTTTCAAAATTCCTGGAAATTACACTCCTAAAATCATCATAATAATCACTCTCTAAATACATTTATTTTCATTTTCATTTTTGTTTTTGTTTAATCCGTGATTCTTTTTTGAAGACTGAGCTTTGTTTCTCTTCCTGGAGACTTGGAGGTTTTATATGCCTGTATTATTATTTTTTATTTAATGTGACATTCTCCAAAATAAATGGCTGAAAAGAGTAGCAGAATTTCTGCTTGTGAGGCATAGGCACCATTGAAATTCTACTTTCCTTCACCTATTACTTTCCTAAGTACTGTATATTTTCCTTTTCTTCCTTTTTTTCTGATTTATTCTGGAAACATTTATTGAGCACTGTGCTAGACACTGTAAGTACAATAAATAGACATAGCTCATGCTCTACTTTATCTCAAAACATTTCTGGGTAATTATTACTGAAAGTCAAAGACTGTATCCTCAAAACCCTAGAAATGGGGCCACCATTTGAACCAGCTATCCCATTCTTCAGTATATATCCAAAATATTTAAAACCAGCATACTACAGTGACTCAGCCACATCAATATTTATAGCAACTCAATTCACAATAACTAAGCTATGGAGCCAACCCAGGTGCCCTTCAAAAGACGAATGGATAAAGAAAATGTGGTATATACCTACAGTGAAGTATTCCTGAGCCAAAAAAGAAGAATGACTTGATGATACTTGCCAGGAAATGGTTGGATCTGGAGACTATTGTTCTAAGTGAAATAATTCAGTCCCCAAAAGCCAAAGGTAAAATATTTTCACTGATATGTAACACATAACAAGGAGTTTAGGAGGGAAAGAATAGAAGTTCAGGAGATTAGACAAAGGGGAATGAAGGAATGGGAGGGAGGACAAGTATAGGAAAGAGAGTGGAATGAATCTGACATAAATTTCCTATGTATATACATGATGCACCACAGTAAATCACACATCACGTACATTGACAAGAATGTGGTTCTGATTAGAATAAGATATATTCTATGCTTGTATAATTATATCAAGAGGGATTCTTCTGTCATATATAACTAAAATGAACAAATAATTGCAAATATTTTGAGGTGTGTAACAATTTTTAAGGTAAAGCCACATCTTTTCTAAATGATTGAAAGTAACTGTTGACATTATATATAAATATATTTTGGTTTTAGATTTCACCTTTGGCTAACATTTATTGTTTCCATCTTTTGCATACCTGCAAGTAGTCATGAGCATATTGTACTCATTCTCTACTCTAAGTTTTCGACTTTGTTTCTCTTCCCTGGAAAGTTTTTTCATACTTTTTCCACATAACAAGAATTCTTAATTTTCTTCAAAGTGCATCTCAGTCATGAAAACGACTTTAAATTCATTTAACATTATTAGTGTTTTCATCTAAAACAGAACATTTTTAGATATTGTACATAATTTAGCAGTTAACCTATATTGCTTTCTTTACATATTTTTGATTTATAGTCACTCGGTGACAAGTGTCTGGAGAGAACACCCCTTGGTTATTATAGGACCTAACAAGATGTGATTATATGGTAGGAACTTGAGAACTACTTAGTCTTTTAAATATTTCCTCTTCTATATGCACTTATGAAGTTATGTTGAGAATAGGGTTTTCAAATAAAAACAGGACATTCAGATAAACTTGAATTTCAGATAAAAACTGATTTTTTTTCATTCAAATCTGCCCCCAATATTGTATGAAGCATACACTCACTGAAATGAATTATTTCCTGTTTATCTGTAATTCAAATTTACATGTACTGCCTCCATTTTATCTGGCAACTTATTATAAGAAAAGAATTATTTTGTTAGCTGCTCCTGTCAGTAGACTACAACCATAAGAATAAGTACAGGGACTAGTTTTTACATTTTTGGGGAGGAGAAACATTTTTCTTCGAGTGTATATGTGTTAAGGCCTACTTCTATGTGTGTATGTGTGTGTGTGTACACATGACATGATCTCATTGGAAAAAAAGAGCACCTGGCACTGTTTTCAAGTTCTGTAGAACATTCATAGAATGCCACTAGAATGAAACAGGTGACTCATAGAGACATAAAAACATCCCTACAGATGAAATCAGATTCTAGCAGATTGTTCCATGAAAAGATTTGGATCCATTCTTGTAGAAAAAGATGCATAAGCCTGTCTTTAAGGTATATTTCACTTGAGAAAATATACATTTTTCAAATTTATTTCAATGTAATGATTATTCAACTATTTTATCAATTCATGATTAAATATGTGGGTAATTTTTATTGCATTTGGACTTTGTCAAAAGTTTTGGGTTCAAAGAAACATTTTCTGCCAAGTTCTTCTATATTCATGCCAAGTCATTTTCAATTGGTTTATAAGCCCATGTGTATTTTAAATGGAATGAATACATACATTTTAGATTCCTTTACCCTTAACTCACCCAGATGGTTCAGAAGACATCCAATAAAACATTGATTCAAGTTATAAGAAATTGATTGCCTAAAGGGTTTTCAAAGTCAAGAAGTGAGGTACCTCATTTACAAAGAGTAAGTGAACCCAAATGTGCCACCCTGGTGTGTGTGATGATAGTGAAAGTTGTGTTCTTATGAGATTGGAACCAATTGTGCATTCTTCTGAGATTGGAACCACTGGGGTACTTTCAGTGCTTGATTAAATGTTTAGAGCTACATGCCTGGGATCATATTAAATTCATTAACCTAACTGATATATATATCAGTTACTACTGGCTTCCAGGACTTACAACTTATGAAGAAGTATTGAAAATAATAATATATTCTTGTTTAATACTAGTTATTTAGCATGTGAATTAGTTTCTATGGTGCATTGGAAGTCAGTGATACATATGACACTAGAAAAAGGAAGAAACTATTCAACCACCACACTGACCTGTTATTGCAGAGTTTCACATCTAGAATATAACTAACAATACATAGGGATGAAAAGCTTTTTATCTATTAATTTTGATTTTTATTAATAATATTACATTACAAATATGAAAATCTGGAATGAACTCAGTTGTGCATAATATATACCAATTTTCTATAATGAAATTATGTATAGTTTTACCTAGTCTTAATCACTGGGTGAAGACCCCTTTTCCCATAGTCAAATATTTGTGGGAGAAAGAACTTTCCTAGTTTCAAAGCATTGTAGAAGGGATTTTTATTCTTGGCTGCAGGGGAAATGTTCACCTTTATTTCTGCTGCTAGGACTTTGTCCCATCTATGTTTCTAATAAGATGATTTTTGTTCCTGTTTCCATGATATTTAAGCATGTGGAGTTCTGTGGTATATTCCACACTTAATCAATCATGTAGCATCTATATATTTCCATGCCACTCTGAAGCATGGGAATTGTTCAATCTTATTTTGCATCCTGAGTCCTTTATCAATAAAGCAGGGCACTAGACCTGATATTTATAATTTATGTGCTAATTTCCCCCTCTTCATTTCTGTCTTATTTCTTTTCAGATGAGGAAAAGTGTCTCTCTCTGTGCGTATGTATGTGTGTGTGTGTGTGTGAGAGAGACTGTATTTTCAATTTGTGATCATCTTTGTTAAAAAGATATAATTTAATTCTCTGGATGGCTTAATTCTTTGAATACTTGATCTATGCCAACAGACCTCTCTAAAGACCAAGATTTTTATAAACAAAAGTCAGAAAAATCACAAACTATCTAATGGCTTAAATGTTTGAATTAGTGTGAGGACTGAGGATGGAAAGGAAAGATATGCTATTCTAGGATGTGGAATATACCAACTGTTTTAAATGTTACTTTTAGAAATAATTTCTTCTCATTATCTAGAAATCTATAAATTCTATGCAGAGAAAGCTTTTGCAGTAAAATAGTACTGCCTCATGGGCTTAAATAATCTATAAATATAGAGTTATAGAAAATAAGTTTGAATCATTGTTATTTTAAGATAAAAGTCATTAGAAGGCAGTATATAAAATACAGGTATTTTGAAATTAGCCTAAGTCCTGAGGGTCACTAAAGAGTGGGAGGCTGCTCTAGACATGTATAGGGTGAGGAGAACTGAGCTCCTTAATCACAATTTACACTTCCTGCAATGAATTCAGACTAGTGAAGTAGAAAAACAAATTATTTTAATGCCTGCTAATTCTATTTGAAGCAAAAAGTTGGAGGAAAAAAAAGTGGAGTTGGAACACATTTAAAATTAAGAAAATTAGAAAATATCTGTTCAAAATGTGTGTTGAGGATTTAATGGACCTTGTGACTTGAGTTCATTTCAGTAAATAGTAATTTGGATCTGTTCATTTTCTAATTTAGTAAATAATTTATTTAGAAACAGTATATTGCTACTTGCCCAGACTGTCCTCCAACTCCAATATCTCCTGCCTCAGCCTGATGAGTAGCTAGGACTACAAACTTGCTCTACCATTTGTAGCTATTCATTTTTAGATGTCAAGTTATCATTAGAGGTGCAAAAGCCAAAATGTACAGCACCCATCTAGGTACCTTAATGTGGAAAGAGTCCACAGGAGTTAACCACAATTAGAAATGTTGATTTTGCTTCATAGAAAAGATTCAGTATATAGAACAAATGAAGCACATCTTATGGTGACATTAGTGGTACTCAGATCATTGCCAGAGCAACCATGTATTTGAATATGATTTGCAAAATTTGCAAACAAATAATGAACAAAGTGGGTTACTTTCTAAATTATAATATGTAGTATTGAAATTTTTAGAAGGAAATTTTAAAAGTATTCATTTTATCATTATTCAAAGAAACCTTTGTACTTTGTATCCCCTTTGAGAGTCTGAAACTTTTACATTAAACCTTTTACATTAAACCTTTCCTTTCCTTTTTTCCAAATAAGACAGTCACAATATCCTTGTAAAGAATCAAGAATTAATAATTTTAAAAATTTGATTCCCACTAAGTGAAAAGATAGGCGCTGTTCTTAAAGTGTAAAATTGACTTGAATAAAATGGAAATCTGTGTTTTAAATTATCTTAAAAGATAGTGAGATACTGAGACATTGACCATTAATGACAGTGCTTGATTTTCTGACCAATTTAGATATATAGGTTTCCATAGCAACTTTCCTTCCATAAATTCATCATTGCTATTTCTATCAAATACCATTGGCAGTAAGTTTTTAAAATTATCAATATTATTTATAGATTCTTATATTTATCCCTTGTACTTGAACATGTTTTCTCATCTAAGCTTCATAAAACCCTAACTTTATTCTTATAAACTTTTTATATAAAAATCTGAGTTTTTAGAAAGTTAAATGATTGGATTTTCGTATTCCGTTAATAGTAGGAGCATAACACAAACCCAGATTTTCTCATTGTTAACACTCTGGTGGTGTCCAGCTTGCCTTGCAACTTCAATAGAAATGTGCTCTCTTTCTTCCAGACATCTTTGCAACCATTTCATTTTGCTTTTTTCTTATTAATGTATCTGTCAGGATATAGGGTTGATTGCATCTTGAAAAAGAAGGAAAGAGAAATTTAGGAAGTTTCAGTTCTTACTAGAAATCAAGCAGTGTCTCCAAACACACTCAAAAGAGAAAGAAAATTCCCTTCTGCCTGCTGGGAGGCTTTCTTCCCCACTGTAGCCTGAACCTTGTAAGAGCTCAGTGGTAGCTCCTCATTTAGCTTGATAATTATTGTGGATTCTTTGACCCAGGGACTAAATGGCTCTGTAGTTTACATGCACTTTTATTTACAATTTATGATTTTAATTATAGCTTTCATCACTTCCTCTGACTCTGAATCACCTGTCGTTCCTTCGTAAGAATTTTTCTTTCTCATTTGCCATCAATGACAATGTTGAAGAGACTTCACTTCAGGCTTGTACTTTTGTTCCATTTATGCTAATGATAAATCCTACACTTCTAACATGCTACTCAGAGTAGAATTCAGTAGAGTTAATTATATTCTCTGCATAATGTAATTCTGAATTCCCTGGGATGAAAATAGCATTAGAATTTTCTATAATTTTATGTTTGCTCTCTCATTACTTCTGAGATTTAAACAGATTTAGTTTGGGTGACCTGAAGTTCAAGGTTTTCCTAAGTGAGCTGAATGAATTATCTCTGCTTTCCACTTAGCAGTGATGTTTATAAACTGACAAAGAAACGAGATGACAGTCTCCGAAGTGTACGGAGCCAGGCAAGATGCTTGTCAGCAAGATTATGAGTTCCTTAGTTTGTTTTGTATTTTTCACTGGTCCTTTGTTCATGAGAGTCTCATCACAAAAATAATCCTAAAGGTTTTTGAGGTCAACCAGGATTGTATTAGCTGTTCTCACATTTCAAGTTTTTGATGAGAATACATAAAAAGAAGAAAACACAATTATTTCTTAAGCAAAAATAGTCTTTCTTTATGTACTGCCTATATATTCATGTGGAATAGTACATATTGATTTTGCAAGCAATGATGGAGTTTTCTTCCAGGTTCCTCTACATCTGTGTGGTGTAGCAGAAAAAAGATTTCATAATCAGAGTAAACTGTCTTAGTTCTCTTAGCTTCCTATAAGAAAGTGCACAAATAATGTCCAGTTTATAAGGGATATTAAGATGATCAGATGTGACAATGTACATTGAAGTGCCTCAATAAAATCAGTAGTTATTATTAATAAATTTTATATTTGTGTGTCACTAGTAATTATTTAGACTAACCTATCCACAATTTACAAATCCCAGAATATTCAAGAAAGGTGTGCCCTTAGGAAGCGTCTCAGTTTTGCATCCATCTTTTTCCTGATCACTGTGCTGAGGAAAGAGGTAAGCCTTAACAATAACAGACTCCTTCCTCAGAGTTTCTGGAACCCATGCCATTTAAGTTGTTTTCTGGTTGAAGTAGGTCGGCACAGTTTCAGAGTTTTATGTGTTTTCTGCAAAGGTCACAATTTACATTTTCTTTCATCACTGCCATGTCAGGTCTGCCACTTCTGGGTCACCTGACACTACCAACTTAATATCTTCTGTCACTCATGAGGTTGATCGCCAGGCTCTCAAGCAGTCTGGTTATCCAGATGACCTTCTCCTAAGTCTTTAATATTGGGGAGGGTGCATTTATATAAATAGATACTGAGCTGAAGTAGTAGAGCAAGCTCCGCCCTGAAGAATCATGTTGCAATCTGTTACTAGACCACAAAATAAAACAGAACTTTTTGCTCATTTTCTCAAACTGATATATGGTGACAGAGATCTTTTATTTCTTTTAATTCCTGTAGGAATTCAGGAATAAGCAAAAGACAATACAAAATACATCATTACAAAAATAAAAATTCCCTTTTGTGACAATCCTCATCTCTGTCTTACTTATAAACCCCAACTGTGTTTGTCCTTTGACTAGTTTCCTTCTTTGTGGGGTGATAATGACAGGAAATTTATGTAGGTATTATCTCCAATTAAAAGGCAATCAACTATCTTGTGAATAGAAGAATGCTGAATTGCCTCCTTCATAATCCCTCTACAGATTTTCAGATTTGGATGAATTATCCAAGGTACACAATATCAGTTCTTCTTATGCTACTATAGCTATTTAAAAATCTGAGGATACCCATCTCTGTCATATACTTGCACTCAAATTTTATCCAGTAAACCAGAGTTCAATATAGTCCATATTGTTGGACTATATTGTCCATATGCATTGTTGACTAAAAGGATAAGCATAAGTAAAGACAGATTTATCATTAATTCATATCATATTTTTATAGTTCTATTCTTGATGTTATTGTATTATACATTTATCTGATCCTAAATTATAAGCGAATCATTTTTCTCACACTACAATATTCTTATTCAAAATATTTATCAACTACCATCAGAAGAGAAGACAGATTAAGTTACTTTTAAAGGTACTCTTTTATCTTGACTTAAAAGTATATTTAAATTTCTGGGACTAGAATTGCAGAAGTTATTAAATTTGGATGCCCATTCTACACTCTTGTGTTGATAGTTCTAGAATTTGACTGTTATCAGATCTTCTAATGGTCTAAAATATTTTGCATGAATCCACAATTTGTTATACAACATCAAAGAGTTTCTTAGGAAAAAAAGTAATTTCCTAGTAAATACAATCAAATTGCTAATCTATTCAAGAAGACTCTTTTTGAATTAATATATTTGACTACTTTCTAATTGTCCATAAATTACTGAAAACATCTTTGATATACTTATGTAAGATTCTATAGGATCATCTGATGCACTAACATTAAAATTAAGGATGAACTTCACTGAGATCTTATGTTCTTTTTAAATAAAGTGTCTTTTCCATTAAATTATTGTCTCTATGGTTGTCCCACTGAGCTGTAAACTATTCCCATTATTTTATCATGTGCTTCATTTCTGTTGTCCTGGTAACCAACCATAATTGCCTTTTTAATATTTATGTATTTTATTCAAATGTTTCTTTTTAACTCAAGGAAAAATGAACTCTTCAACAAATTGAAGGGCATCTCAATTCTAATCTTTATAAAACATATTCCTTCACATTTTTTCACTTTTCTCTTGCATTAGTTCCTTAATATGAACTAAAATCAGTGCAATTATAAACATAATTCCTAAATATTTGAATAAAACTTGTGTTCAAAAGTATAAGTGTTCATATTTACTAAAAGTAACATGATAAGCTAATATAAATCAAATTCTTCAAATTACATTAAATGTCATTGTTAGTAAGCTATCCAGTCTTATTAGGTTACACAAATTATTGCAAAGGAAGCTAATTCTGATTGCTTAATATTATCAGATATCATCCTTCAGTGTTCAAATTTGGGCACACGAGGAATAAGACCACATTTCATTATAGTGGCTGGTTTAAAAATTTATGTTTTGAAAGGGTTTTGTAGCCATTTAAACTGAGCAAAAAACTCCATTGGTTCTAATAAACTTACAACCAATTACATTAAGACATCACTTTCCTTAAATTACATTCTATTTCAAATCTAAATATAATTTGAGGAATTACACATAAATATCCTTGGAATATTATAGTAAGTGATGATATGGCACATTTTCATCTTGTTTTAACTGCCATCATAATTTTAAAAAGAAAAAAAGAAAGTAATTTAGTACTAAATTAGAGATAAGCATATAGTAAAAACAGATTTCACTTTTCAAGAAGAAAACTATTACATGAGCTAGAGAAATTTAAAAAATTTCCAAAATTTTAAAAAAGAATAATCCTAGAATTTTACTGCAATTTCAGTGCATATCAATCACTTTGCAGACGTTTGTTGAGTCAAAGAATACTGTTAAACATAATTACAAAGTAATTTACAAACATAAAAACTAACATTTAAAAGTAAAAGTTCCTGGAAAATAAAAGAAATGAGTAATAACATTTACAAACATTTCCAAGTTTGGAAATGGTCAATTGTTATGGCTCAGATATATGTTAAAGGTAGAAGATTGATACAGTTAGTCCCATCTTTCAATCTTGTCTGTAACATTATGTAGGAAAATTATCAATATTATATATCACAAAATTTATGTGAAATTTAGGTTTGGCAGTGTAAGATGATCTTTGCAAGATTAAATTATAATTTCTTCAAATTATATATTCTATTTCTTAATCCAACTTTAGGTTTTTGGATGTGATTAGGAATTTTAACAGGTCTAAACTTGCAAAAACTACACATTCTGGTTTAATCCACAAGTAAAATGGTGCCACTTTAAAGATGACTGGGATTATTAAATAATTTTCTGATATGTTCATGTGTCAGAGATTGTGTCATGTTCTTGCTAAATTTGAACACCTAGAATAACCATGTATTTGATTGATGATCAAGAGAATGTGGGTACCAGTAAAGCCAGCTTCTGTTTCTCTTGCAGTCTTCCTTGCCTCTCTCCCTTCAGTGCACTCACTCAGCCAAACTCTGAGATGTTTAGTCTGGACCCTCAAGTGAACATTTTAGAAGGGGGGCCTCCTAGAATTGCTACCTGACCTGCCACAGAGTATGTTTGGAAAGAGAAATAAATTTGTACTGAGTTATAACACCAAGATCATCATATATGACAGTTAGGATTATTTGTGAACTAATATAGAACAATGACAATTACCTAAAAAAACTCCAAGTAATAATTTGTTTAAAAAAAGTTTTGCTTCATTGAGTTGAAAATAGGCTATTGATTGAAAGTTAGTATTAAAATGGTATTTTAAATTTAAAATATATAAATTAAATAGATAAAATAATATTTTAAATTTATGATATAATACCGACACATTTTCTTTTAAAATTCAAATAATCCACGTGTTCTTACTCTCACAAATTGATGACTACCAATTTTTTATTTTTTAATGTTTTCAATTGCTATGTAAAAATGTAAAAAGTTGTACATAACAGTTCTATACATGTCTATATTATGTAATATTTAAATCAGGTTAAATATATTTATCTCTTCAACATTCATTATTCCATTATTGTGAAACTTGTCAACATCTTTTCCTCTAACGTTTTGAAATGTGCAGGGCATTATTGCTAGCCATCATCATTGCACTATTCTATAGCATGCCAGAGTTTCCTGCTCCTATCTAGCTGCACCTTCCTATCCATTGGTTATCTTTCTCTAACCACTCCTTCCCTGGCCTCTGTTACACAAATAAGACCTGTGTTTTAATGGCTTTAAATATCCATCTACAAAATACAAACATCACTGAAAATATTTCTCACTTAATACTTTATATTTTCAACAATTAAGCACTTTACTTTTGACATATTGGTATGCACTATCATTATGACAACTTACAGATTTTATCAACTTTGTAAGACATTGATTTGATAAATATAGTAAGAATGAAATAAATTTTATGTCTTTTGCTTGTTAACTTATTTTAGACTCTCATCTCAAACTTTTATATTAAAACTGTAGAAAAGTGGTGGTGGAAATATATGTACAAACAATTAAATACTCAGAATGTAGTTTTCAGATCAATTATTTCTTTGTGATTTTTAATTTAATTTAATTTTATTTTATTTTTTGCCTGTTTGATCTATCCATCACTGGAAAATCAGTGTTGATGCCTCTGACTGTAATAGGTAATTGTTATTTCTCTCTTTGGGTGTATTTGTTTTTCTTCTGTATGTTTTGATGCTCTATCTTGGTGTATTCATGTTTCCACTTCTCACACATGCTGTAGTTAGAACTATATTATGAGAACCTGGTGGAATTCTGGAAGTGCACTGCATGAAAATGTGGGACTTGGATACCCAAAGCTCCAAATGGTTCATGGTCTCATGTTTACCTGTACTCAGTCTTCATAAATTAACCAAAATTATCATTTAAGTATTCGTCTCAGTTTGTGGCTCCAGGAGTTTCTATTTCAGGAAGGAAGATCTTGGCTATGAATTTTGGAATTCTCCTATTACTAGATATCCCAGTGATGGGTTTCCCTGGAACTTCAGATATGTTGAGAAAAAGGGGTCGATTTTCAATTTGTTTGGGCTTTTCTGATTATAAATGTATGAATGATGAGTTATACTCTTTACAAGTGGAGGGTGAGACTGGAACTCTAAGAATATAATTTTAAATTTCAGTTTGTCAAGTTTCTAGGCCAAGCATTTCCTTTCATCGGGTGAGCAGAAATTGCCTTCCCTTTTTCATTCCCTTCTCTCATTCTTGCTTATTTTCTCCCTCCCTTCCCTGTTTCTTTCTCTCTTAACCCTCTGTCCCAACTCCAAATTTTATATTCTGTAATGTTTTTTAAGACTGAGGATACATATTTGTTGTAGAAGTGCTACTATATTCAGCCAGTTTTGATTTTTATTTTTGGCCCAACACATATTTTAAATTATGTGACAATATTTGAAACACCATGAGATTTGACATAAAAATAAAGGATTGTCTTTTCCCTTCAAAATTTGAAATGCTGGCAGTGCTAAGTTCACAATCCTGGCACTGAGTCACATCTTCAGATTTTTTTATTTTTTATTTTTAGATAGAGTTGAGGCTGGCCTCAAACTTGTAGGCCTTCTGCCTCAGTTTCTTGAGAGCTTTATAATTTTATTATTTTAATTAAGTCTTTATAAACTGATTTAGTCAGCTTTTTTTATTGCTGTGACTAAAAGACCTGACAAGAAAAACTTTAGAGGAGGAAAACATTACTTATTGCTCATAGTTTCAGAGGTCTCAGTTAATCCATGGCTGACTGATTGCTTTGGGCACAAGATGAGGCAGACCATGAGGATGGAAGAGTGTGCAGGGGAAAAGCAGGTTGGGACTTGGCCACTGGGAAGCAGAGAGAGACTACTCTTAATGAGGACAGAAGATAAATCCACAAAATACCTCCCCAAAGACCCAGTTCCTCCAGTCACACTTTACCTGCCCACAATTACCACCCGGTTAATCCCTATCAGCAAATAAATGCACTGATTAGGTTAAGGCTCTCATAACCCAATCATTTCACCTCTGATCTTTCTTGCAATGTCTCACACATAAGCTTTTAGGGACACCTCATATCTAAAACCTAACATTCTGACCCTGGCCCACAAAAGCTCATGCTCACCTCAAAATGCAAAATACATTTAGTCCTTTATCAAGAGTTCTCATATTCTCAACAATTCCTGGACTGAAAAAAGTTCAAGTCCAAAATCTCCTCTGAGACTCAAGGCAAACTCTCAGCATGAGCCCTTGTAAAAAGCAAAAGCAAGTTATATGTATCTGATATATAAAGGCACAGAGTAAATATTTTCATTCTAAAAGGAAGGAATAATGACATAGAAAGAAGAGTTTAGACCAAAGTAAGACTGAAATCCAGGTGGACAATTAAGTTTAATAGCTCCATGGACAGCACCTGGGGCACATGACATCATGATGTTCTCTCCAAAGGACTGTTTGCAGCCCACATGGACTGTGCATGGCTTGTCTCTGATCAATTTCTGTGCTCTCCTTGGCTGACCCCCCATGTTAATAGCATCTCTTAATCTTGGGTTTCTCCACTGCAACTTTGGCTTCCTCCTCATCTCCATATGTCACACATTCATGAACAGCCTATAGGGACTCTTATCCTACTGCACTTTGCCTAGTCTCCTGAGACTTCCTATCATATCTTGGTGGAAGCCCCCTTGACCCCATATTGCCAGAATCCTGCATTCCTACCGAAACAGTCCTGCCAAAGTTTTCCACCAACTGGAGCAGTAGGCAAGCCTCAGTTGCCTCTGAGTGGGTGGATGGCTGAGCATGGTGAAACTTCCCAGGCAACCTATGCAAGCCTAGTGCCCCCATGGTCTCTTCTCAAATTAATTTTTTTAATACCCTTGAGCCCCAAGATGTGTGTAGTCTTGCCAATTCCTGAGATGCCCTAAACCATCTTTTGTTTGTTTGTTTGTTTCTGGGCAAAGTCTTTAGCATTTCTTTAGTGTCTGTAATATCTTTAAAAACCATACATTCCTTAGCTCCAGTTTTACTCAGTTTTCTGGCCAAACTGCAAGTCTTTCAAATCTTAATGCTTTGCTTTCTACTCCTGATTCTCACAAGAAATTTTACTAAAAGCTTCCAGCAACACCAATGCCACCAGCTGAATACTGGGCTGCCTAGACATTTCTTCTGCCAGCTTGTTTAGTCTATCACCTTTAAATTCAGCCTCACAGAAACTCTCAGGACACTGGCAAAATGTAGATAACTTCTTAGCCAGAATGAAACATAAATGGTGACTAGCACAGATACAGTCCTCCTCCTCCAAAACCTCAAGAATCCAGAGGTTTTGTTGTTGTTTGTTTAATTTTGTTTTTTGTACCAGGGATTGTTGTGACACATGACTAAACCAGTCAGGGTCACTCCAGGTGAACTGGGCTGGCCCGAAATATTCACATGAAGAGAAATAAATTTTTCTTTAGGTTCTGTGACAGTCCATCTGACCCAGCTCCCACAAAGGAGGCAATGCAATCAAGAAATAGAGGAAGCATGTCTGGAACCCAGGTTTTATTAGGGGAGGCTGTTTGAAAAAACATTCCATTCATAAAAAGCAAAGGGATAATGTCCCACTCCCAGTGAGTAAGGCCCACTTCCAAAGCTGTGCTCCTCTGCTGAGCAGAAATTAGGATCCACCTGTCTCCCTGGCAGGAAAGTCAGTCTCCATATTTCCGTCACTCAAAACTAGAGGGTGCTTAGCTCCTATGTGGCAGCTTCAGACAAGGGATTGAAACTAAGGGCACTGAACTATACCACTAAGCCACATCTCCAGCCATTTTTTCTTTCTTTTTTTGAGACAGGGCCTTGCTAATTTGCTGAGGCTGGCTCTGAACTTGTGATCTTCTGCTTCAGTCTCCTGAGTCACTGGGATTACCAGTGTGCACCACCACACCTGGCCATGAACCCAGTTTTTACTGTCTACAGTCCTGTTGACATTTTGGTCTTTTGGACTCACATCAGAATCGCCCATTATGTTCAACTTATAATAATCTAAAACTTTTTAAGCTTGTATCACTAAACTTTTCAAAATTCCTTCTACAAATTCCAAAAGTCCCCCAAAGCTTCTAAATCACATGGTCAGCAAGGATCTACCTCCTGCCAATTTCCGTTTTAGTCAGCTTTCTCACTACTGTGACCAAAGACATAAGGAGAAAATTTTTAGAGAAGGAAAAGTTTATTTGGGGGCTCACAGTTTCAGTGGTCTCATTCCATAGGTGGCTGACTTCATCACCCTGGTCCAGAGGTAAGAAAGAACATCAAGACAGAGGATATGCAGAAGGGAACCGTTCAGGACTTGGCCACCAGGAAACAGAGAGAGACTGCCCTTGTCAACAAGGACAAAATATGGAAACCCAAACAAACCTCCAATGACCCACCTTCTCCAGCCATACTCTGCCTGTCTAAGGTAACCACCCAATTCCTATGAGAGGATTAACTCATTGATTAGGTTAAAACTTGCATAACCCAATCATTTCACCTCTAATCCTTCTTGCATGGTCTCACATACAAACATTTTGGGGACAACCCATACCTAAATGGTACAATAATCTAAATATAAGTAAACCTCAACATGAATTATATTTATAAAGTATAATGGAATAATTTCATGATTACAACCACTGCTTTCTGTGCCTTTGTGGATGGTTGCTTGAATGCATTTTAGAGTACCTTTTTTTTTTGGTGATATTTATCTTATGTTTCAGGCTGTAGACAGAAACCTTAATTTGAGGGAATATATAGTTTCAGAAAACTTTGCCTTGAACCCTACATCAATTTCCAGATAACGTTTACCAACAACAAATATATTTTGTAAAGTCTTGCAAAATATTATTTTCCTAAATTTTCAATGTGTGTATTTCTTAATATTGAAAAAAAATTGCTCTTTGTTGCCAGCACTTGCAAACTCCTATTAAACTTATATAAAAACGGGATAATAATTACTGTAATGGGTGCTAAAAAACAAAACAAAATAACAACAACAAAAAAGAAAAACAAATAAGAATGTGAAGGAGAAAGCATCTGTCTTATGAAGTCCTGGTGGACTACATTGAAATAATTTTGAGTTTCTAAACATAATATTTAAAAATAAGTCTATAACAGTAATTATATGAAAATTAATTAAAAGGAAAAATATAACAAAATTTTGTTTTGTGTATAAATGATATTAGACAGAACCAAGATTATGAAGAACCTTTCCTTCCAAGTGCAAAAATTTTAGTTTTCAATTTAAAGCCAATGGGAAATCTTAAAAGAATTTTAAGCAGGTAGTAGCATGGTTAGGTGCAGTTGAAATTATTATTGGGATAATATCATTGATAAAGTGTTTTCCTTAAATAAGTTCATGAGGTATAACTGTTAGATGAAGGAAAGAATAATTCCTAATTGTAGAATTTCAACTTTCTCCAAGTGACCTTACATGGAATTGCCACCAATGTCAAGACAGAGAATCCTGAACATTGTGAGTCTCTATAAAAGCTGTTTACAACTTCTCCCAGCCACTTATATTCCTCCTCAAAAGAAGAAAAAAAATCTAATTTCTAACATCAAATATTAATCTTCCTGTTTGTAAACTGTCCATAAAAATTATATATTATGCACATTTTTATTCTGGCATATTTTTGGGCCAGATAATATACTTTTGTTGAGATTTAGTATGTATCATCAAACATCTGTAGAACATTCAATAAGAGAGATCTGCTAGTGTTTAGGTTGAGAGGTTATGTAGAAAATAAAAAGAAACACATTAATATTGACAGTTATGAGAGCAGTATGGAACAAGTATATATGTGTGAACTAATCAGGTAGTAATTGTAGTCCTTAAAAGGGAGGTAATTACGAGGAGTATAATATAAAATCCAAGAAAGGAAAGCTGAAAAATAGAAACCTAGGGAATCCTTAATTTAGCAAGTGGATCAGGGAAGAGTAACCCTAAGAATCCAAGAAGGAAAGTCACAAAAAGGTGATAACAGACATGCTGTATATAAATTCCAGGAGTAACAGTCAGGAAAAATACACTGTGTAAAAAGTCTGCATTTGGATTTACTACCTAGAAGATAACTGGTAAACTCAAAAAGACCACAGTAGATTAAATAGGGCTCATAGGTCACCAGGTGATTACACACAACTAAAGAGAGAGTTCCAGGTGAGGATGTGGCAAAGTTACCTTTTGGTAGCTTCTTCTCTAATGGAATAATTGGGCATACAAAACAGATCTCTAAGGGAAGACTGGGAAAAGAGCTTGACAAAGAACATTTGTTGTCTCTTCTTAGATAAATTTAGTGATGCATAATTTCTGTCAATCTTTCCACCAGAATTTTTTCTTATAATAACACCTGAGGATCATTAATACTATTTATAACAATGAATTGTAGCAATGAACTAGATAATTAAACCAAACCAAAATAAACTAAAGAAAAGAAGAAAGGAGAGAAGGAAGGAAGGAAGGAAAGGAGGGAGGGAGGGAGGGAGGGGAGGGGAAATAAAAAAAACGGCTAGAATTTTCTTTAATTTGCGGTATTCACAAGTTTATTTAAGATTATCCCCAAGTTGTGTTGGGGCTGCTACTAAATGTTGCACACTGGTCCTGCCACAGCAGTACTAACAGCACTGTTCAATAGAGCTTGAAATTACTGAGAGACGGGAGCTCTCTGACAGCCAGTTGGATCATGGCTGGCAATTCTGAGCAAATAGCAGCAGCTATTTGGCTCACAGGAGAAATAAGGTTAGTGGAAATATTAAAGAAATGTGAATGCCACTGTTTTGCAGTAATTGGCTCTTTGTGATTCATGCTACCCTGATTCAGAAAACTACAAATTGAAAGCTTAAAAGCCATATTTCAGAAAGTGTCTCTTTTCCTTAAGTAATGAAAAGAGACTAGATGTCTATTAAAGTAACCAAGGGCTTTTAGTTTGAGTAGTTGTGTATTGGTATATAAGGTGTCTCATGCAAGCAATTCTTTTAATATGGTACAATAAAACCATTGCTTTCTATATATTTTAGTTTTGTTTATTTGTACGCATATATGTGTGTGTGTGTGTGTGTGTGTGTGTGTGCGTGTGTGTGTGTTTGTATAATGGACACATAATATAGAATATGCATGCCCTATAATTACTTTTGTTTCCTGTCTCCCAATTGTTTTTTTGTTTGTTTGTTTTTTGAGGTAATGTCAGTTCAGTTACTAGATAAACTTATTTCCTTGAATTTATTTTTGTATATGGAAGTGTAATTGCCGATAAGTTGGAAATATATACTTATTACTGACAAAATGTACTTACACAGAATTAGCTGTCTGAATCAAAGGAGAGATATTTTATTAAACTTCACAGATTAGTCTCTTTGTAGTTAAGAATCAACTCGAATTAGGAATAAGGGTGTTAAATAAAAAATCAACCTTGAGGTACCCTCATATCTATCTGATTATCATCTTAAGGTTATAACAAAGCCATTGAATTTTAATATGCAATTTGTATGCTCTAGTACTGCTGACATGTACAGTGATATAATCATTTTTGAAAAAAATATGGCAAAATACCTTTAAAAGCTATAGATATGCTCAATCCTTTGATTTATTAAAATTATTCCTGGGAATTTATCATAATGGGTAATTTAAAGATCTAAAATATAACTTTACTCTGATACAGTCAATGTAGAATAATATACTGTATTAAAAGGCTTAAAATCCCCTAATATAATCCTAGAACAGTACATATTCATATATTCAGGATGCCATAACAAAATACTGGATAGCTTTCATGGCAGAATTCCCACCCCCACCCCCACATTTCTATGGATTGGCAAGTCCAAGACCAAGGAGCTGGTTACTTTGTTTCCTCATGAGGGCTGTGTTCCAGATTTTCAAATGGCTGCCCTCTCACTGGGGTCTCATGTAGAGGTAAGAGAAGGGCAGAGATAGAGACAAAGAAACAAAGAGTGATAGAAAGAGGCAGCTCTTTGTGCCTCTTCTTCTTAGGATACTACTCCTGTCAGATCAAAGCCTCACTCTTATGACCTCACTTAACCTTAATTATTTCCTTTGACATCTCATCTCTAAAAAGAAAATCTGTGAAGTTTAACAAAAGATCTCTCCTTTGATTCAGAAAACTAATTCTGTATAAGTATATTTTGTCAGTAGTAAGTACATATTTCCAACTTATCAACACTTATACTTCCATATACAAAAATAAATTCAAGGAAATAAATTTATGCAGTAACAGAGCTAACACTGGAAGTTAAGTCTTCAACCTGTGAATTTGGGGAAGACACAAGCATTCAGTCCACATTGCAGTGATAACAATAGAAAACTTACGGTTATATAGAAATAATATTTAGAAAAACTGAGTAGAATGATAGGAAAGTGTATAGAATATATGTTAAATGGGAATTATAACGATTATAAATAGTGTAAAGGAAATTTGCTATAATAGTATTCATTTGAAAGAGTCTTAAAAGGTATAATTAAAAATGACAATGACATGTTGAGAGATTTATTTTGGTTTTAATATTTATAAGTACAAACATTGGTATCCTAGTATATAATAGGCCTATCCTTTCACAGAAAAGAGAAATAAATGGGTGAGGTAATATGTATATTTCTACCTCCAAACTTTCTATAATTATCATTTCCAGAAAGGCAAAATGTTCAGCATAAACCACAAACTTAAATTGTTTGAAGAAAATATCAAAATTATATTTCTGATCTCAAAGTAGTATAGAATTATTTAAATAATTTAAATTATTAAATAAGACATCAAAAATCATAAAAGGTAAAAAGCATACCTTACTACAATGAATGTAAGAATATAGCTACTATTCAAAAACCATTTTTCCTTGAAAGTATTATAAAGAAAAGTTGCACCTTGAACACACACTGGAAAGGATATTTGCCACTGACATATTGTTGACAATGGATTGATAACTAGAATTTGTGACGAACTCCTATGAAATAATAAGAAACAAGCATTTTAATAGAAACAAGAACAGCTTATAAGTAAAAATACATGTGCTCAAACTTATTAGTAATTGTGAAAATAAAAATGAATATCATAGTTGGGCGCGGTGGCGCACGCCTGTAATCCCAGTGGTTCTTGAGGCTGAGGCAGGAGGATCACTAGTTCAAAGCCAGCCTCAGCAACAGCAAAGCACTAAGCAACTCAGTGAGGTTCTGGTTCTAAATAAAATACAAAAAAAGGGCTGGGAACGTGACTCAGAGGTCAAGGGCCCCTGAGTTCATTCCCCAGTACCAAAATACATAAAATAATGAATATCACAGGGATTACACTTTTTATCCTGCCAGATTAACAAAAATTAAAGAAGTCTGATAATATTACTCTTTGTTAAATCAGGAAGCAAGAAAATTCATGAAGTGATGATCTGTTACTTTGACAAAGGCTTGACTTAATCTAGCAGAGTGGAAAATGTTTTTATCCTAACTCAATAATCCACTACTTATTTAACACTCTAGAGACATTCCTGCACATGTGCTCATGAAGACTTCTATAAGATTAGACATAATAGCACTATCCATAATGGGGGGGGCATACAACCCACACAAATATCCACCAACATTAGAAACTGTGAACAATTATCAGTCTCTTATATAAAATTAAAACCATGCAAAAATGAAAATAAAGCTACTCTAATAAACTCCTGGGGGTAGACAGGGTCAGAATGTGCATAGAGTTATTCTGGATTAAGCTAATTATTGTGTTTAACATATAAATATCACTTCTTATATAACTGGCAACTTTATAATATTCTTCATGTTATAAAAAATATACATTTTAATTCTACACTAATCTTGACATTTGTTTTTCTTTTGTGTGGAGGTGTCAGTAATAAAACAAAGTAAAATCAGTATAATGGATTATATATAATCATTCCAACTCAGAAACAATTTGATTTTCAAAGATTTTTTAACTTAGTCATATCATATTAAAAATTCTGCAATTTTAACTTAATCTAAATGAAGGCAATAAAAAGCTATGGACTGTTTTTCAGTATCAAATTGAAAGTGAACATAAGAGATGCCAGAAACACAACTTGTCAAAACTGTGTTCCCGGTGTCTTTGCTAGTATAACCTTTGCCCAATTTGTTCACTTCTTAACAAAGTATGAAACTAGGAGTTCCAAAGAAGTTTTCACATTGAGGCCCCCAAGTCCTCAATGTGAAAAGGAGGAGACATGTGGTTAATTAGAAAGATAATTACCAGTGTCAGATGGCTCCTTTTTCCTTCTATTTTCTAGCCACAATGTAACTAAAATTCCCTTAAGAACTTTTAAGCATGCATTAAAAAATTGGGGATACGATCAAGTGCACTAGGATCCAAGGTACCAGGGACAGCTAAAATCTTTGGAGTTTATGTTGTTGCTGCCCCAGATTCTGCCCATTGTATTGGTCAGAGGAGCTCAGGCCAGAACAATGCACTGCTGGACACCTCAATACACACAATTACTACATTAGAGAACTGATTAAATGTATGAATTATATGTCAAAATAATTTTATTTTAATTACTTTTAGATCAATGCCAATTTGAATAATTATTTTAAAGTATATGATATGATCATCTTGTATAATTCATTTTGAAAATAACATTTGAATTGAATGCAGATGCTCCTTGACTTACAATGGAGTTTCATCTATATAAAGCCACTGTAAATTGATCTAAGATGAAAATGCATTTAAAACACCTAACTTACAGAAAATAAAAGGTGACCAACACAGCAGCACACTGTAGATTAGCAGTTGTCTACTTTTGTGACATCAGTGTGTCTACACATGTGGCTAACTGGGAGCTGCAGCTTACTGCCACTGCTCAGAATCTCCAGAGAGTATCATGCAACATATCACTAGCTCAGGAAATGATCAAAATTTAAAGTATTTAAGTGCAGATCAAATTGTTCTGAATATGTCTTGCTTTTGCACTCAGAATCAAAAAATCATAAGTCAAGAATCCTCTATTATAGGTCTATCAAAATAATATAACCATTTTTAAATCAGTACATAAATATTTCAAATTAATTATTTTTCTCTCCAGAATAACCACAGTTAGACCATACTTAAAGGGCTACATGCTTACTTCAACTTTGTAATCAATTTTGTACAACTTACTTAATTGTGAACCATAAAACATATCCTCATTTAGTATGAACCAAATGTCTTCACATAAATTCTGTTAAGTAAAACAATTATCATTTCTATTTTATAAAATTAGAAACTTAGACTTAGCAAGGTTTAGAAAGAACCCTATATATTTTCCACAGCAAAGAAGTGAGGGTGATAGAGTCTGAATTTACTTCTCATGTTCTCCCTCTGTTCTCACTTGTTTATTCTCCTGTGCAGCCATTAGATTTCTAAGTGTCATCAAATCTCATAAAATAGGGGAAGCTCATACTGAAAAAAAGCCTGAGTTGATCTCAAATAAAATATACTGTAAAATGTGTGATTACAGATAAGTTTTAACTATTTGGAGCAGGTAACAGAAGCAACTCTATGGTATCAAGCTGGAATTCTTCCCTTTGCTTCAAAATTGTCAGTGATGCTTCAGGTACCACTGTATACTTTGACAACATTTTGAACTGGAGATTGATCCTTGCTTTTGTGCCATGCAATAGCCCCACTGGCTCTGGAAGTATCTATTCATCTCCTACCACCCCTAAATAAGGCAGATGATGTCTTCTACCTGGGGTTAGAACCTCTCTGGAAAGCAGTGAGGCACTATTTGGTGATTTTGGATATTATAAGGCCAATACAGATTACTGCCCTGATTGTTTCAAGGCCAGTAACTTTTTAGTTCTGAGAACATGTATAATCTCTTGTTTGGTATCTGGAATGAAAATAGTCTCAAAAATAACTACTAAATATTTGATCTCATTAAAAATTGTATTTTTACTGAAAAAATCAAAAGCTTGAAAAATTCACAAGTAAAACACTTCTTTTTATTGTTATTTTATATATCTGATTTCTATTTCCATGGAAACAGAATAGAAATAGCTGCTAGAGGCCAGAAGGAAATTGGAAATCCTTCTTCTGACTTTGTTAGCTGTCTGCCAGAGGTGATAGACATTGCTAGTATGTTATGAGTGAAAAGGAAAAGAAGAACTCTGCAATTCATGGCCAGTGTTGCCAGTTGTCAAAACCGAAGATTCTGGGCTGGGGATGTGGCTCAGGCGGTAGCGCGCTCGCCTGGCATGCGTGCGGCCCGGGTTCGATCCTCAGCACCACATACGAACAAAGATGTTGTGTCCGCCGAGAACTAAGAAATAAATATTAAAAAATAATTCTCTCTCTCTCTCTCTCTCTCTCTCTCTCTCTCCTCTCTCCTCTCTCTCTCTTAAAAAAAACCCCTAAGATTCTGCATTAATGACTATGTACAAAAATATGCTCCTTTCTAGTAAAGATCATTTAATATTTGAATACACTTTCACCAGAAATGAATAAAGAACATATAAAACAGATGTTTAAGTCAATTTCTCTACTATTAATAATTAGAAAGATCATTCATTTTTAATTGAAGTCAAATATGTAGACATTTTGTAATGCATAGAAAAAAACAAGATCAAAACTTATTAAGAAAAAAATAGGAAAATAAAAACTTATTGAGAGTTCTGAATATACCCATTGCCTAATTTTTGGCATATATGCACATAAGTTATTAAATATTCCTTTATAGAAGACATATTTTCTATGACTAGGTATACACTTTAAATGGAAAAATTCTTGATAATGCTGGAAAGTTCTTATCCTTGATTCCAGAGACAGAGCTATTCTGTACAAAAGAAAGAAGAACATTTCATTAACACCCAGGGATGATAATAGCCTTCTAGGAAATATTTGGTGATGCATTATTTTTTTTTAATGTGACTGATAGCCATATATGGTATTACTAAAATGGCACAAAACCTTACAATTACCAGTTCATAATAGATACTGAACTAATCATGAGAAAGAAAACACTACTAACAAATGGAATTATATACAGATCTTAAAATGCATGTTTTGATTAAAATATATTTTTTTAAAAAATCTGTGTCTCCCAACTAGTTAAAATTTAAATACATCACAAGCCTCTTTTCTTAATGATGAATCTAAGAAGGCAACTTCCATGAAAAGTTACTCTAAGAATTTTTCAACTGTAAGCTATAGTACCTAAATGAATGGAACATAAACAAAATTAAAGTTATAATTTGTGAGGTTTTCATTTCTTCCTATCATTCAGTGGTCAGATTCCCTTTGCATTATCTTGATCTGTTGTGTTACATAAACTCTAAAAATATTATATAAAATAAAAATATTCTTTATTTCAACATGAGTATGATTTTTCATTCATCGTCCATTAGTTTTGGATTATTCATCCAAAAAGTCTAATTTCCAGTCGAATAATTAATTTAAAAAGTTCAATGTATGTGAAATTTTACTACTTTTCTGTTCTTCATTTATTTTCTCCTCTTCTGCCTGACATATTATGTTTTTCAATGTGTAATTAATATTTTTATTCTGCATCTTTCCTCTCTTTTTCATACTTACTTTCATTTCTATGTTTGTCATAAGGTGTAAAGTTCTAAATAAAGACAAATACTGTGTCAAAAACTTCTTTTGCACATCTCTTAGCATGAGGTCACATAATTTTACATTTTGAAATTGCGATATTTGCTATTATGAATTAATGCATAATGATATTAGATTTTCCAATTCTTTTTAGGACTTCATTTTTCTTTTTCCTGTATTAGAAAACCCTCAGATTTTTTTTAAATCTATGTTTTCAAATTCTTAGAGTCCCTTATTAGGGTGAGAGAGTACAATTAAAATTGAGGAAATCAAGGCCCAATCAGGTATATTGACAAACCAACACCACTATTGATCTTCAGCATATTTTAAGTTGTTTATTAATTCAATGTAAAAATTAATATATTCCTACACTTTAGTATGTCACATAATAGGCTGTAATTAACTGTGCAATGAGTGATTGAAAATTTAGGATACCATTCATTGACTTCTGTACAATTGAATTCTAGAATGATACTCAACTGTGTATTAATTGAATTTCAGATGATAGACATGGCCTTTATATTTTAGCCAAAAGTCTTCAGCACAAAGAATTTAGCTTTAGGGAATATATCATCTGTTATCTATAGCACAGTAATCTCATCATTCTATTATCAATTTTGGGAGAGTACCTTCAGGGATGATCTTATAATATTCTAATGGTTCTTACCTTAACTGGAATTAGAAATCCTGCACATAGACATTATAACTGAAGATTCATTCATTCATTTATTTTTAGAATCTATGATCACTAACTCTAGTAATAAGCAAGTTAGACCATAATAAATGCTCATTTTACATATGTGTAGCAATTATTTTACTTTCCTAAACATCTCACTATTCAGTAAATGATCTTTTTCTCATTTATAATTTATGATTCAAACAATATTAATAATTTTAATCTTTTAGGTTACATTTCAGAAATATTTCTCTAACTACATAGCTGGTCTTCTGGCATGTCAATACAATTCACAGACATAATTTTAACATTTTTTAAACTACAAAAAAAGCATTCTGATAGTTCCTTTAAAAAGCTGATGTTTGGCACTGAAATTTTTGTATCCCAACATGTTAAATTAAAATATATTATGAAGGTTATGAGGTATGAAAACATATTTACAGGTGTTTTTAGGTGAACAAATCTTCAGCATTTATCGCTGGCCCCAGGTTTTTTATTCCCAGACACTCAGACTTGAAAATATAAAATTTTGATCCGGCCATGATGAAACCCTATGAGGATACATATTTCCTGTACCTTAATAGAAGCTTATTTTCTCAGTCAAAATAAGTAATGAAGAGAAAGAAGTGGGGGAATGAGGGAAAGAGAAAGAGAGAGAGAAAAGAATACAAATTTAACTCTTTAGTTTCAATTTCTTCCTTTCACACTAACTTTATTCTTACTATCACAGTATCTGTGCATATTCAGTTAATCTAAGTGGGGAATAAGAATTTACTATAATATATCATGTATTTGCTATTGGAAATAGGATTCTGATTCATGTGAAAATCTTACCTTACAAATGTTGTTTCATGTATCAAGAAAACTGGATTGACATGAGATAAAAATGTACAAGAATCATCATACAATTGCCTCTTCCATTCATTCCAGAAATATATATTGATAAAACTTGTGCCAACAACTGTTCCAGTTAGAGAACAAGACAAACTCATTGCCTCCCCTCCAGGTACCATCCTAATGAAGAAGAAAATTAAAAGCATATATTATAAACTTTCAGCTCTAATAAATGCTGTCAAATCAAATAAAAAGCATGATGAGAAGGGAGGAAACTAGGAGGAGTGGTGAGGACATGAGATTCTACCGAGCCCAATTTGAGCAGAGACCTAAAATGCTTGACAGCAGGAGGCATTATATATCTAAAGAACATTCTGCACAAAATTAGCACAAACTCAGTGTCTGAATGAGATAAAAGTTTCTCCATGAAAAAAAAATGATCAAGGTCAGTTTGAATGATGCATGGAAAGTTTAAGGGTATTTCAGAAAAGGTGAATTATGAACATATCAGGCATGGATTGTAGGTTATGTTAAGAGGATTGAATGTCATTCTAGCTATGATGAGAACTTTCTGGACAGTAAGCAAGGGAGTTGCTTTATTTTTCTTTTCAGTGATCACTCGCCTAAAAGATGACCTCTGTGTAAAGCGAAGGTTTTTATAAGATTTGAAATCTGGAGATAATTAGGAGATTTAAACTTGACTTGGACCACTGTGATAGAACAGAAGTATTGAAAAGTAAACTGAGGGCTGGGGATGCGCGCTCACCTGACACAGGCTGGGCACTGGGTTCGATCCTCAGCACCACATAAAAAATAAAATAAAGATGTTGTGTCCACTGAAAACTAAAAAAATAAATATTAAAAAATTCTCTCTCTCTCTCTCTCTCTCTCTCTCTCTCTCTCTCTCTCTCTCTCTCTCAAAATGAAAAGGAAAAAGAAAAGGAAACTGAGCCTAATCTAAGACTAATTGCTGATTCTCAGGATTATGTATGTGAGTGTATGAGCAGAATCAGTGAGGAATTCAAGGTTTGGGGGCTCAGCCACTATATGTTAGGTAGTTACAATGAAGAGTATTAAAAACAAGGTGTGATAAGGACAGGAGAGTATTAGAAGACCTTGTACTGAAGAGAATTCAGCAGATTCTTGGTTTTTCAATGATAAAATCTCTACACATGCTCTAACTATAAATATAATGAGATTTTAATATAATTATATTGTAATATAATCATGGCAATATTTTGGCCTGATTCTTAAATTTGTGTGTGAATGAAATGGTAGATGTAACTAGAAAACAATACTCAAATATAGGTGATAAATGTCAAAACTACTTATTCCCATCTAACTATAACTTAATATTCACTGATCACCTTTCCTATCTCTCCTTTGCCCAAATCCTTCCCAGCCTCTGGTAACCACCATTGCATTCTCAACTTCTATGAGATCAACTTTATTTTTCGTATTCTGAATATAAATGAGATCATATGGTACTTGTGTTCCCATTCCTTACATATTTTGCTTAACATAATAGTCTTTAGTTCCCTCCATGTCATCACAAATGGCAGGATTTTATTCTTTTTATAACTGAATATTATTATATTCTGTTTGTGTACCACATTTTCTTTATCCACTCACCCATTGAAGTATTCAGATTACTTCCATTTCTTGGTACTTGTGAAGAGTGCTGCAATATACTTGGGTGTATATCCTGTAGTGAAATATCTGGAAGACATGGTCATTCAAAAAAATTTTAAGGAGCTTTCACATTATTTTCCATATGGCTGTATCCATCAACAGTGTGCAAGCACTCCATTTTCTCCATATCCTCTCAAGCACTTGTTATCTTTTTATCTTTTTTACCAGTAACCATTATTACTGAAGTCAGGTCACATATTGTTGTGATTTTTGACTTGTAATTCTCTGATAATTTCTGATATTGTGAATTTGTTCATATATCTGTTTTCATTTGCATTCTTTTGAGAAATGATTACTTAGATATTTTGGTCCATCTTTAAACTGGGTCACTATAATTTTGTTGTTGTTGTTATTGGTGTTTTGGTACCAAAGAATGAACCAAGGGACTCTTAACTACTGAGCCATATCCCCAGCCAGTTTTTATATTTTATTTCATGACAGAGTCTGACTAATTTGCTTAGGACCTCCATAGTTTGCAGAAGCTGGCTTTGAACTTGAAACCTTCCTGACTTAGCGTCCCAAGTCTCTGGGATTATAGGCATGCACCACCACTCCTGGTTTTATTATGTTTTACTACTGAGTTTTTGGTGTTTTTAATATATCCTAGAAAAAAATCTTTTTTTTTCAGATATGTAGTTTCCAAGTATTTTCTCTCATTCAGCAGCTTATCTCTTCACTCTGTTATTCCCATTGTTGTGCAGAAACATTTTAATTTGAAGAATCTCCGTTCAAGTTTGTTTTTATTTTTATTTTTATTTCTTTTGCTATTGGGTTCTCATCTAAGAAATATTTTCATATTCATCAGTATTATTAAGTACTACTCAGATGACTCAAACCAGGAATACAAAGCACTGAAGTAGAGGAAGAAATGTAATAATCAGTGTTAGTTGTACTGAATAAAACCACTATTCAAGTGTCATGTGGTCTCTGTATATGAAGCTGCATTGATCAAACTCTTATTCTTTGCAAAGGAAAGAAAAGTCAAAGAAATATGTGAAATAGGCAAGAAAAATTCTATTAAAGACTACAGCAATAGAAAAGACTTATGTGAAATAGGCAAGAAAAATTTATTAAAGACTACAGCAATAGAGACAAGAGATTCAACTCAATGCAAGTGAAAACAAAAGACAGGAGAGTTTTGAAGCACAGGAGTGAGCTGGTAGAAAAATCCTAGAGTTATTATTGGAAATGCTCAGTGTATTAGGATTTTTTTTATTCACTAATTGTCACTTATCTCAGTTGAAGCCTTACATTCCCACAGCGATGGAGAAATAGGGATATTTTCATTCTTGATGGATGCATTACAAAGGAGGGCCCTCAGTTCTCCAAGAGATAGTCCTGAGTTGCAAAATTCCACCCCAAATGTCAAAGAAAAAGTATACAATTATAATTTAGTAGAGTAAATGCTCTAAAACAAGTGAGTATAGGAGCTTATAAAGTAGAAAGATTTATTTCCTGATCCATCACAAGTTTCCCTGATACCCTGCTAGTAAAACAAAAACAAAAACAAAAATTAACAAGAGGAAAGCATACAGACTTTATTTAATGTAAGTGTTATCACAGGAGTCTTCAGAAATTAAGCCTGGAAGACACAGGAAAATTTAAGGATAATCATAGCAGAAGTATAATTGGAGAATAAATGGGAAGAATAATGAGAAAAAAAATTGGGGAGAATTTAGCAAGTCCTGTTTGTTCACAGACATCCTAGTCCTTGAGTATAAGGCAGGATACTTCTGGAATGTAGGTTTATGACCTACATTCTGAAGAGGTAGGTCATGGCATTCTTTTTAGCCCTGTTTCAGAAGAGAAGGGCTGGAGAAGATCAGATAGTGACTGTCCTGCTTCATTACTTTGCTTAATTTCCTTAAAATTGTCAGTGTGCCAAGGTGCAATATTTTTGAGATCCTGTTCTAATTCCCAGCAGATACACAGTCAAGTTTGCTTAAATTTTAGTCAAACCCAAGGGAATGCTAAGGTCATCATGGTCAGTCCTCACACATTAGAATTAGAGAGTCATTCATCCTGGTATGGTCCCAGGGTTGTCAAATCTCTTGAAAGTTGAGTTCTTGTGGTCATCTGATGAGAAAGAAAATATGGTCAGGTCAACTGGATCATCCTATAATTCCATGCCATATGCCAAGGTTATTTTCTTTATGACACTGATTATTTAAAATTTCTAAAATCATCTCTTTGTCTAATATCACAAAGTTCATAGGTACATCCATGTCCAGAAATCTACTTATTAATGTTTCAGCCTTTTGATATGAGAAATTTCCATTTGTATCCTTTCTAAGATGGAAGAACATCAGAAACAACAAAACCTAAGGTAGGAAACTACACATTATAAATTAGCATGGGTTGTATTAAATTATCTGCAGCATTTGTGAGTTGTACATATACATAGCAGTAGAAAGATGGAATTCCACAGTAAATACTGGCTGCCATTTCTACACACTTACAAGCTTTCAGTAAGCATTAAAATAAATTGCAGCATGGCCATTATTATCATCTTTATGTAATTAAGGACAAAATTAGACAAATACATGTTTAAAAAAGAATTTATCCAAATCATGGGAACTAGGTTGAAATAGTTCACTTTAAGATTATTTTCCTACATTGCTTGATAATTTTATTTCAAGGGGTTATTCTATATTTTTATCAGCATCTTTCCTAGGCAGCCCTTAAAATAATTTCTTTCATCTTGTAGAATTAAGGAAGCATATACCTCCAGTGTACCTTCCAAACCTCTAATTCTTCAAGAGCCATATTTTCTTAATCCCAAGTCACAGTCCCTCTTGTTAGCTGGCTCCATTATTTTTTTTACTACTACTTCTGGATCCACATTTCCCTACTTGTTCCTCCATATTAGCCCATTATTATTACTTGTTTAGAATTTTTATCATTTAATCAATCTGCTACTTCATTTTGAAACCTGGATTTCCACATATGATCCAGGCCAGATATAGATAGCCACATTTTTCTCTCCTGAATGAAAACTGAAACCATAGAACACTCCCAGAATAATGGGTTTTATCTCTCACTAAAATCTCCCCTCATACCTTTTTTTTTAAGTATCTATCCAGCATGCAATTTTCGTATTTCCACATTTTCCTATCTCCACCTTCAATAAGAACATATCATAAACATAGTTTTACTTTCCAAATGACATGAGCAACTGGCCCACTTTTTTTCTTTAGATACTTATTTTCCTACTTCTCATTTTAAAACATGTTTTTGAATGGACTGTGGATAGATTCATTGCATGGGATGACAGAGTCTCTTGATATATTTTCTTTCTCGCTTCCTAAAATTCTGGACTATGAGCTCTCGGAAAGAAAAGTGGTTTAGCTGTTGGAACTGAGCACATTGAAGCAAACATGCTATAAGGGATTGGCCCTCTTATCTGGTTAGAAGTGGGTATTATGAACCAGGGACTATATTTACTATTGCTCTAAGAGTAGGTTCTTGTTCTTGTTGACCTTAGGATAGATAGGATGTGGTGGTCACACTTGAGGATAATTATGTTCCCAATTGAAAGCCTTGGAGTAACAAATGAACATTGAGAGATTTTCATTGGTGTTTGTGTTAGTGGGATGGATTTATAAGAAAATTGCTGCCATCAAAATCTGGAAGAACCAAGGACATTGAGAAGAGAAAAAATGTATTTTAGAGTTAAAGTCAATGAATCAAAATGCCTAGAAATTTATTTATTTACAAGTTTAAATGTGTTATCATTTTTATTTCAGTTACATGAACTGACCTGCTATGGACCAGACACACAATTTGAATTTTCTAAGTGTGACGATGAATTGCTCAAATTATTTGTATTTGACTCAGAGTTTAAAACCATATGAAATTGCAAATAACATTGCTAGCTGTTCACTGGAGTTGATGTTGACAGCAAACCTACATATAGTTAAAAGATAGGGAAAGCTGGGAATTAATGAGTAGGAGGAATTAAAATGAGAAACTGACCTTTTTTTTAAAAAATCTATAATTAGGCCAATAGAGAGAAATAAGAAGTCAAAGGAATCCTCACAGAATATTCAGTGCCACCACTTCGTAAGTTAACTATCATTAAAGCATCCTTAGGCACCCACTGAGAGGAAAGCAAGACTACAGTCAGAAGATGACAAAGTCATTTTGTTTGGTTTCTTTACAAATTATGGGAGAATTTTTTGTTGTTCTTCCTGTTGTCTTTTGTCTAGCGCTGCTATATAAACTGAAAATTCTAAACATTAAATATATGTACCATTTTGCAGTATTAAATAAAATGTAGGCTGGTATTTGAATTAAAATATAATTCAAATTTTAGTGATAACCTCTAATTTTTTTAGGGATCATATTATTGCTATGTGTACATTTTAGAATATATTGGGTACGAGTCATTCCTGTGACATGTGACAGACAATCCATGAAGACATAAGAAATGGAAGTATATTATGAAATCATATTATGGAACTAGGGAGTAGAAAGTGTTGAGAGGAAAGTGGTCTGAGCATCATGGAGGTTATAGTAAGACCACCTATGAAATAAATGAAAACTCCTTGATCCAAATTGAATATACACCAAAGAATCTTGCTCTTATAAGTAATGGGCTGTATCTGAGCTTAAATATGAATGATTAATTTTTGTTCACAAATTGTTAGAGATCTCTCAATGGATACATAAAATTCAAAAGATTTACACCTTTGGATATCACTATGTATCCACAATATCAATATGACTAAGCTGTTAATGAACTAGACTAAAATAATCTGTAATTTATTGCAAATAATTTCCCTCAAAGCCTACGCTTTGGGAAGGACAACAGGGGGATAAATCTTAATTTCAAACTGGATATAGCAGGAAGAAGCAAAAAGCTCCATGACCTTGAGCTAGGAGGGATTCTAATCAGAGACCAGCTAAGAAGATCATAGTGGCCATGTGAATTGCTTCAGGGAAGAGCAAAAGCCTGAGATTGCCAGAGGGCAAGACAGCTGGTGAGTGGGAGAACACGGTAGGAATGTCATGTGGATAATCAAAGAGAGCCATGTGGATAATCCTTGGCTTCAAGGAATCTGGATGCAGCTAAATTCTCTGGGGAGTAGATGTACATGCAACTGGGCTCATTTGTCTGTGTGATAGTGTGTGCATGTACCAGAAGTGGAAAAAATAGGCTTATATTTCTCTCATTTCACTTTGTTTTCCTGTCACACACCAAGATAACAAGAAGCTGAAAAACCATAGGATTTCTGCAGATAGAAGATGCTTGAAAGTGATTCACCAACAAATAGATATTTCTCAGTGGAAACCTAAAGAAAAGTAAACTAGCAGTTGAACTTTAATCTGCTAGGAAATAGGTTAGAGTAATTGAACTGATTGAGAATAGACTGAGGTACAGTGAAGTTACCTATGCATCAAAAGTGAGATGGCTGGCAGAAGCATAAAGATTATCTGCTGTGCCCCGGACTGGGAGTGGGGTCAGAGAGGAGAATACAGAGGGAAAGTGTATCCGTACCTACATTTGCCTGATTTTTTTTTTTTTTTTTTTTTTTGCTTAATGTAGATAGAATGTAGTGGGGAAAAAAGGAAATAATATTATCTTAACTTGTAGTTAAGTGACTATTAGCTGGAAAGGTGAGATATGAAATGGGAAGTGTTCTTGGTTCAGGTGAATTAAGTACAGTGTATTAAGTACAGTGTGGATTAAGTACAGTGGATTAAGTACAGTGTAATTTACATTTTCTGTAGCTTCCCATGTACGATCTCAACAGTGTGTACCCTATCATGCCAAATAACTCTGTGATAATGATTGTTAAGTTAGCACTATATAATACAAAGTGTTTTACAGTATTTTATATAAACCAAGCATTTGTGACCAAAAAAAAAAAAAATCAAGCAGTGTTTTGATAACAGTGGTCAAATATGTCTCCATTTTCTCATCTACATAATAATGATAACACAGACTTCTTAGTATCAACATCAGAATTCAATGAGAATACTCAACCACAAATTCCCATAAATAAGAAACCACTCACATATTTGTGAATATTTTGTTCCAAGTTACAAAAGTAGTAAACCTCTAATGGGTGCTCATGAAATATTTACTAAGAAAAATATTAAAGAAAGAACAGGTGTACACATTATGTAACAAAATTATTAAATATTTTATTCTCCTTAATTGTTATATTTTTAATTTGAGAAATAAAGACAATGCCAATTAATTTCTTTATTACATAAGTAGTTAAAAACTACTTATGTAATTAAGAAATAATTATGTGATTATTAAAGAATTTTCTATGTCAAATTTAAGAAAATGATATTAAAATAATACAGTTATTGGAAATTCACAATATATTTATTTTTCATATTTCATTCATGTTATTGTATATTTTAATCTAAAAACTTTTGAAAAAAAATTAAAAAGAATTAATAGTATATTATACTAGTAAAGAGCAAATGCCAAATATGTTTGTAATATATTTTTTTTTATTGATTGTTCAAAACATTACAGAGCTCATGATATATCATCTTTCATACATTAGACTCAATTGGGTTTTGAACTCCCATTTTTACCCCAAATACAGATTGTAGAATCACATCTGTTACATACTCACATTATTACATAATGGCATATTAGTGATATATTTTTATTATAATACTGGAGATTACACATGCAATTGTGAATAAATAAATATATAGGTATCTATATGCCATATAAAATAATTTCAAATATTGAATTCAGCCAGTATATACATAACATTATCTTTGATTATAATTTCAACAATAATCCTATTTTTATGGAAATGTAATTTGTAGAGGTAATTACACTAATATTTCTAGTTCAAATGAAATAATTTTGTATTGAAAAATGAGTTTTTCATCAAATATAAATGTTATGCTTCTCTAAGAAATGCATATATAAATTGGGCATGACATCTCAGTGTTGTACAATGAAATAATTAGTTTTTGAGAAAGTAAGTAATGTTTAATGGAAGCTTCATCTACCTGACTTTATAGGGTGGCTGGGATGGGGCTAGCTATTCCTCCACAAATTAAATCAAATTAAATAATTGCCAACAAAAACAAAAGATAACTATTCCTAGACACCATAGGCAACTTGAGATTACATTCTCTGAAAAAGAGAAACTCAAAGGTGAGCCATACAATTCCCACATCTGTACCCAGGGACAGTTTTCTTTGTTTCAGATAGCTCCAGCACACGAGAAGCACCCAGATCCCTCTGAGCTTAGAAAGCAGAGAATACAGTGTGCTGCATGTGAAGCAGCTGGAATGTAAATTAGTGATGTCAAGGAACCAGACAGAGGGAGTTGAGAAGAATTGGATTTTGAAAAACTTATTTTTGATCCCTCAACTGAAAGCTGGCCTGTGCATGTTCAAGTAGGGGCTCAAATATTATATGGAAAAGAGCAAAAGAGAAACAATAGGATTTGAGCAATGCTGAGAGAGAGAAGAGCTCTCCCCCAGGAAACCCATGTGCTAGGCATTGAGCTCAGACAATGAAATGATTATACATTAGGATGAAGGGCCATTTCTAGAGTAAGATCAACTCTAGAGATACCATAAAAATTCATCAAAGCAAGCCTAATAAAATCCTTATTTCCAAGGTTTGACTCTAAACTTCAGATTCCTTAATAATGTAGAATCTGTTTGAAGATAAAAGATTTCTAAGAAAGTAGATAAGGCATAGTCTAGTATATGAATAATGGGACTCCACCACCATTTACCACATTTTGCCTCTAAATGAGGAGGCATCCATACAAGAACAAAAATTTGGGAAGGTTTTAAACAGTTGTATGTTTTATTTAACATTATTTGGCTTACACTTATATAACAGTATATGTAGCCTTTGGGACAGAGAATTTTACAGGAATGAAAGAAAGACATGAAGATTTATATGGCATTTTACAAAGTCTCTTTGAATTATGCTTAGCCACAAACACAAACTCTGTACAACTCAAACTGACAAATTTTCAATATATAATCACATATACATATGAACAATTTGCTTTATCAGTGTTTCTCTAAAAAACAGGAAAATACATACTTTGTTCTTATGCAATAAAACACTTAAAATAATGGTATGCCATTATGTATAGACATTTTGATTAGTCATTACACTGAATGAAAATATTTGGGGCAAGAGATGAAATACCCACAAAACTCAATAAAAAATTACTGAGGCATGAGGTTTGCAGGTTCAAAGCCAATCTCAGAAACTTAAACTGTAAGCACTCTAGTGAGACCCTGTCTTGAAATTTAAAAACAAACAAAAGAAAAAAAAACTAAAATAAAAAGAGCTGGGGATGTGGCTCAGGGGTTAAGCACTCCTGGTTTCAATACTTGGTTACCATCCCTTGCCCCAGGGGGAAAAAAAAAA
This sequence comes from Spermophilus citellus, assembly GCF_964194105.1. Classification (NCBI taxonomy): domain Eukaryota; kingdom Metazoa; phylum Chordata; class Mammalia; order Rodentia; family Sciuridae; genus Spermophilus; species Spermophilus citellus. The sequence goes on along the minus strand of NC_138186.1, from coordinate 103,660,030 downwards.
GAGAGTGAGAAAAGAAGAAAATACCTTTTGCTTTTCTTGAAATTGGAGCTAATATGACTTAGGAAATTTCTAGTGAATGAAACTGTGAAAGATTATGGAGCATTAGAGAGTTTTTAAAGTGCAAAGACAAAATTCAAATAGCAAAATTACAGTAAAAGGAGTGGTGTTATTTTGGTTAATATATGCAGTATCGCCCTGACACTCATATTTAAGACAATGCAAGAAATAGGTTTAGAGGTAAAATGTGTGGAGTATTAGAGGTTTAACTTAATCAGTGTATTGATTCACTTATAAGAATTAACTGGCCACTAACTGTAGGCAGGTGGGGAGTGGCTGAGGAGGTGGGTTACTGGGATTTATATTCTGTTTCTGGTGAGCAGAGCTCTCTCTGTATGATTCCTTTTGCCTTGTCCAGAGCTGCATTCTTCTGTCATGCTCCTCTGCCATGATGTTCTGCCTCTCCTTGAACCCAGAGCTATGGAGCCCACTGTCTATGAACTAAGACTTTTGCAACCACAAACCCCATATCAACTCTTCCTCCTCTACATTTTCTTATCAGGTCTTTTAGTCACAGCAACAAAAAAGCTGACTAAAACAAATGTCAATGTGAATTGTTTAACAATTATATTGCTGGGCTATGTTCTGAATTCTTTATATCACTTCATTTATTTAACTCTTTTGGTAAATGAATTTTCACACATGTGGAATCCAGATCAGAGAGAGGTTAGATAACCTTTCCAGGTACTTTCTAACTATAAAAACAACTCTAGAATGTGAACTTTAATAAATGTGCTATAGAACAAAACTCTAATTGCTACATATAGATGATGATGCTTAAACTCTAAAACCAGCATAAATAATGTCCAATGCCCAAATTCTTCAAAGTAATTAAAGTAGAAGAATTATAACGTTATTATAATAATTTTGCTGAGTAAGAATAATAATAGTGATATATTTGGTAATAACCAATTTTACAAAAAGGGAAATTCTTGGATTCTAATCACAATTGCTAAAGGGAAATAAGAAATGTAAATGTGAGAGAATTTGTAGCCCTACAACACATAGAAAAATGGTTGTTAATGAAGCCACTGATGAATGAAGAGAACAATTGTGTATTCCAAATTTCCAAAATCTGTATGTAGGCTCAGGCTTTTATTTATGATCCTGAAATTTTCATGAAATTACCGTATTTCCAAGGTTAGACTGGGAGTGAACCAGTTCATACTTTTTCACTTGACTTGAAAAACAAAATAAAATACTGTGTTCAGTCCTGCCTCTGTAATAGCTTGATGAAGACTCAAGATATTATTTAATTTGTGGCTCTTTATTTCATTTAACTACATGTTTCATTTATGTCATAGAATTGTTTTCGTTAACAGATAAAGTATTATGACTAAGTATACTGGAATTTAAATATTCTTTAGAGTATTATATGGATAGAAAAAAAAGGGTTGGCTTTAATGCTTTTTTTATAGGTGTGACCAGAAGAATTATGAAACTATCTTTATGGCTTATGGCCATTGTTTGTTTCTTAGAGGGAGAGATGTGAAAATTTTGATTAATGGGTAGTAAGTTATAGTTAGAGTAATAAGTTCTGTTGTGCTGTTGATTGTAGGGGGACTGTAGATAATACCAATGTGCATACATTTCAAAGAGCTGTAGAAAATAATTTTAAATAGTTTCACTAGAAAGAAATGATAAATGTTTGAGGAGCTGGACATGCCCAACCTGACTTAAAAATTACACAATGTACATATGTGTCAAACATATGTACACTCCTAAATTTTTATCAGTTAAAACAACTTTTATTTAAATTTAAAAATATTTATGTAACCAAAAGGTCAAAAGAAGCTAAATTTAGTTCTTATACCCAATATGCCTTGGAGAGAATAAGGATAATCAGGGTGTTGACTTTGGGGATATCTTATGATAAATAAAACAATAAGCAAAGTCACTTTCAAAGCTTTTGTTGAAACTTTGAAAGTTTTCCTAAGCTATAAAGGGAATGGCATTCACATTTGAAAAAGTAATAATGAGTCATAATACTATTATTCTCCTAGTTAAAATTTAAAATGTTTTTCTGTGTATTATATTTTCATACTTCATATTATAGTATCCTTATTTAATTCCATCTCATTTCTAGGGCTGGAGTTTCAGATATTTGAAAATATTTAATAAGTGACAGTGCTAAAATATGGGAAAGTTATGCATAAGAATTATATAAATTTCAAAAATTATTTTCATCTTCTCTATGAGTAACCAGGATTACTCCTATAACTTTTGATAGATCCCTTCATGTGTGTTCTATCAAGTACCTTGTCATAACAATCAGGATTATTTTAATGGGGTGTAACTTATTTCTATGCCTTGTAACTAACTCCACTTACCATTTAAGAGACTATATTACAAATAGGATCAAATTATTTCAAGTGGTCAAGGCTATACTCATTTTTATAACAACTATCTAATTTTGAGTTTACAAAATGCATTTAATGGAACAAGTGATCAAAATTCTTTAAAATATAAACTTTCCGTTTCATAGGTATAGTAGGATTTTACATCTAAGGAAAAAAGTGATATCTGTTTAGTCAAGTAATTTTGCTAAGGGCAAAATTCTTTCCTTTTGGGAAAGAATCTGTAGACTTGTATTTATTATATATGTAATTTATATCGTGAAATATTTGTAGGATTAAACTCAATACTCAGTACTGCTCAACCACCTTAAATAACCTGTGAGTGTGAAAGTTGAGCGTGCCTAGCACACTATTCTGTGTTCCACATGGACACCAGGCTTTTCAGGTGATGAAAAGGAAAATTCTGTGAGGAGTGAAGCCACTGATTTGCCTGCAGGTGGAACTCAAGCATTTGTTTTGAATCACCAGTTGTCAGTTGCACATGTGGACATTTGTTTCTATGTTGTTTTGTTTCTTTCAAGGCACTTCTGCAAATTTTGATTGAAATGACATATCTCATTATATTGTGCAGCTTCCCCTCACATACCCTGAATAACTCCACTTGAGTGTGAAATATTCCGGAAAACATGCTAATTAAAATGTGAATTGTGTTTGTTTGCTTGTTTGTTTCCTGAGACAGATAGATATGGCTCTTCTTTTAGGGGCTTTGAAACTCCATGTTTAACATGGGCTGTGTTCTTCCTTAATTGTATTCCATTGTGTCAATATCTGCTGGTTTCTATGTCATTCTATTGAATGACATAGACATAGACATAACCAAAAGAGAGAAGAAAGCTTTTTTTTTCTTATACACTGAAGATTAAAATAATTACAAAATATTTTTAACTTTAGAATACCATATATTGCCTATTATACTCAGGGGGAAATGCAAATGCTGGAACTTTCCCAAGGCAGCATTTTCTTTCAAAGGAAGCACTTTAAATCCTTGATCCCAGGCAGAATGTTTGATAGGCCTAAACAAGAAAAATAATAAAAGACAGCATAGCTATATAAATTTGGGGAAATACTTCCAGGCATGACTCAGACTAAAGTGGGAATACTGTATGTCATATAGTAGTCACTCAATAAATATTTAATGAATAGAAAGGTCATAAAACCTTTCAATCACATAGCAAAAACCATATATAATCAGAAGGCATTTTATGAAAGCTATTTTGAAGAAGGCCTTAGGAGAACTGATTTGCATTAAATGATAAACAAGCTTCTGAATTTCCAGCATTTGCACAGATTTATGCAAAAGAATTGAGGCAGGGAATTAGCTACAACAGCATGGTAATAGAGTTAGGGGTAGAGTATGTTTGAGCAGAATATTTATGTAATGACTAAATTCTTAATGAGTCCAGAAAGATTCCAAGGGCACTATAAATTGCAAATGAGTATAAGGAAAAGACAAAGCTTTGTGTGATATGGCAAATTTAGTTGTAGCATAGGATCTAAATTTGTAGAATTAAAAGAAACAGGAAGGCATTAACCACCCAGGAGATGAAGTATTATGGTCACTCTGAGATTACCTGTACCAAGGATGAAGATCCATGGCAAGTTTACCACAATCTGCACTCTATTCAGGGCCAACACAATTCAGGACAACTTTTCCTATAATGTTCCACCACAATGGGCTTCAGGTGAGAGCAACTTGAAACTCAGCTTTGGCTTGTGAGTTGAAAGCAGTTGGTAATCTCTTACCCAACTATAAAAGTGGATTTGAACTTAATAGTAAAGCATAGTTTAGTTAGTACTTCATTTTTTTGTGTGATTATTTTGACTTACATTAGGTGGACTTAGTCTTTGTGTATGTCTGTGTACTTCAGTTGGAGGCTTAGTTCATTCACAACATAATAGAAGCTCTCTTCTTTCAAATGCAAGATATTTTGGTTTGTCAAAATTCATTTGCGGGGCTGGGGATGTGGCTCAAGCGGTAGCGCGCTCGCCTGGCATGCATGCAGCCCGGGTTCGATTCTCAGCACCACATACAAACAAAGATGCTGTGTCTGCCAATAACTAAAAAATAAATATTAAAATTCTCTCTCTTTCTCTCTCTCCCTCTCTCACTCTCTCTTTAAAAAAATACATGTGCAAATATGAGTAATTGAACAAAATGATTCTGATCAATAAATTATTTAATTTTTGTATATATTGTATTGAAGACAACAAAAATAATATTTGGGGAATATTAAAATGTTGTCCTTTGATTTCCCCTAATTATGTTATAACTCCCATATCAGTATTTGAGAGGGTCCTTTAGAGTCCCCAGAGCTAGAGAGGCAGACTACTGATTTCTGAGCAAAGTATTATCTTGAAAATCAAGTTTTGTGGACAGAGAGCAGTTTGTATATTGTTTTCTCTCCCATAAAATATGTCTTGGGCCAACACTGAAACAAATAAATAAAAAGTTGGTCTTGCAAAGGGTGTTAAAGTACATCTTTCTGTCTAAGTGAGGCTAGGCAAAAAGCATAAAAAGAAAACAATGAACGTCTAACCCATGCTTTCTGTTACCAGGAAAAGTGAGCAAAACATTTCAAATAAATAAGGCAAGTTGTAATGCTCTAATTTTTAAAAAAGTTTAAAAATTTTTCTCCTTCATTTTGGATCTCATCTTGAAGAGACACAAACTCTAAGAATGCTATAGACCCAGAGTAGAAGGTGTTCCTGGGAACACCTAGGAGTCTGCAGGAAGGGGCACAGCAAGGTGGGGGCAGCCTCTGCAAACCTTCCTGTGGGATCAGTGGAAGTATCTGGAAGGACCTGTGGATGTTGTGTCCTTATCTTTAAGTGATGTAAAAGTATCCAGAAGTTCTCATGTACTTGAGAAGAAAGATTAAAAGTAATCAAAAGGACTGATCAGAAGTTTTCCAGAGTGACCACACTAGCTGAGATATAAGGAGAGCTAATGCCAACCAGGAGGATTGTATTGATCTTGATATCAAATACACCTAATTTCAAGATCCCCCAGACAGCAAGAGAGAAACCAGTAACTATTCTAAGTGCTTTTTGAGCTTTAAAGAAATAATTTTAGTTGTTCAGGTTTTTATTAGTTTAGTGGTATACCATCTGTATTATATCCTCCAATACAATGTTTTATAACTCTTTGATATGAAAGGCATATTTTACAACTGAAATAGGATTTTGGTAAATAAATAGAAGAAAGAATCATGTGAAAAAAAAAATATATATATATATATATACACACACAGATATATATATCACATTTTCTTTATCCATTCATCCTTTAAAGAACACAATTTCTTAAAGACTTTATAAATAAAGAGAGAGATATTAAATTATGAGAAATTTCTGAAAGGAGATGTGTATCAAGAAGTAGTTTTAAAACCATATTTACAAAATCATTTTTCAATCCAGATGTCATGTATGATGGAGTTAGGGACTGTAACACTTGAGGATATATTTCACTACCATTCTGGAGGAGTAAAGCATAAGTAAATTGATTATGAATATTAAGAATAGTTTACTGAGTAACAGTCTGATAAAATTTGGGTTGAAACACTGAAATCCTGAATTAGCTGCATATCTTCAGAATAGGATTCCATCTTGATGCATAGCTAAAGAAGTTAAGAATAGCTATTACATGTTATTTATTTATTTTTTTCCTTGTACCTGGAATTGAACTTGGCACTAGACCACTGAGCCAAGCCTTATTATGTATTTTATTTAGAGACAGGGTATCACTGGGTTGCTTAGCACATCACTTTCTGCTGAGGCTGGCTTTGAACCTATGATAATCCTGCCTTAGTATCCCGAGCTACTGGGATTACAGGCATGTGCCACCACAGCTGGCCTATTACATGTTCTTAATTTATTCCATGGTATTTTTTATTTTGAAATATTTCCCTATGTTTATATGAGATTATTTGTTTCACAGACAATCCTACTCATTCTAACACTCACACACATATACAAATATTTTGAATACATGGCTAGTGCTTATTGTAAAAATTCTCTTTATTAATTAAATATGGATTTTCATAATTTTTTTCTCATATATGTTCAGTCTTTAATTTATTATGTAGTAACTTTTGATATACAAGGTAATGTCTGAGAAAAATTTATAAATATGCTAATTTTTCCTCACAATTAATGACATAAAATTTGATATTAGTCTTTGATGTTTATTTGTATTAAAACATAACATTAGTATATATGCATCCTATAAATGCATCAGTCTCATTACATTAAGTAGTACTTATTTCTGGTAAGATTTTTAAATGATTAATACATTCTCTTAGCTGAATAACTTATGTCCTCAACTGCTTTTATTTATTTTTATCAAGAAGCACAAAGAAATATGGAGTCCTTTGTAACTTGACCTTCCAACACTTCAAACAATGTAACTCCTTTGTGAAATGTGTAGGTAATAAACAAGACTTGACTTCATAAAGGGATGGAATTTGGCACTGAAAAATTATGTAATTTATTCATACCTCAAAACTAGGCATTGGGAGAGTTAAGAAATCACATTATCTGCTTCTTTAAGCATAAAAAAATACTCTCTCAACAAGCAAACTCAACATGGGATAAATGAGGAACAAAAGACTCTTCAGTCTAAAACATGTGATTCTGGATATAGTGTTCCACAGCAAAGCATAATTAAATCTTAAAATTATTTAATGCAGTTCAGCTTGAAAATTTGAGATGAATTTGTTTCAACTTTGGAGGGAAGAATGTATTTCTGATTTCACTTCATTATCAGTTATATGTGCAAAAATTATGGAGGAACTCTCTTCAGGGAAGACTTCAATACTGTGCTATTTTTGAAGCAATCATTCTCACTCCTACATCTCTCTGCAATGAGGCCATCTTACAGCTGGAGTAGTAGAGTGGAGAAAATAATGCTTCGTGTAGCCATGTGAAACTTCAGGTAAAGATAGGACTTAAGAAAAATAGTTTCCCAAGAGAAACACAGATATACACAAAAGGAACTGCCATTTTTCAAATACTATATTTTGCAAATCTCCTTTGTTCTCCTACCTACCCCCTTTTCCTGAAGCAATTCTTTGCCAAAGGCTAAATTGGGGTAAAGATAGGGAAGAAAATCTTCTCCGGAGCCCTGAACTTGAGCCAGTTTGTCTGCATGATTATGCATGAGATGGCAGCGCTCTGTCAGGAAAGGTGATGCTGGGTGTCATGATCTCAGTGTCTGGTTGCATTCCTTTTCCTTTGGTGTGGGACAGGGTAACGAAAAATGATGACAGGCATCAGTGGGAATAAAGCGCAAAAAGCATACACCCAGATTTTTTTTTTAATGTTATGACTAGTTTAGTTCCTTTACAAACAATAGAATCTGGGCAAACTCATAAAATTTTGAGACACTTGAGATAGTGTCTTGATAATATATGAGAAAAAGGATTAAAATACAGAAAATGTATATTCACAAGGCAAATTTTATCTTCATTTAAAGGTTATATTTTCCCAGTGTTATCATGTATTTTCTTGGTCCATTTAAGGACTTGGATATGATCTTCCACCTTTTTCTTTATCAAAGATGAAACAAATAAAAATATTTTTTTCTTAAAAAATGCACTTTTATAATTCCTATTTTACAGATGAGGAAATCAAGGGTCAGGGAATTTAAGCATCTTGCAAGGGCCATACAGATAATAAATGTTGGAGTCAGATTTCAAATATAGGCTGTCTTGCTCCAGAGTACCCAAGTAGCTCCATTCACTGTAGCAGTTAAATAATGGAGAATTCTGGGAGGAATGTAAAGCCAAACAGAAACTGATACAAAGATAGATGAATAAAGGTCTTTATGTAGTTAGATTATAAATTTGGGGAGGGAAAAGTAAGCTTGAAAATTTGTGTTAAAAGAGTAGCTTCTACTGTTTACATTTTCTAAGCCATGGAAGTCTAAGGTTGTGGCAAGGTCCAACCTGTGCCCAAGAATGGGTTCCTGTAGAGAAGAGACGCTGAGCATTAGTCTGAAGTTGCTTGTGGCATCTCTTATGTGAAATTTGAATTTACACTAAACAAATACAGATTAGAGTGTGGTCAAAGAGATGGGTAGTAAAGAGTATGTCATATTGTTAGTCTTCAAACTGAAATTTACTACAAAAGGGAAATAATAAAATTTTGTAAGTAACTAAAGAGGCTTTAACTTTCCTTGTGAAAAGTGGCATGGAGCCATTAGAAATATCCTTCCTTCCAGTTGTATTGTAACCCAAGCAGACGTCTTTAGGAAAAGTAAATCCCTGAAAATTTATATGTAAATTTTAAAAAGCAAAAAACATCCCCCAAATTGTTTTAACCTCACCTCCTAACTCATGTCTTTGTGATAGGGTAATGATGAGGTGATGGAACTCTGTTAGCTATACTAACTGCAAACATGCATGCACACCTGTCCTTAAATTAACGACTTTTTCCACAGTTCTCTACCACTATAATCAAGGTAGACTTATGGAACTGATTGAAAAAAACAGTCATGCTCTGAAATGTGTCCCCCAAATATCGTAAATGGTAAATGTAACAACGAAGCAGCAAGGAAATTGCCTTGTTCAAGAGCTATATAGTGTTTACAGATACATCTCTGATATACAAAAGATAGCATGAGCTCCTCATGCTATGAAGAACATATTCGCTTCTTCCTAATATTGTATTCTAAAAAAGAGAACATGCACATGTATTTTATTGTGTGTGTGTGTCTGCTTCAGGGAACTCTCATCATTTTATTATCTATATTTTCAGCTGTGCTCCCTGACTGTTCACACTGCTGGAGTGCCTGGCACTGGGGACGAGAAAGCAATGTACTGTGGTCAAGAGTAACTATCATAGCAGTTTCACTTTGAGCAGGCTCTTTGCCCAAAGTGACGCTGAAAAGCTCTCTAGAGATTGTAACGGAAGGCGATTGCATATGTGTTCCCCACAAAATCACTTCTACTCCCTTTGAAGGATGCTTACTGAAGGCTTTTTTTATTCTGCTGTTTTTTTTTTTTTTCTTTTTTTGCTAGGGGCCCAGGTTCTGCAAAGTGGGCAAGGCAAAGCACTGCAGTATTTGGCCAAGAGGACAATTGCAAGAGTGTCAAGATAATTTTATCACATTCTTAAGAAATGTTCCTTCATGGGCAAGGAACCACACAGTACTCAGATAACAAAACCATTTTCAGTCAATTTTAATAGACATTCAAATTTACATGTGGTATAAATGAATTTAACTATGCTTGGGTTCCTAAATTGAAAGTACTTAGCCCAGTGTATATGATGTAGTTTGTTTTTACCTTAGTTCACATTTAATTTAATGTTTACTTCTTTAGAATTACCTTCTTTGATTATCTTTGCTTCATAATAAAATTCTAATGCAAAGATTTTATTAAAAGATAGTGTTTCAAGGGAATTTATTCCCATAATCTCCCCATCAGTTTCTATAACATATTCTAGTTCTTCATGACAATGATTTATTTTTAATTTTTCCATAGGTAGAATAATATTATTGGTAGGCACCAACATTATGCCAGATTTTATCCCTATTCTCCTCTCACCACATTAAGGATACCATTTGTGCCAATATAGATTAATTAAGTCACTTTTTCCCATTGTCTTGAACTATCACATTACTGTATATTAAGTTCCTATATACATTGAGGTCTATTTTTAGAATTGCAGTTTTTTTTATTTGCTATTTTAGCTTTTATTTTTAAATATAATGGCATGTTTTAAGGCCAGCTATGCCATAGTCTAGTCATGTTTAATATTTTTTTATATCTACTGTCAAATATCTCTCCTAGGTACAAAAGTGAAGAGTACAGTAAGACAAAAACCATGAGTTCATAACCCAGATATATTTTTCGTATCTTATGGTTTCCATGGCTACTCTTCACAGATTTTTCTTCTCATTCTGCTATCTAGTTGATTGATCATTTCATCACTGTTGCAGTTTTTAACTCATTTGAAAGTTATTAATTCTATTTATAATCTTTCACTGAGAATCTATAAAATTTCCATCTATACACTTAGGCTGAAATCTGAAGCTCATTAAATTTACCTTCCCTTCCAGAATGAACCATTCAAGAACTTCAACCCTGACCTCTTCACTCTCCCCATCTTTCATGTGATTTTGTTATAGCATTCTTGTTCTGCTTTGATTTTCTCTACCCTGAATTAAACTTTTATTATTAACATTGTTTTAAACTAAAATATTTATTTATATTTTATTCATAGGTTTTCCTGTCTTCTTGGTTTCATTTTTTTATTGTTGTTTTTCAGAAGTTCTGGGAGTGAACACCTAGAAATGGCCAAATCTCTCAGACTTCCTCTTTAAAACATGTTTGTCATTACTCATGACTGATAACATGCATTAGCACAGGGTTTTCTGGACTCAATTATATTCCCTCAGGGCTTTGAGGATGCTGCTGTATGGTCATTCTCTGGAAGCAAACCTTGTACTGATTTCTCCCTTTGCCTTCTTCCCCTCTTCATCCGGATAGCTTATGGTTTGCTCTCCCAATTTATTTCTGCTTTGCTCCTGTCTCTCATTTTGATAGAGGCTTTGTTGGGGTCCACCTGCCTTCACCTTTTTACACACTATCAGGATGAGTTATTTATTGTTATCTGGCCTTATGTGTATACTGCCCATCTCCCCATCTCCCCCATTTGAAAACCAAAGTCAGGCCCTTTTATTTCACTTGGTTTTGCATTATCAGTGCATAGAGCAAAGCCTAGCATATTGTAGGTGCTCAAAATCCTATTGTTCAAAAAATTCATAAAATTCATAGAACTTATAGTGGATGTTATACTATAGTTTCAATTTCTTCTAAAACAATAATTATCAAGCTTTGCTGTAAATTAGACTAAAGTCATGCATAGGCCCAAATTCCATGCTTAGGTTTCAGAATAAATTATTTTGGTGTGGTGCTGGAGTACCAGTGTCTGTTTGTAAAAAGCTACCTAGAAAATTCTAATATGAAATTAGGTATGAATGCCATAAATAATATCATTTATCTTTCAGTTGGTTCTAAACTGGGCACACTAAAATTAATGAGATTTTAATTTCTCTAATTTAAAGCACATTCTGTTACTGCTATTCTATTTGTCAGTTGGGCACATTTACTATAGCTTTAACAAAAGATAGTCATTCCTACCAGCATAGCACTTTTCATGTGCTTCCCCACCTTCCCCTCCTACTAAGAAATGAAAATCTTCAGGAGTCATAATCCTGTCTACTTGCACATACAAGTAGACACCTCTGCGACTTTGCAAAGCTGTCATATTTGCTTTTTTACTCTTCACATCCTTCCCATTATTTGCATTTTTGTACTATTTAAAACATCTTCTGATGGTATATAATAGTGGCCATGGGAGACACTTGGTAGTTTACTCAATAGTAGTTTGGTAGCTCTTCTTGTTTACAGAACTCCATAATTTTTTGAGAGGCCAGTTGCTAAAATGCTAAGTGAATTAAGCCCTTGTCAGCCTGAGACAATCATAATCATATTTCCCTTTGCCAAAAACTTTTTGTAAATGGACATCCTATATTTTAACTGAGTAATTAAAAGAAGGCTGTTATCATGCTTCTGAGAAAGAAAATTCTTTCTGGATAAAAGATAAAGTGCACTAGGAAAATAACCATTGTTTTCGGCTCTCTATTTATTCTGTGAGAACATGATACCTAGTTCTATAGCAGCCATCTCATGACCATGAGTTGTTAACATGATTAAAATGACAAAATGGAAAAATAGAAAGGTTGCTCCCAAACCTCAAACAGCAACAGCATTATTGACAACCACCACAGCAAAAGAACCATAGAACCCTTACTTCTGAAATTCTTATAAAGTAAAAATAAATGTTCATTGTACTGTTACTCATGATTTCTCTTGATTGCAGTTTAACAGAACCAAACTGGACAAAAGTTTTACTTCAGTTTCTAAATCTCTTATTTAAAACAATGTTTTTCAAGCTATCAATTTAAGTATCATCTGCAATTTAGATTTAGCTATACATTGAAAAATCTAAAAGGAAAATTTAAAATTTCCTAACGAATTCTATAACTACAGAATCTGGGTGAGCTGCTCTGAGCTTTTAATGAATTAATTAGCTCATGACTTGTTGTTTATGGTTTTCAGACACCCTCTCTCTCTCTCTCTCTCACACACACACACACACACACACACACACCCTAAGGAAACATTTGTTTTCTGCTTCATTATTCCTTTTGGGATCAAGGCCTAAAATTCAGATTTTAGGCTGGAGGATTCTTTACTTCCAAAGGGGCATTTAAAAAGGTGATTTTAGGACAATGGAATTAGGAAGAGTATTCCACATTTCCAAAGCTTAAAATTCTTATTTGTAATGCCCAGTTTTCTAGAATTTTGAAATACTATCTTTTTTTCTAGATTATTTATTTTACATTATAACTGGAAAGGATAAGTGAGCATAGAAAAAAAATTTTACAAGTAGAATTTGTAGTATAAACTCAAAATTTTAGACTAAAACCCATGAATATCTTTCAAATTATTGGCTACTAAGTCAATATATTTTGCAGTATATATCAAGTGAGAAGACAGCATAGTTTTCCCCAAAGTTTGTTTAATATGCACCAAATTAATGCATTCACTTATTTGGATGTAAATTATAACTCTTGAGACTACTAGATAGATTTTTAAAAGGAGGAGAACAAGCCTCAAGTACACAAGCTTTCTTTGCTCATCTAATAACTTTTACATATTTATAAAATTTGTCATTTTGAATTAAAACAATAAGATGATCATTCACATGTAATATGCCTCATACTGAATTTCACTAAACTGGTGCTTCTCAGACAATATTCTGTTCATCAGAGTCATTTAGAGAGCATTGAAGCAGATTGCCAGGTGCCACCAATAGTTTCTGACTCAGTATTTCTGACATTGGGTCTGAGAAGTTTCATTTTTAATGAACTTCCCAGGATGCTCTTCTGCTAGCCCAAGGAACACACTTTTGTAACCATGGTTCTAGATAAAGATGTCATTGATTCACTTGGAATACACATCTAATCTCTTGAGAAAACAATGGCATACTTAGTTGTTCACATCTTATTTGCTCCTCTTTTGTTTTAGCATTTGGTTTTAACTTTTTAAGGAACAAGAGGCAGTATGGCTTCTTACTGTTTCCTTCTCCAGGTTTTAAAAAGGAAATATACTAGATTGGATTCCTCTATGATCATAGGTTGGATGTTCAGTCTTGGAGAGCTGAAGCAGTGTACTTCGCTGACAAAGATGCTCCATAAAGTAGAATCACCCTTACCCCATGAAAGGCTGTGATGAGTGATCTGCAGAATGGATAAAAGCAAAGTAGCTGCTATGTGGCATTTGCTTTTATTACTGTAAATGATATCATGTGTTTGCATTCACTTTAAAGTTGATCAAATGTAACAGGAGACAGTGTTGACAGATGCTGAAAAAGTGTTAACCTTTCCTTTTATCTTTCTTGCTTACGTGTATCTTGTATCATAAGGCTTCTTAGATAGTTTTATTAGCTGATAGATGAAATGTTGTACAAAATACTCACACAAAGAATTCCGTTGTTGGAAAGAATTGTGTGTAACTCTATAAATGATGTAGTCAAACTGCTTGGTCATGTATGGTAACACCAGGCACATTAACTAAATAAAATGGTTTTTATAAAAGTGAATTGCTTAAAGAAAATTAATTTTTTAATGCATACTGAATTTATATTCACTAATTCATTCCAGAGTTGTAGACAATTGGTTTATGCTCTATATGAGAACCATTTTAAGAAAATGTAATTCAGCTGCTTTATTTGAATTGAGTTTTCAATCTTTTTGTCTTAAAACTTTGCATTAAAATATTATAAAAGATTTATTATCATTGTGTTTCCTATAAATTTATTAAACTAAATGGTCTTCATATAAAGCACATATTTGTAGACCTCCCTTTAAAGAGATGAAAAGATTCTACCTTATCCCACAAAGCTAGTATAAGTGATCTTTTGACTATAAAAAGACCTATCCATATCAGCATTTAAACTTTATTTTTAACTTAATGAAATGGAACAAGCTTTTGCAACTATTAAACTGGTGCATATTTTTTTCTTATATCACTGTTGCCTTGCAACTACAATTCTGAAGCCAGAAATGTATAAGACAGGAGAGGTTAATTGCTTGGTTATTTTAGCACATACATGAAGGACACTCATAATTGTCCTGAGAGTATTTCATATTTCCATTCCATTTTTTTCCTTCCTTCATATCAGGTAAAGCTGGTGGGTTTGATGTGGGGTTCTTCACTGAAGAAGAGAAACTAATTTCTACCAGAAGTTGAACAGGACAACATAGTAAATGGAAAGATAACAAATAAAGAAGGCACAATCTGTTGCAGCAATACTAAGAACTGAGGGAGTTCAGATCTGTCAGCAAGAGCTCCTGGCCATGGTCAAGCCAAAACAAGGAAGAAAAAAAATCACCCACAACCAAATCTATCATAGAAAGACAAAATTCCATAGCAAAGGAACAGAAGACAACTGTGGACACTATGTTCTCAAGATTATTTCTGACTCTCTATTTCTCCATAATTTCATTTTTTAAAGAAGAGAGAAAAGACAGAAAGAATACAAATTGAACAATTATCCCAAAAGATTGGACAAATTAATCCAACTGGATTAAGGTTTAAATCAGATGTTTTTTACCTTACTATCTAGTTTAGGAAGAGGTGTATCTATGTCCTGGTGTGGAATATAGGCTTATGATTATTGTATCAATCAAATCTCATTTGTTTAATTTATAATTTTTGATAGATATTATTATTATTAATAGGGTCAAAATAAACTGACCCTATTATAAAATAAAATAAACAACTTCTTCTGTTGGTATCATTTAATGGTATATGAAGATACATGTACGATGAATGGAATTCTTACTTAAACTCATGGTTAAATCTGAATAAACCAACTCTTATCTTTCAGATCTTTGCAGGAACCCTATGAGAACAACAGATTTGTTAAGGACAGAGTGTAAAACCCTTGCTGATAAAACAATGATACTTTATTTTTCTGGTATTTGGTGATGATGGGAGAAGCATTTGATCCTCTCTCCTGAAGACTACTTAACATACCCATGATTTGTACCTTGACTCCTGTGGCATCCTGAAAGGTTCACAGATGTGCAAATACATTTGAAATATGCTCAAGTGATACAGTCTGACATGTCTGCAGCACAGAGTGAAGAGAATGTCATTTCCCATTTATCAGGTGGTACAAATCTAGTTATTTATTTTACCATTTGGTATTTTTAGTATATAATACCACTTCAAAACACCATATTAAAAAAATAAAAAATTAGTCAATTGAAAATTAGGTAAAGGGGCTGGGGATGTGGCTCAAGCAGTAGTGTGCTTGCCTGGCATGCGTGCAGTCCAGGTTCGATCCTCAGCACCACATACAAACAAATATATTGTGTCCGCCGAAAACTAAAAAATAAATATTAAAAAAATTTCTCTCTCTCTCTCTCAAAAAAAAAATTAAAAAAAAGAAAATTAGGTAAAGATTTTCTATGTCTAAAAAAATTGACAATTTGAATATGTAATTGCTTAACATATTTTTTCATACTTATTAGACACTGTGTAGCTCTTATTGGAACCATTAATTGCACTATAAGTGCAAGATGCAAGTCATTTGAAGAGGCTTCAGTTATCTATTTAAAAATTTCTTCATTATGAGGGGATGATTACGTAAGTTGCTTTAAATATAACTCTGATAACTAGGACTTTCTGTTTGGATCAAATGACTATTTTATCTAAATCAATTTCACAAATCATTTTAAATTTCTCTTGAGAATTTCAAATAAAGAAGCAATCACTGTTCATATTCATTCTATGAGTACAAAGCACACTTCTCAAACAGCACAGTAGTTTTCTATCAGAATCAGCTAGTGTCAAAAATAGAAATTTGAAGTATGGGTCATTTTTTTCTCATTTGTTTGAATCAAAGTAAAGTGTTTGGAAGTTCAGTTTGTCAAAAATGAGACATCTGATATTATTGAGTATTCCATTGAACATTCAACCAAATAGTTCAACATTCAAGATTTTTAATATTATTTTGTGTAATGACATAAATAAAATATGGTGAGATACAGTAGTATAGAGAAATAATGATTTAGGTAAGTTAAAAATATAAATGGAATGTGGCTATAAATGCATTCAATTGTATTATACAAATAACTCATGCTATGTAACAGGTGCAATATTATACAAATTAAAGTATACAACTATTCAAAGTTATTTAATTTTTTTGTAGAACTAACACCAAGTAGTAAAACTTTTAAGCTATCAATGTGATTGTTAGAAGTCACAAGGCTGATTTTATATTAGATTTGTAGATGCTGGACAATAAAATATTTTGACAACAAATTATTTTGCAATATGATTTTTCGTTACAAAGGAATAACTACTGCAAATAAACATTATAGTAGCAAACCAAAAAAAAAAAAAGCCATGAAGGAAAGTTTTCAGAAGGCCTCTTGTGGAGTTCTGATTCTTAAATTCAGTCCTTGAGGATATAGGTACAATATCTAGGAATGTATTTTGAAAGTTTGGGTTTCGAATTAATTCCAACCAGAAAATGAGCTAGTCTTTGGGAAGCCAAAGATAGCTTAATTCAATCTTCGAACTCAAGGCATGAAGCCATCCTGATCTCTAAAACTTAACTGAACCAAGATACAGTGACTGATATATATACCCACATCACAATGATATGCCAAACAATACGGCTCTCTCTTTCCCCATTTTAGTATTCTAGCATAGATGCAAACGTTTTTAAATAATCAAAGCTAGAATACAGTTTCTTTCTCATAATATAGGTCTGAAAAGAATAACAAGCACACTGCATCATGTAATTTCTGAGGCATGTTCATGTTTTTAAAAAGTGAAGGGAGAACAGGATAGTTATATTTTATAAATCAATTTATTTGGGAAGAAACAATTCAGCAGCTTATACAAATTCTAGGAGTAACTTTGATTTGGGTGTGTTCCAGAAAATTCTGATACTTTTCTGTTTTTCTCATTATGGGTGCTGATGAATAGGTTTGTGGTTTTCTTTATCAATAGTTGTATGTGTAATAAGCTGTATGTAGCTATCAGCCAAGATTGTATTATATATAATATTATTGACCTTTCAATATGTTAACAATAGAGGATGTTGATTCATAAGACATGAAAAGGTAAAACTGAAGATCTTGAAGGCTTGTGTATGAACATGTTAAATTGACAGGAAAGCAAAGAATACTGAAATCAAAATGTAATTTGAAATCCTTTTAAAATTATTTTCCAGGCACAGATTCCATTTATTTACTCACTTAAACCCTTTTATGTGGAACTGCATTATATACAGAATTCTAGATGTGAAAGAAAATCTCAGGTCAGATAATCACATTGCTACTATAATATATTTAAAGAAGAGAACAGGTGTGTGAGAATGATTTATATAAGATCACATATTTTTAGTAATGATAATTCTAGACTTAGAATCTAGATTTTCTGCACCCTATTATTTTTTTTATTTCAGTTAACATATATTTCTATAACTACACTAATGACTATGTTGAGGATGAGCAGATCTATCATTTGTAAGGGTAGTCAATGAGAAGAAGTAAACAAAGATTACCACTACAGTCACTGAGAAATGGCATCTAGGTGACTGACTTTGGTGGGCTTTTCGGCTGTTTAATTCCTATGTAGTTAAAGCTAAAAACAGCTTCCTTAAGTGTAGAGTTTAAAGAAAATAATGAACTGACTATGTCACATAATTGTTTAATCACATTACTTACAAAAATGAATGACTGGGAATATGGTTAGACAGATTTTTAAAATTAGGTTTTGAAGAGATATAATGGGTTGAAGATTAAGTTATGCAATGACAGACAGTATATATTTCCTCTGCCCTTTCCTTTGAACTATTGCCCTTTGTGTTATGAGCCTTCAAGTGACTCCCCAATGACATAATCAAACTACATCCATATACTTCTTACATATTACCCTGTGACCCTCTTATGATGTATGTTCAACTGTTCACTCAATACTTTGCTCCCTTCTCTGATACAATTTGTTGTTTTTCCTTTCTTGGTATATTCTTTTTTTAAAATTTTGTAATTTGTTTTAATTAGTTATACATGACAGTAGGAATGTACTTTGATCAAACATGTATAATGGAGTATAATTTTTTTATTCTTCTGGTTATACCTAACATAGAATCCCACTGGTCATATAGTTATATATGCACATAGGGTAATGATGTCTGATTCATTCTTCTATTCTACCTATCCCCATATCCCCTTCCCTCCCTTCACTCCCCTCTACGTAAAGTAAATTTATTCTTCCATAAATTCCCCCTCATTGAGAATTTGTGAATTATCATTCACACATCAGAGAAAACATTTGGCCTTTTAGGATTAGCTTATTTCTCTTAGCATAATATTCTACATCTTCATCCATTTACCAGTAAATGCCATAATTTTATTTTTCTTTAAGGCTGAGTAATAGTCCATCATATATATATATACCACTTTTTTTCATTTATCTGTTGAAGAGCACTTAGGTTGGTTCCATAGTTTAGTTATTGTGAATTGAACTTCTATAAACATTGATGTGGCTGCATCACTGTGATATGCTGAGTTTAAGTCCTTTGGGTATAAACCAAGAAGTGGGATACCATTCCAAGTTTTCTGAGTAATCTCCATACCACTTTCCCTAATGGTTGCAACAATTTTAATTTTTGCCATCAGTGTATGAGTATACCTTTTAATCCACAACCTAGCCAACATCTATTGCTTGTATTCTTGATAATTGTCATTCTTACTGGGGTGTTCATAGAACTAGAAAAAGCAATCATGAAATTCATTTGGAAAAATAAGAGCCCCAGAATAGCCAAAGCAATCCTAAGTAAGAAGAGTGAAGCAGGAGGCATCATAATACCAGACCTTAAACTATACTACAGAGCCATAGTAACAAAAACGGCATAATATTGGAACCAAAGAAGACACATAGACAAATGGTACAGAATAGAAGACACAGAGACAAACATACAGAAATACAGTTATCCTACTAGACAAAAGAACCCAAAACATTTACTGGAGAAAAGATAGCCTATTCAATAAATGATGCTTTGAAAATTGGAAATCCACATTTAACAAAATTAAATTAAATCCCTGCCTCTCCCCCTGCATGAAACTCAACTCAAAGTGAATGTAAAATTTAGTCATTAAACCAGAGACCCTTCACATAATAGAAGAAAAAAGTAGACACAAATCTTCACCTTGTTGGCTTAGGATCTGACTTCCTTAATAAGACTCCTAAAGTGCAAGAAGTAAAATCAAGAATCAATAAATGGGATGGATTCAAACTAAAGAGCTTCTTCTCAGCAATGGAAACAATAACATGAAGAGACAGCAGAACAAATGGGAGAAAATCATTACCACATGTACCATAGATAGAGCAGGATACATAAAGAACTGAAAAAAAACCTTAATCAAATAACCCAAAAACACAAATAAACAAATCAATAAACGGACTAAGGAACTGAACAGACACTTTACAGAAGAAGAAATACAGTCCATCAACAAATATAAAAAGAAAGTTCAACATCTTTAGCAATTAGAGAAATGTAAGTCAAAAGTACTCTAAGAATTAATTTTAGGATATTCTTATTACTAGTCCATTTCATCTTTGAGGGAGCATTCTGTTTTTGTTGTTGTTGTTGTTGTTTTTTTTTTTTTTTTTTTTTTTTTTTTTTTTTGTGGCCCAAAGTGAATAAGATGTCCCTTAACATGTGAACCATAGTTGGTGCAGGTATGTTTGAGGGTTGGAAAAATTGTTCTGAAATAACAAATATTCCAAGAAACTCAGTGTCTTCATAAAATAAAACTTTTCCATTTATACTAAATTTCTAATTGCTGTGGGAGAAAAGAAAAACACATAATGACTAAAGACTGAGGCTCACAGAGGTTTCTTCTCAGCACAAGCTTTCACAATTAATGAAGCAGAAAGGAATGTGGTGAATTGTGTTATGACTTTTAAAGCTTCCTTGTAGAAGTGACTCATGTGTTTCGACTTTTACTTCTTTACCAGGATTAAAATGAATAGATGTACCTAACTTCAAAAGGGGATTAGAAGGTAAATGTAAGTTTACCCTTTGCCTGGAGGGCAAACTAGAACATTTATGATACAGGCTCCTGTGCTATGTACTTAAACCTTCAATTCCATTCTCACATTTTGTTGTGACAGAATTTTGAGATGACTCTAAGGTCCTCATTCCTTAGAGTTTTTTTAGAATAATCTCCTTCCCTTGAGTGTGGACAAAGTCTATACATATGATGAGATATCACTGCCTAATTAGGCTACAAAGAATAGTAAAAGTGAAAGGGATGTTGCAATGTAATTAAAACCCCAAACAAGTTGATTTGAATGAAACAAAAGGGAAATTAACCTAATCAAATAAAATATTCTAAAGCAGGTACTAGTCCGTTCCTGGAAAAATGGTCTTTCTACCTATGAAGAAGTAGTCTGCCATATCTAGAATGGCCTGTGGGAAAGTGTTGGGAGAGGCTCTTGTAGCAAGGAACTGCATCGTCTCCAGCAACTGACAGAGGTCTCTAGCTAACAATGAGCCTACATTACAACCTAGGAAGACCTTGAGTTTCCAACCAGGATAAACCAGGCATGCCTAGATTTTGAATTCATGTATGTTGGTTATCGGTAAGTCTGTGGTAACATGTTTTACACAAATTAAAAAATAATATCCATTTCTATGTGTAAGAATACTCTATTTAATACCTTCGATTATTTAATCGAATATATATTTAAGAATGTATTTGTTAACAAATATATTTTGATAAGCCTGTATTTGATTTCCCAGACATCAATGCATGCCTATCATGAGTCATAAATAGTGATGTTTGTAATATAGTGAGTGGTAAACAGATTAAAAGCTTTAAAATTTTGTAATGGAGATGGACAAGTGAATGCATAATTACATTTTTTTTAAAACTACATCAATGGAACTACTTTACAAATGCAGACTTTTATAAGATAGTGATTTATTTATTCATTTATTTTTTCTATTAATGCATACTGTCTATGATGTTCCAGGATAGGAGGGGCTGATAAGGCAGACAAGGCATTATAGAATAGATGACGTATGAGTTGGTCTTCATTTGCTATGTTTTTAAATGGAAATATGGAAAGAACATGGCCTCATAGGTACACAAACATACAAGCCCTTTATGAGATGAAGGGCACAGAAAACTCCCTATGATCTGTATATGGAAAATGCCAGAATCTATGTGACAAATGAAATACCTGCAATGGGGCAGGAGCCCTTTTCTGTCTAGATGCATCAGTGTGTTTGATGTGAATACTACCTGTATCTAAGGGCGGCAAAAAAGGTTAGTTGAAGGAGCATCTTTTAAATCACTTCTCAGAATTTGGTCATTATTCATTCTTCAAAGGATTTTAAATTTGAGAAAGAGTTCCCTGAGGACTGTCCAGATCCTCAGGCGGGAACGAGTTCTAAAATCCTTTAGTGAATTTCATTCTTGAGCCCCTAAGACTTAGTGTATGGCAGATAAAGAGCAGATGAACAGATAATATCAGAGGACAGTACAAATCTTACTTTAATTTTTGTGGACTTGTTTCTGGATTTATTGTAACATTTTTTTAGGAATGTAATTTGGAAGTCAGTGATAGGAATGAAGATAAGAACTAACCATCCTTTTTTCTTTTCCATCTTGAGTCAATCAAATAAAGCATGTTGTCAACAGCCTTCACCACTGATGCCTACTCATGCAGGCTCAGGGAGGGATTGACTTACAATTGAACTATATTTTCACATGATTAACCTACTCATTCGCACCTGAGCCACATTATAACTATGGAAAGGGGAAACTTTCTTTTTTGCAGTCTATGCATTATCATCCTTGTGAGTAAAGGACACTTGATAATATTGCTTCCAATCTATGGGTATTTACTGTCAGAAAATTAGGGGGTAAAAGAGACCAGCTGCTAATTCATTTGTCTGACATTTAATTTTTTAAACTTATATTCACTTTTAAATATACATAAATTCTACTTTTTAAAGTTTAATACCTGAAAAAATCATCTATGTATTGCAGATTTAACAAAAAAAAATAATAAATTTCAAAAGTGAGGACAAATTTTGAAATAAATTGAATCTAGAATTTCTCTTATTTAAGGCATTTTGATAAAGAAAATGTAACATGTGACATTATTCATGATTATTATTAATGTACTAAATATTAACCTCATGGAAAAAATAGTCTTGATTTGAATTTTTGGGTTAAATGTTGGTCATCTGTTATTAAATGTTTTGAAAATTGGAATACAGTTTCTCATTTAGAGTCATCACATTGCTGTTGAGCTAAGTAAAATTGGCTTAATTGAAGATAGCATTCTTAAATTTAAGTTGTGTCTACATAATGAAAGAGTCAGCTGAAGCATAATCATTTTAATTAGTTTTATTGTAGTTAAAAATGCAATAGACACTATATAATTTCTGATAAGGGACAGTATGAATCGAAAATTATTTGTGGGTATAACAGTATTATGTTTTAAAAAATGTTTAAGAGAAATCCTAATTTGTAGAACATATTTAAAAATTTAGTCATGAAGTATGTCAACACTAATTTTAGATCTTCTCCAAAAGAAAAGTAAAATAATCCCCCCCAAAATGCTTTTAATCTCTAGTAATTGCAAAGTTCATGATGTCTCAAGAAAAAAAATGTTAACTTTGGTACTAGATATTGCACTCTGGAAGAGTTTTTGCCAGTACTCCTGACCAAAAAAAAAAAAAAAAAAAAAAAAAAGCTAGTTCCATCCTATGGTACAATGAATGTGTTTTCTACTCTGGGAGTGAATCTCAGTATTTCTATGGGCTTTTAACTTTTCATTTCCTCCAAAATTTGACAAGATCAAAACACTATCAGAGTCTAACAAGAATGCCATTTGATGTTCACTAGTCACTTGCTCTCTCCTATATGGTTAGTCACAAACCATCACCATGGTCATTCTTATACAATCACAGGTATGAGGGAGTCATTGAAGTAAAGGTACCATTATTGGATAACAGGATCTGTTTTGAATCAATGTAAATGGACTGTTCCAATGTGGCATTACAAACCTAAAATTAAGTACAAGAAGGATTTTATATTAAAATAAAAAATGCATTAGAAAAGGCAATTTCTGTGAATATAGTGGCTAAATTAACTCTTAATACTGGATTGAGGATTTCTGAGAAAGAATTGCAACATTTTCATAATGTGCTTGAAACATAAACAATGCCATGATATGAAGCAAGATATATTTTTTAAAGTATCATAATAACTAATGCTTTAATATAATACAGAATTTTAATGCATCATAAAAGAAATGATGTGGTAATATATTTTACTAAAGAGTTTCGCCATGGGAGTAGAAGTCAATTAAGGCCAGACTCATTAACATTTAATTTCATTTGGGCCTTTATTGCTTGTAATTGTACAGTTTCTTAACTTTATCCTTTATTCTCACTCATAATTCAATTGAGCCTTACATCTTTCATGGATGATGGTTTTCTTTATGAAACTCCTACAAATGAATCTTCTACATAAGGAAGAGGATTGCATATCTTTTAGAACTGGCACCCAGTACTTTAAGAGAATGTGAGCTAGTAGGGAATCGGATCCTTTTACTTGGGAAGATTCAAGTGACTTGAGATAATTGAAGGAAAATACAATTTTGACATATACCAGTGGTTTAGTGCACATGGAATAAAGAACATCTGTAGTCTAGAAATAAGGAGAATACCAGTGGATCTGAACTAAATCTCAGACTAGTGACATCTGTAAGTGGCCTCACCTTCCTTTGGTACCAGTTATTTTATAGATGGAAATTGAAAAATATTGGAGAAACAAAGCATAACAGTAATTGTATGGATATTATTTAGAGAAAGATAGCATTACCGTATTATCTAGTAACTACTTGAAGAGACTGTTCCCATATGTCATAGATAAAATGATTAGTTTAGATATATTGAAAAAATAATTATAACAAATGTAAGCATACAGAAAATTCCAGGACTAGGAATGTAGTTCAGTGATCAGAGTGCCTGCCTAGCATGCAAGAGGACTTGGGTTTTCTCTCCAGCATTAAAAAAAAAAAAAAAAAAAAAAAAAAGCTTAACATTAAAAAGACTGATGTCACCAAAAATGCAAGGTTTTTACTCATGTGTGTATTGTGGAATCCAGACACTCTGGACAGAAGAGGTCTCTTCTGAAGTCTCTTATGATATGATGTCATGTTATACCTGTCCCTCCACAGCATGTTTATTCTTCTAGGTAACTTTCAGGTGGGTCCATTCTGATGTTTAAGAATCAAAAAACAGATTGGTTATTCTATACAGATAACCAATATTTCATTTACCCAGCATATTATGTTTGTCATGTACCAATTTGTTTAAGTTTAGATCAAATATATTACTAATATTTAGATTCTGTATTTACTGTGTTTTTTCTCTGATATTTTCTGTCCCTCCTGGTCTTCCATTAGAATGAACATTTATTTTTATTTCTGCTTAATCTTTTAAATTATAAATATATTGAAGATAACTATTTTAATGACCATATTTCAAATTTTTAATATAAACATAATAAAGTTAATGACACATATAGATTTTATATGCATATTTCAAAAATTCGATGCTCTCTTAATTTCTTTCTTCCATTTGAGAGTTATCATTAATTTCATTCTTCTAGTTTAGAACTCTAAAAAATCAGTGTTGATTTGTTATTTATTTATTTATTTATATTCTTTTGGAGCATAAATACTGTTGGATATACTTAATGTTCACCATACTTTCTTTCATCTCTCTCTCTCTCTCTCTCTCTCTCTCTCTCTCTCTCTATATATATATATATATATATATATATATATATATATATATATATATATATATTTCAAATATTTTTTTCCTTTGCTGAAGTATGTCCTTTCGCTATTTTTTTTTCATTAAAAGTCTGTAAAATATAAACTTTCTGACTTTTTTTTTAATTTGAAAGTATCCATTTAAATGTATTTATATTAGTATGGATTAATAACTATTGTTTGCTAAACATTTTGAAGATATTATTCCTTTCTATATAGGCTTCACATATTTTATTCAGAACTCTGAACTAAAGTTGATTATCATTCTTTTGACGACAATCCCATTCTTTTCTTTGATACTTTTAAAGTATTTTCTTTTGTCTCATATATTTTTTTTAATTTATCTATAATGTAATCATATGTAGGTTTATTATACATATATGTCTCACTTGGTTTTCTGTGTGTTTCTTCATTCTGATAACACTTTATGTAAAATTAAAAATAGTACATAAAATATTTTGTTGGAAGTTTTAAATCTGTCTTTAATGTATAATACATCCTATATATTTTCTATGCTCTTATTTATTTGTGCTGTTTTCAGTTTTCCTTGAATCTAGCTTTCTGTTAGGTAATTCTTCCTTCAATTGTATCTACTAAACCTATAGAAACTATTAGGACATTTTCATTAATATCAATAAATGTATTGTTCAATCTGTAATTTGGGTTTTTTTTCTCCCAAATGAAGTGCTTTCCTATATGGATAATAGTAATTTCATTCATTTTAAAGAATTTGAAGTCAATTTTTCTGTTTAATTAAGGAAATTGATTTTATACCCCATCTCCACAAATGGTACAGCTTGAAGCCCCAGCTTCTCCTGAATGTTTTCTTTTGTCCTCTAGTAAGATTAGAAATTAAATAACCAATTTCTTTATCAAATCCTCCGGGAAAATAAAAAAAAAGCCTCAGAATGGTTTCACAGTAAGGCATTTCTGAGATTGATACTACTTAATAACAGACTCTAATAATATATACCATAAATCTAGTTTAGGACCTAACAGAATTCCCAGCCTTAAATCATGTCTAGGGGCTGTCCCTTTTTCTTTTTAAGTCTAATTATATATTATTAGAATTATTTGAGTATTGAGAGACTATTGGCATTAGCTTATAGACCAATGTGACAAGTCTTCTGGACTTCAAACTTTATACAAGAACTGATACATGTAAAATTTCTGCTTTGAATCACCCAATTTTATTTGATAATTTAAAATACTTCCTCAAAAACTGTCTTTGTGTTTTTAATAACTAGTTTATGTCTTTACAAAATATTTTACAAGATATTACCAGAGAAAATTAAAATTTCAAAACTAACAAAGAAATGGGAATTGTGTGTTTTTGGATCTGTGTTAACATTTGAAATTTGTATGCCTATCTATCATGTTTACATATGATGTATGTCTATATACTTTTCATTTTAAGTGCACTTAAAGATATGCTTAAAAAACTGATATCAAAATAAAATCATGAAGCAAATTGGCAAATATCAACCAATCAATAAATAATTTTGTATTTAATTATTTTTGTTTAAGTTCACAATGTTAACAGGTTTGGACCTAGTCTTAGATTAATTTAATACCTGATTCAAATTTTAGTATTTTTTGCAGATTTTAAAATAATGTTTTAATCAAGTATTTGAGTTTAAAAAACCTAAATTCACAACTGTAATTTTATCTTTGAATACAATACCAATTAAGTGACCATTTACTCACTGAATGTAAACTTTTGATATCATAAGAAAACAAAATTTATGTTTGAGCTTATTTTCTATTTGTGGATTATATTGTAGATAATCATGTTTCTTACAGAAATGTTAATTGCTTGCTCAGCTAGTATTTCCTTCTATCAGTTTGCAATTCTTTGCTTTCTTAAACTTTGCATAATTTGCTTTCAAGTGCATTGCTTATTCAATTTCTGTTTATAGTTTACTTTTTCCTGCATGCAGGGGCACAAACCCATATCCCAATAACTCCAGAGTCTGAGACAGAAGAATTGCAAGTTCAAAGCCAGTCTCAGAAACTTATTGTGGCCCTAAGTAACTTAAATCCTGTCTACAAAAAAAAAAAAAAAATTAATTAATATTTTTAAGAGAGAGAGAGAATTTTTTAAAAAATATTTATTTCTCTGTTTTCGGTGAACATAACATCTTTATTTTATTTTTATGTGGTGCTGAAGAATGAACCCAGCACCCCGAGCATGCCAGGCGAGTGAGCGCATTACAGCTTGAGCCCTATCCCCAGCCATATTCTAATTAATTAATAAAAGGGTTGGGAATGTAGCTGAATGTTTCCTTTCTCAGGAGCAAAAAGAAAGAAAAAGAAACTAAGGAAGTAATTAAATTAGTTTACCTTTCAATGGGAAATAAAAGATCTTCTATTTGGTATTAGTTGGAAAGAGAAATTAGTTATAAGAGAAAAGTAAATATAGAAACACAATTGAAACTAGAAACTTCCTAATTTCAGGTGTTAATGTTTGCAATGTTTTGGAAAGAATCTGAGAGATATGAACCCAAGTAAATAGCACATTTAAGTCGTTTCATCTTTTCAAGTAAATGAATTTGACTATTTTCATTTTTGCCAGACATTACAATTGTTAATTTGAATCTAACTGTCCATGGCCACAAATCAGAATAAAAATTATATTTTGTACAATACTTAATAGTAATAATAAAGAAAATACTAGCCACATTATTCAAGCTTGATTTGAGTAGGTTAAGCACAAATTACATTAATTCATCAGTATTTGTTGAGCCCTAGTACCTGTTAAGCAGAATCAGGAACTGAGTGTGTAGTATAAACAGAACTTGGCTTTGGCAGGGCATGGTGGTGCATGCCTTTCATCCCAGTGGCTCAGGAATCTGAGGCAGGAGGATCCTGAGTTCAAAGCTAGCTTCAGGAATTTAGCAAGACCCTAAGCAAATTAGCAAGACCCTGTCACACAATAAAATATAAAAAAGAGCTGGAAATGTGGCTGAAAGTTTAAGTACCCCTGGTTCAATTGCCAGTATAATGTTCTCAGACAGTTGTAGTATGTCTCAGACTGGGGCCTGAGAGTAATTTACTTCAGAATTCATTGAAAGTGCTGAGTGCTAGACATCACAATTTCTGAACGATGGGATCCTCAAATATTTTAGTCTGATCCAGTGTATCCAAAGTAAAAGATAGTTAGGTTTAATAAGTTAACATGTATTAACTGTCCTCCCAAATCAGCATGTAAAAAAAAAAAAAATGTCTGACTACTCTATGCCCTTATATTCTGAAATTTAAAAGAAGTCTTCCAATATCTTTCTCTTATGACATATGAAAACAAATATTTTTCAATAATTCTATGTAAGATATTTCCTTAATTGATCCTTGTTTTTTGTAACCCCTGCCTCATTCCTTCATTTGCTACTTTGTTGTTAGGATTATCTTTCTACAAATGTATTTTTACCAAGTCACTATGATTACTCCATTTCTCCTGTGATAAATTTTCAACCTTCCTGGCATAGTGTATGCAGATATCCATAGTACATACAGTTACTCAAATCAAGTTCTTGCCTAATTTTAAAACTCATTGGTATTCATTTTTATTTGTTGTGTTGTAAATTGAATTCTACCTGCCTCCAAAGAAGAGGGGACTATAATTGGTATATCTGGGAGCCTGATAAATATTCAGACAATCATTATCATCAGGAAACTAGATCATTTTAACAATCAGTTGATTAGGGTGAGAAATATTGGTAGACAACAAGTCCCAAGATTCTGTCCACCTGGAGGACATTCTTATGATCACCTCGTTTGAAGGACAAACAATCCATTTAGATTAGCTAGAAAATTATTGAGAAGATACTGAATTTTCAAAAGACGTAAGGTCAAAGGTGCAACTGCATCTTGCAAGAGATTACCTTTTTTATTTTTATGAACCCAGGGCTGAGTTTGATTTGTATCCCATCTTTACTACTTTTTGCATCTTCTTTCTTCTCTCTTTCAGCATTATACATATTCTCTGAGTTTTTCAGAAAACATTCCTTCTATTTATGGGTATATACTTTCCATCATACTTAAATCTTACTGCTGAGACGCAATCTTTTCTAAATTCTAATTCTCAGGAGAACAAATCAATTAGATCCATTTGAGAGTCAATATCCATGCTGATCTACACAGTTATGGCTAGCTGGCCAAAAAAGAGCACAATCATTATAAACTAATATGGAAGTTAGATTTTTCATGTCAGAAAAATTAGCAGAAAATATTCTGTTCTCATGGAAGTGAATATGATCCAGACATACTCTTTCTTCTGATGTCAAACCCTAAACTATGTCATCTACAGGAACATTTGATAAATACCATGAACATGGCTTGACAGCCAAGTTTTTCTTCAGCAGTGCCCCCAAGATATAATGAAGTTTAGAGTGAATTGTTCTGTCCATTTCAATTGTTTAACCCCCAGGGATATGAATTCCAACAAAGTGGATATTCCCTTCCTCAATAACCATTTCACTGAATTCAATTATATGGTCTATGAGTTACAGTTGACTCTATCCATGACAAACTCAGTTGTGCAATCAAGATTGAGAATGTGAAGCATGTGACGAATGGAAATCTCATTTTCACTTTGCAGATACAAGTCCTCACCGATGTCTATGGGGTGATGCTGATGCTGAATGAATAAGGAAATCCTCTGGTATCTTCACTACATTGAAAATAAGGGAGCTCACTTCAATAGTGTAGCCAAAAAAGTAAATAAAATAAAATAAGGCAGCATCTCTGATATCTGCTGATATCCTCAAGACTGTGATGGGTGTGGACAATGGAAAGTATGGAAACTCCCTTCAGATTTTCTCCAGATTTTCAGAATATCTCCTATACTGATTCAACTAACTGTTGAACTCCTCGGAATCAGTTCATTCATGACAGCTTTGACATTGGGGAAGGACCCATGACCACAGTTTCTGCCATCATTTTCTTCTTAAAATATGGATGGCTTCTTAGGAAAACTGTGACATGATGGACTTGGGACTTTGCAGGATGTATATCATCCATGAGCCTACTGGCACTTCGATGGCTGTGCACTAAGCCATCCCTGAGCTGAATGAAATGGTTCAATTGCATGTTTGTTTGTGTTCCTACTTCCAGCATGTTTGTAGTGGATTTTACCTGCCATCCAGAGAACCTGAAAGATATGATGACAACAAGAATGTTGTGTAGCAGACATTTGGAGGGCAGACCAAAGAGTGTATTTGGTTACACTAAGGACAAATTTGTCTTCTGTGACTATGACTACACTCATTCTTCCACTTTTGATGCTGTGACTAGCATTGCCTTCAATAACCAGTTGATCTTGATCATTTATTGGCATGTCAATCAATTTATCTACAGCAACAAGGTGGTGGAACTTTTGGTCTGAATGTCCTCCAAGAACTAAAATTCTCTGGACCACCAGTTTGAGAACACAAGAAATCCACAGCTCCTGGGAATCCCTTGACCCAACTTTATTCTAACACATCAAGAATTTTTCCTTTTATGATTCGATTTCCATATCAGACCCACTGAAGGAGAGCCTTAGGGAGATCTAACTTGTCATGTATCATTAATGAGGTATATTATACCCAGCTCAAACAAAATCCAACCATTTTGATAATATTAATTCTGCCTATCCAAGAACATGGGAGACCTTTCCATCTTCTAAGGTCTTCTTCAATTTCTTTCTTTAGTGTTTGATAATTTTCAATGTGGAAGTCTTCATCTTTTTTGTTAGATTGATTCCCAAATATTTTTGTTTCTTTGAGATTATTGTAAATTGGTTAATTTTTCTAATTTCTCCTTCAGTTGATTCATCACTGATATATGGGAATGCAATTGATTTGTTGGTGTTAGTTTTATATGCTGCTATTTTGCTAAATTCATTTATGAGCTCTAGAAGTTTTCTGGTGGAGTTTTTTGTGTCTTCTATAGAGAAAAACTCAAATTACTAAAATTTGTGATGAAAAATTAAATGTAATTATGTATAGTACTGAAATACAGATGACAATCTGGAAATATTTTGAAAATATATTCTAAAAAAAATTCTTGAAGCCATTGTCAAGTTTCTAGAGACATAGTACCTACTCAAACTGAATCAAGTGAAGAGAGAAAATTTAAACAGACCAATTTCAAGCAATCAA
Source organism: Spermophilus citellus (assembly GCF_964194105.1). NCBI lineage: Eukaryota > Metazoa > Chordata > Mammalia > Rodentia > Sciuridae > Spermophilus > Spermophilus citellus. The sequence goes on along the minus strand of NC_138186.1, from coordinate 103,628,512 downwards.
ACTGAAGACACCATGAAAACTTACCAACTAAGAAAAGTCTAGGACAAGTTAGATTCTCAGCTTAGTTCTACCAGACCTTCAAAGAATAATTAACACCAATAATCCTTACATTATTCCATGAAATAGAAAGGAAGGAACACTTCCAAACTCATTCAATGAAGCTAGTATCACCCTCACATCAAAATCAGACAAAGAAACTTCAAGGAAAGAAAATTTCAGACCAGTACCTCTGATGAATGTAAAAGCAAAAATTATTAATAAAATTCTTGCAAATAACAATCAAAAACATATTAAAAAGATAATGCACCATGATTAAGTGGGGTTCATCCTAGGAATGTAAACTTGATTCAGCATATAGAATTCAATAAACACAATTTATCATATCAGTAGACTTGAAGACAAGAATCAAATGATTATCTTGATAGATAATCTTGATAGATGCAGAAAAAGCATTTGACACTATACAGAACCCATTCATGTTCAAAACACTAGAAAACTAGGGATAGTAGGAATACACATCAATATTGTAAAAACTATACATGCTAAGCCTGAGGCCAATATCATTCTAAATAGAGAAAGATTGAAAGCATTTCCTCTAAAAAATGCAACAAGACAAGTATATCCTCTTTACTACTTCTGTCCAACATAATCCTTGAAACTAGCCAAAGCAATTAGAAGACAGAAATGAAAGGGATACAAATAGGAAAAGAAGAACTTAAAACATTGAAATTCTTACATGATCCTTTAAAGGGCATCAGATTTCATATTGCAAATGTGTTAAAAATATATTCTTTTCTACACAAACAGTGGCATAAGAAATATCACATATTTCTATTTCTTTCAATAAGCTAAAATCAAAATCAACCTATTTTTGAAAGAATTTCTAAAAATTTAACCTTTGTCAATATTAGTAGTTTCCTTCCAGCCTAAAGCAAGATTCCTTAAATTTAAATAGACTTTGACAATATAGCATAAACTTTCAGGCTAGAATTTTGTCTTCTTATATTCAAATTATTATACCACTTAACTGCTTGTGTGACTTTGAGCAAAAAACCTTTGCAATTTGCTGCCTTATTTCCTTGACTTTAGAAGTTAGGTAAGTGCTATTACTATAGGGTGGTGGGATTAAGTGCATTTACCACACAGAATAAATCACAGTGTATGTTAGGTCTTTTTGTCTGTCCACAGCTCACCAACAAATCTGTAGTTTCTTAGTTGGTGTAGCTGTTTATAATTTGACAGTGTGGCTACTTCACCATTTCTTTTTGTTTGTTTGCAGTGCCAAGGATAAAATTCACAATCTCTCTCATGTTGGACAAATGACCTACCACTTAGTCACATTCCCAGTGCTTCTTCACCATTCTTAAAGCATGCCTATGTATCAATAGAAACCCCCAGTGCCACATATTTTTGTTTTCCTGAATTAACCATCACATTTTGCAAGTTGTGTTGCTGTTACCATTAAATGAAATAAGGATATCAGCTATTCTGGGACTTCTCAACTTTTATATCCTTTCTTACTTTAGATAAAGTTCTCCTTTCTCTCACCTTGCCCCCTAAAAGTATTTCTTATTCTTCTACTGAGGCACATGGCATTAACTCTTCTAAGTTTCCATTTTTAGAGGCTTCTGAATGTCTCTGAGATTCCTCTGCAAAACATCCTGAGGCATGGAATTTCAAAGGGCATGTTAGAATATCCCTTCTTTGAACAGGGATAAAGGGAAAATACAGAGGGAAATAAAAATTGACATCTCAAAAATGATCCTGCTACATTGCAATGCTCACTTTTTTTATTTTACTTTTTTGTAGTCTTAGCAATTGACAGTTGCATTTTATGTCCATATTTTAGTATAATGCTTTAATCCAACTTACACTACTATGAGATAATTTTCCAGTTCTAATTGCATTAATTTAAAAGTAAAATAATCAGAGTCAAAGACATTCTTCAAGATCATTTTTTAATTCATGGGGAAAATTACACTCAGAAGAGTTAGTAGCATAGAGAACTAGAATTAAGAGTTACAAAGTCAGACAGCTCTGGAATTGAATGCAGGTTCTGTCACTTATTAGACACTAATGTCTGACTTTTGGAAAATGAGTTTCCTCATTATTAAAATGAAATAAGGTGAATCAATATAAACACTAAACAGGTGAGTGTTTAAAAATATCTTTAGGATAGAAGAACAAATTGACTAGAATGATGGACCAGAGAACTTTTTGGGTGTACTCTATATATTCATTTGGTACTGTGATAAACTGTACACCTAATAAGTTGTGAATGTTAGTGTCTGAAAATTTTAACAAAATAAACCTCAAAAAATATGGAATGCCTTTTACTTAGGGATGTGACACTGTGATTATTTAATAGATACTTTTATGATTAATGTTACTTAGAACTGTCATAAGACATAAGAGTTTCCTTAGAGACATGTGTAAAGTTTTTTTTTAATTATTTTTTTAGTTGTAGATGCATACAGTATATTTATTTTATTTTTATGTGATGCTAGGATCGAGGCTAGTGACTTACACTAACATCATGTCTTTCAAATCAGTTCTCCATATTCATAAATGTGTGAGACTTGGGAATATTTCCAATATTTTCCTTCCCATTCCCCCAAACTATCTACATTTGTATGGTAACAAGTCTCACAAATCTATGAATATGGAAAACTGATTTGAATGACATGGTGTTGAGAGTGTTTCAAAGAAGGTATAAGAGACAAGTAAGAAAAAAAAAGAAAAATAGATCATCAAGCACTTTCTATGCTTAAGTATGTGAATGACTTGTGAACTTCCTTGGCACTGGGCTTTGAAGAAGTCACTTCTATCACCTATTCTTCTACAATGGTTTCCTTTGAATGATCCAGTTCAGTTGCCTCACAGCTTAAAACTAGAAATGCAGAGCTTTCTTATATGACAATTGTAAAAAAAAAAAAAAAAAAAAGGAAGAATATACTACTGTTATAATAAACCACTTATTCAGAATTCAATTGATATGTGTAATTTCACTGTTATGGAAAATGTATTGAATGCTTATGTAATTTCAGAGCTTTTTGATAACTTTATATGAAATTAGCATGTTTATGTGTGGATTAGTTCTGCTTATTAGATACCATAAAATGTGTAGCCACCTTAGTAGGAATCAAATCATTTTTCAATAGCTTATGACCTTTTACTTGCTAACAACTAATTACATTATTGGTTTATAATTGAAAGACAAGAAAGCCAGCCACTTAAACTGCCTATCTGGAAGTTAGGTATTTGATTATTCATTATTATTTGAAAACTGGAATTTGGGGGAACTGAATTGGGCCATACATATTTAAAGTGAATAGTGTTTAACAGTAACAATTTTTTGATTTCAGCTCTGCTAACTTACTGGATGTGACCTGAGAAAAATTATTTCACTTTGAACTTTAATTTCCTCTTGTGAAATATGGAAAAAATTACATAGGGTAAATATTATTGTGATTATTATTTTCATTTAGTTTGGTGCAGATTAGAAAAAGCAGATCTAGGTTCAACATTTGAAAAAAAAACAGCAAATTTGAAATATGAATACTGCATCCCAAATCATATCTATTTGTTCAATTTCTCTTTTTCTTATGCATTCTTCTTTCCTTTTCATCTTACAGGTAGGTATTATGTATATAAAACCAATCATTTATCAGGGAAATATATTATGAATGATAGCAACAAATAACATTTATATTGTGTTTATTTATGTGAGGTTTTGCTTTAAGCACTTTCCATGTTTTAGTAAGTTAATCCTTACAACTCTAAGAGGTAGGTACTACCACTATATTCATCCCAGAGAGGAAGGGACCTAGGCTTTGCACAAGTAAGCAGCATGTTCAGACCATGTCAATTTTCAATGACTCAAAGAGTCTTTGCTTTTTGAAATAGCATTCAAAAATGGAAAACTAAATTTGTGTGTGTGTGTGTGTGTGTGTGTGTAGTTACTTATTCTAACATTTTATTCCTCTCTTTCTTCCTTTACTATTTATTTTTCCTACTGTCATAGGAATATGCTTACTATATTCTATGACAATACTAAGCAATTTAAATATATATTTGGTGTATATGAAGAGATAGTGTCAGACTTATCCTGCTAACAGATGAGGAAACTGAAAAACAGAACTCTGACCGTAAAAGACAGTGTCAGATTCATATAACATCTGTAACATCTGTATTCTTGCATAGATAAATATTGCTGGTGATGTGTCAGTGAAAAATGTGATAGAAATGCTTTCTGACCACTATCATTACATGCATGTCATTTAAGACACAACTGTGAAATGTGATTTATTACTTTCATTCATAGGAACCAATATGGCATATCAAGATGATGGTAAAACCTGTTGTTATTACAATTACTATTATAAATCCTATGCTTAGTAATTTCTGGAGTAAATATGATTATTCTGTTATTAACGTATACCATAAGAGAAGTAGATTTGAGTGTTTTATTCCTTCACTTTATAGTATGACCTGCATACTTCTATGTCTAACTTTACCTCTATTCTCTATTATATTAGATTCAGATAGTTCAAAAGGGAAATATACTCACAGGAGCTTATTATTTTCCTTTCTCCAATGCCCTCAAGGCTGCTGCAGAATACCTTCTGCAATTTCATCATTATCAGTACAAGCCACATATGATCAAGTGTGGCTGCACATATATTACCATAGACACACATAGTCATACATAAAAACACACATATTTTTGCATATACATTTTCCATTGTTATTTCCTCAACTGAGCAAGATAAAATAAATAATCTTTACTTATAAAAATGTCTTCAGATTTCACTTTTACTATGTAGAATGTAAAAAGAAATGACTTCCTTATACCTTGAATTTTCTGTCATTTTTACCTTGACCTGAATTCTATAGTCCTTTACCACATGAGACATCTCTGTTTATAAACTGGTAGATAATTCTTTCAAATGTGTCAAAAATTTCTAATGTCTAGCATTTTATTTCCTTTTCCTTGTTTGAAATAAAAAAAGTTCCATTCCTACCTAACACCAAACCTTGGTGCTTACATTGTGTAGATTCCACAGTCAAATTTAGATTTTGATTATTTTTGTGCTTAGTTTAACAACTTATACAATGTATATTAAGGTGTATTTCCTTGTTTATCAAATTTACAAAGTATCAGAAGAATTTCTACTATGTTAATAGTAAAAAATAATAATAATTTCCTCTTTCCTTGTTATTTGATGTGCTTTCCTAGGTTTTAAACTATGTCATTTTAAAATTTTCATTTAATATTTCTCTAAATAAAATGTAATTAGATTAAATATAACCAAATATATTTAAACCACTTTGTACTGATCTAAAAATATTTATAGTAAATATATGTACTTAAAAATGAAAAAATACTATTTTTTAAAAAAATACCTCATCACATTAATATTCTATCTCAAATATGAAAACTTCTAATTCTTTTCTGGTGGCTTTCTATAGTTTTCTGGCTTAAACCTATTTTCTATTGAGGGAAGAATCTGTAATATGTTTTTTTGATATCACCTCAGCCCAGTTGTTCACTAGAATTAAGGTCATCAGGAAATTTGTTCTCTACTTTAGTAATTTTCATTCTGCTTTATGATCCTGGAGAAGTCTCCAAAAACCACTTTGTACATATGTTTATCTTTCTTGGTATCTCTCAAGGCTTATGTGACTTCAGTAAAAACTCTAAGTGGGAACTATTGAAGTGTTTGTTAAAGATATTGGTGATATTGGTTGTTATGAATTAAGAATAGTAAAACAGGAAATTCTCAAGCAAAGAGATGTTGATTAGTGTTATGTTTTTACACAAATATTTAAAAATTACCTATGATGTGTTAATTTGAAGAAACTACAAAATTTTCTTTTTCTTTTCTAGTGATTCATAATTCGAAGCATTAAACAAAACAACTAAATGGTAAGTTTATAAAACATTTCATTGTTATTACAGTCTGATCAGAGAACATATTGGGTTAGGAGAATGAGTTTCTATGTTTGAGATTATCACATAGTTAATGTTCAATGAATCTCAGTTCTCCTTTTATCATTGCAAAAATGATAATTATACTGCAATACAAAAATGTGATAATAGTAGACCACACTTTCAGCTTCCAGTTTTCCTATAGTAACTGACTTTGTCTTTAATAATTTTATCCACCAACAGAATGAAAACAGTTCTTCACAGTATTAAAAAATGAAAAATAAATTATTTGCTTTAAACAAAATTTGAATAAATTATTTTAATATTAATCTCAGAATCAGAGATAGAAGGCTAATCCAAGTGATGTATTAGCCCTATTTATCAAGCCAGTGTTTTCAAATCTTATTATTCTGCCATTTATATGTTTTAGAATTTTTGAAACTAGCATTGGAAAATTCAATTGGCAGAAATCAATAGAGACAAAGAGTAAGTGTGTCATTGCAAAAGTTATGGAGGTATTTCATTTTCTATCATATGTGCAAAAGCTTCTTATTGCCAGTGTACACACTGAAGGCTTGTTGGAAGAGAGCTACAATTTATCCAACAGTATTGTATTTTACTATTTTAAAGGATGAACCTTCACTCACTTCATGAAAATGGTTGAGATGCAAATAGGAAGCTAGGGAATGTCATGAATTTTAAATTTATCTTTAGTGTAGAGTACAAAATTAATTGTGTTTCACCACTAATTGTTAGATATTAATATATATGATTTGCTTTCATAAACTGAATCAATAGGAATTTTATTTTTAGTATCTATTACATATTTAGCATAGCCTTTGATGTTTATATAAAGTCATGAATATCTTCTGTGAAGGATAATATTGTAGGTGGATTAACAAAGTCTGTAAATAGTTGTTCCACAAAGGTATATTGCTATGCTTACGAGCAAAAGGGCAGAAGGAAAATACAAACGACTACTTTTAAACTGATGCATTTCATAGCCTGGATGGGGATAAAAGTATTGCATTTTTCCATCTACGGTTTTATTCATCAGTATCTACATTACATGATACTTTGAAGCAGAATTTAGAATTTAGAAAAGCTAAAATACTTTAATACTTTTCTGTATAAATTTCTCTTTAAAATAATTATTTATTTAAAAAAAAGAAATTCAAAATCCTCTATTTGTATTCACTGTGAGGATTTTAAATGTAGTATTCAAAAAACAGTATCTAAAAAATAGTCTAATATTGAGTATTTCCAAGAGCTAAAGTTTAAAGCTATAGAAGAATATATATATATATATATATATATATATATATATATATATATATATATATATATTTTTTTTTTTTTTTTTTAAGTAAGAAAAGTAGGCCAGGGAGAAGAAAACATGAACGAGAAAAACAAAACTTAAATATTTGACATATTTGGGACAAGATATTTTTGATGGACCATTGTCTTAGCTTGTTTGCTGACCCACATAGTACATAATATCAATCAGAGAGAGAGTTTTCTGACTTAGGCCCCCGTTTATGAGCCTTTCTCCCCAGTGGTCTGTCAATGGTAAGGAACACTTTGATTTATTCACCGAATGTTATTAGCAATTCTATCATTCTTTTCTCTGTTTGAAACACAAATGTGGTGTATCTATCAATTTAAAATTGTGAATAAAAATTTAAATGTAATGGCCTTCGTATGGGTATATACTCTGTATGGATGCATTCTTCTGGAAATAATTAATGTTTTCACAATTCAGTATATAACTTCTATGACTATAGATTTTGGTTAAGGAATTCTGATGCAGGACAGATAATTTATTGTTCACAGCACATCTGATGCTAATTGTGTGAGATAATGATGAAATGTTAAACCAATAGAACTTACTTATACTGAACATTTAGTTTTGCCAAGATAATTTTTAAAATATTCCTATCATTATGGATATTTTAATGTCATTTGAATACAGTCTATAATGTATTGTTCATTCTAGACACTATCAAATTTAAGCCTATATGATACATGGAGTCATATAAAAATTTAAAAATATCAATAAATTTGGTAATTTATTGTCTAAATAAATATAAGCATACAAATGTTTATAAAAATTAATTTAATATTTTTTATTTTCAAAAATCCTAGTTAGAAATTTAATATTAATTACTGAATTTATATCAAATTTCTATAGCAGATGTTTTGAAAGAGGAAAATTAAACATTAGGTATTTAGAACTATTTTCATTAAAGTATTTAATTAGCTTTAATTATTTTAAATTACAGTATCATTGAAATGCTATGAATGAAGATATGTATTTTCGCTTTAAATACATCCTTTCCTGTAGAAAACCTTTAATGTATCAATATTACCAGCAAAGAAAATCCTGAAGAATGAGTCTTCCGTATCTTGTTTCATAGTTCCCCTTTAATTTCAATGTGAAAGGCCAGAATTGCATCTATTAAACATGACCTGACAAGAAAAGAAAACATTGGTAATGATTTTATTTGTGATTCCATTTTCTGTATAACATTAGAAGCAATGTTAGCCTTTTACAGAAAACATCAAGAGTACTTTATTTTGACAATTAAATTTTTAAAGAAATAAAGCACTCCCAGAATGAAAACTGATCAGACTTCCAAGAAGCAGTGTGTGCTTATTTTATCTACCTGAAATATTTGCATCTCTAGATTAAGTAGTTTTGCTAATCGGTTTACATCTCGAAAGCAGGCTGTAGTTCCTTAAATATTTATACAGTCTTAATGTACATCATGCTGGTTTTATTAATTTTAACCCCAAAGCCTCTTCTACCAATTACTACTTAATGACTATATTGCCTTTCTCTTGATCGCCTTTGTTCTTTGCTACAATATTAAAAAAAAAAAAAAAAAAAAAGAGGTGGGGGCGGGGATGAGCTTTGAAGCTTAAAATCTAACAGCTAAATAAAAGGCCACCAAGGAAGATTCACTATACAGGACTTCACTCCTCTGACTCACCTATCACTGACAAACTTTCGTGTTTTGGTTTGCTTTTTTTTCTTCCTCCCTTAATCCACATTCATATGCTTTTTTTTTATTCCAGCAAAACAAAATAATAAAATATCTTTTCATTTGATGATGTTGATTTTAGGCTTATTGTTGCTTGATAAAAGCACATCAAAGTCATTGAATCACCCTCTATCTCTTAACAGATCAGCAAAAAAAAAAAAAAAAAAAAAAAAAAAAAAAAAACATGCCTCTTAGGAGCTTAATAAAATCACCTAGCCAAAAAAAAAAAAAAAAGTATGTCATTAAACTCACTTATTAATTTATTTTACAAAATATGTTTGTGAAAAAGATTCATTTTAAGGTCTCAGGATTTTCTTCATTTCAAGTATCTGTCTAAAATGGGTACTATTTTAGAATGTGAAATTAGTTATGTAATATATATAACTAACATGAAAATATATATAAAATATTTTATAAAATGTGCTAGTTGTATTTACATATATGATAGATAATATTATATTGATATTAATAGATAAACTCTTCCTTTTAAAACTTCTACTTTATATCAAAGAGACTTGAAAGTTGAGTGTGTTTATTTGCCTAGATATTTATTGAATTGAATAACAATAAAGTAATATTATTCAATGCATAAATGATTCTATTTGTATATTTTCTCAGGAAACAAATATTTAACATTATGTTTTAGATATTGAAAATTGAGAAAGCTTTGATTTCTGAAGAATATACATTAAAATGTTTTTCTCATATTTATATATTTCAGTGATATATACAAATTTATTTGTATCTATGTCTTTATCTCTTAGGTACTCACTGCATACATACTATAATATAAGCCATACAAAGGCTAAGACGGTATTCTCATATGACGTTGAAATACCCATATGAATAGAGGTGCAAGGCAATAGAGGAGCATTTTGAAACAGCAAAATTGGCAAATAGATTTTTATTATTTCAAAAAGAGCATATTACTCATTTTAATTATATTGTTCCGAGTTCTTAGTCAGTATCAGTAATAAAAATTATGATAAAATTTACTTTCAAAATGACTTATACTCATTTTTCTAATATCTCATTTCTTAATTATTGTAGCTTCCTTGTGTTTGATGGTAGTTCCATTTAACAGACAAGCAATTGAAACTAGGTTAAAGAAAAAAAATAATGTAATAAGGTATAGAAAAAGCTACATGACACTTTGTATTCAATACTGGAAACCTCTAGAATTCTTATTTAAATACTTGTTTATGTTGTATATTTTGAAAATGGAAAATAATTCACATATTACTACTAATATGCATTATGTGTCCCACACAAATTTTTTATAATAGCTTTTAATCGTAAGCCTTATGTAAATATACATATCTATACCTAGCATATACTAGGCGCTAAAAAATATTTCATGCTTATACAGACACATCAATAAGAAGAAACTATACAGTTTCGATTGATCCTAACCATTGGCAAAACTTTCATGGATTTAATGTGAGTAAACAAAGCATTAATATTTTCTTCTTTTTATTCATCTTGCAAAGATTTACACATTATATTTTTTCTCATATTTAAAGTTTATACTCCCAAGAAAACTTACTTATCTAACTTCAGTGTTCTTGTGTAAAGAGACATTCGAGACAGTCTGGAAACTACTTTAACCCCAAACCCTCTTTATTCTTTAGAGAATAATCTGGCTCTCCTCCAAACATACCCAATTTTCTCTAAATTTTCATCTTTGTTGTTAATGAAGCTATCATGCTCTTGTGTCTTACACAAATCACACTCTTCAATTCTCAGAGTAAGTCCTGCAGCACCTAGGAAGCTTTCCAGAACACCAGGCTTTCTTACTCTGCTCAGAATTCAGACACTGTGTTTGCTTCATTCCTTCCTTTGTTTGGAGTTATACTGCATGTTTCTCGTCTCTCCACATAGACACACATCCCTATATTTTTATAGAACATCTAGTGTGGTATTCATATAAAAAATGTTCAATATATCAAAGTGAGTAAAATAAGTAGATCTGCTGTGCCGTGTTATTGGTTCACAATTGTTACATCTCTACTCCCTGGAACAGAGTGAATGGCTAGTATGTAGAGTCACTCTGAAGATTTGATCCTGTCAGTTGAAATAGAATAATTTTTCCCATTGTGTAAAATTCTTCCACCCCCTTTTCTCTGCTAATGAAAAATTTTTAGTTGTCTTTAAGTTTTCAGAATTTCTGATAGCTTAATTCTACCAGGTCCCCAGCACATTTGAATATTTTGCATTATAACCACACCAAACTACATGCTGCTGTTAGCATAAGATTTAACACAGAGACACACGAATACTCACTGCCTTTTGCTGAAATACGAAATGCAATCTTCTTTTCCTTTTCAGTCATTTTTTAAAGTAGATATCACTAATACAACAAATGTTCTTCTAGTGTTTGTTTTGAAACCAAAAGCAAAGATTACATTACAACGATTTTAAAGTATCTTATTTTGAAAACTGACTATCTAATTTTTTGCAAGAATTTCAAGAGATCAATCAACTATTTTTATATTCTGGAGTTCAGCTGTACACAGAGGACCTCATTGCTTGAACTTTCCTTCTCTTTATACATAGACATTTTTATAAAATATTCATAAGAAATTGTTGACTATAGAACTATGGCAATTCTCTTGAGTGATCCTGGGACTTTTTCAGTCAATGAGCTCCATGAGGCTCTGGCAGCATGAGCTACGCTCCATAAATCAGACTAAAACCATTTTATGCTGCTTTTAAAATTACTGCTATCAACAAAACCCATGAGCCTGAATTACTTAATCTATGCAGATGTTGTTAACTGCATTAATTATTTAATTCTGACAATAAAACAGCAGTTCCATTTGCCTTAATACAGACAGACCATTCACACTGCTAATTTTCCAAAGGATATTTAATGATGTGACCACTAGATGGGAGTAGACAGCTTTTTAAGTCATGTAATGTATGAAAATGGTAGTTGCTATACTTAGATGTAAGGTAATTCTAGGTTACTGTATTACATTTCTAACCTAATCTCACAAAATATCTTTTGTTAACTAGCGTAGGTTACGTTAAGTTTGAATTGCTTTTCTCAAGAACTAAATTGATTTCAGGGAACATTTTTTTTTTCATTACCATATAAACATCTGTATGATTTCATGATGAACAAACTATACCAAACTATACATAAACTTTTTTCTATCCTTGTATTGCCATGAAAACTAATTTTACATAGGAGTTAAGTAACAACTAGTTCTATGAATTAAGTGGTTCCTTTCCAAAGATGATTTTTTAAAATAATCATATTAACTATAAATTAGCAAAATAAATTGCAGAGTTATTGTTGTTTTAAAATTTCTAGTTAATTGATTATTTCATGGATATGTGTTGAATGGTAAGCTTTTTCAATTCAACATATGCATAAAGCAAAATGATTTTTTTAAACTAGTTGAGCTGTGGCAGTGAGCCATGGCAGGTCAATGAAATTATAATTGGTTCTAATTAGCACTTTTCAAGCTGTTAATTTTTTTTTCTTTAACCTGCATCTAAATCACACAGAATCACACAGGTAAAAACTATCTCAGGAAATAACAGAGACGACCAAAATTCATGACTCTCACCGGAGTGAACATCTCTGAAGCTCAGATTTGCTTATATTATTTTGGGGGTGGGAGGTTGATGAATGACTGCTGAAGCAAAAGTTCATTTTAAATTGCATTTTTTTTTCTCAAGGAAAAGCATGTCATCGTAATAGTCATGCTCTTTTTTATTGTTGTTATCGTTTATAGCTACACAGGGAGTAAGGTCATTAACTTGAGGCAAATGTCACATTTTCTGCAAAAGCTTTGAACTTTCATGCTTTGCTTTGTTTCAGAAATTGCTGAAAATCTCTCTGATTCTAGGTCCAGTTGTTCTCAGGCCTGTCACATATGTGTAACGAATATGAAACATTTCTTTGTGCAATACAAGTTGAAAAAAAATTTGGATCCATTTATCTTACATATGGCAAATACATAAAAACAAAGAAAAAACTCAAATGCATAGTCCTACTGTCTAATAAATTTAAACATCAGTATTATTATTATTATTATTATTATTATTATTACTACTTTGGAGCACTAAGGTTCACCTCTAGTTTAAGACATAAATTTTTTTTAATATTAAAACTTTGGAATGTCAGAATAAATAGACAATTGGATCTATTCTTTCAGCCTTATTTTTTCTATAATGCCAATAGCTCTTTACCAATTACATTTAAGTCATATCTTTTTAAAATGATAGCATACTTTGTTTTTAATTGTTTTATTACATATTTCATTACACTTTCTAATAATGTCTTCTCTGTTTAAATTTTTTTCAAGAATTTAATGTCCTACTTTAGATTTCTTCTGTTTGATCTTTTAACCAAATTTCCTCCTTTCAATCACACACAACATTTACCATTTTTATTAAGTTAATACTAAATCTGCATAAGAATTATAATTGCACACACATTAAGTTTTGCTCCATTGTTAACAATTTTTCTCATATTAAATATTATCATTTTAATCTAAGGAAAAATGCCAAGGAAAAATGTAAAAACTTGTTTTATGGTAATTGAGGAAATTTAAATAATACTTACAGTAACTGTTAAATATGTCTCTTATCCTATTAACTTGTAATAATATGTCTGCCAAATGATGAGCAAGACAAAGTAATCTTTGTAATATAAGATACCGAGAGGCAATTTTAAAGGAAAGTTCTAACCAGATTTGTGTCTCTAGTATACCACTTAAGAAACTTGAGGTACATGACATTTTTTTTCCAGTAAAACACGATAATTCTTCAATATATTTTAAAAGTAAATATTTTTTATTCATAGGCAGGAAATATAAGTGCATATTAAATCTACAGAGTAGCAAAGACAGTACATTTATAATATCTAATTTTATATGGTTCAACAATTTTAAGACATTAATAAATTTATTTCAGAAAAACAAATGTAATTATATGAGTGAGACAAGATGCACAAAAATGCCAAGTCAAAATCATATGTAATTTAACTTTTAATTTAAAAAACCCTAATGAGATACATTCTACAGAAAATGCTTGCTATAAATTATGTAGGTCAGTAAGAGCAGTAGAAAGTGAAAGAAATTTATTGAATGGTTAGTATTGGTTAGTATTATTTTTAACTAAAATGCCCATAATTTTATTTTCTTATGAAGTAGCTTTTCATCTAAACTTTCCAAATTTAACATTTTAAATTAACAATATGAGTTATTGAATTAATTAAATGATAATTATTGAGTTTATTTAGTTTTAATTAATTTGAAATAATTTTTGAAAGAAATTAAAGATCTAGATAATTGAACATGGATAAATATATTCTAGGTTATTTATTATAGTTAAAGGATATTAAATGATATTAAAATTTTCATCGTCTTAAAGGAGAATGTTTTTGGCATAGATTCAGTATTCTATATTCTCCAATTATCTCAATCATAAGATTTTATTATGATTTCTTACTTGCAAATGAGATCACTATATATGTACACATATATTAACACAAATGTGTACTTATAGAATATATATTTTAATTTCTGTAAAGTCTTTCACCTTTTTTTCATTTAAATAAAAATTAAAATTATGTCTTAATAGAAAACCTCTAATTCCACTCATGCCTTTAGTTTATTACATCATAGTCTATCAAAAAAAACACACAAAATACTAAGTTGACCCTGCTGAGAATAATTCAATCAGTCCATAAAGATTTGCTCTGTTATTGTTATTTTCAAAGTGTCCTGTTCCAGAAAAAAAAAGGGGGGGGGAATATATGCTAAACCTGGAGAATGCAATTCAAATTCTTTTTAAATAAGAAAAATGTAAATGAAGCCAAATGATTTGCATACATCTTGAAAATAAGTACAATAAAAGCTGAGTAGGAGAGCTTGCTTATTTTTGCTTACATTTCACTTACATTCTGTTTCTTAAACTTGCTAGTCCCTGGGAACAGATGAAACATTTAAGCCACAGGTGAATGATTGTGCTCCATCCTTACCCCTGTGAAATCATCTGCAAGACACTTAATCTTCTGAGTTCCAAAATTTCTCTACCTATCTAATGAAGAGATCACCACTCATCTTCTTTCTGCCACTCTTTAAATTTTTTTTCCTGTTTTAAAATCACAGAAATGTTACAAGAATTATAAAATCAGTTCTACTAAAGCAGATTCAACCCTAGGGGAGAAAACACTCTTAAGAAATATAACATGATGTCATCAATGAAGATATCTTTCTAACAAAGAAACAGGTCTGTGTGTGAGGTTGACAGAACTGCCAAGGTGCAAGCAAGGAGAGAAGCATCCTAGAGAATCTGACTTTTCTGTATCTAAACATGTAACTCTGGAGGGTCTCCTTATGGTTGCCAGTTAATTATAGATATGAATTTTACAACTTTAATTACTAAAATGGCTTGTTAAACACATTTTCCCCAAAGTTGAATGACCCTGTTTATTTCCAGCTAAACAAAGCGCAAATTTGTAGTTTACAAAGAGACAGAAAACATACTGTCTTCTGCTTTTGAAGCTGTTGGTAGTGGGAACAGATGTTATTTTCTGTTTTACCTTTTTTTCCTTAAGCATTTAATGACAGGTATTTAGGTGTGTGTTTATATGTGTATGCATGTATATACACATATATAGTTAAGAAATTGCCTAAATCTAAAAGCTAAACTACTAAGTTTACTACCTATGCATTCTGGATTACAAAAATTTGTATAAATTTTTATTTTTCAAGATGAAGTCAAGAAACTAACACATAGAGCTACAGTAGTATTGGAATTGACAACCTCAATTAACTTAAAAGTCAAGTATGAATATCAAAGAAAAGATATTAAAGAAAAAAATATCTTACTAACCATTTCTGTTTACCCATTCAAGATAACAATTTCAAGCCCTATTCTGTTAAAAACACTTATAAAAATACTTAGTAAAAGAAAGCTTGTCTTTGAAATAGAAGATGCAGCTAATTTGCATAACTCCAGAATGTAAATAAGTAAGCACATACTATGTTCTGCACTGTATTTTCTATTTACATTCAGCATGACTCACAGAAAAATCTCATTCAAATTACACAGAGTTTACTTTGGGAAAATGAGAACATGGAGTACATTACAAAAGTCCAAGAGACCAAGGTAGAGCAAAACTGTGGCTTCAGCATTTCCAAAGAGAGGAGAACAGGCCTTCTAAACATGCTTATTTGATTTGGGAATTTTCCAGCCTTGCTTAACATAAACTACATTTTAATTCCAGAATAATCAGCCAGAGGGAATGGTTTTATAGTCTACATGTAAGATTTAAAATACTTGGACTTCCTACAACTACAGGTTCAAATCCCAGTAGTGCTTCATTCTTCAATGGTGGCTGAGTTAAGTACCATGCACGTGTATATACATGTGTGAGGGGATTTTTTACAGATGAAGCATCCAAAATGAGAGCATTGATTGCACTGTGTGAAGATCCCAGTGCAATTTTCTTAAGAACAGAGTGTGTGGCTCATGAATGACTGCAGCTTCTGGGAATCTTGCCAAAAACCTAGGGCAACCGAGAGTATGGCTTTGCTCTAAAGGAGATTAAACTCCCTATTTAAAAGCTCCCTATACTCCACCATTGTGAAGGTTACACTCATTGCTTTTTCCATGTTAGATGGTGAGTTAATACACATGCCTAAATGCAATATCTTAATTTTCCTGTCCCTCTTTGACTAACAGAGTTGGTAGAATTACAACTAGATACAGAATTCAAAGTTAAGTGATTTATAATAGCACACACCAAATACCCGTACAAAGGAAATAATATGTGCACTGGATGGGGGGAAAAAACAATGAAAATTATCACAGAAAGAATAATAAAATATATGTTTAAAAGTCTGAAGCAATAAGATTAATCCTCCTATAATATTTATTTGTTTATTTACTTGTTACTGAGGATTGAATGCAACTCTGTATTTGCTAGGCAAGCAGTCTGCCATTCAGCTACATCTACAGCTCCCTTATAATTTATTTGCATTTTATTGAATATGATCTGTGGTCTCTCAAAATCACTATTCATTGTGAGGATTCAATAAAAGATATAAATAAAATCAACATGAGACACTTTTGTACCTATCTTCTATTGTGCAATTGTCATTATAATACTATTTTTATTTTTTGAGGAATTAGGCCAAGAAAAAGAGCTATGAGATTAACCAAAATATTTCTTTAGAGCTTATCTCCTATTGACTATATATCCTCTCTCATTTTCTCTCTCTCTCTCTCTCTCTCTCTCTCTCTCTCTCTATATATATATATATATATATATCAAATGAATTTGTTTTATTTAACACATTAACAATTAAATCTCATATAATCAATTTATTTGACAATATTTATCATTTAATATTGCTGGAATTAAAAGGCATTGAGAATGTGAGATGGTTGTAATGAGAAAGTGTTTCTGCCAATGCTGATGTTTTCCTAATAATATCTTTATTTCTTAAAAAGTCACTGCTATAATTTAGTCACAGTGTGATATTGCATATGTTTAGCATGAAATAAATATAATATATTCTCCCAACAACCTCTTTTATTCTATTTTTAAATGAAAATCACTAAATTATTCACCTGAGAAATAATTCAATGACATCTCAATCTACAGAATTCTATGAAGAGCAATTGTCATAATAGATGTAAATCACTTTGAAAAATAGAAAACATGTGAAATTATGAGACACTATTTTTCTAATCACAGTATTAGTGCTAAAATTAGCAGTGGTTGAAGAGATGAAAAAAAAGAAAATAAGGTTTAACATAGTCTTTATACAAGTATTCCAAATGATTAATTAAATTGTAGAGCAAATCATGTAAAACTAGGTAGACTATATTTGGTATGGAGGTCTTACCAAGAATTTGTGATTCAATTTGATGCTGCAGAATACTTGATTTATTATTTTTAAAAATATATCTTGGTCATAAAATATTAAAAGTTTAATATTTATATATATTTGAAAAAGGGACACGGGTTTGGTGTTGTTGCAAGGTAACAACTCTGGAGGAAACAGTTGTTTCCAATTTTGTTTTGCCCTTTCATTGTTATGCAACATCTTTTTAAGTATAATTATTCACAGAAGATACAATTATCTACAAAGAGAAAAGAACAACTGGTTTTGAATAAGAAGATTTTGTGGTATCAAAATTCCTACTTTAAAACTGAGCTGTATTTTTATGTATCAGCAACAACAATAAAGAATATATGTTAGTGCCATTTAAAAGGATGCTCTTTAACTGAGAAATAAAGTGTCTGCAAGAAAACTAGAATGGTATTTATAAAGAAAATTAAAATGTTTTCATCACGAGAAAATAAAGAAGAGCTAAATTAGTGGAAACATGGACCAAGTTAAAAAATGAGACCATTCTATTTCCTGTAATTGTCAACTCTCCCCAAACCAATTTATAAATTTGATACATGAAATTTTCTGCAGTTTATATTGTGAAGCTTCTCAAGATAACTTGGAAGTTTATATCAAAGAGAAATTTCAGGAATGGCAAAGGCATTCCTAGGAAGAACAGGAAGAAGTCATTGCTTTATCAAATATCAAAAATCATCACAAACTTATGGTACATAATCCAATCATATTGGATTATGTAAAATAATCATATTGGATTATGCAAAAAGTAAAAGAGAAAGACCAGAAAGAAAAATCTATACCCATTATGGTTTCATGGATTTATTACAACATTCACTTCCTGGTTCTGTGTGAATTCATGAACCTTTATTTAAATGGTACTGGTAAGATTAGTTATCTATTTGTAAATATCTGCTGTTAGAACTTTATCTTGTACTATACACAAAAATCATCCCAGATGAATTAAAAATTTAATATGGATGGAAAAACAACAGAACTTTTAAAAGTCAATAGACATGAATATCTTTGTGTTCTCAATATAATATATTTCTTGAGGCAAAAGACAAAAGAAAAACAGGGATGAACTTAAAAAATTTAAAATTTAAATTATTATTATCAAATTATTATTTTAAATTTCAATTTCAGAAAATATCACAGAAAAGAAAAATGACAATTTAGAAACACAAATAATAAATACAATCCATATCTGTCCAAAATAATTCAGTGGTGAATGAAGGCATATTACTAGTAAAAAGAGAAATAATCAAAAGCCTTGAATAAGGACTGGGGGTGTGTCTCAGTGGTAGACCCCTTACCTATCATGTACAAGGCCCTGGGTTTGTTCCCTAGCACTGGAGGGTGGGAGTATAAGAGATACCCTGAATAAGCACATGAAAAGTCACATTTAACACAAAGATATCCTAAAACTTTGAAAAATAAAGGAAATAAAATTTACCAGTAATGAGATATAATTTCTCAATCAGAAGTTAGAGCAGATCATGCTTAGTGAAGCTAGCCAATCCCTAAAAAACAAATACCAAATGTCTTCTTTGATATAATGAGAGCAACTAAGAACAGAGCAGGGAGGAAGAGCAGGAAGAAAAGATCAACATTAAACAGTGACATGAGGTGGGAGGGAAAGGGAGAGAAAAGGGAAATTGCATGGTAATGGAGGGAGACCCTCATTGTTATACAAAATTACATATAAGAGGTTGTGAGGGGAATGGGAAAATAAACAAGGAGAGAAATGAATTACAGTAGATGGGGTAGAGAGAGAAGATGGGAGGGGAGGGGAGGGGGGATAGTAGAGGATAGGAAAGGTAGCAGAATACAACAGTTACTAATAGGGCATTATGTAAAAATGTGGATGTGTAACCGATGTGATTCTGCAATCTGTATTTGGGGTAAAATTGGGAGTTCATAACCAACTTGAATCTAATGTATGAAATATGATATGTCAAGAGCTTTGTAATGTTTAGAACAACCAATTAAAAAAAACTAACATCATCAAAATGGCGATATTACCAAAAGTTCTCTATAAGTTCAATGCTATCCCAATCAAAATCCCAACAGCATTTCTTGTAGAAATAGATAAAACAATCAGGAAATTCATATGGAATAATAAAAGACCCAGAATAGCAAAAACAATGCTAAGTAGGAAGTGTGAATCAGGCGGTATAGCGATACCAGACTTCAAACTATACTACAGAGCAATAGTAACAAAAACAGCATGGTACTGGTACCAAAACAGGCGAGTGGACCAGTAGTACAGAATAGAAGACACAGTAACCAATCCGCAAAACTACAACTATCTTATATTTGATAAAGGGGCTAAAAGCATGCAATGGAGGAAGGATAGCATCTTCAACAAATGGTGCTGGGAAAACTGGAAATCCATTTGCATCAAAATGAAACTGAATCCCTTTCTCTCGCCATGCACAAAAGTTAACTCAAAATGGATCAAGGAGCTTGATATTAAATCAGAGACACGGCGTCTGATAGAAGAAAAAGTCGGCTATGATCTACATACTGTGGGGTCAGGCCCCAAATTCCTCAATAGGACACCCATAGCGCAAGAGTTAACAACCAGAATCAACAAATGGGACTTACTCAAACTAAAAAGTTTTCTCTCAACAAAAGAAACAATCAGAGAGATAAACAGGGAGCCTACATCCTGGGAACAAATCTTTACCCCACACACTTCAGATAGAGCCCTAATATCCAGAGTATACAAAGAACTCAAAAAAGTAGATAATAAGATAACAAATAACCCAATCAACAAATGGGCCAAGGACCTGAACAGACACTTCTCAGAGGAGGACATACAATCAATCAACAAGTACATGAAAAAATGCTCAACATCGCTAGCAGTCAGAGAAATGCAAATCAAAACCACCCTAAGATACCATCTCACTCCAGTAAGATTGGCAGCCATTAAGAAGTCCAACAACAACAAGTGCTGGCGAGGATGCGGGGAAATGGGTACACTTGTTCATTTTTGGTGGGACTGCAAAATGGTGCAGCCAATTTGGAAAGCAGTATGGAGATTTCTTGGAAAGCTGGGAATGGAACCACCATTTGACCCAGCTATTCCCCTTCTCGGTCTATTCCCTAAAGACCTAACAAGAGCATGCTACAGGGACACTGCTGCATCAATATTCATAGCAGCACAATTCACGATAGCAAGATTGTGGAACCAACCTAGAAGCCCTTCAATAGATGAATGGATTAAAAAAATGTGGCATTTATACACAATGGAGTATTACTCTGCAATAAGAAATGACAAAATCATAGAATTTGGAGGGAAATGGATGGCATTAGAGCAGATTATGCTAAGTGAAGCTAGCCAATCCTTAAAAAACAAATGTCAAATGTCTTCTTTGATATAAGGGGAGTAACCAAGGACAGGGTAGAGATGAAGAGCTGGAGAAGAAGAATAACATTAAACAGGGATGATAGGCGGGAGGGAAAGTGAGAGTTAAGGGAAATTGCATGGAATTGGAAGGTGAGCCTCAGGGTTATACACAATTACATATAAGAGGAAAGGAGGAGTAGGAGAAAAATTATACAAGTGGAAGAAACGATTTATAGTAGAGGGGATGGAGAGAGAGAAGGGGAGGGGAGGGGAGGGGAGGGGAGAGGGGACAGTGGAGAATGGGATAGACAGCAGAATACATCAGTCACTAGAAAGGCAATTTGTAAATCAATGGAAATGTAACTGATGTGACACAGCAATCTGTATATGGGGTAAAAATGGGAGTTCATAACCCACTTGAATCAATCTGTGAAATATGGTATATTAAGAACTATGTAATGTTTTGAACAACCAACAATAAAATAATTAAAAAAAAAAGAAAAGAAAAAAAAAAAACAAAGTCAAAAAGTCAGCCAGGAAAAAAAAAAAAAAATATATATATATATATATATATATATATATATATATATATATATATATTGACAATAGGAAGTAAAGATGAATACATGAAAAAACAAGAACATTACTATATTATTGACTTAAATTACTAAAAAAAAAATGCCATGAGCTGGCAAAGCTGAAGTTGGGCATACTGATATCCTAGAAAGTACTTTGGCATTCACCCTAGAGAAAGATATATATGTGGAGACATGTTTCAGAAAAACCTGGCAGCACTATGTCTTAGCCAAAAAATGGAAGCAAATCAATCAACTATCAACATTATAAT
This sequence comes from Spermophilus citellus, assembly GCF_964194105.1. Classification (NCBI taxonomy): domain Eukaryota; kingdom Metazoa; phylum Chordata; class Mammalia; order Rodentia; family Sciuridae; genus Spermophilus; species Spermophilus citellus. Next base: position 103,606,455 of record NC_138186.1, on the reverse strand, counting down.
GTATAAATAAAATATGGTATATAAAAATTCTACACCTCAGTAAAACTGAACAAATGATGAGTATAAACAATAACATGACAACCTCAGGAATAATACATTAGCCACAAAAAAGTAATTGTAGAGTTATTTACAAAGTTGATTCAGTTTATATAAAGGTAAAAAAATGAAAAAAATAAGGGTAATTTTTTAAACAATCATGCATATGGATAAGGAAACAATAAATGTGAAATTCAGGGAAGAAGAAAACAGGAATATTGTTATTAAATTTCTAAAGAAAAAAAAATGCCATGAGCTGGCAATGGTCTCCATTAGGACCAGTGAAATGATTTTTTTCTTAGCACTTAGTTACAAATGAGTGAGAGAAAAAAAAAATGGAATAACTCCTGAATGAATATCTCATGAATTCATGCTGTGAATCTGAGACCTCTCCTGAGAACTGTATAATTTTGCTTTGAATCTTTATTTCTCTCGGCTTACATCCTTACAGAGCTTTTTGCCATAGTTCCCTTTTGGTCACTAAGAATTTATAGCAAGCATTTTGTATGTGTACACTATAGTTCATATTAGTTTCCAGCATTCACTTATTGCAAGAACTTCATTTATTTTATTTTTGTTCTGTACTACATATTATCTATATAAGCTATTGATTGCTCAATTCTCACTTTTAATATGTGTTTATAAAGCATCAAAGTGTAAAAAGTCATTATAGCTGAGAGTAAATTGGTGGCTACCCTACGCTAAGAAGTAGGGTGGGCTAGGGAGGTTGAAAGGCTGATCAAGGATGGTTTAATATTAAAGACAGAAAGGAGCAAGGAGGTCTGGTGTGATATGCTAATAGGTCAACTGATATGGTTTAGATCTAAAATATCCCACAAAGTCTCATGGTTCAAGCCTTGTTACCTAAGCAATAGCCAGAGGTAGGGCTTTTTTGAAGTGATTATATGATGAAGGCACTGACCTTCTTAGTAAATGAATCCATTTGATTGATTAGTATTTTGAATTGACTATGGGGAAAAGGTAGAAACTATTCAGGTCAAGCACAGTTGAAGGAAATAGGGGGTGCATCCTTTGGACCATACCTTATCCAGGACTTTTTCTCCATTTCCTTGTTACCATGAGGTGATCAGCTTTCCTCAGCCGCATACTTCCACCAGGAAGACTCTGACTTGGAGCTAGACTACTACAAACTAAAACCTCCAAATCCCTGAGCCAAAACAAACCCTTTCTCCTGTAAGCTGTTTTTTACAAATATTTGTCACAATGAAATATTGACTACCAGAGTAACTAAAAATAATAATTATGTACTGTATATTTTAAAAAGTTAGAATATATTGAATGTTTTTACCATGAAGAAATAATAGATGTTTGTAAATATAGATATTTTTAATATGATTTAAACATTGCACAATGTAATAGGTTTATTGAAACACTACTTGTTACTCAAAAATAATTACACATTTCATGTTTTATGCCTCAGTTAAAAATAAATTTAAAAAGAAAAATAAGAATTGAGGAAAATTAGTTCTAAAATTTATTAAACAATATTTTATATACAATGACTAAAACTTTTACCATTGAAAAGTTGAAATTTAAGTTTTGGAGAATGCTCCTTAAGTATATGACACTAGGAAAATCACACCGATTTCAATATTTAATAGTCAGTTTACAGACAAAGTTTGTAAGTTTTTTATACCTATCAGATATTATAATACCTTCTAAAGAAACAATGTTTATTTCCTTTCCACTGTTCTTAAAGTAATATGTAGTGAGAAGTCATATTTGAAGCACAATGAATACCAACATAAAGCAACAGTCACATAGGCATGCTCAATATGTAAAATAAGAGAAAAATAAATAAAAAATAACTTAGAGATATTTAATTGAAAATAAATCTAAGAAAAAAATTTATATTTATATATATACATATATATACACACATACATATATATGTATACACAAACACACACACACGCGCACACACACACACACACACACACACACACAAAACTGAGAGCTGTCTATTCAAATGACCTCAAAATTTAGAGTGGAGGTTTAAATAACATGCTTAAAAGACAGACAAATTTTCTCACTCACAATTTGAAACTGAGTGGCATCAGCCTCACAAATCATCTGCACTTGTGAAGGGATGTGGGTTTCCCCAACTTTGTGCTGTCTGACATCATGCAGAGGGTGTTTTCAGTACCTGCCTTTGTTCTTCAGCAGTGAACAAAGAAGTTCATACATCCTCCTGACTCACTTCTGAAGGGAACCTTACAAGAAGAATTCTTCTATCAGTTGTGTGGTAATGAACTTTAGCCCTGAACTGTATATACAACTTTAGGGCTTACTAGACCATCTTTACTGCACAATAGCAAGCCAGGACAGAGCTCCACCATATATCTAAGTCAATGGAATAATTGGGTATAAAACCTCCTTGTGTTTCATAATTAATTGAAGTAACCACTTTTATGCAGTGTTTTCAATGGCAAATTTCTTTATTCTGAATCTGTCCTCTTCTCTTCCTTTTCCTTTTTATCCATTTCCCTTAAGAATCCTTGAACTAATGATATCCACACTTATAATTCACTGTTTTTATAATAGTTATGCTGTGTCACATTAAAGCTGTTTTAAAGTATTTTTATGTGTACTAATGGGTCATGCGAAATAATGATTGGTATGGTCTAGTTATCTTTTTCAGGTTCAGGAATATTTGTAGTCAATTCTACTCATTATTTTAATCTTTGCCCATGTTTTAAATTCTATGTTCCAGATATTTAACAAAATATGTCAATTTTAATTAAACTGTATAGAAATAATAGATTCAAATTGACCCATATAAGATGTCCCTAAAAGTTTTAGAAATATTTATAGTGTTTCCAACCTGAAATGTTTTAGCCCCCAAAATGTCAATCTTCAAATACCAATTTAGTTTTGACATACTCTCCAGAGACATTATATCAATTACGTAGTTGAAGGGCCTCTCTATCTACCTATATATTCATTATGCATTCCTTCAATTCAATTAATGCAATGAAACTATCTCTAAATATACTTGGATTCTGGGATACTATTTGTTTATATTCATTCATTATTTATTTATGTTAAATATATTATATCTTTGATGCTATTCTAACTTCCATGAATATATTTGTGTGGAAAATAATGACTTCATTCAGTTTACATTTATTGGAGACAAAAATTAATGGTTTTCTGTGTGCTGGACACTAAGCATTTTACATGCAATAGCCCATTTAATTCTCAAATCAACCCTGGGAATTACACAATATTACTCCTCATTTAGTTTTCCAATAACTGATGTTTATGTTTTATGTGTCAAACAATGTTGCTGCCCTTATTTTACTTATGGAACTGTAAGCATTTTAAATAAAAATTAAAAGAGTAAATATAGAATGTTTTTAGGGTTTAATTTAAGCAAGTGAAGGTTTCCCTGAAGAAGTTATGACTAAGATGAAAACTAGATCAGAGTTAAGCATACAACCAATGTCTGTGCTAAGTAATATAAAGGAGGAGATTAGTGTATGTGAAGGTTCTGTTTTTCAAATATAGACTCTACAACAAAGGGTATTATTTCATCTTTAGTAAGTACCTCATATTTTATTTTCAGTTGAAAGCAGAAAAAACTTGTGGGACACTATCAAGTCTTGTTTAATATGAAGTCTTGTTCAGTTAGTACATGATACAGAGTATAGATAACTTGGAAGCATATTTATTGTCACAAGAAAATATTTGGTTTGGGCACATGTGAATACAACCCAAGCATTTGTTTCAGTTGAAAACATTTGTTTTTAGCAGAAAATTTGGCTTTCATATTGATATGTGAGTTTCCAAATTAGTTTCCAATTGTAGCATAGTAAGCATTTGGTTGGTGGTAGTTAGGATGGCCAAATGCTTCTGCACATGTTGATAATGGCCTGGGGACTCTCCTGAGGTTCAGGGCCTTTTCTTCTTTTAATGGTGTCTGATTAACAATTTGTCAAGGAGCTGTGAATTATACCTTCCACACTTTCATTTAAAGGAAAATAAAAATTTAAAGAAACCAACTATATATATAAAACAATATATATGTAATATATATATATATATATATATATATATATATATAATACATGCATATATATGTATGTATTTTATCCATTTGTCTCTTGGTGGGCATTTACGCTGGTTCCAAGTGACTCCACAATCTTAAAAAAAAATACATTTGTTCTTTCTAAAGACTTTTCAGATCTTAAGAAACAGAATAGGTAGGATAAAGAATGTGTTAAATCCTTTCTGTCTCTATTTTACACTTCTAAGTGTTTTATGTAGATTCCCTGAGACTAACCCTGAAGAAATCCATCCAGCAAAACTTGGGTTCATCATTTGCCCAGGATAACAGTAGAACAGAAATGCCTAAAATTTCTCATTTCTCCTAATATTCATTAAGACAAGAATTCAAGTTTTCAATTATTGAAGAGAAATCTGGAATAATATAATGTAAAAGTGTGGAAAGTTCCAGTAGTCCTTTAAATCTGTTCTTTTATGTGTCAATGTGTCCTGCTAGATGCTTCATTCCTTAGCCACCCTGTGGCTAGATGATCCCCAAAAGAATATGAAAGGCAGTGATGAAACTTATACCTGATTAACCAGTGAAACTCTTTGCTGTTGACTTCCTCTTTTGCTTTCCCTTACACACAAAAATAGAACATGGTTATAGCAGTAATTCAGAGTCAACAATAAATTAAGAACAATGCATGGGTCATATGGCGACAGTATAATAGATTGTTCTATGGCAGAGAAGCCACCTCTTTTAGAAAAGATATGTATTTTAAGTTCTGTTCATTATAATAATCTAACAAAACAGTAACTATTACAATAAACTTACATCATATCAACCAGTTTACAAGTTGCTAATTTTGTATAAATTTCTCTTACATAATAAATGCTATTTCTTTAGTACAACTATAATATCTGAATGTATAAAATAATTTTTAAAAATGTTTAATATAAATGTTATTCCAACATAGCATATGGTTTTTCAAGTAAAACCCTCCTGTTTATTTCTTTTTTTCATGTTTTTTTAAATACATGACAACAGTTTTTATGACAGCAACTTATTTTTAGGTAGCTAAATTTTAGTATATGTGTATGTGCATACAAGTGGATTTTGAACAATGATTCTTGATATAAAACTCTTAGTTTTTAGTATAACTAAAATGAAAATAAAATTGCCAGATTATCATTCAGTGATATACTATCAGTTTTAACCCAAGTATCAAAATAAAATAAAATACCATCCAAAAATTTAACCAAGGAAATATATTTAAAAACTAAATCAATAAAGAAATCAATGTTTTGTCTTTGCACATGGAATTTAACAAACCAAACTCACTGGAATGTATTACATTCTACAAGCAAAGAGTGTAAACAGAATTATAAATGCACCAAAATTAAATATTTTTTTAAAAAATTATTGGTTCATTAAAATTATGCAAAATAGTGAATTCATTATGCCATATTCATCCATGCATTTAACATAATTTAATCAATCTCCTCTGGAGTTTCTTCCCTTTCCCTCATCTTCCTCCCATATTACCTAGCCTTAGTCTCCTAATCTCCCTTCTACTACTATTTTTATGGCATTTTCATAGTTACTGTATTCTAATTTTATTCAGATACATGTATATGAATGCATATATATGTAATTTTACTTTGTTCATAAGGGAAAATAGCATAATTTGGTAGAGTTCATTCCCCAGTAATTCCTCTTACCATTCTCTCCTGCCTCCTTCTTAATTTCCTTCCTCTATTGATCTCTCCTTCCATTTTTCTGAGATTCCTACTTTATTTCTCTCTTTCTCCCTTTCTCTCTCCTGGCCATGTATGGAATAAAACATCCAATCTTTGACTTTACAAATCTGGCTTATTTCACTTACATGATATTCTCCAGCTCCATCCACTTATCCACAAATGATATAATTTCATTCTTTGTTATGGCTGAATACAGTTCCAGTGTGTGTATATTCCACATTTTCTTTTTCCATTTATCTATTGACAGGCATCTAGGCTGATTCCATAACTTGGTTATTGTGAAATGCACTGCTATAAACATGGGAATGCATGCATCTGGCTTTAATACTTTTATGTAAATATTAAGGAGTGAAATAGTTGATTCATACGGTGGTTTCATATTCTTTTGTGTAGGAACTACCACAAATTATAGAGTAAACAAAATAATAGAGAATTTAAGGTAATCCATTTCCAAAGATGCAATATAAAAAGAAAACAGAGCAATAATTATCTTAAAATATTTGATGGGAAGACACATCTTAGTCTAGTTCTCTATAAGATACTACATCAGCATGTAGTTTTGATACCTTTTAATTTTGTCATGGATTCATGTAAATAATATATTATTAATTTATGAATCAATGTATAAACAATAAAATTTAAATAATATAATATCTGCACTAATGAATACAACCGATAATGGAACAAAAATGGTCATTAGTATTTAGGTTCTTATTTTTAAAATGTAAGTATCTTTCCTTAGTTCAGTAATAATAATGATAAAAGTAATAATACCTATCCACTTGTTTTTCACTTTTGTAGTTGCTTTTTTATTATCACATCATTTGACCTTAACAAGGGAAAGCACTATCTCTAGTTCATAATTGTTCACCAAAAGAATGAGCATGTAACAATTTTTTTTAAATATCAACAACAAACTTATGAATTTTGTTACTAAGGAAAAAAAAAAGTTCTAGATTATCTTCCCAGTTTTTTCTCTTCTAGCTATGAATAAGTATTCTGGAAATAATTTCTCCACCATAAAAGGGCTCCAAAAGGTAGGAATAAGTTGAGACAGTAGCTATGAACCTCAGGAGTTTAATAATAATAATAATTATAATAAATTTTATTTATGACCATCCATATATCATAGTTCTTAAAAAAAACTATAACAAAAAAAAAACAACAAAGAAAAATAGAAAAGCAGAAAAACTCCAAAATCAAAACATAATGATATCCTGATGTATGTGGCCAAGAAAATTAAAAAGGGGGAGGCTAATACCTTTAAGAAGACTAGCTACAGTACCCAGATCTGCCTACCATCACTGCATGCATGCCTACAATAGTGGGGTTCATAATCCAGCAGCAGCTGCAATAGCAACATCAATGATGGCAACAACAGAATCTGGGTTTACAAGTCCACACTCTTCCCTAGGAGATCTGGTGAAAAAAAATCCAATGTGTATAGCAGGACTACCCATCTCATGTCCTGTCTCTAATCCTTCTTTTTCTTTAAGCAGCAATTCGGCCCTTGGCTGCCACTGGCAGTTCCAAATAACCTGCTACTACTTCTGCCCAAGGATAGAGAGCCATTCTTTTGGTCCTCCACCACAGTGGCAAAGTATATCTAAGACAGAAATCTACTGCCCCTCTACCAGGTGGGAAAAGGTATTCCAGGTGAGTACCTTTCTTCCCCTGAGATACAACAAGATGTTCAATGACCCTGGGGAAAATATTCTACATCCTCTGGGTTTGTCAACCTCTGTTTAAGAGATCTAGGGGCTCAGGGAAACAACTCTCACCTCTGCCATCAGCACCATCAAGTAACCAGCCAGAGATTATGCAGTACCAGAAAACAGCAGTCCAGAATAGCACTATGAAGGCTCAAAATATAAACTCATTGAAATCACAGCTCACCAAGGAGAATATTATTGGGATAATAAATATGAAGAACATGGCTACTTGCTAAAACATGATTTAAATAGGATTTACAGTCTCCTAATACTTGAGACCTAAAATGTCCAGTATGTACTAAACAGCCATTCATTATATCAAGAACCATGAAAATCAAATCTACATGAGAGGAAAGCAAATGGATGTTAATAGCAAAAAATATACATGATGCATTCTCTCAAAAATTTCAAGAGTCATCATAAAAATACTTTAACAATCAATTGCAAAATATTCTAATATAGATAAAATAATGCAATTTTATTATAGACATAAATTTCAATATAAATAAAAATGTTATCTTAATATCAATGAAAATGATGTCCCTAAATAAATAGAAATCATCAGGTAGAATTAAATGGATATTATAGAACTGAAAAACAGAATTATCAAATTTAAAACTAGCTTGAAACCAAGGTGCAGTAACCCATACTGGTAATCCCTGCGATTCTAGAGGCTGAAGAAGGAGGATTGCACATTCTATACCAGCATCAGCAACTTGGTGAGACACTCAGCAACTTAGAAATATCTTGTCTAAAAATAAAATAAAATTTAAAAAAGGAGTAGGATGTAGCTAGTAGTAAAGCAACTCTTACCCCAATACCAAAACCAAACATATGAAACCTTGCTGGATTTCTTCTGTATAAGTGTGGTGATGACTAAAAACAGAATCATTGAATTAAAAAATAATAATCACCAGAGTTTAATCTGAACCACATAATCTAGGCTGATTAAAAAAAATGAACATAGTTTTAGGAATATGTGGAAAAACAACAACAGAAAACATTTGTATTACCAGAGACAAAGAAGAAAAGAAAATGGAAGGTAGGTCTAAAAAATATTCATAGAAATAATCACTGGAAAATTTCCATATTTGATGAAAAATACAAATTTATAGATTTAGGAAGCTGAGTGAGTTCCATATAGTCCAAATTCAAAGACATCTACTCCATAACACATGATAGTAACTTTTGAAAATTAAACACAAAGAAAAAGATCTTAAAATAAACCAGAGGAAAATAATGCCTTACTTAATATGGCAGGGTGGAATTATCATTTGTTTTAATAAGTTTTTTTGTTTTGTTTTGTTTTTTTTTTGCTGCTGTGACTGAAAAACCTGGCAAGAACAGCATAGAGAAGGAAAAGTTTATTTGGATCACAGTTTCATAGGTCTTAGTTCATAGATGGTCTACTTCATTGCTCTGGGCCAAGATAAAGCAGAAGATCATGGCCCAGGACGTGGAAAAAGGAAGCAGAGCTCTGCTCACTAAAGGAAAAATATAAACCATAAAGGTATGCCCCCCAGTAAACCTCCTCCCCAGCCACATGCCACCTGCCTATAGTTACTATGCAATTAATCCATATCAGTGGATTTATCCACTAATTAGCCTATGGGTCTTATAACTCAACCATTTCAGCTTGAAAATAAGCTTTGGGGAACACCTCATATGTAAATCACAATATTACTGAAGTTACGACAGCAAAAAAAGGATCCAATAATTTTTTTAAGTGTTACAAAAAAATAAATAAACCAACTATCAGTCCCAAATCCTACATCAAAGAAACCTATCCTCTGGGAATTAAGAGGAAATGTAGATATAACCAAATACAGGAACTTTAGGAGAATTTTTTGTTAAACTTTCCTTTAAGGAATGGCTAAGAAAGCAATCCAAATAGGAAGGAAATGATAATACAAATTTTGGAATTTTCTTTCATAGTGAAAGAAAAAGAATAGGTAAAACAGGAGGAAATGTAATAGTTTATTTTCCTAATGATATTTGAAAAATCATATCAGAGGACAAATAAAAATTGGTGTTACTCAGTGCATGCAGGGAGAATAATTGAAACACACGAGGAGAAACTGAAACCTAAATAAAGTTAAAGTTTTAGTGTTTCATATGAAATGTTAAAAGGTCAATTACTGTTAGTTGTGTTGACATGTTTATGTATATTATATTATGTACAATAACTACTGGAAGAACCTTATGAAGCAATTATGTTTGAAAACACTCCAAACTAAAAAGGGAGAATTTTACAAACTATTCATGTAATCCAAAGAAATGGAAAAAAAACAAACATAAAGGATAAACAGAAAAAAAAACAGAAAAAGTAATATCCCAGATTCACATATTATCATATCAACAATTAGGTTACATATGAATGATAAAATATACTGTTTAGAACATAGGGATTGATAGAAAGGGTTTTTTTAAAAGTTCATCATCTAATTTTAAGCTCTCTCCAAAAAATTTACTTCAAATACAATGTTGTAGGTAGGCTGAAGCTAAAAGAATAGAAAGTGATACAAAATACTTACATTAATGAAAAAATCAACAAAAAAATAAAAGTGACTACATTAATATCAGATAAACCAAATGTTAAGTTTGCACCTGGTGTATTACAAAAATGCTTTTGTGATTAAGGCTTGATCCTCAGTTTAGTTATTATGGGTAGGTAGTGAAAATTTTTGAGTTAGAACCAACTGGAACATTTAAGGTAATTGATGATGTGCACTTGAAGAGAATTCCAGGACTCTATCTTGTCCTCTTTCTCACTTTTACCGGCCAGCCATGAAGTTGGTGGTTGTGGTCCATAATGTCCTCTGACTGTATACTGTCATGACACAGACCCAAAAGGAAAGGGACCAATTATGGACAGGAATCTCTACAAATATGAGCTCCAAAGAAACTTTCTCTTTATAAATTGATCATCTTGGGTACTGGTTATACTGACAGAAAACTGACTAACATCAGATTTCAGCACAAATAATATTAACAATACACAATGTTCCTTTTGGAACAGTCCACTGTGAAGTTATTTTGGACTGAATTGTATTTCCCCTAATTTTTTAAAAATTGCCATGCAGTGGCCAAAGGGTGGATATTAATCCAGTATTGTTTGTATCCATGTTAGTAAATTTTTTATTTGTTTGTTTGTTTTTTCTGGGACAAAATACCTGACATGAAATCTTCAAGGAGGAAAGATTTATTATGGCTTCCAGGTTCAAAGTTTCAGTCCATGGTCTGCTGGCTTCATTGATTTTAGTCCTGTAGCAAGGAAGAATCATCAAGTGGAATGGGTGTGGCAGAGGAAAGTGATTTACCTCAAAACAGCCAGAAAGTAGAAAGAGGTTGGGGCTGGAGTTAAGATGTTGGGATACCTGGGAATATCCTCAGAGACCCACTTTCTTCAACTAGTTTCTACTTCCTACAGTTTCCACCATCTCCCCAGTAAAGCCATCAAATATAAACCCCTAAAAGATTAATTTACCATGAAGCCAAAACCCTCCTGATCAAATCACTTAACATAATTACCACTTTGAAAAGTGCTGCGCTGAGAAACTAAGCTTCAGCACATGAGTTTTGGGGGGATATTTTATATCCAAAATATAATAGAACCATTAAAAGAAAATGCGGAGGTATCAGGATTGTTCACATACAGAGAGGAAGGACCACATGTGGGCACAGAAAGATAGGAGCTATCTACAAGACAAAAAGAGATGTCTTAAAAGAAACCAAAGTTGCCAAAAACTTGACCTTGAAGTTCTAGCAGCCAGAACTGAGAGAAAAATTTATTTCTATTGTTAAACAATATTGTTCATGTCATTTTGTTGTCATGGCCCTATCAAACTTACAAAGAATTCATAGTAATCATTAATACATAAAATAAATCCACAATTACAGACGAAAACTTCATCTCCCAACATTCAGTAATTGATATAATTAATAAATAAATATTATCCAATATATAAAATAACTGAACACAATTATTAAATATCAGGGTCTAATTAATATATAAAACTATAATCACTAAAAACAATGCATATTTATTTCAGATTTCCAAGAACATTCACAAATGCAGATTATATTCTATGTTATGAAAGAGATACAAAAATTAAAAAACTGGAATTATATGGAATATGATATTTAGCTATAAAAATCAAGCTAGCAATTGGTAGCAAAAACACAAGTAAATATTTTAACAATTTGGAAATTAATCAATTTTTTAACAATTTGTGGAAAAAAAGAGAAGACTCAAACAAGAAAAACTACATGAAAATAGACTCAAGGGATCTTATAAGTGTCAAAATATGGGGGATGTACCTGAAGCAGGGCCAAGAGAAATAGTTACAGCATTAAATTCTTACATTAGAAGGATTTCAAATCAATAACCTAAGTTCTTGACTACTGTGATTAGATAAATAAGAATAAAGTGAACATAAAACAAGTAGATGGAAGAAATAAATTAGAAACTAAGAAAAAAAAGTAAGAAATAAGCATAGGGAAAATAAATAAATCTCAATGAAACCAAAAGCTGTTTATTAAAATGAACTAAATTGATAAACATTTACCAAGACTACAAAAGATAAAAAGAAAAATGGCTAAATTTCCAATATCTGAAATAAACCACAAGTTCACTACAGAACCTGAATTTCTTAGAAATAAATAAATAAATAAATAAATAAATCCTGTAAATAACCCAGCAATTTAAGATGAAATTAGCTGTTCTACCAATAACTGCATTAAACCAAAATTGAAGAAAAGTTATTAGATAATGCTATAATCACTTAAACGTTTGAATATGAATTAAAATAACCATGAAATCTCCAGGTTCATGTGGTTTTAATATTGAAATTCACTGAATATTAAAAAATTGATCCTCAAGAATTTACATCCAAAAATTCTTTATGTAATACTCGCAAGCCATCAAAGCATAAGATGTGCTCATGCTGTAAACAAGGATTCTACAATATTTTACAGTGAACTTTTTTTCATATATGAAAAGTTGATTCACTGTCTGAAAAACTCAATCAATATAATTCATCATATCAACAGGCTAAACAGAATAAAAAGCATATGTTTATCAATTATAACAGAAAAATCGCATGAAATTTAACATACATTCATAATAATTTTTTTCAGAAAATTAAGCATAGAAACTTTGAAATCATTGAATTGTACACTTTAAGTGGATAAATCATATGCTATGTGAAATATTTCAATAAAACATTTGCTTTAAAAAGGAAAATAAAGAATCTTCACCTTGATTAAAAACATCTCAAAACATACAAATCTAGGGCTAGGATTGTGGCTCAGCGGTAGAGCACTCACCTAACATGGGCAGGACCCAGGTTCCATCCTCCGTACCACATAAAAAATAAATAAATAAATAAATAAATAAATAAATAAATAAAGGCATTGTGTTGTGTCCATCTACACCTAAAAAATAAAAAAATAAATAAAAATCTCACACACATCTAACACTGTACTTAATTATGAAAGACTGAATAATTTCTAACATCAGGAACATGGTGAAGATTTCAGTGATCACCAATTTTAGGTACATGATTATGAAGAAAACATGAGGAAACCATACACAGAAAAAAATCTTCAAAAAATAATTGAGTTTATAAACAAAAGTACAAAAAAAGTGTTGCCAGGACAGAGGGACTGTTGCAATGTAGGTGGTGATGAATATTAATACAGTCATTAAGGAATTCAATATGGATTTTCTTCCAAAATCTACCATTGGATCCAGCAATCCCACCAAAGGGAAGGGCTAATAAATCGGTATATTGGAGATGGCTGCAATCCTATGTTTATTACAGTACTATTCAAGATAGCTCAGTGTTGATGAATAGATAAGTATATAAATAAATTATGGGATGTGTAAATAAAGGGATATAATTCAGCATAAAAAAGCATGGAATCCCATCATTTGCAGTGATATAGATGATAGGACAGTATGTTAAGTGAAATAACCCAGGTACAGAAAGATGTGATTTCACTCATATGTGGTGGTTAAGAGTTGGTTTCATAGAAGGAAAGAGCAGAATTGTGGCTAGTAGAAGATGAGAATCATTAGGAAAGGATAGAAAACGGCTGGTTAATAAATATGAAATTATAGATAGGAAAAAAACTAATTTTAGTGTTCTGTAGCATAGTAGGCTAATGATAGCTAACAAGAATTTACTGTATTTTTTTTTTAAAGAGAGAATGAGAGAGGGAGAGAGAGAGAGAGAGAGAGAGAGAGAGAGAGAGAGAGAGAGAGAGAGAGAGAGAATTTTTTTTAATATTTATTTTTTAGTTCTCGGAGGACACAACATCTTTGTTGGTATGTGGTGCTGAGGATCGAACCCGGGCCGCACGCATGCCAGGCAAGCGCGCTACCGCTTGAGCCACATCCCCAGCCCCCACTGTATATTTTAATATAGCTAGAAGAAAAGATTTTGAATATTCCCAACAGAAAGAAAATGTATATGCTTGAGGTGATGGATTTCCATTTACTCTAATTGTATTATCACATATTGTATGCATGTATGAAATATTAAATTTCATCCCATTAATGTGTGTAATCATTATGTGTTCATTTAAAAGTAAGTTTTAAAACTTAAGATGGAAAAACAACTTAAAGACTAGGAGAAATCATTTGTAAACTGTGTGTCTAGCAGAGGACTCATATCTAGGACATATTTCTAAAATTTCTAAAATCCTACAGTAAAAAACAAAGAAAAATTTAAAACAAAATGTTGCAGTGTGAACTGATGAATGCAATCAATAAATGTATAAGTTATAGGTTATAGATATAAGATTTTAAGACGTGAGATAAGATAATTATAAAGCAAGAAATGTCATAGATAGGTCTAAGGCTCCATTTGCTGCCTTCTGTTTAAAAAAAAAACTGTTATAAGAGCTGTTTGTGAGAAACTGAAATGAAAGCCATTTTCTTATAAAAAGATTGTCTTTCTATCCTTTGTACCCCACAAATTGTACCCTACTCAGGATGCAGTGGTGTCCTAGTGAGCTACATCCTGGGTTTGAATGCCCTTGTGGAACAACATGACTTTGAAGTAGATTCCTCCTGCTGACCCCCTGCCCAAATTCATGATGCCACTGTCTAGCACCTGCTTGAAAAGCTAATGCTTTTTAGCTTCTGTTTATTCTTTGCTTGCTGACTGGAAAATTTCTTTCCTGCCTAGATCCCACAGGTCCCACTTATTAATGTTTTAATGTCTATGATTGTGTAGCTACATGACGATAAGCAAGTTACTGGGTTGTGGGTTTTCTACTTATATTCTCTTTGGATGGACCAGGAAGCTGCTGTCCTCCCACAGAGCATGAGTCTCTGTGGTGGGTGACAGTCCCTAGCCAGGTAAATAAAGCTCTCTTTTGATTTGAATTTGGATTTAGAATGCTTTCTGAGGTGTCTCCCCATAACACAAAACAAATCCAGATTCCAAATGGGCAAAAGATGTAAACAGACATTTCAGCAAAGAAGGCATAAAGAATGAAAACACATAAATGGATTATTAAAAGCACCTAAATAATCACCATCTTTAGCCATGAGTCAAATGCCACTTAAATCCACAATAGTATCATGCCTGTATTACAATACATCTAGAAAGGCTAATATGACAAATAGTGACACCAACCAATGCTGGTGATAATGTGAGGACACTTACTACTCATAAAGCTGCATTTTTCTCCTAACCAGTCCCAGGTCAGCACTGTTACCCATAGTACAAGACCTAAAATTAATGCTGACATTATGTGATGCATAGACAAAAGGGGGAAGAAAGGAGGACTTCAAAGTTAAGAAACCAGGTGTTCCCTCTCCATTCTATTTCCGTGAATAGGGATCCAAAGCCAATAATCCTCTTTACCAAATTAATGAGGTGTAGTTCCTGCTTATCCCTGAGTATCACATTTTGGTTCTTGGATAACCTGTGGAACTCGTCAAACAAGCCAATGACAATCTCAATGGGAATCCAGAGGACAACAACCCTCTTTATACTACAGAGCCTGTTTACACATGCCCTGGTTGTTCATTCTGCTCTTCAGCTCAACCTCAGTGAGGCCCCATTCACTCCTTCCTGATGGTTGGTGTTCTCTCCCAGGCTGTGAATATGTGTGACTAAAAAATTCATATGACAGTGGAATGAGTTAGACATCATTACCCTAAGTACATATAAGAAGACATGAATGGTGTGAAAATACTTTGTGTACAACCAGTGACTTGAAAACTGTGCTCTCTATGTGTAATATGAAATAAATTGCATCCTGCCAACATATATAACAAATTAGAATAAATAAATAGTTTAATAAAGAAAAAAATTGATATCAATCTCATCTCTCCAGTGTAAGGAGTCAGGTATTTGGCCATCCTCATAATTCAAGTGTGGATTTCCATCCCTCACCCATGGAATGACTGGAATATGATCAAACTATTTCCCTATATAACAAGGAGATCTTTCTCCCCCTTATAATTATAAAATAAATAGAGCCACTTATGTAATAACTGGAATTCAAATAGAAATATTATCAACTTTTCATGAAACATGAAAGATAATGTTGGATAAATCTTTCTGGCAGGTAGGCAGCAATATTTAAAGAATAATCTAAAATAAAGTGAAGCATACAATTTTGAGGACCTTAGCTATTTTTACAAAGTTAATGTTAATATTATAAGAATTAGCAGTTTAGTAATAGCATTTAATTGGTAACATATTAGTTTACCAAAAGTTGAATTTTATAGTACTTAGTTTGTTGTTATGTCATTTGTTTTACATGTTAAAACATTATCCAATGTTAATATTTTAAGAAAATTATTAGTGCATCTTAAATTAAAATTAAATTATCGTTATTCTGAGTAGAAATGCTGCAGAAAAAAATATATATACACTATTATAGCTCACAGTGACAACTGTATTAAATCACCTGATGTCTTGGATTTCCAAATAACATTGAGTTTGGTTGAAAGAATTGATAAGAATTCTGATATCTTCGGTAAAGTAAATTTGGAGCAATTTCACCATTTTATTCATATACAGAATATGATAAGAAAATAAGTAGAACAACTTTTACTAATGTAACAGTAAACACTTATTGGCAGTAAAATAAGCCACATTAACATGACAACTACTAAATTACATGTAAAACTCTGGGTGTTTTGAATAGGTGAAAGTATCGAAAAATGCTGTTTAAATGAAATTAGCTTTTAATACTGTCGATATTTTCTCTGTGAAAATGTTTAATGGAAGCTGCACTAAAATCTACCTTAGAAAATCTTTTCAGTTTCACATTTATGATATTCTAAAATCTGAAACTTTTCTGCCTTCCTTCAAACAAGAGCTTGTGTTTTTAAACTTCTTCATACTTTTCTTTTCTTCCTATTAAGACTAGAGTTTTATAGAGCTGCCAGATGGTATTTATAGATATTTATAGGTCTTTTAGCTTAATGATAGCATGAATTATTGAACAAAATAAATAAACAAATGAGTTTGGACAGTCATCCACTTTGATTAAATGTCACATATAAAGTACTTTGTTTCTCACCCGTATTTTCTGAACATATCCACGCACAATTTTAACACTGGAGAGCTCTGTATATTTGGCTATTCAGGGTTAGTATCTGTCAAAAGAAAGAGGCAAAGAATAATAGAAATAAACTTAAAGTGTTTTACAAATACTATAGAACTCTGGAATGATTCATAGTATAGAAAAAAAGAGGAAATTATAAATAGTCAAAGCACTCTGCTGGTTTGGAACCATTTGAATAACAAAAATGTTTGAATATGTTTTAGAGATTTTTTTTTTTTTACTTTTTACACTTCAAGGTAAATATGTTCATGCTTTTATCTTTAATCATCAAAAAGATATCTGCTTTAAAATTTTAAAGATGCTTCTGATCTATTATTTGCTTAGTTGATCAATTCACCTGAATAGTAAGGTATTTCTGTGGTTTAAGTGGATTAAAGAATAAATTTCATGGACTTCTAAGGTCTTCAGGATATCTACTTTCTGTCTTTCAGGATCAGAAAATGAGATTTATTGCACAATGGGTACATGATAATTACTACAATTAGACAGGAATTCCTATATATAGAAATATAAGTCCAGATAATTATAATCTGATAAATTTGTGCTGGGAACAAATTAAAGAAAAAAATTACAGTGAGAGGGGCTGGGATTGTGGCTCAGCGGTAGAGTGCTCACCTAGCATGTGCAAGGCCCCAGGTTCAATCCTCAGCATCACATAAAATAAATAAATAAAATAAAGATATTTTGTCTAACTACAGGTAAAAATAAATATTAAAAAAATTACAGTGAGAAAAAATTTCTTTATTTGGCATGTTGCTCACAATTATGTGTTGAGGAAATTATGCTTAAAAATGCCTAGTGAATAAATCAACATGAAATCAGCATGAAAAATAAAATAACATAAAATTCCAAATAATAATTTAACCCAAGAATCATTATAAATAGCTTTCTTTCTTGGTAGTGAGTGCACTTTAAGCATCAATTCTTATTGCATGATTCATATTTGACTTTAATGATAGCCAAGTTACACAATATTTTATATTTAAATTTATATAAACCTTAATCTTAAATCTCTACATGGATTAAATAAAAAATGTTGATAAAATTATATTGTTTATTTAATGTTAGCATCAGCAGTTTAATGATATCTTGTTACTTTTTCAAAGTTTGATTATCCAGGTAGCAGATACTGCATATTATATGCCTAAATATATGCTCACCCCTTCTTGTATGGTAGTGCAATCTTCAACTGTTTTATGGTATTCCAGAATATATAACACACCTCTCATCCTTTTGTTAACAATGACTATTAGTCTGTGAAAATTTATGAAAATCTTTCTTAAAGGAACCTGTAAGTGTGCCTTTTCCCCCACATCCTTGCCAACTTTTTTGTTGTTTGTATTCTTAACAGATGCCATTCTGACTGAAATGAGATTAAATCTTAGAGTAGTTTTTGATTTGGATTTCTCTAATTGCTAAAGATGTTGTACATTTTTCATATATTGTTGATTGATTTTTGATTGATTATATATCATCTTCTGATAAGTGTCTATTTAGTTCCTTGGCCCATTTAATGTTTGGGTTATTTGGCTTTTAGTTATTTTTTTATTTTTTGGTGTTAAGATTTTTGAGTTCTTTATATACCCTAGATATTAGTGCTCTGTTTGATGTGCTTATGGTAAAGATTTGCTCTCACTCTGTAGGCTCTCTATTCACCACACTGATTGTCTCTTTTGCTGAGAAGAAGATTTTTAGTTTGAATACATCTCATTTATTGTTTCTTGATTTTTCACTCTTGCTCTATAGGAGTCTTAGTAATGAAGTTGGGTCCTTATCTGACATGATGAAGATTTGGGCCCACTTTTCCTTCTAATAGACGAGGATGGGGGGAAATGGCACACATTGCTGGTGGGACGGCAAGTTTGTGCAGCCAATATGGAAAGCAGTGTGGAGATTCCTTGGAAAACTGGGAATGGAACCACCATTTGACCCAGCTTTCGCTCTCCTTGGTCTATACCCAAAGGACTTAAAAACGGCATACTACAGGGACACAGCCACATCAATGTATATAGCAGCACAATTCACAATAGCTAAACTGTGGCACCAACCTAAATGCCCTTCAACAGATGAATGGATAAAAAAAATGTGGTATGTATATATATATATATATATATATATATATATATATATATATATATACACACACAAAAAAAAATGAAATATTACTCAGCAACAAAAGAGAATAAAATCATGGTATTTGCAGGTAAATGGATGGAATTAGAGAATATAATGCTAAGTGAAGTTAGCCAATCCCCCCAAAACAAATGGTGAATATTTTCTGAGATATAAGAATGCTGATTCATAATGGGGGTTGGTGGGGGAAGCATAGGAGGATTAGATGAACTCAATATAGAGCAAAGGGGAAGGAGAGGAAGGGAGGTGTCCTGGGGGTAGGAAAGATGATGGAACGAGATGGACATCATTACTCTAAGTACATGTATGAAGACACAAATGGTGTGCCTCTACTTTGTATACAACCAGATATAAAAAGTTGTGTTCTATAAGTATAATACAAAATGTAATGCATTCTGCTGTCATATATAACAAATTAGAATAACAATAATAATAAAAAGAGCCTGTGAGATTCCTTTATACTTTCTTTACTCAGTCTTTTTTCAGCTGCTTGGAGAGTGGAAGTGATAACTGAAACTCTATTTTGAACCCTGGACATGGAACACAGATCATAAGAGTAGTTACAGTACTGAGAGTTGCCTGGGTTTCACATGACATTTTCACAAACATAGACCCTTTATATCCAAAATTCCCATGAGAAACAAATTAAATTTTATTTCGCTAAAAAATTCGGCTTGAGGACTCTTTTGCCCCCCCCCCCAAGTAAATATATTCTTAACTAAATCAATGTATAATAAATAACCTAAAGAAATATACTTCCAAGAAGCAGAGAGCCAGGTTTGGTGGCAGATGCCTTTAATCCCAGCAGCTCAGAAGGCTAAGACAGGAGGATCGTGAGTTCAAAGTGAGCCTCAGCAACTTAGCGAGGCACTAAGCAACTCAGTGAGACCCTGTCTCTAAATAAAATACAAAATAGGACTGATGTCACAAGGGGACAAAATTTCGATGTATGCAGTCGAGGGAGAGAAATAAAGAATGTCCACACACTTCTGCCCCTTTCAATGCTTTATTCATTCAAATTACTCAATACAATTTCACTCTATAGATTCTTTTTTTAAATTTTTTTAATATTTATTTTTTAGTTTTTCGGTGGACACAACATCTTTATTTTATGTGGTGCTGAGGATCGAACCCAGGGCCCCGCGCATGCCAGGCAAGTGCGTTACCGCTTGAGCCACATCCCCAGCCCACTCTATAGGTTCTTAATCAAGAAACAACAATCCTTAATGCTGGGCACTCAATTCACAGAACTAGATTAATTAGTTCACTGCAAACAATTCTAGATTAATTCTAAGCACTGCAAATGCACTTAATCATGACAGGCTAATGACAGACATTCCTTCTGCATGCTAAGTTCAGAAGTCTCAAGCCTTAGGCTTTATGTCCAGCAGATTCACACTCATTCAGACCTCGGTGATCAGGTCCAGAACCAAGGCAGGCTTTTCCTGGTGTGGAGTGGATAACTGGTTGAGGAGAGGGTCCTAGGGAGAAGTTGCGTTTCTCACCAGGGTCCAGATGAGGAGGTAGAGTTTGAGAGTGGTGAGATCAGGAAAACAACAAGTTATGAGATGACAGTCTAGGTCCTTATCAGGCTCTCCAGCTCATTTGCTGGCTGAATCCCTGTTAATTAGCCGTATTATTTATACTGAATTTGGGGGCTTTTGACCCCCCCCTTTCACTCCTTATCAGCTACCACCATATTTCTCCATGACATAATTTACCCTGGTGTCAGAAACATCTGGTCTGGTGTTTTTCCACTCTGAGCTTCTCGCCTTTCCCTCTTATGAGGGGAGGGCAGCCTTCCAGAGGCTTCACTCAGGGTGAGGGAAAATAATTTGTTTGAGGCCATACTGGAGGGCTCTGTTGGGTGTGACTTATGAGACTGGAATTTTCAAACTGGAGTTTTTAAAATGGAGTTGCTTAAGCTCAGGCCTAAGACCATCCTCACAACTGGGGATGTGGCTCAGTGGTGGAGTACCCCTGAGTTCAATTCCTGGTAAAAACAACAGCAACAACAAAAAAGTAGGATAACAGGACTAAGTTTAAAATAAGTATAAATTAGATACACCTTTCATGAAAAACGATAAGTGATGATAGATAATTACAGAGCTTTTAAATTTTCCTTATTCACTATATTTATATTTTCATGGGTAAAATTTAGTATTTATTCTTACCTATTTTAATATAAAATAAACACAGCAAAGAATAATATAAATTACTTTGAAAAATTATTTTCCCCTAGGGAATTGATATGTGACCAAATTCTCATTGATAAAATTATAGTTACTCCTTAAGTATCAAGATTATATACAGTTGAACATAGACTCAAAATATTTTTTTTTAGTTTTTCTGTTTGGAAAAGATTTTGTAATCTGCATATGTAAAAATAAAAATGTATTTTCCTGAAGTTATTTAATAAGTTGATTATTATTTTATTTCCTATTTGGGTGGTTCTCCTGTATAATGTTATTGTGAGTTGGATAAATAGTGTTTATACTCTGTTTCCATTTAAAGACATTAAGTAGGCCCTTGGTGATATTATTTGCTTGTAAAAAGAATTTAATCTTACATCGAAGAAACATAAATTCCAAGTAATAATACTACCTTTGTAGATTGTATTGTTTTGGTGAAATATATTCACTCAATCACATAGTTTTTATAATTTTATATGGTAGTTACAAAAGATGATAGGTTCTGAGCTGATCAATGTGCTGAGAACTGGTAATGTATTTTTGTTATAGCTTTTTCTGGAATTCTAAATATTTTATTAATAATACTTTATTCAGGCTTCCTGTAGAAAGTTTTTCAAAAAAAATAACTTTACTTGTCTAGTAACAGAATCAAATTTTCATTTAATGACTACCTAATTCTTCCTAAGTATTCCATAATCAATTCCTAGGTTTCCTACATACCAAGTCATTTTTTTCAGATTGTTGATTGTAAGAAGTCATTGTTTAAGTTACCAAATCAATGAATATACTTTGTTTTAGTGCATATTTTGTAAACAGTACCTTCTCAATATAAACAATAATTTCTCAAAACTTTGTTTAAACATAACTAAAATAAAATAATAAAAGTTCAATTATGTGATCTTTGCATGCAAATAGTATATTAAAATTTCTACTTTGATATTTAAATTAATTGACATTTCTATATAAATTGATTCTGAGAGAGTTTAGAATAAGAACATTTTTGTAAAGTTTTTAACCATGTTTTTCTTTTTAAGCAAACTTATATTTGCACTCAATATTTAAAAAAAAATGGGGAGTTGAAAAGTTCTTCAAGAAATTCTTCAACCATTCAACCCCACATATTGTTGATATCTAAAAATAAAATTTCCAGCTGGTGTACCTGTTATTTTATTTTCTTTCATTTCTCAAAGTAACAAGCATGTCTTTCTAGGGCTGATTGTTCAGCAGGCAGCATTATCTATTCACTTTCCCCAGTGAATGATTTCAACCAACACCAAAGTACTTGCATTCACACAACCCTATACACCTATATCATAATCTGCTTTTTGATTTTATCAATATCCACATCAATATTAATACTGTTTTAACAGAATTATTGTGTTTGCCATTATTTTGCTAACTTGCAAAATATGTTTTGTTTCAGAATAATTATTTATAATTTTTTGTTTAGTTTTTGATATCTTTATCCATTATTTGACATGAAACACCTACTTGAATTTATGTTTCTTAATTTGTGAAGTATTCTATCAATTTCATTCCTTTGATAATTTTTTTTCATCTGTTATACAATTGTCATTCTGGAATCTTACATCATTTTTGAACCATTAATGTGTGAGGCATACAAGGCAAGAATACAAATAAAGAATCTGTGGTCTCCATCTCACTCCTTTTCTTTTTCCTGTTGGCTATCCCAGAGCACATAAATATAAAGAAGAAACAAATGTGTCATTTATGCTTTGTGTGTGAGTGAAACACCAATTTGGGCAGATATTTCTGCCAGTGTCCTACTTGGAGAACATTAGCTGTAGTATTTTATTTTTGTTGTTTGGTTTTTGTCAGAACTGAGTATGGAAGGATGTTGTATGCTTCAGATTCAATATTTTAGAACTCAGCTTGTTGAAGCTTCCTTTTCATCATGTACTGGATGAGAAAAGCAGTCACCTCTTTCTTTGACCAGAAAAAAACAAACAAACATCCTAGTTATCTTATTAAGCAGATATTTAACACTTTCGATTTTAGATTTATCTAAACCTCTTTTGGGAAAGCATCAGGTACCAATAATTCCATATACTGAATGCCCATGTCCTCCCACATTCATAAATTGAAACTTAATGACTAACATAATAATATTAGGCGGTTGGACCTTTGGGAGGCAGATTATGTCATGAGGCCAGAGATCTCATGAATGGGATTAGTACAATTTAAGAGAGATCCTAAAGAGATAGCCAGACGTTTTTACCATCTGAGGACACAGCAGGAAGTTGCTACCTCTGAATCAGGAAATCAAGTCTAAACAAACACCAAATCCATTGGGCTTTCATCTTGAAATTTCTAGCCTTCTCAATAAGTATAACTATGAGAGATAAAATTCTACTATTGGTATGTCATCTAGTATGTAGTATTTTATTTTAACAACCAATGAATGAATACAAGGAGTTTGTGGTATAAATTTCAATGAGTCTTAATTTTTCATTATTGTCTTGAGATTTCATTTTCACAGATAGGATAAATCACCAATTATCAGCTACATTTTAGCTTCTGAAATTTGTATGCTCTCATCTCTTTTTTTTTTTTTTGAGAGAGAGAGAGAGAGAGAGAGAGAGAGAGAGAGAGAGGAGAGAATTTTATTTACTTTTTAGTTTTTTTGGTGGACACAACATCTTTGTTGGTATGTGGTGCTGAGGATCTAACCCGGGCCGCACGCATGCGAGCGCGCTACAGCTTGAGCCACATCTCCAGCCCCTGCTCTCATCTCTTAACTTCTCTTTGAACATGCTGGTTTCTGACCATTAAAACCAAACAAATGACAAAAATCAAAACCTTCTTTTGTCATTTTAGTAGGATTTCAGGAATAACAAAAGTAAGTGTATCTATTAACCCCCCTTTGTTTGCTCATATTAAACGTATGTACTTATTAAAGCCATAATCCAAAATAGAAGTAATTTACTTTTGCCTTTAACATAATAGAAATTTAATAGAAACAAACTTAAGAAATCATTCACCCTTTAGACACATGGCTTCCCAGAATGAATTTCATTTAGAGAAAAGTGAAAATAGTATTTATCTGTTTAAAATACCTGAGAGATTTTTCACTGTTATTAGAAGTTCATAATACATAATGTGGTTTACACATTCTTGCATAATTTTTTTCCATTTAGAAGCAACACGATATACTCATTATTAGTACATGTTTGAAGTCAGAAATTGTGGCTATGATACTAGCCACTTTCAAGTCAGGTTACACAACTGGAAGTTACTTAACCTGCATCATTTTCTCTCTGCTACAACCACAAGGATTTTTTTTCTTATTGCTTCCAACAGCATCTTAAAGACATCTATCCTCTTTTTAGTTTTCATACATTCATTTCTCCCATTTAGATCTCTTTCTCATTGGATTATTACCTCCTTTAATGTATACTCAGTTTTTATTTCTCTTAAATATTAAGTTTCTTAGGTAAGTATTTCCTGGGCCTTCATTTCCATCAGACCCTCTCACTGTATCTTTCCATATCTTCTGACTCCTTTCTGACAGAATTTGGTATACTTGCCATTCTGCACTTGATTATCTAAAATTATGCGCTCTCATCTCCCACACAAAATCATATAGCTACAAAGCCAAGAATGGGTTGTTTTTATAGCCAACTTCTTTCTAAACCTTAGTTTAGTGTCATTGGTAGTTTTAAGTATCAACTGATAAAGTTAAGGGATAATCACACAGCTGGTAAAGCATTATTTGTAGGTATATATTTGAATGTGTTTCCGGGAAAGATTTGGCAGATTGGGGACTCACGAGGTTGGATATAATAAAATAAGGAAGATATCCCCAGCCTCTGCTGGGGCTGGTCTGGAAGCACTAAGCAGAGCATTCCCTTTGCAAGCAAAGTAGAGGGATAGAAAAACTGAAGGTCCCCACATGTTTTATGAAGCCTGAGGTGTGTCTGGGTACTGAGGAGCATTTAGAAATCAAGGCCATTGCCCAACTAAACTGAAAGGTGCTCTGCACAATATCCTTGTCTGGGAATGAAGCTGACATGGGCATTTGGAGGACAAAGGAATAAACCATTTTTGCAGCCACAGCATAGAGGTAGTAGCTGAGGAATCTGAGACCTAGCAAGCCTGAATTTGGCCCAAAATACAGGCCCAGTAAACACACACTGAACACATCGAGTGCTTAAGTTACCAGGAGAAAGTCAAAGCTTGAAAGAAGTTTACACAGGAGACAACTGGTTACAGAAATCAACCTGGCTCTACTCCTCCACCTCTAATCCAGCTGCTTGTGGTACCAGATAGTAGATGTGCATGGCCAGAAATTCAGAAGGGTAGGGAGAAGGGGGAGATTGAGTTTAAAGTCTGAACCCCAAATCAGGGAACATGGGATCTGAAGTTGAGGTAGTGAACTAAGAATTGGCTCCTCCACCACACAAATAAAACCCATGAGGGATCCCTTGGGTATAGTCTTCCAGCGTGGACCAGCAATTGCTGAGCCTGAAACTACACTGATTTAAAATCCCTAGACCAAGGGCCATTCAGTAAAGAACCTGGAGCTCACCTAAGACCAAACCCTGCCACCAGGTATTTGAAAGAATTCTTTAACTTTTCTCTAAGTTTTTTTCTCCCTCCTTCTTTTTTCTTTTTCTCTTCTCTGTTTCATTATGACCTTAATGGTTCATGAACATTTAAAAACATTCATATTTTTTTCCTCTTTTCTTGCTTTTTTTTTTTTTGGCCAGTTTAATTTTGTGGATCAGTATTTTTTAGGATTCGGATGTAGATTAGTATATTTGAGTTATATTTTGTACTTTTTAAATTTTAATTTTTTTCTCCTTCCACTTGTTTCCCTTTATTCTCTGTCTTTGGCTAACAACCAATCTCTATTGTTCTTAAACTCTTTCTTTAGTTTTTTTTTTCCCCTTTATCTTCCCTCATCTTCTCTTATAAACAAAACATAATTATATCACTTTTGTTTTCTCTCTGTCCACCATTTGGAAACATTAACCATTTTGCAAACTTGCTGTTTTTATTATAGGCAATAACCGATCATATCATTTCTGTTTATTGTGATACTTATTTTTTTTAGATATCAGAGTAGGAATTATCTGGTTTAATTCTCTATATTGTGTGTCTCCCCCTGGAAAACTTCAGGAACACTATAAGGCCAAAGGGTAGACACTCTACTACCTCAGATCCATACTGTAAGGTAGGAAATTGCACAAACAACATGAAGTAAAAGCAAGGAAATGTATCACCCTAAACAAACCAAAATATTACAACAATAGAATCCATTGACACCACAGTGGAAGAAATGCCAGAGAAGGAGTTTAAAAATGTACATAGTTAAACTAATCTGTGTGGTAAAGTAGAATCAAAGGAATGAAATCAGAGAGAAAATACAGGAATTGTAAGATCACTTCAATAAAGAAATAGAAATTCAGGAAAAAACAGCAGAAATTCTCAAAATGAAGGAACAAATAAAACAAATTAAATTTAATAGAAAGCATTACAAATAGAGTAGGTCACTTGGAAGACAGTTTCATGTAATGAAGAAAAATTATTTAATTCTGAAAACATAGTTGACCATGGAGGAAAAAAAAATGTTAAGAGACCATGAACAAAGCTTCCAAGAATTGTGGGATAATATAAAATGATCAAATTTAAAATTTATCAGTATAGGGCTGGGGATGTGGCTCAAATGGTAGCACGCTAGCATGGCATGTGTGTGGCCCGGGTTTGATCCTCAGCACCACATACAAACAAACATGTTGTGTCAGCCAAAAACTAAAAAAATAAATAAATAAATAAATATTAAAATTCTCTCTCTCTTAAAAAATATCAGTATAGATGAAGACACAGAGATACAAACCAAAGGAATACACAATCTTTTCAATAAAATAATATAAGAAAATTTTCCAAACCTAAAGAATAAAATTGGAAATCAAAACAAGGAGGATTACATGACCCCAAGTATATAAAATTACAACAGACTCATGACAAGGCACATTATTATGAAAATATCTTAACATATAGAATGAGGATAGAATTTTAAAGGCTGCTAGAGAAAATAGACAGGTAACATTTAGAAGGAAAACAATCCAAAACCTAGATGATATTTCAACCTAGACCCACAAAGTCAGGAAGTCTTGGGATAATATATACCAAGATCAGAATGAAAATGGATGACAGCCAAGAATACTATGCCCAGCAAAATTAAGCTTCAGAATTGATAATGAAATTTAAAACATCCCATGATAATCAAATGTTAAAACAATTCACAAATAAAATCGTTGATGGTTTTACTACAAAACATATTCAATTAGATATTTTATGAAGAAGAAATGAAAAATAAAAGTGAAAACCAGCAAAATGAAAAACTCCAAAGAACAGTGAAATAATGAAGAACCTATCCAAATTAAAATCTAGAAATACATTAAAATGATAGTGAATAAAAATCATATCTCAATAATAACACTGAATGGTCTAAACACATCAATCAAAAGACAGACATAAACTGATAGATTGAATTAAAAAACAAGATCCAACAATATGCTGTCTCCATGAGACTCATCTCTTAGGAAAAGACATCCACAGACAGAAGGTGAAAGGAGGGGAAAAAATAATTCACATCAAGGAAAGAAAATTTCAGAACAATATCCCTGATGAATATAGATGCAAAAATTCTAATTAAAATTTTGGCAAATCACATACACATACATATTAAAGGATAGTGTACCATGATTAAGTGGGGGTTCATCCCAAGGATTAAAGTTTAATTTAATATACAGAAATCAATAAAGTGATTTCATCACATCATAGATGTAAAGACAAGAATCATGATTATTTCATTAGGTGCACAAATAGCATTTGACAAAATACAGCACCTCTTTATTTTCAAACACTAGAAAAACCAGGGAAAGCAGGGAAGTACCTTAATATTGTAAAAGCTATATACGCTAAACCCAAGGTCAATATCATTGTAAATGGAGAAAAATTAAAACATTCTCCCCAAACCCTGGAATAAGACAAGGATGCCCTCTTGCACCATTTCCATTCCACTGAGTCCTAGAAACTCTAGCCAGAGCAATTAGACAGAAGAAAGAAATTAAAGGGATATGAATAGGAAAAGAACTCAAACTATACTGTTTGCTGATGACATGATTCTGTATTGAGAAAACCAAAACCAAAACCAAAAACAAAAACAAAAACAAAACTCCACCAGAAAATTTCTAGAGCTCATAAATGAATTCAACAAAGTACTGAGATATAAAATTAACAACCATAAATCAATTGCATTCTCATACATACATTTTCATAAGTGAAATATGATGAAAAAGATACTAGGAAGACTATCCCATTCACTATAGTCCCCCACCCTGATAAAAAAAAATTATAGTCAATCTAACAAAACATGTGAAATAATTCTACAATGAATACTACAGAACACTAAAGAAAGAGAATGAAGAAGACCTTAGAAGATGAAAGGATCTCCCATGTTCTTGGATAGGCAGAATTAATACTTTCAAAATGGCCATACAACCAAAAGTTCTGTACAGATTTAATGTAATTCCTGTTAAAATGCCACTGAAGTTCTTCATAGAAATATAAAAATCCAATCAAGAATCAATAAATGGGATGGATTCAAACTTCAAAGCTTCTTCTCAGCAAAGGAAACAATCAATAACATAAAGAGAGAGGCTACAGAATGGGAGAACATCTTTACCACATGTACATCAGATTAAACACTGATCTCCAGAATATATAAAGAATTGAAAAGACTTAACACCAAAACATTAAATAATCCAATCAAAAAATAGGTTAAGGAACCGAACAGACACATAACAAAAGATACACAATTGATCAACAAATATATGAAAAAAAATTTCAACATCTCTAGCCATTAGAGAAACGCAAATTAAAACTACTCTAGAATTTCATCTCACTCTGGTCAGAATGGCAATCATTAAGAATACAAAGAACATTAAGTGCTGTCAAGATGTGGAAGAAAAGGTACATTCATACATTGCTGTTCACATTGTAATTTAGTGCAAAAACACTAGAAAGCAGTATAAAGATTCCTCAGATAACATGGAATTTAACTACCATTTGACCCAGTTATCCCACTCCTTGGTATATACCCCAAGGACTTAGAAGCAGCATACTATAGTGACACAGCCACATAAATATTTATAACAGCTCAATTCACAATAGTAAAGTATGGACTAAGCTAGGTGCCCTTCATCAGATAAATGGATAAAGAATATGTGGTATATATACACAATTACAATTAGCATTAAAAAGAATGAAATAATGGTATTTGTAGGTAAATGAATGGAGTTGGAGAAATGATGCTAAGTGAAATAAGTCAATCCCCCCAAAATAAGCAGCCAAATGTTCTCTCTGATGTGGGAATGCTGACTCACAATAGGAAGTGTGGGAGGAAGGAGAGGATGTTCACTGGATTTGATGGTGGAGGTGTGATGGTGAGGAAGGGAGGAGATGAAAGGAAAAGACTTTAGAAGGAATCAGACAGAAGTCTTCTTTATTTGTATAAAGATACATGACCAGTGTAACTCTACATCATGCACAATCACAAAAATGGAAAGTGATACTCCATGTATGTTTTATATGTAAAAATATATTCTACTGTCATATATAACTAAAAAGAACAAATAAAAAAGAAAAAAAAGAACTCATGAAATAAAAAAAGAAATACAAATGCCTTTCTTTTGGAACTAGGGTAGATTTCTTTTGTTCTTGGACAGCAGAGCCCTGAATTCTCTGGTTTTATACTTTGGGACATATACAGATGGTCCCTGGGGTTCTCAGGTTTTCATCCTGGAACTGAAAGTTCTGCTGTCAGTTCACCTGGATCTCCAGTTTGAATTTGGACTCTCCTGAAACCTGAAGATTCCATAATTTTACAAGTCAATGTCCACACATAGCCTTTTTAATCCATAAGAATCTCTCTGTATCTATTTGTCTCTATGTATCAGTCCTTCCATCCGCCTATCATATTGATTCTATTTCTTTGAAGAATCATGACTAATAACTCATGTGTGTTAGTTTCTTTTGGTGTTAAAATTTTATACAGACTTAACTACATAAATTATATATATATATATATATATATATATATATATATATATATATATATATATATATAGAGAGAGAGAGAGAGAGAGAGAGAGAGAGAGAGAGAGAGAGATCCAAAGTTCAAACTCCAGCATCATGCTTCCTATTGGTATCTCTTTGTAGACTCTTCTTTTCTCCTTCCAGTTTCTATTACCTGCTCCAGCATTCTTGGGGTTTTGGTTTCAATGCTTCCCTTTGTTTCTGTGATCTCAGTGCTTTCTTCTTCTTCACATAGAATCTCTCTCTTCATCACATTTACAAGGATATTTATCATTAGATTTGGAGTAAACCTAGATTATCCAGGATGATACTCTCATGTTGAGATTCAGTAACTTAACTACATCTGCAAAGATTTCTTTATCTCCACAAATAAAGTAATAGCTACAGGTTCTGAGAGTTAAGATATGAACATATTTTCAGGACCACTATTCTCTCCACTGCAGTGCTTATTATTGAATATGTTCTCTGGTACATTTTCAAAATAAACTAAAAGTTCTTCTAAATAAATAATCTTAATTTTATAATATTTTTATTTAAAAATGTTTAAGATAAAGTCAATATTCATCTTCAGTTCTTCAGTCATTTGCTGTTCTCTTTAGGACAGCACATAATGACAGCAGAGATTCTTGTGAGAAAGACAGCAGGAGAATTACTAAGACAGCAAAAGGGAGAGAAGGAGGACCTTCTAGTGAGTTATTGCAGTAAGCAATATGCAGAACAAAGATGATGTTAGATTGCATTGGGATGGCAGTTGAAATGGCAAAATGTTTTTGAGCTCTAGAGAACAATTTGAAGAGTGTGTCAGCAAAACTTTCTGATGAATCAGATATTGGTGCAAATGAAGAGAGAGTTATGAACAATATTTCTTCACACTTTATTTCCTATAAAGTGCTCAAAATCTTCAAATATATGATTGACTCAATAGATGATTCGACCAATCTAATAAACTAAGTAAGCCAACATGAAAGCAGGTTGTATATTCTACAATAATTCCATGGAGAAGAGTGATCATATAAATTATAGTATTTGATGGTAAGGACTTTAAAATAATATAATGTCAGAAAGTTTTCAGAACTAATTTATTTGCTGGGATAGTATCATGGCAGGAATTGGTGACATGAATATATAGATGGCATATATATAAAGGCTAAAGTGAAGAGCAATGATTAAATTTCCTGATATAGAGAGGTCTTCAAAATTTCTATGCCTCAGCATGCCCTACCTAAATAATTAAAAGCCCTAAACAGGGCCGTATAATTCTTCTCAGGTTTATGAAACTAATCCAAAATTTAAAGTTCAAAATATGTGAAGCCATACTATATGGAAGGTCCTTTTTTCCCCACATGTACACTAGTAAATTATCATATTGAGTTATTACAATTTTTTTGAAGTGAATGCTGCTTTGTGTTATAGATGGCATGGTGGTTAATTTTATATATCAATTTTGATAGGCTATTATATATAGGTATTTATGGAAATGTATTTTGTAGATATAAATAAAGAAAACTAGCATCAATGATGTGAGTGGGTCTTATTTAATCAGTTGAAGTCCTTAGGAGCAAACACTGAGGTTTCCCAGAGAAGAAATCTTGCCTCAAATTGCAAAAGCAGCACCTGCCTAAGATGCAGCCTGTCAGACTTCACCACATATTTCAGACTTGCCAGCCCCATAATCATGGGAGCCAATTACTCAAAATAAATCAAAATCTATGTAGACATAGATATAGTTGTAGGTAGATTTTGTTTATCTACTTGTTCTGTTTCTTTAGAGAACACTGATTGCTATAGGTAGTGCTACAGAAGTTTGCTTTTATCATTTTAATTTTTTTTTATCAGCAGTCATTATGAATTAAAAAAATGCTAAGGATATTGGCCAGCAACTTACAATGAGACAGTAATCATAGGGTAGTTAAATTCAAACTTCTGATAAAAGTGAGATAGCCAAGGAAAATAATTAGCAAATTCTTGGTGAGATGGTGCCAAGCTCCAGCTCTAGAATCAGACAAACTGTGTCCAAATCCTGGTCCTGCCAATTATAGGGGCTCCTGGGCAAGCTACTGACTTCTCAGAATCCAGTTTCCCATCTGCATAATGACATTATTAATGATTCCTACTGCATGGAGTATTGCAAAGATTTAATGAGGTCCTGGATATAAAAATGTTAGCACAATGTCTTGAACATAAAGACACTCAATAAATTTAGTGGTAATTATTATTCCTAAGTTTTAGAATCAGAGTTGTGCCAATTGTAGTCACAAAGCAAAATAAAAAGATAAGAATCTTAATACAAATATTGTCAGATATGGGAAAATAAATGCCGTATATTTGAATAAAATCACTATGTTTCTAATTGATAAAGCAGGGATATAACAACGAGAGGGAAAAAACCTATCATTTTAAATTTACTAAAATTTTTAAATGATGCAAACATCAAAATCTGAATTGACAAGTCAGGTAAACAGTAAAAAAATAAAGAAGCAAAAATTAAATAAGTGAATACTCTATAAAGCATTCTGAAAGCAATAATAAAAGATAAATTCTATGTTGTTAAGTTTATCAGAGGCATTTTGGCTTTTACATAACCTTGAAATACAAATATGTGTTCTTGAAGGGCGGTAGTGATCTTGCCAGTAAAACAAACCAAGTTTGTGGTTTTCTCTCTAATGGGGTCACAAACTCTTCCAACAATTTGATTTCTCTTTTTGGCATCTATTGAGAATATGGGTTGGGGGAAGTGGAATACTAGCCGTCAAGTGCTCCAGGTTGCCTGTGTGGATTGTATGGTCTCATCTATGGAAGAAAACAAAACCGCATTCTCTTGAAATAGTGATAAAGGGGAGCTATGGATGATTATATTCCTCATGATTGGTATAGCTCCTTGATAAAATCCTGGTCCAGGAGAATGTAAAGCATTGCTTCTGACTTTGTTTCGCATTCCCAGAAAATATGATAGGAAGCTATTGCTACCATGTCCACCAAAGTCCAGATGTAACAGAGCAATAGCTGGAATTGGGTATGTTAATGACATTTTCAGATCATTGCTGTCTTCAAGGACTTATTGGATATGGTAGCTGAGACTTGCAATTAAGGTATGCAAAAATTTTTCTACAATGTTTTTTGTATAAAAAAGAAATGCCCTATTTAATTTTTATTTTAAATCACCTTAGTTTTTCTGTCTTACACATAAACATCCTGGTATAATTGTCTTAAATATCCTACCAAGCTTATTTTGTGTACTAATTTTAATAATGAAAGAAAAAAAAATTTGTGTTAATATGTGGTATTTTTCTTATAACATTTTGATAATGGTAATGTCATAGCATGATTAGATGATTTGATTTATACTATATAATACCTTATTTGATTTATTATACTATATAATACCTTATTTGGAAATTTATTTTATAGAATAAAAAGAAAATGAAATGTTATCATGAATCAATCAAAGCCCTTCATCTCTGCCAGATTTTATGAAAGAAACCACAGTAGCAAAATCTAGCTTTTGATGTAGTAAGAAAGGATATATTCTGGTGTTGATGCATGAATCTATTACAAAACACACACACACACACACACACACACACAGACAGGCACACACATGCATGAGCCTTGCCTTCTCCTTTAGAAAGCATTGGAAGGACCTGTCCAGATGCAGAGGAACCTCGAAAAATTGTTTAAAACACTGTAGACAGTCTAAGTCTGCTCAGGTTCCAGCACCCTATCAAGGTACTTCCACTTCTGCCCTATGGAGAGCCTCTGCTCACTCCATTTAGTTCCAACACCCCATGACAAGATGTTGTAACCACCTGCTTCTGCAGATACATGTCCTGCTCCTTTGTACCTAACTGCTTTTGGTGTGAATTATTCCAAAGAAAAGAATCATTAAGACATGGTCTCTTTGGGGAGGATCTTGGTGCAGCATAGTGACTATTACTTGAATTCCACTATAGTCCCATCCCTTCACTCTGGGCAAACAGAAGTCTCTGCTGAAAAACACCAGCACAAACATGATGAATTCCAAAGGAACTATTTCATTATCTGACCATGGACACAAAGAGTAATATTTGAAATTGCTTCAACAAATTTTAATATAAACTATAAAATATTGTTTCTTTACTACATCAAACACGCAGTGTACCCATGATTGGTAGCAACTTGATATATATATTTTTTCTTTTTCTTTCTTTCTCTCCCCTCTCACCCCTTTTCTTTCCCTTCACTTCATGTCTTGCCTCTTTTTTCTCTTTCTCTCTTCTTCTCTTCTCTATCCTTACCGTCTCTCCCTTTCCATCCATTCTCTTTCCTTTCTTTTTCAGACATTGTCATAAAAGATGTCTAAAAATTAGTGGTGTCTGGTATAATAAGTAAGTTAATGAACATTTTGATTTTATAAGACAATGTGAGGTTCTGTCCCCTATCTTGGAACATGTCTATTTTCATTAGAATTTCCCAACTATTTTTTTGCTAATTGATTTTATTAGTCAACTATTGATGTGCTTATGTTGTGTAACAAAAAAAAACACCCAAATTAAAATATATTATGTTTATGTTTATGTTTGTGTTTATGTTTCTTGCACACTAGTTTTTGTATTAGTGTGCAAGGTGGTCAGCAAATCCTATGGCAGCAAATGTACTTCAGAACAGCTGTGTTTCTCATTCTCAGAGAATCAGCTCTATGGGGCAGTCTTTCCTTATGATAAATGTTAACAATACAAAAGACACAAAAAACATTAAGCACATTAAGATCACTTCTACCATTCCATTCTCCAATGACACAGTAATGTACATACATTTCATTCAAATTGTATTTGAAATATGGAGAATAGTGAACAAATATGGGGGGAAATCACCCTATTTGAGTTTGTCTCCAAGTGAAACCTGTTACTACAATGTTGACAAATTGTTAAATTACTCAACAAAGCAATCATAAGCCCGGGTATTTACATATGACATAATCTCTAGAAAACCTTTTTCATCCTGAAGGAAATAGCTTAAACTTTAATATAACAACTATGACTTTAATGAGAGCAATGTTCCACTTTAAAGAAGAACTCTAATTTCTACGTCAGAAGATGTAATTACTACCTGAGCTCCCATCCAGTAATGTCTAGTATAGCATTTTTAGCTATGTTTATATAAAAATGCATGTAGTTAATATTATATGCTATAGGAAATAAAACTGTCCAAGTTTTAATAATGTCATAGATATTGCTAAAACAATGTTTTCAACTGATTGTTTTGGGGATAGTACAATATTGTTTGGTAGTGATATTATAATTAATCATTACTTTGAATAATGTGGCTAGCCAGCTGTGGAGTTCTAGGTGATCCAATGATGTATTATGAAGACCCTAAAATAATCTTCTAGGAAAAATTGTTATTTGATGCATTGTTAATAGATTTATAGAGTATTTCAAACTGGAAAAAATAATCTAAATGTTTAACTTTTGTGGAGTGCACAAGACTGCTTGAGAGGGAGGGAGTAGTCCTAAGGATGGATCACCTTTGGATGTGGTGTCATAAAATAGGAGTGGCTAGTGAATAACTAGCAATTTCACTAATGATAGGGAAACTTCTTCGGAACACTCATTTAGGCATTATCTCCACCAACTTGAGCCAGGTAGATTCACTAGTGATGTTTTCCATCAGCAGGCTTTCATTTTAATGTTATTCATTGGAGAAACACTGCATCCAACAAAATTGATGTCCTCCATTGATTCAAACAAAGAATGTAGTAAGCTTCTGAGATAGACATAAGTACTGATCATCCAATATTTATATGCACATTTTCTGAGAAGACTTGAAAAAGTGTCTAACAGAAAAACAAACACAAATATTATATATACTCTTGGAAAAAATACACGATATATATCTATGTATATCAATATTTCTTTATGTATACCTACATATATCTATCAATCTATCTGATATTGAAGAAAATCTACAAAACAGAAAGGACATGATAATGAGTATCAGAAATAACTTAGAATAAAAGTAACAGAGAAAATCAGGCAAGCACAACAGGAATATGTCCATACATTTAACATGCTCAGAAAGATGTATTAAAATATGCAATATACATAAAAAATTCCACAAGATATTATGTATCAATTTTTTTAAAGAAAGAGTGAGAGAGAAGAGAGAGAGAGAGAGAGAATTTTTTTTTAATATTTATTTTTTAGTTCTCGGCGGACACAACATCCTTGTTTGTATGTGGTGCTGAGGATTGAACCCGGGCCGCACACATGCCAGGCGAGCGCACTACCGCTTGAGCCACATCCCCAGCCCCTATGTATCAAATTTTTGATCAATCAAATTTAAAAGTAAAACATGCATGGTAAGAATAGACAAGACTAAAGATCATAATTTTGATATATCTAAAAAATAGAAAGCAAAAAATCAAGTTAGTTGAAGCAAAATAAAGATCTAATATCACTTATACAGAGGAACTCCAGAATGAATGACCCAAAAGGACAGAAGAAAAAATACTTTAAAAATTCATGCAAAATTTCTAAAAATAGAGGTAAGAAAAGAACACACTACCAGAACACTAGTATCACTGTACTACTGCTAACATTAAAATATAACAATATATTAAACATTTTAGAAAATCAACCTACATCTGGAACTGTACAGTCACTGTTGCTTTAGAGCATAATAACAAAATAAGTATGCTTTTAAGTAAATTAAAAGGACCTAGACATTTTTGCCTCCTTAGATCTTCTCTGAATAAATCATTATAAAATTCATACACTAAATTGAAAACAGGTAATCAGGAGAAAATGGTAAGCATTTCATTTGTATAGCAGAAACAGAAGTTAACACATTGTTAAATCTATGCACATATTAGTTACACATTTATTAAGGAGAATATTAACAATATAGGATATAATCCTAAATATTATCAACTTAGAATTACAGGGAAGGGGTATCAAGAGGAAATGAAAAATATGCATTGTTATCTATAGCTTTTAATATTTATTCATTTTTCAATCAAATATCACTTCTCTGAAAGGTTTCTTCCTTATTGCCCCAAATAAAACAACATTTTTTTTTACCCTATACCACATCGCCCTACTGTTTAAGATTAATTTTTGAAAGATGATTTTCTAACTTTCAGTATCTACTAATTTAGTAGTCTATGGTTTGTCTTTCCCAATGGTGTGTTAGCTTCATGAGATCAGAAACTTGTGTTGTTGGCAGTTGTTTGGGCACTGAGAATAATGTTAAATATATAATAGATGCTAAGAAAACATTTTTAAAATTAGGATCAAATAATTGATTAAGTCAATGATTATACTCTCATACCAAAAATGCTATGCAGAATTTAAAATGGTCTAGCTCTACCTTTATTAATATGAATGAATTAAAAATATTATATGAAAAATTTATAGTACTAATTTAAATGGAATAATTTGCATATCTACTTCATTTTATGAGTGTCAATAGACCTTAAAACAAAACCAGAGAAGAAAAATGAACTTCTGATCAATTGTGTGTATAAAGAGAATGAGAGGATATTAAAAAAAATATACATGTATTAAAAAAAATAAAAAAAAGTTAATATTTAGTTTGTCCATAAATACAGATATTCTTTAACATTTGAAAGCATGTTATATTAAATGACATCTGCTTTTAATTGACAAAAGGAGAAAAGAATAGAATGATCTCAATAAACCATAAAACAAATATTCAATAAATTATTCACAATATTCTTTAAAAATAAATATTCATTTTAATTAAAGTGTCTCATGTAAACTAAAAAGATGAAAAAGTTTATTACATGGAACAAGAGTCTACAAAACTATAATAGCCAGGATCATGCATAATGCCTAAATATTAGAAGTGATTTATTAAAGAAGCAGTGAGGTGCTGGCTCACTTCCAGATACTAACTTTGTACTGAAGGGTTCAGCTAATGTAATGAAAAAGAAAGAAAGAAGTGGAATTAGTGATGTAGAAGAAAAATAATGCAATTATTTCTCCAGATGATATGACTGTACACTTACTTACCCAACCAAGTAAATCTACAAAAAGTCTTCATAATGAATAATATTTATTGAGTACCCTAAATTTAGATTTCCCTAGTAATATTAGAAATTTCTTATCTATATTATCTCTTTAAAAATTAGAAAAATTTAAACATTAAATTACAATTAATTTCTCTATGGCCACATAACTAGCATGAAGCAAAACAGATACAGTATGGTTCTGAAGCTAATGATTTTAATTAACAAGCTTTACCTTCTCTTCTAGTTCATTGATAGTAATTAAAATATTTTAATATTTTATAAGAATTTATAAATATTTCATTTAATAATATTTCAATGAAAGAATTTTTAGGTACTTAAAAATAAACCTAAGAAAAATTTGAGAAAATTCAGAAGCAAATATTGATAATTTGCCCAAATACAGCATAGAAAACATGAATAAATTGAGACTTCACTATTGCAAAGACAGGATAGCTAAAGAACATGAAGATGTTAGATTTGCCAAACTATTCAATAAATGCTATAGAGTCCCACTAAATTCCCATTACAATCACAGGTTAAATATTCTCTACCCAAAGCACTTGAGATTAAACATACTTCAAATTTTTGAGTGTTTTTTAGACTTTGATATATTTGCATTTTTGTGATGAGATATTTTGGGGATGGGACCCAATGAAATTCATTAATGTTTCATACGTATCTTATGCACTTAGGCAAGAGTAATTTTATACAGTATTTTTAGTGCAACTGTGTTTTGACAGCAACCCATCTCATAATGTTGGATGTGGAATTATCTACTTGTACCTTATGTTGGCATTCAAAAGTTTCAGATTTTTGAGAATTTTGGATTTAAAATTTTCAGAT
This sequence comes from Spermophilus citellus, assembly GCF_964194105.1. Classification (NCBI taxonomy): domain Eukaryota; kingdom Metazoa; phylum Chordata; class Mammalia; order Rodentia; family Sciuridae; genus Spermophilus; species Spermophilus citellus. Next base: position 103,567,033 of record NC_138186.1, on the reverse strand, counting down.
ATGGATGCTGATCTTGTATTATATAAAACAATTCTCAATCAGCAAAGTGGACATGACAGAATAATCTAGATAAATCCAAAAAAAAAAAAAAACCAAAAGAAGTAATAGAATTCTTCATATATTAAATTATATTGTAAGTAGAAATAAAATAGTAAGGTAAAAAATAAAAATAAATGATAAATTAATAGATCAATGGAACACAATGCATAAAGGAATTAAATATATTTTTTAAAATATTGTTTTGAAAACTTACTCCTTATTGGGAAGAAATAAATACTGTTCACACAACAATGACTTTCAAAATAAAAGAACTGAACAAAGCAGTGATATTACTGAATTACTATATAATAATACACTTTTCCAGTTTTCAAAATTAACATAAGAAGCAAGAGTAATTTTATACAGTATTTTTATCATAAGCAGACTAGAAGAAAACATATGCAGCACATACATAAAAAGATAGGTAACTACAATAAATGAATAATAATTAAAAACTAGGATGAATAAACAAAAAGTGAAGACACAAGTAGGCAATAAATATGTAAAACTATATACATCACTATTATTAGAAAAATTCACATTAAAGCTGCAAAACATTATTATTACTTGACACTGCTAAACATTAAGAGGCTTGATAATAAATATTTGTGAAGTTGTAGAAAAAGCCACTACCTTGCTGTAGGTAAGTAGTAAAAGCCCAATATAAGAGAATATTTTCAGCTATTAATATTTAAGACATACAAACACAGTCATCTAGAAATTTCACTTTGAAAACCCCTCTGAAGTATACTTGTAAACATACATTAAAAGCATTTAAATGTGATACACTACTTGGACTCAGAAAACATAAAACTGAAATGTTCCTGATTAGGGAAACAATTGGTCATTTAGAATTTTGATATACAACCAAACAAAAAAAAATAAGGTAAAACTACACATATGAAGATAAATTTTAAGGCATATTGTCAAATTGTGGTACAACAACTCAGACTGTCAAATTTTAAGAATAAGCTCAGAATAGAAAAATCTACAATAAAATGACACTGCCATCTTAGTATTGAAAAACATTAGACAATCTGCGAAATTATAAGGCTACTTGATCTTTCTCAAGTGAACTGAATTTCAAAGTGTGGCAGATGAATCCAAACAGAAGCAGTATCACACTAACCACAACAGTTCAACTTTTGACAAATCATAGGAAGAAATAAGTGGCTAAAAGGAAAAAGCTGAAGTTTGACTTAAATGGCTCTTGGGAAAGTTTTTAATTCCGGAGAGAGCCAAACACAAGGTGCTACAAATATTTGCTGTCAAGAACAATAAAGAATCTGAGGTTTCCCTTACTGGTAAGAAAGAGGCGGAAACTGAAACACTACAAATAAGTCAGTAGCTTTCCACCATTAGAGGAACTTAAAGTGTGTGGTGTTCTAAACTAATTACTGCAAGAAAAAGTCAATAACTGACTGAACTGACCCTGCCACACCCACAGATTGAGAAAAGGAGAGTCACAAATTCTATTGCAGTTCCTAATATTCTTCACTATTTTCATTATGTAATAATTAATATTCAATCAAAAATTACCATCCAAAAATACCAAGAAAGAAAACAACTCCTCAGAAATTTAGATAGTTGGTAGAAATAGAGCTAGAGATTATTAAGTTGTCAGCCAAGGGATTTTACAAATAAGACCTATTTAAAATTGTAGTTCTGAGAGTAATTATTTAACAGAAATATAAATCAAAAGCAATGATTCTTTAAAAAATCAGGACACAGCATCCTGCAGCTATGATAAAATACCTTATAATCTAGCATATGCATTACAAAATCTCAGTAGAAAAGACCAGAACAGAAAATGTATTTGAAGAGGTAATGATATAAATACACTGCACATACACACACAACATACACACAAAACCTTAGTCGCTTTTAAAATGTTGAAACAAGAACTAAAAATAAAATATTAAAGATAGATAGAGGGGATGGGAGAGGAGGGAAATATCTATAAAAGAATAATAAAAACTACTGTTAAAGCAGTCTTTCAGTGAAAATCAAAGGAAAATGAAGTTACCTTTAGTATCCTAAAAAAAAAAAAAAACTGACACATAAGAATTTTATACTCAAAAAAAGATTTCAAAAGTTAAACTGAATAAAAGATATTTCAGATGAACACAAGCTGGAAAAGATATCTTCAACAGAACTGCCATATAAGAAATGGTAAGGAAGTAGTGGTTGCAAGTGTAAATATTGATAGATAGTAGGTAAACATAACACCATAGAAAAAATAAAAAATTTCAATATTGAGAAAAAACATAAATGTATTTTTCTTGCTTTAATTTTTTGAAGGATATTGAGTATTTAAACTTGCATCAATGTATTTTGAATGTTATTGTATACGTAGAATAATGCATGAGACCAGTGGAATGAAGTTTGGGAAGTGCTATAAAGAAAAATTTCTACTCTACCTTAAATGGCTTAATAATACATGAAGGAAGAGTTTTACAAATAAAAGAATAATTTAAATATTATAAATTTTAAAGCAAACAAAAATTTTGAAAAAACTTTGTGAAGATAAATAAGTCCAAATATTTTATATTTATTTTAAAATAAATATTAATTCTATAAAGGGCAAAAGTAGTGGGGAAACATAACCAATAAACATAAGATAATAAGTAAAGAACTATCAATAAGACCAATTCAAATAAGAATAGTCTAATCACCCCAATTATAGTTCAGAGACTGTCAAAATGGATTTAAAAAAAGCAAGATAACGATGAATAAAAATTGAAGTCACAAAAGGAAAGAAGTTTGAAACGAATTGAAATAAAAATTTCGTGTATTAAAAATGTTAGTATCAAAGCAATATCTATAGGAAAATTTAAAAAATTAAATACCTATAAAGGCAGAAAAGTCTCAAATTAATTAGTAAGGAATCACTCTTTATAACTAGCATAATTTGTAGGGCATGGTGACACATACCTATAATCCCAGCAATCTGGGAAATGAGACAGGAATATTGCAAGTTTAGGGCTAGCTTCAGCAATTTAGGGAAGCCTGAGCAATTTAGTATAACCTTGTCTTAAAATTAAAAAAAAAAAAAATCAATGGAGCTAGATGTTGCTCAGTGGAAAAGGGGCCTCTGGGTCACTTCTCAGGACCAAGAATAAAAAAGAGAAAAGAGAAAAAAAGCATAATTGAGGAAAATAAAACAAAATAAACAGAACAATAAAAATAATAAACAAATATAAGAGTATAAATTTGAAATAAAAAAGCTTTTCTTTGAGATCTGTAAAACCAATAAAGCCAATAAGCTATAGAAAAAGTAATAATAAAGAAGAATGTATAAAGTACTAATTTTAAATCAAAGTTATGATTGAGTATACAGGAATTACAATTATAATAATGGATGCTACAAAAGTCTCCATGTAAGTCAATTCCACAACAAAAATACAATTCGAGCCTTAGATGAAAGAGACTAACCACCAGCTCAATAACATTAATTACCTGAATGCCTTTGTGTCCATCAGAAAAACTGAAGTAAGAGTTAAAATTTCCAAAACAGAAAAAAAAAATTATCCTGTGGTTTCTCTGCATGGTTACCATGAAGGGTTCTGGAAAACATTTAAGAAAGCAGTGATACCAATTCTAAATAATTACTTCCCCAAAATAGAAAGGGCAGATTTTTAAAGGTAATTTAAAAATAGATAACTATCGAATATATTTAAAATATACATGATGCTATGAGAAATGTACAGATAAATGGATATAGTAAACAAATTAATCCTTTTACCTGTGGAGATCATTGCTAAAGTCTACTCTATTAGAAAAAATTCTGAGCACAATATGTTACTAAAAGCTATCATACTTACATTGTACCTTAGTATCTAGTTTTGGTTCATCCTACATATCTACTACTTTGTATACCTTGACCAGCACCTGTCATTCCTATTTCCCCATTTTTAACCACTGTTTTACTCTCTCCTTATATTTGACTTTATGGTTTAGATTCCACATATAAGTGATATCATACAATATTTTTCTTTCCATGGATAGTTTATTTCAGATAGTATGTCATTTCAATTCATTCATGCTGTAAAAAAATGGAAGAATTTAGCTTTTGAAGCCTGAATAATAGTCTTCTGGTACACACCAGAAGACTGTGTGTAATGACGATTTTATTTATTTTATATGATATGCATAGAAGAGAGATTGTTGGTTCATTTGGAAGTTCTATTTTTAATTTCTTTAGAAACCTCCATATTGTTTTCTAAGTCAGTCTACTGAAGCCATTGTGAAAGACATTACAATGAAAGGAATTTATAAATAGAACTACTATATGAACCTGCAAGAAGTTTTCAATAAGTAATTAGAATTTGAATCCAGTAATATGCAAATGAATGATGTCTCATATGCAACTATGATTTATCCCAGTAATGCCAGGTTGTTGTAATATTCAAAACCAAATCTATGTAACCTGCCATGTTATTAGAGTAAAGGAGAAAATATAGTTGATTTTATTAATTGAGGCAAAAATAATTTGACAAGATTTTATATTCATTCAATATCAAGATAAACAAAAAAGAGAAGGCTAATATCATACTGAATTAAATGCTTCACACTTTAGATGGGGAACAAAATAAAGACACTTAATCTGAACATCTCTCTTCAATATCTTAGTGTGAGTATTAAAACAGTGCATTAAAGCATTAAAGCAAGTAACTTAAAATTTTCTATTTTTTTTAAATGGGGATTGAACCCGGGGGCATTTGGCCACTGAGCAACATCCCCAGCACTGTTTTGTATTTTATTTATTTATTTATTTATTTTTTATTTTATTGTTGGTTGTTCAAAACATTACATAGTTCTTAATATACCATATTTCACAGATTGATTCAAGTGGGTTATGAACTCCCATTTTTACACCGTATACAGATTGCTGTGTCACATCAGTTACATTTCCATTGATTTACAAATTGCCTTTCTAGTGACTGATGTATTCTGCTGTCTATCCCATTCTCCACTATCCCCCCTCCCCTCCCCTCCCCTCCCCTCCCCTCCCCTTCTCTCTCTCCACCCCCTCTACTATAAATTGTTTCTTCCACTTATATAATTTTTCTCCTACCCCTCCTTTCCTCTTATATGTAATTGTGTATAACCCTGAGGCTCACCTTCCAATTCCATGCAATTTCCCTTAACTCTCACTTTCCCTCCCGCCTATCATCTCTGTTTAATGTTAATCTTCTTCTCAAGCTCTTCATCTCTACCCTGTCCTTGGTTACTCCCCTTATATCAAAGAAGACATTTGGCATTTGTTTTTTAAGGATTGGCTAGCTTCGCTTAGCATAATCTGCTCTAATTCCATCCATTTCCCTCCAAATTCTATGATTTTGTCATTTCTTATTGCAGAGTAATACTCCATTGTGTATAAATGCCACATTTTTTAATCCATTCATCTATTGAAGGGCTTCTAGGTTGGTTCCACAATCTTGCTATCGTGAATTGTGCTGCTATGAACATCAATGTAGCAGTGTCCCTGTAGCATGCTCTTGTTAGGTCTTTAGGGAATAGACTGAGAAGGGGAATAGCTGGGTCAAATGGTGGTTCCATTCCCAGCTTTCCAAGAAATCTCCATACTGCTTTCCAAATTGGCTGCACCAAAATCGACAGACCCTTAGCCATGCTAACGTAGAGAAGAAGAGAGAGAACCCAAATTACTAGCATATGGGATGAAAAAGGCAATATCACAACAAACACTTCAGAAATACAGAAGATAATCAGAAATTACTTTGAATCCTTATACTCCAATAAAATAGAAGATAGTGAAGGCATGGATGGATTTCTTAAGTCATATGATCTGCCCAGATTGAGTCAGGAAGATGTATTTTATTTAGAAACAGGGTCTCACTGAGTTGTTTAGCACCTTGCCATTGCTGAGACTGGCTTTGAATTCTCATTCTTCATGCTTCAGCCTCCTGAACTGCTGGGATTAGAGGCATGCACTTATGCCCAGCTAAAATGTATAAGTTTAATAAAATATTTTGAATTAAGAAAAAATATAACTCTTCCTATTCATAGATGGTATAAATGTCAACATAGAACATCTCAAGGATTCTCAAAAAACCTTCCAGAACTAACAAATACATTTGCCAATGTTGAAGGATAAAAGTTCAAGACACAAGTACTATTTCTATATTATATCAATAAATATCTGGAATAAATATATTTATATATATTACATATATTATCAATAAATGTCTGGGATGAGAGTTTTAAAAATAAAATTTGTAATATTTTTAATGAAATACTTTGCAAAATTCCAACAAAACATTTGAAGAATGTGTTTGCAACAAAACTGCAAACATTAAAGAACTTAAAATTCAAAGACTATTTAAATAGCCAGAGAGAAATATAGTGTCCATGGATTGTAAATTTAAATAATAAAGATGCCAGTTTTCCTTAACTGATTTTAGATTTAATGCAATTCCAATCAAATCCTCAGAAGGAATTTCTTTAGATATTGACAAAATGATTTAAAAAATATGTACGGAAAGACTAATGAATCAAACTATTAAAAATTTTTAAAAACAAGTTTAGTGCTCACCTCACCTGATTTTAAACTTACTAAGTAGTTAGAGTACTGAAGACACTGGTTTTAGCACAAGACATAACTTCAGATTAGAAAAGATAGTTTATGAAAGGACTAACAGAATGATGGTCAATTTGAGAAAGGAGCAATGGCAGGAGAGAGGATGGTAATTTAATGAATAACAGGGACAATTTACATGTTAATGTGAAAAAAGAGTATTTTTGTGCAAAGCTCACTTCATTAAAATTAATAATTCCTGCATATAAATTACACCTCCAATAAATCTTATTAAAAGAGTATAAGAATAGTACGATGTCCTTTATTTTTGTTTTGTTTTTTGGCATCAGGGATTAAACACAGGGACACTTACCACTGAGCCATATCCCCAGCCCTATTTTGTGCTTTATTTAGAGACTGGCTCTCATCTTACTGATGACTAAATGAGCTTAGCATCTCTTTTTTGCTGAGGCTGGTTTTGAATTCATGATCCTCCTGTCTCAGCCTAAAGAGCTGCTGGGATTACAGGCATGCACCACCACGCCCAGTTGCCCTTCATTTTTACAATGCACATAAACATATATGAACATGTGGAGTGGTTAAGAAATATACTTTCCTTCTGAGGTATTCTGGACAAATTGTTATTGGAGACTGTGGGCAAAGGGAATTTTAGATGTCTAGTTTTATAAATATGTAACATCAATTCAATACCTAATGTGTGCCATCATTGTTTTACCACAACAGAAATGTTTTAACTCATTTAATTTTGAAATAAATAATAAAATGTAGATAGTATAAATCTGTCTCTATTTAAAGGCTATTTAGTCAAGGAAATAAAAAAGTAACTTTGACAGGGTTGCATATATTTTACATGGCAAATCTGTGACTTAAACCTGAGCTATCGTACCTTGCTCTTATTGAAAAGCCATTTTGTTTCTCTACTATTTCTCACTCCTAATAAGCTTGCACAAAGTTGCACCTGTAAATAAACTACTAAATAAAAGAAATCAACTGGTAACTCAAAGGGAAAAAAAATCAAGTCATAGTGTCTACTTGTTTCTGTATTGACTAGCAAAATAGTTTACCAAAGAGAAGTTATCATTAACACATTTGTGGGTGGGAATCATATAGAGGCTCTCTCAGTTTCTACTGTTGAGCCATTTGGGGGCAAAGGAAATATCTGAATCAGAATATCTTTATATTAGCTTTCTTTCCAAGGGCCTCAGCTTGTTTTTATAGTCTTTTTAATTTACAACATTAGTGATTGTTATTTCTTCAATAACAGAGCAAAGCTTTGTTTGGAAGAGTGTGCAAGCAAGAATGAACAAGTTGCATATCTCTGTATACCATCAACACAGTTTAAGTATATTAACCAGTAAGAAACATGTGTTAAACTAAATAGATATTGTATATGGAAAAGCTGGGTAGGCCACTCTGGAGAACCAGAATCTAGACGATAACATATAATAAAAATATTTACCATCTAGACATCCATTGATAATATTGGTGAACAAAAAGGGATATCTAAATCATTGTTGATATCTGTCCTCCAGCCAAAGACCTTTAGAAACATAACTGTAATTAGGGCTTATTTATTAGATCATGTAATAATTCAGAGCTCACACTTTGGGAATAAGGGTTTTAGAAAAGACTAAGAAAGCATCGTTTTTATGTAGGTAATTTTGGAGTGGAGTTAAGGAAGTGAAGCTTTGCTGTGGGTTTTATCTGGTCAGAAAGAAGCAGTGAATACATAATTAGGTATGTAAATAATGTTTATGTAGAAAGAAGGAGGAATCGAACTCAGCGAAAAGGAAAAGTCAGGAAGCATCAATCACCTGTGACTCAGCAGTCATAGGGACAGGGAGCTGTTTGGCATATTTGTAGTTTAGACAATGATCTTCATTTCTGTTTGTGATCAACCATAACTACAGTCACAGTGGCTTTGTCTGATGTTGTGTTCTGTGAAATGGTTTATGCTCAACAAGAGCACACCACAGTGTAGATGAGAATGCCAAGACAGTCTGCCAAATGAAGCCCTGGGAGCTGACAGTTCCAGACAGCTGCAGTCCTCATGGGTTCTTTTTCCTTTTAGTAAAACAATAGAATGAGTAGGTAAAAATGGTGAAATACTATTAAAAGAGAACTCAACATTTTACTCTGAAACTTACTGAGAGTATAATTAAAAAGATTTTCTCTGATGAGCAATAGGTATAATGATGATTTCCAATTTCTTACTTGGTAAAGGAGTATAAAAGTCAGTAAAAAGAGGAAACAAAAAGTAATGAATGGTTTAAATTTGAATTTATTCTAAGTTTTTCTTTACCCCTCAGCTCATCTCTTCATATATATGAGCTGGTCATTTTATTGTCATCATTATTTGTGAAAATTTTTCAAGATCTATTTTTTTCAATTGCTTGAAGCACAATATTGGCAGCAAGTCTCTATCCTTGGTATTTCTATAGAGATTTACAGCTTAATATTGCATTGCATTTAAAAAATGTCTGCACAAATTATTTTTTATTTTTTTCTAGATAAAATGTCCTGAGTTATTTACCCCGTGAATATATTCTGACTTGCATCAAACAAAAATTGTTCTGACATTGTTTTCTTTTTTTCAATTGTTTTTTTTTTAAACTCATTCCACCCAATGACTATATAAGTCATCAAATTCTGCTCAAAGTTATCATGAGGAGTTATTTTTATTTGGCTCCCAGTATGAAATTATTCCCCTCATGAGTACCTTTATTTTCTTAACTATGTACCTCGAGTTTAGTAGTTCCAAAGTATTATCTTTACTCAGTAAATGGGAAATATTCCTACCAAAGGTATCTCTTTTAGTGCCATTTTTGTCCCTGAATTATTTTTGGTCTTTTTTTCTTTCTTTTTTTTTTTTTTACAAAGGTTGAGAAAAAAGCATTTTTTTTTTATAAAAACCCAATTTGTATTCTTACTCCATCATTTTAGTCAAAGGATTTATATTAAGCTTTGCAAGAGTAAATACTAAAGTATATACTTATCTTATATTTGTATATGCACACATACACAAAAAAATAAATGTGTGATATATCTACAAACTTGTATAGATATGATTCACTTTTTGTATGTTGGTATGTTGCTTGGTCTTGTTGCTTACATAACATTTATGGAGTATCCATCATTATAGTTTTTCATTACAGTTTGTATCTGACTGTATTCTGACTCCTGATGATTTTATCACTAGAGGAAGAAGCTGTCACTTTTTTTCAGTTGAAGATGATGACTGATTGGCACATGTCAAAATGCAAACAAATTCAACTGAGAATAAGCTTTCACTAGGATAGCAGGAAATTGTGTATGCATATGTGTGTGTGTGTGTGTGTGTGTGTGTGTATGTGTGTGTGTTTGTGTGAGAGAAGGGATCTGACTGATGATCTTTTAGCATATGTTCTGCTCTCAAGGGAAAATAACATTTAAAAAGTAAATCCTTAAAAAAACTTATGTTTATCAATATTTTTTAAAAAATTTCTTGACTTTTAAAGGGAATAGAGAGGATTTATATCCTTCACTTCATTCCTATAAAGAATATTTTGTCAAAGAATAAATGTTTTAGTCTGCTATCTCTAGTATCTAAGATCACCTGCAGTATATTGGAATATTATTTCTGATATTTTGGGGTCTTTTTCCCTACACTATTCTACTAAATCTTTGATATTCTGACTTCTGATGCTTTTTTTAACTTTCATTATTGTTATATTCTCATTACATTAAATTATAAAATTTTAACTAATAAAAAAGATATTAACACTATAAAAACTATACACATTGTACAAAAGGAAAGTACTGTTTTCAAGGTCAATGTTTCCCAGGAAATGCCTCTTGTAACAGAAAGGAAAGAGAGTGCTGGTCCAAATAAGTGTTGGGCTACTATTTCTTGTTACCTTTCTGAAGTTAGGTTGTAGCTAGTCAAATATTACACCAAAGATTATACAGGCGTACTACATTAAAGCTTAGACTCTCAGAAAATTATGCTTCACAAAACCTGTTTCTTTCTTTCTTTTTTTTTGAGAAGTAATGAAAAGAAATAAAATATAGGCTTTACTAAAGCATACTTTAAAGACACATGTAACTACTGAAATCCTCTATTTACAATAATTTCAAGATATATCTATATAGTTATATTTTGTTTTAGCATGACAATTTAAAATATCAAACAAGACAATGATCTTCTATCTCCTATTGTTAATCTATGAAGAAAATCAAAATTAAAACAGAAGAAACACACCGTTTAATGATGGTAGGACTAGGAACTCTGGCACAAAGTTTCGTAGCATCTACATCAATCTGTATAAGACTAAATTCATTAAGATAAGGATCAAACTAATTATAAGCAGATACTGTGATATTGATATGTTAGTATTTATGTGTAAAATAGGCTTTTGGGATAGTTATTCTAAGTAAACAACTGGACATATAACCATACAACGTTTCTGGCAAACTATTGTATGTAAATAAAATTAGCACTTTCTCACAAATAAATTTCTTAATTTCTAGTAGTTTTTCAAAATAGTTTTATGAATCAGTCTTAAGTTTTCAATTACAATATTTCATTTTAATGTATGTTTTTAACTAATGTTAATCATAAATAAACATTCCATCAGTGTAGTATTGCAACAAATAATTTAGATGTTATACCAGATCATCGTGCCCTGGTTTTCCAAATGGGTGCTTGTGGTCTCTAGATGAGAAATAAATTGACCATCTGTTGCCCTGATCTATCTGTTATTTTGACTTCAGGCATTGTGATTGTTGAAAACTTTCATAAAAAGTATATGATAATTTATTACTTTAGCTTGATAGTTAACATTCTTAAACATTTTATTCCCAAGCCTAGTTCTTATATATTTTAATCTAAAATCCTTTTATAATGATAATTAAATATTCAAGTCAGTTTACAATCAAGTAACTGTTATCTCCAGAAGCACAATCACATTTATAATACTGTTACATCGTTTCTTTGCAAGACATGTTCAGAATCATTTGTCCCCTAGATACACACACGTACTTTCCTGAATAACTTATAATGTCAATCATTTCTTTTCACAAATGTTGGGCTTCTTGATTTATTCTATAGTCATGGACTTTTGCTTCTATGTAGAATCACTAACCCATGTATTAAGTCATTAAAAGACGAATCTGTCATTTCTAAGGATAAAAAAAATGACATTTGAATTAAAAAAAGAAAAAGAAGTTAGGTCAAATACAGGCCAAGGAAAAGGCCCAAAGGAAAATATTCTTCAGCTTTCCTTTAAGATGTTAATCTGAAAATAAATTAAAATATTTCTCATTCAATCTAAACTATTTTACATGTTAATTTTACATGTGAAAATGACAGTAGTTTGCCTACTAGTTTTGCAACTATTGCCTTCCTATGTAAATATTTTCATTACTAATTAGATTAGGAAATGATTTATAGTATTTACAAAGTTCATAAAAATGTCACCATCTATCTGGTAAGCCCATTATATATGTTCTTTCTCCATTATAATCCTCCTCTAAACTTACTGCCTCATTTTATCTAACAAAGATTTCCTTGGTCCATGACAATTAGGTTTGCCAATCTTATCACCTCTAAATATAATATATCTTCACTCACCAATATCTGTTGTTTTAGAGCATGTTTAAGAAGACTTACCACCTCGTGTCTTTCAGTGTTGAGGAAGAAATTGGGTGTATTAGCTAATATAGACACTATATTTCATCTAAAATTATCTTCATTATAAATTTCATCCAAGAACACAGGAAAATTTATCTTGGATCCAATAAAGCTTGAACTTTAAGATTTCATATTAGACTAATTTTTCTGAAGAATTTCGTATTTAAAAAACAAACACACACACACACACACACACATGCACAAATTGAATCAGTAATCAGTAAATTATTTTTCTTCATTTTTGAAGACCTCCCAAATTGGACAGATTTTAGGTAGCACAAAACCTATACCTGCTCCTGGTAAGAAAGAATAATTAAATCTCCATATTGCTGGAGAGAGACAGAGAGAGAGAAAAAAAAGAAAAAGAAGAAAAAGACACCTACTCCTACTTTCTGAGGTTTTCCAATCTCAAATCTTCATTTATTTCCTGAACACAACTTTGAAACTTTAGACCTTAGACTTGGAGATTTTCTTTAAGTCCAACAACTAAGGTAAAGCAATTTTTATTTCATGTTTGCCTGTTGAAAACTCTAATCTGAATTCTAACTTGATTTTCAAAATTCTATGTGCATGAGGATAATGTGTTAAATGTTAAATAAGTATTAATATATCAAGTAAATAAAACATCTAGTGTTGCAACATCACAAATAGGTAAGAATGAATTATTTAATACTATGTAAGGTAAATTAGGACAAATATACTAAAAAAACTTTTATGAATTTTAAAGTTAAACCTGAAGAAATAGAACAATGAAAACTGAAAAAACAAGTATATGTAAAATCTTGCAAATTATTTTTTATTTTCTGACTATTATTCTGACTAGATAACTTTCAAGTTTGAAGTTTGATTAGAAAATCAACAACTCTGTAGAATTAATGGAGGTCAGGGTCTATTATAATAATTCATCTGAGAAAACAAACTTGTCATTAATTTTCTCAGGTAAAAAGAGTAAAAATCAAATGGGTAAAGATAAAGGACTTAAATGGCATCATAAAGAGTAGACCACTGCTCATTATAAAAGAATTGCAGTAAAATCAGGTCTGATTGTAGGTTGTCAGTCTGAACCACTAGGTCTCATTAGGATTCCCTGAAGGCAAAGAGCCTGCTACTTCCAGTTTCTTCTCTCTGGGTAGCCTCGAAGACAAGTGACAGAAAATCAGATCAGCCAATCAAAATGTCAGAGACTCTTGATTTTGCTGGTTTCATGCTGTGCACATAGTAGGCACTCACTAAGCTTTTGAGTGATGGATTGGCTCAGCCATATTAAGATAAACTCTGAAAGAACAAAGTTAGAATTAAGAATAAATTCATAAGCTAAAGCATAAAAACTTCTATTATGAAGATCTTCTACAAATGTGAACTTTTTTCTCCCAATCTAGTGCTTATCTATATCTTAACTTGCATATTTCAAGTGCAGTACACTTTTTAAAAATCTAATCTCTGCAAATGTTGATTCATCCTATAGGAATTTGTTCAATTCTTTACGTATAGTACAACACCAGTACATATTTTCATGTTATTTTAATGCATTTGCAAGATTTACTTGTGAAATTAGGTTTCAATTTCCACAAATGCCAAAACATTTGTACTGTGTGTAAGTGTGTGTGTATGTGTTTGTGTGTGCACTTGTGTTTTTATGACAGACTGCCAGAGCAGAAGAATGATAACATGAAGTTTTTCAATGACTGCTTTTAAAATTTTATAGTGTATTTATTTCATTTATATGCATATGATGGATTCAATAACAGTTAAAATAAATAGCAGGCGCTTCTCTAAAATCTAGCAAAATGCTATTACTATTTCCATATGAAGACAGAGAAAATGAGATATAAAGTGTTTAAAGAGAAAAAAATAAAATTTTATAAATCTTTTTTGCTATTGCTGTTTTGTTAGTGCTTCTTTAAGACTAAGTTAAATATCAATAAGTTAAAACTGAAAATAAATTTATAACTTTTTAATTCCTGTAGTTTCCTCTGTCTGAATCATTGTTTTGTTTCCTGATCTCACTTAAAACACAAACAGGGAACTTCTGTTTCTTGCAGTTCAGTGGCTAGATATTCCCAAAGACCTTCTAGAGTAAACAGTTATGCACCAAATCACTACCTAAGAAAAATCTTTTAAATTTCTTCACTTGTGAAAATAGAAGAAAAATCAGAAAGCCTGGCAAGTAAGTACAATGAGAACTGGCTTTAACTAGGATTCAGGGTTCTTTGGGTAGAAGTGACTAAAAAGTTCTCAGTCAGTGACCAAATAATAAATGAGTTGGGTTCTTTCCTATGATTGCAACACATAGCTGACATCTCAACTGGAGTAGGAATAATTTAGTTTACAGAAACGTAACTGAGTAAATACCTTTTTTTTTTTTTTTTAACATGGAACATGACTAATGCATCCCAATTAAGGGATGGTTAAGACCATTCTCTCCACAAAAAGCATCCCAATTCCAAAGATGAATTTAGTTTCTCTTTACTCTTTGCATTTGTAACACTTTTCAAAATTGTCTATATATCCAACTGTAGTAATTGTTTACAAAGCTGAATACTATACCAGTATAATGAGACTCTTGAATAGTGACCTAATTTGTATTTATTTATATCTTATAAGTTTGGAAAACCAATATATTATATTTTCACATTTTATGGAGGCATTTTTTGGGTAAATGAAATTAGTGAATATGGTACTATGAACCCCCATACACACAAGAGTTAAGGTCAGTAATCCCAAATATCTATGATATTTAGTATCCATTTTTGAACACTAGAAGAATACCATTTCACTCCTAATAAATAAATTTAGAAACTCCAGCAATTCTGTGTATAAGAAAATCAATCTATTTGTTCTCAAATGTTCTTTTTTATATACATGTGTGTGTGTGTGTGTGTGTGTGTGTGTGTGTGTGTGTATATATATATATATATATATATATATATATATATATATATATATATATATAATTTTGTAAGTTTGGTTTGTCAGTATCCAATAAATATCCACATAAATATATTACATATGGTTGATAAATATTTAAGTCTTTTATTTCTATAATTCCTATAATCTTTTACTTCCATTGCTATGATTAAGGAGCTGTAAAATATCCTGTGGGATTTTCTACAGTTTGGATCTGTTTTACTGCATATTTGTTATGAGACTTAACATATTACTTTCTCTGTTTTATGCTTCATATAAATTTTAAATATCATTCTGAAATCAAATGATATGTAGGTTATGAGTGTCTACCTGTAATTTCAAGAATAAATAACAACCTGAATCTATGCTTATCAATATGTGGAAAGAGACAATACCATAAGAGGAAAAGAAATAAAAGGATAATTTCTGTGATAAGATCTTGTATTGTCATTTGACCATTAGAAGCATGTAAAAGTGTTACAAAATTTTAAACAAAATTGCATCAAAATGTGAAGGAAGGAAATATCCAAAACTCAGTATCAAAATTAAATAAGTAACTTTACTAGGAGAGCAACTCTTGCAAGTGATTTCAAAACACAGTAATATGTATTACACAATGAGATATAATCTAAAAAGGGAGGACATTAAAAAATATTTACACTGATTTTTGATAGATTAACTTGTAATAATTATATTTGCATAGTTGAAGATATATATTGTATGTATACATGAAAGAGTAATGTGCTTAAGCCAGTTTACATGAACTTTTAACAACTTATTAAATTTTCTGTAGTTTTGTAAGTCTAAGGTTAAATGCAGCCAATATTTTTTTGAAAAAAGAAATTTAGGTACTGGTGATTGAACCCACATCCTGACACATGCTTGGCAAACACTACCACTGAGCTTTATCCCCAACCCAAATACAGCCACTATAGAAAATTAAGTACTATGAACTTTCATTTAATAAATTATATATAATATATATGATATAATATATAATAAATTATATATACATTATTCTTAGTAATTAAATTTCTTTATATATAAATATATGTATAATTTATATATATGTATTTAGTGAAAGAATTTCAATTACATATATTATATACAATATATATAGTTATATACAACTTATATAAATATATATATTTCTCTTGAAACTACTAAGAAAAAGTGAAAATATTTTACTTATAGAATAATACAATGCTGATTAGTCTTAGAAATGTATAAACTAACAGAGTACCAAAATAAAAATAGTCTTTGATTTTTATCAAATAAATAAAATAATTTTTCTAAGACTCTTGGAAAAGAAATGAAATTGAAGGGCCAAGAAAGACTTTTCAAATAAGGCATCTATAGAGTTTTCTTGTTTATTAAGAGGTAAAAAAGCATATCTTCATCATCTGCTGAAAGATTATATACAATGCAAAGAGGTGGAACATCTCTGTTGTGGAACATCTCTGCTGTATATCTACTTACATATCTTCTTTTCTATTTTCCTGTGCAGGAAGAATAAAGTTTTATTATATGGCAATTACATGACAAGGTGGTAAATACTCAGAAACTCATAATTTCTTATGAGTTTACTACATTTTCGTACACTTTATAATCATAAGGGAATTTATACCTCTTGTGCCTATATAGTGAAAATATTATATGGATTCATGTGCAATCACATGGCTTTCTCCTTTTTAAATTATTTTTTAGTTTTAAATGGTCACAATCAATCAATCTATCTATTTATATGTGGTGCTGAGTATCGAACCCAGTACCTTATATATGTGAGGCAAGCACTGTACCACTGAGCTACAACCCCAGTCCTCATAACAGAGCTTTTCTGAAGTAAGAAAAGTACTCTCTCCATGGCCTGAAGTCAGTAATGAAGAGTAATTACTTCCTGGACTTCAGAAAATTCTACACTCAGAGACTTTTATTTTTCCAAGAAATACATTGTTACCCACTGACCAGATTAGGGCACTACTGTATTCATGTGCAGAGATTCATAATGATAAGTAAAATAACTAAATAAGCTGTGTGTTATTCAGTTTTTCATGGCTGTGACCAAAAAAACCCACAAACAAACAAACAAAAACAGGAACAACCTAGAAGAGGAAAAGTTTTAATTTTGTGTTCTTGATTTCAGGATCAGTCCACGGCCAGCAGACTTCACTGCTCTGAGACTAAGTTGAGACAGAATATCATTAGAAAGGGCTTGGTAGAAGAAGTTGTTCTACTCTTGGTAGACAGGAAGCAGAGAGAGCACAAAGAGCTAGTGACAAAATATGCAATCCCCAAGAAACACCCACAGTTATCACTTCTTTTAGCCTTTCCCCAGCTGCCTACAGTCACCAACCACTAACCCACTCAAATTATTAATTCACTGAATTGATTAGCTGATTAATTAATTGATGAGTTTACAGTTCACATAATGCAAAAATTTCAATCCTTGCATTGACACAGGACCTTTTGGGGACATCTCATATCCAAACCATAATAGTGAGTGTAATTTGTAACCAATATTTGCCAATCTAGCCAAACATATGTAAATACAAAATCAAAATATAATAATCCCAAAATGTAATTAGAAAAATACATATGCACCTATGATATATTCTTACTCTCTAAAAAAATTATATATTTACCTGTCAGTTTCCCTTGAAATTGCTAGAAACAATAAATAATTAAATTGTGGTGAGAAACTCTGGTACCCAGAATGTGTTTTCTAAAACCATATAATTAATAAGAATCTAGTCTCATAAGAAAAATAACTGATTCCAGGACTGGAATAAAAATATGTGGAAGAATAGGCTGTAACATATTATTATTATAAGATAACATGGAAGCTATGAAGACTAACAGGCTCATATTAAATTAAAGAACAATCATTTTCATAGACTCCTTTGATCAAAGATGAGACAATATTGTCAAAGTCTGCCAGCATTATTTATATCAATAGGTTATTTTAGATCATTCACATCATTGGTACATATTGTTCATTGTATTACTTGGTAGGTTACAGATATAACAATATTATGCAGCTTACTTCTAAGTTGCATACCAAGTTGCAATGTTAGGAGCTTTGTGTAGCTCTCAAGAAAGTGCATTGTATAAAGATACTGTTATGTGGACAGGTTTAGGATGTGGTTTTCTAACAAGAGAGTTTATTGCCAGGAGCTATGTGCCTGAGCTCAAGTTGGAGGCTGATAAGACTCTACCATAGAGAGTCCTCATGAAGGACATTGCTACAGCAGCTAGGCATAGCATATGTAATAGTTATCTTACTATTTCTTAGGAGAAACAGCAGGGCATTCAAAGGATGGGAAACAGAGTGCCAGTTACTCCCCTGCACCCAGGAGTTTGCTCACCAAAGGAACACTTCTCTATATTTCCACAATCAGAATCCCTACACAATATGAACATCAAAATTACTGCAATGGTTTAAAATGTTATCAAATATGATAACATCCTTAGATTCATACATACAATAAAAACTATTTTCCATGACTTTGGAACCAGTTATACTTATCAATATATTTATTGTATCTGCATAGAGATACATTTTCTCTGTGTCCTTTACTCCTTTATTACATACATATGTGGTTGAACATTCTCTCTCTCTCTCTCTCTCTCTCTCTCTCTCTCTCTCTCTCTCTCTCTCTCTCTCTCTTTCTCTGTCCAATTCTTTTTTTGGATAAGGGAGCAAACAATGTCTTACTTCTAAATTGTTAAATGATTTTATTTTTTGCATTTTATTTATTTCTTGCATATGAACATATTGACAAATTTTATCTTATTGTCCTATGTAAATAGTAGGATGCACAAACATACTGATACTTTAGTAAATAATTTTTTGCATAATAATTGACAGTTCAAGCTAGGAGAGACTCATTTTGGAAATTGGATCGATTTCCAACATGCAGCAGAAAATAATTGGCTGGTAGAATTAACTTGCTGCCTACTTGAGGCAGATCTTTCTGGACTGTAAAAAGATGGGAGGGATAAACTTCATGGATGAAAAGAACTAATGACAACATTATCAGTCAATATGAAGATAACCCCAAGCATCACTGGCATGGTAAATTATAAATAAAAAAATATAGCACCTGCCATAGAAAAGCTAATGGAGCAGATCTTTAAAAAGTAGAAGCAGCCTTAGGTGGTGGTATTTGTTCAGTCTGTACCCAGAGTGTTCAGTTTTTCTTTGAGAATACATTGATTAACTAGAAATGCCTTGATTGAAGGAAGGGAGCCTTTAACATTGATAATGAATAGGCTTCAAGCTGCTGCTCTAATGTTCTAAGTCCTCGGTTTATCTTTGTTTCTAGTGGTGTGACTCTAAATCAAGATTAAAAAGCAACTCAACATGAAGTAAAATAAAAAGGAGGTCATTTAATCACCCCGTTAGCTTCAAATGATTATTGATTCTTGGAGGTGATGTCTAATTCTGCCAGAAAATCCATTTCAGTAATGATTACTACCTCAGTTTTATCTATGATCCTGGAGGTTATTAAAAGTGGAGGTCTCAAGAGAAGTATACAATTTAAGCCAATAATATCATATTTCACTTTTTTATGAGAACAGAGTTTCAA
Source organism: Spermophilus citellus (assembly GCF_964194105.1). Taxonomy (NCBI): domain Eukaryota; kingdom Metazoa; phylum Chordata; class Mammalia; order Rodentia; family Sciuridae; genus Spermophilus; species Spermophilus citellus. Next base: position 103,547,268 of record NC_138186.1, on the reverse strand, counting down.
GTTCTACCCTACAACCTATTATAGAATCAGAGTTTTCATTTAGAAATATTTACTTCACAAGTCTAATTATTATATGCAGTCCTTTGGGAAACAGTAACATATTGAAATACCTGATGGATAAATATCAAATACAGTGGATAGTATTGAACCTATTGTTTCTCATTGCCACAGATACACAGCAGTCAAGTATTATACCTACAAATATGACTTTACTATATTGCCTTTTATTTACTCGAATTACTTCATAGTCACACCTTAAATTCTGTTAGAACCCCAGTTTTGTGAAAATAGTGAAGAGGAAATTCCAAATATACTTGAAATAAATAAATACAGATAATATAAATGTCTCTAATGCATAAATAACTAGAGTGATGATAACCCCTCATATAGAACTTGTTAAGGGTGAGGTACAACCAAATCAGAGATTTACTTCTTTGGGCATGTCTACATTTGTAGTTGTTTAGAGAAATCAGGCAGAATAAAAGACGGGACATCTACAGAGCATAATCTTAAAAAGTGATGTCTCAAAGCTTGAATTTTTTGTTTAAATTTTATTGAGCTGCAAGCCAGGATAGACCTAACAAGTGAACTAAATCTCATGCAGAAAACAAGATAATTTTGAAAGTAGAATTATTATATATTTGGTAGCAACTGAACATTGGACATAGGTAAATGGAAGAATGCAAGTTGATTATCATTAATAAAATAATTAATTGGCTGATTTTTAAAGATAAGATTGAATACATAAAAGGGACAATTGATACAAAATTATGAGCTCAGCTTTGATGAAAATAAATATGAATTCTAAGTTTTAATTTGTAACGTCATTGACAATATCATTTTCATAAAATAGGTTAGGACAAAATTAGAAATTGTGGTTAAATTTATATGTAATCATGACCCAGAAAAGACTTTTGAAGAAAACAGTAATACAACAGGAAAGGAAATGGTGAGTATAGAAGTAATTTTCACTTCCTTGTATCTTTAAATTATGAGATACCAAACTGTGTTTCAATAAGAGCTTAATCTTATTAAATATAATAAATGTATGACTAAAACTCAGTTATAGAAAACAGTATATAAAGCATTGTATAATAAAACAAAATGGATAAATTCTAAAATAACCCTACCAAATTCAAAATTTTTGTAATACTAATTAGGAGACTAGAAAGTATTTACATGAAATGATCTGTTCAAAAATATGTGCTGTCAAATGTTTCTGATAAGAGTTGATTCAGTTAATTTGCATATTACTCCTTCATGGTATTTTCATTAGAATCAGGAGAGATCATTACAAAAACAAGTAAGTAAAATGTTAAGCAAATATTATAAGCACAATGTAAAAATTAGGAAAGAATGGTACATAGATACTTAGATACTACAAGTTTACATAGAATGATTAGGGACAGTGTCACTGAGATAAGAACATCTTTCTTCATGTTTAATAACATAAAAATGAAATTGCTTTCCAGGAGGCCAGATTTATACAGATTATTAATTAATGAAATCTTGCTGTATGATCATCATATTCATATTTAAACTTCAAAATCCATTTTTATTTCTTTCCAGTAATTACAGAAAAGACATTTCAAAATTGTATGTGTGTGTGTATGTATGCATGTGTGACATATGTGGTATTTTATTTTGCTCTTAATTACTCTTTTGTTCTTGAACAAAAATTGAGCACATGTTCATTTGTTTTAAATTGAGTATATGCAAATATTCACCTTAAGTTTAAATTTTTGTAACCCTATCCCCCAGTTTAAGAAAATAAGCCTGGCAAATAGACTTTTACATAATTACTTTCTATCACATGCATGTAATATTCTTCATGTATAAAAGGATACTTATGCTATTTTTGGAATATTGAAACTTGCTTGCCTTTCTAAGAAAGATTGACTTATTCTTCTATCTGGATTTACAGTTTCTTGTGGTATCTTCTAGCCTTACTTTGGCATGGACCTCATCTGTACTGGGTGGTGATGTGTCTTTAAATGTCTGACAGGGTGGCATCAGGGGAGGACTTGGGAGAATCAGGGCTTTTGCTACATTTGGCATCCAGAGGCCATCCGGGAAGCAATAACTTAGCACACCAATCCCTGGAAACCATGATGGTATCAACAGAGCCCCAATAAAAAGACAGAACTCCCACATTCACCCAATAGTGATAAGGGCAGCCCCCTTCAGGTAAAAAACCAGAACTTATGCCATCTTCTGAGAATAATGAGTTGGTACTACTTTCTTCCTGCTATGTTGGTTTCAGGAAAAGCTAGGTGAATTAGACAATGTACATATGACCCAGAATCTCATCACAATATCCAAGATACCCAGCACTCAATAGAAAATCAATTGTTATACCAAGAATAAAAAGTACTCAAACTAAAGTTTTAAAAATCACTAGATGGTAATGGAGAATACTTAAATATCAGAATAATACAATAAAGATTTTAAACCAGTCATAACAAAAATGCCTTAGTGACCCATTTTAGACATATTTAAAGCAATTGGGAAAATAGAATCTCCGCTAATAAAGTCTATGCAAAAAAATACAAGATAGACAAATTGAATACACATTTTATATCTAAAGGATATAATGTCAAATGTTTAAAGATTAGTAGATGGGTTAGCCAAACAGAGTTGACTGAGTGACCAAGTAATAAATGTAAGATAAAAAATAGAAATTAATTAACTCACTAGTAAAGAAAAGTTCAGAAATCTAGCTACAGCATTGGCCAAACTTGTGTGAGGGCTTCAGTTTGATCTTCAGCCCCACAAAACGAACCAAAGCAAATAGCTTTCAAACAAAAATAGAGGGGGGGGGGGAAAGTAAACTAAAAGTTTCAGAGACCCATGGCACTATATGAAATATCTAACATTTATGTTGTCTGAATTCCAGCAGGAGAGCAGGAGGAGGGGAGAACTGGAAAAGTCTGACAACTTTCCAAATTTGACAAAAACTTACAGATTCAAGATGCCACATAAACCCAAATAAATCCACACTAAAGCAAATATTGAAACTCAAAAAAAAAGACAAAAGGAAAATCTTGAAAGTAATAAAGAAGTGATGATGCCCTACCTGTAGAGGAAAAATAATTGAAATGACAGTGGATTCTCATCAGGTATGGAAACCAGAAGAAAGAAGCACACTTGTACTCAAGTACTGATAGGAAAGACTGCCAACTCAGAATCTTATATCCAGTAAAATATTACTCAAAAATGAAGGCATTATCCAGACATTTTCAGATGATGGGAAATCAGGAATAGATTGCCAAAAGTTGTAACCCTTGAAATGACTATAGGAACTTCTCTAAATAGAAAGGAAAATTTCAAACACACAGAAAAACAAAGAACATAATAAACAAAAGGATAAATGCAGTAGGCATTCCTTCACTTCTCTAGTTTTATATTGGATGATGATGAGAACGTGATGATCATTTATATTACAAAGGGTGGAATGCAGAGAGATTTAATTCAGGTGAGATTTTTTATAATTCTCTTGAACTAGCAAAATAATAACAGAAAATGATCGTCAGTTGTATGTTTGTGTGTGTACACATACATGTGTGTATGTATATATCTCAAAATAGAAAACAACCGTTGCTAATATAATACTAATTGATACACTCATAAATAGAATGCATAATTCAAAATGGAATCTGAGTCATAAGTAATCCTCAGGGATCCAGAAAAAAGAAAATAGAACAAAACAAAACAAAAAAAAACAACAAACAAACAAAACCCCAAACAGAAAATAAAATGTAATGACAACTGGTTCTATTTATTGCATGTTGCAAAAGTATACACCATGGTAAAATAAGCACACTAGAAATTTTCAAACCAGAATATGAAACATATCAATATAAAATACGTTTATGAAGAATTCATCTTGGAAAGATGCCTGCTGTTGCCCTAGAACTTTTTAGAATTATTCTTTGGAAACTCTCTCAACAACTTGTCACAAGGCAATATCTGAACCTTTTTAATAATATTTAATTTTTTCACTCTAAAGGTGAATTTCTGATGAAATGGTTCAAAATGATTTCATTTAAATGGAATAAATGTTTATTTTTATCCAAGTCAATAAACAAGTTTCCACATGGTTTTAATGTGAAAACAATATTTATTTGTAAGAATAAGACTGATATCTTGCCCAGCTTGTCATTAGTTTTTGAAAATATATCTAAAGAGCATATTAAAATATCTTGAAAATGTGCCATATAAAACATGTACAGTTTTTGAAGGTATTGGGTGTATAAGTTCCAGTATGCTTTATGAATAAAGTTTTACTTCTTAGCATAAAAAAGAAAAAAGAGAGAGAAAGAGAAATAATTATGCATTAGTATCTCACTAAATAATAAATAACTAGCAAATAAACATGTGAAATAATATTGGACTCATTAGTTGTTAGAGAATTGCAAACATAAGCCACAGTGAGATATCTCTATGCACTTATTTCAATGGCTAAAATTGACAAAAAAAAGAGAAAAAATATCTAATGCTTGTAAGGTGGAGAAAAATTGGATCACTTACACAATGTTGGTGTGATTAAAGTAGCAAATCACTTTATAAAAAAGTGTAGTATAGTCTCATAAAAGTAAGCATGCAACAACATAAATACCTAACAATTATACTCATGACCATTTATCCAAGAAAAAAAATGAAAAGTTATGTTCACAAAATCCTACAGACAAATATCTGTAGCAGCCTTACATATGATAGACCAAATCTTAACCAAACTAAATGTTTTTCATGAGGTCCAATATTGGTACATTAATATCATAGAATATTGCTCAACAATAAAATATATGAACTAGTGATACAAAACCTGAACAAGTCTTCAGAAAGTTACTTGAATAAAAATACCATTCCAAAAGGTTACACTTTATTTAATTTCATCTATATAAATTTTCAGATGATAAAATTATGGAAATAAAGAATGATTAGTAGTTTCCATGGGAGTGGGAGGTGAACGTGATGGGTGTGGATACAAAGAACAACATAATAGATCTTTGTGGTGATGAAAGAGTTTTGTGTATTGATTCAAACAGATGTTTAACCTAGTTGTAATATCATACAAATTTTCAAGATGTTTATAAGAAAAAAACTGTCTAAAGGTGGTACAATTTTGTTGTTGTTGTTTCTTTCAACTTCATGTCAGTCTCCAAATGTCTCAAAATCAAAAGTTTTATTAAAAAATAAGTAGACCCTGCAGGACACAGTGATGCACATCTGTAATCCCAGTGGCTCAGGAGGATGCTGAGCAGGAAGATCACAAGCTAGGCACTAAGCAACTCAGTTAGACCCTGTTTCTAAATAATATACAAAAAAAAAAGGGGGTAGAGAGTTTCTGGGTTAAATCCCTGGTACCTGACCCCCAACCCTACTTTGCTCAAGTAACAACAATGAAAAGTCATTGTAACAACTGGGCAAGAGAAAATAACCATATTCTAGTCTCTATCCATTTGAGTCTTTTAAAGATAATGTTCATTGACTAACATAACTTGACTGGATTATTCAGTTACCTATTTATAGATGGCATAAATAATTTACTGTATAATTATGCTTAATAAATGTGCTATTATTTTATACTTTTAGTTTTCTTGTTTCTCACTTTTATCTTGTTCAATGGATAAATTCTTAAAAATTGTTTGAAACTGCCATCATAAAAGTTTTTGTAATGATTTCAACTTGGAAAATTATGCAACAGAGTATGTATGTATATGTATGTGTGTGTGTGTGTGTATATATATATATATATCCTCTGTGCTTTGGTGTGCCAAGTGATATATTCCTGTTTAGGAGAATAACACTAAAATTCTGACTGAAAACTCTGTACCTGTATGTTCATATTTTCTATCACAGGCTTCCTTACTTTATTTATCCCTCTTTCCCTCCCTCTCTCTCTCTCCCCCAGCTTCCTTCCTTCCTTCCTTCCTTCCTTCCTTCCTTCCTTCCTTCCTTCCTTCCTTTCTTCATTTCTTCCTTCCTTCATTTATACAATTTGTATCTGATGTTTTCCTGAATAATAAATTGCCAATATATGGTGAAATTTTACTGAGTTCATTTAATCTATCTGGTGTTGGTAGGGCAGAGATATTGATCTGGAAGTTTCTTCTTTTACAGGCTGTAAGGCATAATATATTTTTATTAACATTTCCAAGACCATTCACTAATCTATTTTATGTTACTTATTCTGGAATTTTAAAAAATGGAATTACATCATATATGATTTTAATTTTTTACTTATATCTTAGACTCACTACAATTATATTAAGATTTATCCATGTTATATCATATATGAAGAATTTATTCCTTTTTTTAAAGAGAGAGAATTTTTTAATATTTATTTTTTTTAGTTTTCGGTGGACGTCTTTATTTTTTTCTTATTTTTATGTGGTGCTGAGGATCCAACCCAGTGCCCCGCGCATGCCAAGTGAGCACTCTACCCTTTGAGCCACATCCCTAGCCCTATTCCTTTTGCTGATGTTTCAATAGTGTATTAAATTTTAATTATTCACTATACTGACAAGCTTTAATTTGTCTATGAATCACCTATTAACAGACATTTGGATATTTTCCAGTCTGAGTAATCTAAAAGAGTTTTATTAATATCATTTAACAGTGTCTACATGGACACTGTTTTTCCCGTTGGAAAATACATAGGATTGGAACAGGGCGGTTATATAGTAGGAGTATGTTATTCGAAGTGATCATTCCATTTCATAGGTTAACTGGCAAATTATGAGAATCTCAATTCTTCTACATCCTTAAGACTTTGGGTAGTCAGTTATCTTTGAATTTTCCATTATAATCAGTATGCAGTTATATGTCATCAAGGTTTAATTACATTTTGCTAATGATTAAAAATATTAAGCATCTTTCAATGTGAATATTTACCATTTGTGTATCTATCTCCATTGGTTATGTGTCTATTCCTGCATTTGCTCATTATAAATGTTGGGCTGTTAATTTTTATATTAAGTTTTGAGAATTATGTATATATTCTATATTCAGGTTATTTTTAAGATATACCACTGCATATATTTGTCTCCAAGAACATGGCTTTACTTTTTATTCTCTTTAAAGTGGTTTTTGGAGATGACAAATCCCTATTTATCAATCTGTCCTTTGGTGGATTAAACTTATAGTGTTTTCTATAAGAAATCTACCTTAAATTTTGTTTTTTTCTTTCTGTGTTTTATGACAGAATTGTGAAGTGCCTGAGATTTTAACTGACCTGTAATCTACCAAGATAGCCTGCCACATGCAACTCATATATGCTGGCAGAAAACAAGAGGCCTGTTGTTCAAAGACAAAAACCTTTGTTATTCATGGCACAGCAAGTAGCAAGAGCCTTTGTTTTCCTTGCCACAGAAGCCCTAGATCTTCAATGTGAAAGTGATCTCATAGGATGCTAGATGTAATGTGAATTTTTGCCATAGCTGAGATATCTTTTATAGGAGTCTCTGCTTATGTTTTTACCTCTTTATGAAAAAGCAGTATACTTAGGTTATCATGGGGCTCATCTTACTTGTTTCCTAAAGATTCAAAATGTTCTTCATTGACTGAAATTCAGCATCTTATAAGCTGCTATTTCGTATATTCTCTTGACTTTGAGGTATTTTAGTGTTTTTTTTTTTCTGCCTTTCTACCTTGGTCAAAAGTGAGGGAATGGTTTCAAAATTTATGTGACTGTATGGAAAGTGTCATCAACCAAAGTGTGTGTGTGTGTGTGTGTGTGTGTGTGTGTGTGTCTGTGTCTGTGTGTCAGTGTCTCTGTATGTTTTATGGTAATAGAGTATCTCAATTTTTCTAGTATGAAGGATTTTTCTGGGGTGCAAAAATTTTAGTGCAAAACCAGGAGAGTCACATGCTAACAGGTAGAATTGATCATATCAGTTTCTGTGTATCTGTATATTATTTTATATTTGGTGTACGTGTGCTTAAGGGAGTGCAAATGATTAGGCTTCTTTCAGTAATTCTCGTAAGGTTGCTTATAGTACTTACACATGAGCTTTGTAACTGAAATTTCTGAGAAATTTCATTATGATTTGTTGTGCCTTTATCTTATTTAAGTCAATCAAATTTAATAAATATGTATAGAAAATAATAAATATGTATAGCAGATAAGATTGATAATTTCATGCCTTTTCCTCACAACCATAACCTTTAAATGAGCTGTGGTACATTACATAAGAACTTCTTTAACCTGTCTTATTCATACATAAATCATGGTGAAACAAGCTTGTTGTATTAGAAATTAGTCAACTCAGTTATCTTAAACCATGCAGATCAAAGAACACGTTTTTTTAATGGAATGTAATCACTTAAAAAATAATGTTATTATATTTTGGTTAAATAGTAGTCATAATATAATAATATAACAATATATTATTATATTTTATAATATAATAATATAACAATATATTATTATATTCTGTTATATTCACAATATAATTCCTACTTTACTGTTGTGTCAGAGTGAAGCAAAATCTTATGTGATCAGCAGGTGTGTGATATCTGATTTAAATGATCACTGTACACTATTTCATAATTTACAGTAAATTATGAAACAACACCTCCACTTTTATAAGGTAGATTTCATGGTCACTATTAATCAAAATACTATTTGTTTGTTAATGTCAAATCCCATTATATTTTACATTTCCAGTACATTTCATAAAATTGCTATTGTCACTATAGAGGGAGAGAAAAGGAATCTCAGCTTGTAAATTGAGAACACGAAATTAAGTTAATGCCAACCAATCCCATGATATGTGATTAGGTTGAAGAATTTTCAAGGACCCAACTCAAAGCTAGCAGAAGATTTCAAATTGTCAGTTAATTCACTGTCAGACTTACTTCCTGTTAATACCTAGCTACCTGAGTAGATAGGTATTCTTGGCAGTGAAGAAATGTTTCATACATTTAAAAATTTACATAAACACTTTTTTTTAGGAATCTAATGTCTCCTGAATTACAGAACTTAATTTTTAAACACTAGTAAGTACAGTTTTCAATCATTTTTTTAGTCAGTTACTTGCTATAGTGTATTATTTCTTCATGTTATTTTCATTTAAATGCCAAATATTCCACAATTCTGTCTTATTGAAAAGGAGGATATATTATGTTAATCACTTCAATGTTATTTGCAGCAGTTCCACAACATTAAGATCTCTGTTTATCTTAAAAAAATCACAAAATCCCCTAATTGCCATTTAAAGTCTAAAAAGGTAAAGGAAATATATTTGATCATTTAAATGTGTCTCCAATATTTCTCTACCATTCAGTGGAATTTTATAACAGAAAACAGAAAATTCTGATAAGACTGAAGGAAAGAGGGAGCAGAATTGGAGAAGACATAGAATGGAATATGATAGATTCACATTCTTTCCAATCTAGCAAAGATAAATTATGTTATGTAATATCAATAATCTATGCAATATTATTTTTCTATATTATAATGAAATAGACATGGAGCTTCTGGAATGATGTGCATGTGTCTAACTTAAGAAAGTTTATCCTCTTTATCTAGGGAACCCACCATGCACCTGTATCTGCTTATTTAATGCACAGGTGTTAGAGCATATATTTATAAGACTATCTACCAGCCTGAAGACCTTTTGTTGCAATGAGTGTAAGCCATTGTGATTATTGGTATATAAAATCCAAAGAAAGCTGTTCTCTAATTCTTTTGCCTTCCATCTGTTTGGTTGCTATGTCTCAGGTGTAATTTAGACAGGCAGATGTGCAATCTGGGAATCCATCCAAATTCATTTTATTTACTTCCTTTTTAAGGAAAGAAAAGCATTCAATATTGTCTTCAGAAAACAATTCGGTCTCTGCAAGTGTTCTGCTCAATCTGTGCTTATGTTTTATTCTCTGATCACAACATGGAAGATTTGGGTCTTAAGGCTTTGACATTGGATTTTAGTTTCCTCTCCCTCTTTTCTCACACCAGAGAGTGCTGCTCCATGGCTACATTTTAGCTCCTTATAATACATTCCTTTGGCTAGCTTAATTATGAAGGCAGTCACATAATCTGCATAATTGACTTAATAATAAATTTAAGGCTCTTTATCAAAGAGACACAACATGATATCTAGAATGATTGAAATCTGAGTAGTCCATCATGAAAATTCTCATTATGGGGGATAGGTAAGGGGAAAAATGGAGACAGATGAACTCTTTCTTATCTCTGACTTAAGATATTAGTCAGGATAGACTAGGCTATGCTGTGGTAACTACGTTAACCCCTAGATCCTAGGTGCTCCAAAAGACAAATTCTGAGCTCAGAATAATGCATGGGAATCATGAGTTGGTTCTGAAGTAGACACATCATATCATTTAACAGAAACTAAAAGTGTAATTTTCACAGAAGGAGAAGTAAACCAAATTTTTATAAATGACAATAACCTTTATTACTCTGACTACATTATTGCCTATTAATCAATTAATTGGTTGATTCTTTCACTGGTGTACTGCTTCCTATTAGGCACAGTTGCTTATAAAGTAAAAAAGAAGTCTACATCATCCATCCTCTTTAATACATACTCAAAAGAAGATATATTTGTATTAGTTGCTATAAAATTAACTATTGTACCCACACCGAAAAGTACATTCAAATGTTTGGAGAGTGAGGGTAAAAATTCAATTCCAAGTTATCACATATGTAGTTTCATTTTCAGAGGACATTGACATCACTAACTTAGTGATGCCTCACTTACTGAAAATGATAGCCAGACTATATTTGGAGAGGTCAATTGGACACATGAAAATGTGGCGGCAGATGGTGTCATGGTGTGCAGGAGATAGAGTGGTGTGAGGGGGAATACACAAATAGAAATAAAAGGATTAACTTTAGATGACAGCTGCTGGTGAGGAACTTGACAGATTTTTTTTTCTGGTGTCCAAGACTTTCAGGACACTTGTTTTTGAAATATAAAATGTGAAACCAGTTTTGGCACTTTTGATCTGTTTTGGCATCACCCAGAGGTCTTGCATTATTGTCATCAGTACAATAAGCCAGGAATTGATCCTTTGAAGTAATTGACAATTCTCTAGAATGACTGTGAAACAAGTGCTCTTGTCCCTCTGCTCTCATCTTTGTAAGTAATTTCTAAACAAAAATTCATTACGTCAACAGCAAGGAAGAAATGCAAAAAGTTTTGTTACATTTTATTGCATTAAATCTTGTTGTAATATCTTATTATAGATGCCAATAAGTGCCTTGAAATAACCCAGAACTGACATAATTTGCTAGTACAAATATGATTCATTGTTTCAATATTTATAAATTATTTTATGGTAGTAACCTAGAACACAGTAGACATAAATGTTTACTAAATATATAAAATTGTATAGAGTTTGTTACTTTTTTCTATCTTAGATTATAAGAAACTATATGGTTCTATCAAGTGTAATTTGAAATCAATAAATATTTTCATTCATAAAAAAATTCTAAAATGTTTGAAAAAGAACTTGTATAAAGGAAATTACATAAACTAAATAGGGTTTTAGTATCAATATACAGTTTAAAGGGAGCAAGTAACATTTTCATAAGAATGTAGAAAGTCGATATAAACAGAACAAGATGAAAATAATAGTTGAAAATATTTAAAGTTTTTATTCTTTTTTAAAATTTTTATCTGATATGTAAACTTTAGTGAAGAATAGCTCATGAAGGGACTGGGGATATAGCCCAGATGGGAGATTGCTTGCCCCTCATTCAGAGGGCCATAAGTTCAAACCCCCGCTCCACAAAATGAAAAAAGAAAGAAAGAAAAAAAAAAAAGAATAGCCCATGAAGAATACTTTTTGTGGATCTTCTGGAAGAAGGAAAACCAACAATAGAGTTAAATAGTGACATAATTTTGTAAACAAAGAAGATAAGTATTTATTTGCTTGATATGAGGTGTTTAGGTTTTGTGGACTGAAATCCTTTAAAAATTCATAGTGTTGCTATGTATCAATAAATACTGGTATAAATAACAAAATCATTTTATTTAAGAATTACTCTGTAGCTAAGTACAAATATAAAAAGAGAACAAATATCCAGCTCTGTATTTTCATATTAATTACAATAAATTATGATGACTCAAAAGTTGCATGGGTAAAGTCTTAGAGATCAATAGACTTAATTAACCTCAAAAAAATGTACCACGTGTTGAAAGCAAATTAAATACTAAAGTAGTCATTGGATTCAATAAGTATAAAACATATTTATTTCTTTCATATAATATTGGTTACTTATTTTTTTTCAGCAAATAATTCACTAGGCTATTCCTGCATTATAAAGAGAGATTCCCACTTGAATGGAGCTCAACAATCAATACAGTAAATTTCAAAGTTTCAGTAAAATTTTTCCTTAGCAATATTGTGACCTGAACTACTATTTTTATAATTATGGCACTTCAGAGTCATAATAATCTCTCTATGATGTTCAATTTATAAATTTAATAAATATCAACTAACCGGAAAGGGTAAACTTACACTCACGTTTAAGACTGGTCATAATTTGGAGACTGTTTAACGAAATACAGAAGATGAGTGAGTGTCTACAAAGCTTTTTGTTATTACTAAGTCAGGTCACCCTACTTTACAATTTTTCATATGATGTATTTTACAATTTTAGTTACCATTATAGTAACTTATTACAATTACTAGATTGTGGAATTCAATTGGCATTTCTTTCTTATTGATTACTCTACTTCAGTTATCACCAAATACATTACTTAACTTATCAAGTCTCAGTTTCCACATAAAACTCATGAAGTTCAATAATATATACTTGACTGGAAAGTAGCATGGAGTTGTAGCAAAGGGCATTGATTCTAGAATCAGGCAGACCTGGTTTAATTCTTAGATGTGGCAAATCATAATTATGTGGACCTAAAAAACCACTTTGAATCAGAAAAACTTAACATTAGAAATTGTATTTTTTATGGGCTGGGGATGTGGCTCAAGCGGTAACGCGCTCGAGTGGCGTGCGTGCGGCCCGGTTCGATCCTCAGCACCACATACAAACAAAGATGTTGTGTCCACCTCCTCAGCACCACATACAAACAAAGATGTTGTGTCCACCGAGAACTAAGAAAAAATAAATAAATATTAAAAAATTCTCTCTCTCTCTCTCTCTCTCTCTCTCTCTCTCTCTGTCCCCCTCTCTGTCACTCTCTCTTTAAAAAAAAAAAGAAATTGTATTTTTTATTCTGCAATTTCATTTTATGTTTTTTTTTGGGGGGGGCTTATTTCTCATGGATTCTATTTCTGATAGAAAGTGGTTTCTATTGTCCATTGAATTCCTTTTTTAGGAAAATGCACCAGGCTGCTTTGCTGTTGTTTATTTATTTATAATTTACCTGCCTGTCCTCTAGAAGTTGAGAACTGTTTCTTGGAAATTGTGAATTACATATGTCTACTCTGCATCCTGGTATGGTTATCTGAGGACTAATGACATTTTGTTTGTTTGTTTCAGCAAGCAGTGACCTTGGCTGAACTCAAACTTCAAACAGCATCCCACATGTGGAGTGTAGTCATTGAAATAAATGTTCAGTTCTTTATAATTAGCTGTCCTACTTGAAGCCTGCCTGATGCATTTACAGATCAGAGATCAACTAGAGGATTGGGGAAAGTTTACATGCAGAATTTGAGGTCACTTCTTTGACTTTATCCTTTGTACAACTTTACTCCCCACATCACAGAAGTTCATCCAAGCCTTATAGAAAATATTTAGACCAGTTACTTTGAGAATTTGAATAAGCATAATAAACTACTTGATCTCTATGTCAACTTTTCATTATTTGCTCTTTTTAACAGCAATTTCAGATTCTAAGACTGAGTATTCTGTTATGCTTCTGCACTCAAGAGATGGTATTGATGATTTTATATATATTATTTGAAAGCATTTTCTATCCACAGTGTTATGGTGTCCTAGATATCCACCCTTTAAACCCTAAAGTCATTGAACTTTCCCAATTTCAAATGCCCTTCATAGATATTAGCTGAAGAGTCCCTTTAGGCAAAAACTGATCAAAATAGAAACACATGTGACACAGTTATTTATTCCCCATGTTGATTCTTCTCTAGATTTTGATGATTTTAGACCAATATTAATGTACACACATTGCTCTTTATATTTTGTTTTAGAATTTATAAATGTAATCTGCAGAAGGACTAAGCAACCATTGTACTCTACCATTACCAAGAGCTCAAATTTTCTCCCTAGACTTTCTAACAATTATTTTCCACATTTGGTTTATTTAAAAACACAGCTGCATAGTAATCATAGCACCATAAAAAGTTGTGGAAATTATTAAAATAAGTTAAATATATATATATATATATATATATATGTATATATATATATATATATATACATATATATATATATATAATGAAACTAATGATAGCATAGAAAGATTGTTTGACATGTGGCAACAGTAATTATAACCACATGCTGAGTTATAAATGAAAAATTACACAGGATTTAAACAGTGAAATATTATATCATCAGGATGAATTAATTAAATGGATGTTTGGATAGTAAGGAGATATTAAGTTGAAGACTGTATTACTGATATAATTTGTTAATTTCTTCTGGGAATCAAATCCATTCACATATATTATAGTTAGAGTGTAAAATTGTATTTTTTTAAATATTTTCATTAATCAAAGAACCCAAACACATCAATCCTTATAATAGATTATACTGAGTATTTTTTCAAAGGAAATGAAATAAGTATTTTGAAGTACATCTACACTCCCATATTTATTGAAGCACTATTCACAATAGCTAAGCAATTGAAATAATTCAAATGTCCATCGTCCATCAACTGAAGAATGGATGAAACAAATGAGGTGCATGCACACAATAAATATTATTTAGCCCTAAAAAGAATGAAACCATGTCGTTTGTAACAACATGGATGAAATCATCAGTGATCATTTTTTTTTAGTGAAATAAATCACACACAATATAAGAGGTTGTGAGGGGAATGGGAAAATAAACAAAGAGAGAAATGAATTACAGTAGATGGGGTAGAGAGAGAAGATGGGAGGGGAGGGGAGGGGGGATAGTAGGGGATAGGAAAGGTAGCAGAATACAACAATTACTATTAGTGCATTATGTAAAATTGTGGATGTGTAACTGACGTGATTCTGCAATCTGCATTTGGGGTAAAATTGGGAGTTCATAACCCATGTCAATCTAATGTATGAAATATAATATGTCAAGAGCTTTGTAATGTTGTGAACAACCAATAAAAAATGTAAAAAAATAAAAATAAAAATAAATCACACACAAAATTTCAAGCGTTATACTATCTCACTCATATGAGGAATCTTTTTTTTAATTATTTTATTGTTGGTTGTTCAAAACATTACATAGTTCTTAATATACCATATTTCACAGATTGATTCAAGTGGGTTATGAACTCCCATTTTTACCCCTTATACAGATTGCTGTGTCACATCAGTTACATTTCCATTGATTTACAAATTGCCTTTCTAGTGACTGATGTATTCTGCTGTCTATCCCATTCTCCACTGTCCCCCCTCCCCTCCCCTCCCCTCCCCTCCCCTTCTCTCTCTCCATCCCCTCTACTATAAATCATTTCTTCCACTTATATAATTTTTCTCCTACTCCTCCTTTCCTCTTATATGTAATTGTGTATAACCCTGAGGCTCACCTTCCAATTCCATGCAATTTCCCTTAACTCTCCCTTTCCCTCCCGCCTATCATCCCTGTTTAATGTTAATCTTCTTCTCCAGCTCTTCGTCTCTACCCTGTCCTTGGTTACTCCCCTTATATCAAAGAAGACATTTGGCATTTGTTTTTTAAGCATTGGCTAGCTTCACTTAGCATAATCTGCTCTAATGCCATCCATTTCCCTCCAAATTCTATGATTTTGTCATTTCATAATGCAGAGTAATACTCCATTGTGTATAAATGCCACATTTTTTAATCCATTCATCTATTGAAGGGCTTCTAGGTTGGTTACACAATCTTGCTATCGTGAATTGTGCTGCTATGAACATCGATATAGCAGTGTCCCTGTAGCATGCTCTTGTTAGGTCTTTAGGGAATAGACCGAGAAGGGGAATAGCTGGGTCAAATGGTGGTTCCATTCCCAGCTTTCCAAGAAATCTCCATACTGCTTTCCAAATTGGCTGCACCATTTTGCAGTCCCACCAACAATGAACAAGTGTACCCATTTCCCCGCATCCACGCCAGCACTTGTTGTTGTTGGACTTCTTAATGGCTGCCAATCTTACTGGAGTGAGATGGTATCTTAGGGTGGTTTTGATTTGCATTTCTCTGACTGCTAGCAATGTTGAGCATTTTTTCATGTACTTGTTGATTGATTGTATGTCCTCCTCTGAGAAGTGTCTGTTCAGGTCCTTGGCCCATTTGTTGATTGGGTTATTTGTTATCTTATTATAATCCTCAATAAAATCCTGGCGAATTGGATTCAAAATCGTATCAAAAAAATTATACACCATGATCAAGTAGGATTCATCCCTGGGATGCAAGGCTGGTTCAATGTACGGAAATCAATAAATGTTATTCACCACATCAATAGACTTAAAAATAAGAACCATATGATCATCTCGATAGATGCAGAAAAAGCATTCAACAAAGTACAGCATCCCTTTATGTTCAAAACTCTAGAAAAATTAGGGATAACAGGATCATACCTCAACATTGTTAAAGCAATCTATGATAAGCCACAGGCCAGCATCATTCTGAATGGAAAAAAATTGAAGGCATTCCCTCTAAGATCTGGTACAAGACAGGGAGGCCCTCTCTCACCACTTCTGTTCAACATAGTTCTCGAAACACTGGCCAGAGCAATTAGACAGACGAAAGAAATTAAAGGCATAAAAATAGGAAAAGAAGAACTTAAATTATCACTATTTGCAGACGATATGATTCTATACCTAACAGACCCAAAAGGGTCTACAAAGAAACTATTAGAGTTAATAAATGAATTCAGCAAAGTGGCGGGATATAAAATCAACACGCATAAATCAAATGCATTCCTGTATATCAGCAACAAATCCTCTGAAATGGAAATGAGGACAACTACTCCATTCACAATATCCCCCCAAAAAATAAAATACCTGGGAATCAACCTAACAAAAGAGGTGAAAGACCTATACAATGAAAACTACAGAACCCTAAAAAGAGACATAGAAGAAGACCTCAGAAGATGGAAAAATATATTCTGTTCATGGATAGGCAGAACTAACATCATCAAAATGGCGATATTACCAAAAGTTCTCTATAAGTTCAATGCTATCCCAATCAAAATCCCAACAGCATTTCTTGTAGAAATAGATAAAACAATCAGGAAATTCATATGGAATAATAAAAGACCCAGAATAGCAAAAACAATGCTAAGCAGGAAGTGTGAATCAGGCAGTATAGCGATACCAGACTTCAAACTATACTACAGAGCAATAGTAACAAAAACAGCATGGTACTGGTACCAAAACAGGCGAGTGGACCAATGGTACAGAATAGAAGACACAGTAACCAATCCGCAAAACTACAACTATCTTATATTTGATAAAGGGGCTAAAAGCATGCAATGGAGGAAGGATAGCATCTTCAACAAATGGTGCTGGGAAAACTGGAAATCCATTTGCATCAAAATGAAACTGAATCCCTTTCTCTCGCCATGCACAAAAGTTAACTCAAAATGGATCAAGGAGCTCGATATTAAATCAGAGACACGGCGTCTGATAGAAGAAAAAGTCGGCTATGATCTACATACTGTGGGGTCAGGCTCCAAATTCCTCAATAGGACACCCATAGCGCAAGAGTTAACAACCAGAATCAACAAATGGGACTTACTCAAACTAAAAAGTTTTCTCTCAACAAAAGAAACAATAAGAGAGATAAACAGGGAGCCTACATCCTGGGAACAAATCTTTACCCCACACACTTCAGATAGAGCCCTAATATCCAGAGTATACATATGAGGCATCTTTAGAGTAGTTTTTTAAAAAACTGTGATTATAGAAGCTGAGAATAGAATTGTGGTTACCAGAGACAGGATTAGAGGAGAGAGACAGAGTTGAGAAAAGCTTCATAAATGAGTAGTAAGTTACAGTTAGGGTTAAGAAAGACATTCTGATGTGCTATTGCCCACTAGGGTGACCATAGTTAGAAATAATGTAGTATTCATTTCTAAAAGCTAGAAGAAAGGATTTAGAATATTTCATGATAAAGAAATGAAAATTGATAATTCAGGGATGATTTAAATATTAAATAACGTGTACATTTTTTGAACCATCATGTTACCCTATTAGTATGTATAATTTTTACATTTTTATGTGTTATTTAAAAATAATTTAAAATTTAAATACAAATAAAACATTTTATGTAGTTGAGTAGAAATTATCATTTTTATTCTTTATAGCAACAAAATTGATGGCTAGATTTTAAGCAGCAGTTTATTAAATGTTTATAGAGAATATTTAAGCCAGTCTGTTGAAAAATTTAAATAAGCATTACACATTTTCAAATCTCTATGCCACCTTTTCTATTTATTTCAGATTCTAGGAAGTAGAATCCTGTTATTTGTCTGCACCCAAGAGATGATGTTGATGATTTCATATATTGCATTTTCAAAGCATTTTCTATTCACAGTGTGACTCAGTTCTTAGAATGTCCTTGTAAAGAAATTGTTCCACCTGTAAGTTTCTTCATTTTTCTAGTGGGAATTATCATCCTGGTCCCTCCGCATCTACTTCTGTCACTGGAAATAATGAATACACATAACAAAACTGAAAATTACATTTGATGACATGCTTAAATATGAAATAATTACTAGCTTTATAGTCATCCTGGCTCCAGTTATTGAATTTACCTAGAGAAAAATTTAGAACAGATTTAGACAGAAATCATTTGAAAAGAAATTAGCAATGCTGATTTTTACACACCTGTCTGAATTTAAAAGAAAAGTTAAAAATATAAAAGAAAGGAAATTGCTTCTCATTTGGAGAAATTTTCTAAGATTTACTCTTATTTTAAATTCATTTGGGGTACTTTAGACATTGACTGCTACTAAAACATTCCATTTATTTCCCTATATAAAATATATTTTTATTAAATAATATTTAGAAACATTTTTCAGCTTCCCAAAGTTGTAAATATGTACATTGTACCATGTGATGTTCTAATGTATTAATGAATTAGGAGATGACTAAATCAAACTAACATCAATTAACTCATTTTTATGAAATGTGTGGTGAGAATAATAATATTTACAATTTTCAAATACATAATGCATTATTCACTATAACCATATGCTGTATAACTACACAACCTGAAGTTTATTTTTATCATAACTAAAATATTATACCCTTTGACAAATAATTCTTGAGTCTCTATCCTAAATCATGAACATCACAGTTTCATTCTTTATTGCTATGAGTTAAACCTAATTCTTTAATATTCCACTTACAAATGAAACAATGCAGTATTTTTTTCTTTTCCTGACTCCTTTTGCTTATCATTATGTTCTCTAGTTTCATAAATGCAGTTACAAATGATATTATTTCCTTTTTTCCTTTTTTTGGTACCCAAGATTGAACCCAGGTGTGTTTAACTACTGAGCCGCATTCCTAGTTCTTTCTATTTGAAATAGAGTCTCACTAAGTGCTTAGGGCCTCACTAAGTTGCTGTTGCTGACTTTGAACTTGTGATCCTCCTGCCTCACCCTCCCAGGCTGCAGGGATTACATGTGTGTGCCACCATTCCAGGCTCATAATTTGCTTATTTTTAAAAAGCTAAAGAGTGTTACACTGTGTGTGTGCCTTTCTCATATTTTCTTTATCCAGTAATCTGTTGATGAACACTAAACCTGATTTCATATCTTGGTAATTGTGAACAATGTTGCAAGGATCATGGAAATTTATAAATACTTTTGACATATTAATTTCCTATCCTTGGGACAAATATCCAATGGTGTTATTGCAAAATCAAAAACTTGTCCTAATTGAATTGTTTGACTCTTGAGAACCTTCATACTGGGTTCCATAATTGCCATATAAATTTACATTTCTACCAACAGTGCACAAGATTTCCTTTTTTATTCAACATCTTGATCAGCCCTTGCTATCAAAATTTTATCTTTTTTTTTACATAATTCTAACAAGTGTGAGATGTCACATCGCTGTGAATTGATCTTGCACATTCCCTGTAATAAGGAATATTCAGCAATTTTTATAAGCTTCTTGACCATTTGAATTCCTTTTGGGGAAAATTGTCTATACATGTTCTTTGCCAATTTTTTTTTTCATTGAATTGCTTGGCTTTGACTTGCAATCCTCCTGTCTCAGCCTCCTGAGCCACTTTTTTTTTTAAATCATTTAGAAAAACTGTCTTAAAAAGAGTTAGGATATATTTAAGCACCTATATGTCCAGTTGTTTTTCAACTGCCAGTTGTTTTCCTGGCAGATGACACAACTGCTATAGAAAAAAGACTGAGAGGCTGCGGGTGGGGCTCAGTGGTAGAGCACTCTCCTAGCATGTGCGTGGCGCTGGGTTCAATCCTCACCACCACATAAAAATAAATAAATAAAACAAAGGTATAAAAATATTACAACAATCTTGAAAAAAAAAAAGACTGAGGGATGCACAAGGCTCCTCACAAAGCTCTAAAACCCCCTGAAAAACCGTAATTTACCATAACTGTAGGACTATTATGTTCTACATAATAGAAACCTACAAAATCTTGATCACCCAGCAGATGGTATAACCAAAGAAAAATGTCCTATTATGAGGATGGAATAAAAGTCATACATGGACAATTAAAAGAACAAAACAATGGTTTTATTGTTTTTGTATGTGGACATCTTCAAAGATTGAGTTGTGGATGATATCATGTGAAACATGACCATAATTCTAATTGCAAAAACCATCAAGAACTTAGAACTATTTGGATTGAGTATTTAGGTAAATTATGCAGAAATCCTGATTTTGTGTGTGTGTCCGTGTGTGTGTGTGTGTGTGTGTGAGAGAGAGAGAGAGAGAGAGAGAGAGAGAGAGAGAGAGAGAGAGGGAATTTATTTGGAATCACAGAATAACAGTTTTCATATAGAAAGAAAGTTGGAGATCATCTAAAGTTTTGGGGGATGAGAAAACCAGAAGACATAAACTAGTTGCTACAATAAATTATATACACACACACACACATATATATACACACACATATATGCATTTATGTATATATACACATAGATGTGTATATATACATAAATGCATACACATATGCATACACATATGAATATATACACATATATACATACACATATATATATACACATATCTCACATATATACACACACACACACACACACACATATATATATATATATATATATATCATGAAATTCTTGTTGCACTTATGCATATGATAAATATATGAAAGGAAAGAGAAATTTACTGGCAGGTGAGGAATTTGAACAAAAACTTCCGTTTGTTTTATGAGTAATAAAATTGAAAAAATTTGTTAAAGCACAATTGGTTAATGGTGGTCCACAGCAGAAAAATAATTGCATAACAAGGGAGCTGAAGAAAAGGTAGTTAAGTTGATTTGATGCAAGAAAATTAGATGTATGTTTGAGAAAACCCAGGCATAGCTTGACCATCAGTAGTTATCAGCCTAAATTGTTCTCTATGTTAGAATCATCTAAGAGTGAAAGACATCGTCGACAACAATGAAGGGTGTTCTGTGCCTAGACAACCTCCTCCAGGATAATTAAACAAGTATCTGTAGGAATAAACCTTGATGTTTGTTTCAGAAATACTCCAGATGATTTCAAAGTTCAGCATGGCAAGAGAATCTGAATTATATTAAAGACATCTGTAGGGAGATTGTGAGAAGTTAAAATCACAGAGATTAAGGTAAAGAGGCCATTTCAGAAGAAGAGGGCCAGAGGTATCAAGGTCCTAAACTAGCTTGCAGCTTAGTAGAAATAGAATGAAGAGGTGAATGTGAGAAATATCATAGATGGGGAAACTTTTAGGCATTTGCATTAATTTACCTGTGGATTTGAAACGAAGGAAAGATTGAAAGAAATATGAAGGCTTTGAGCTGAGTTAAACGGGAGAATGGTAGTTCTGTTTAAAATGAATGTCTAGAATTAGTTTTGAGTATGTGGAATGGAACCACCCATAAGGTCTATTGGAGAAACACTTAATGTGCATGTAGAGTTATCAGCAGACTATTGTGAAAGAGGTCTATGTCTGAAGAAAGAATAATGATTACACACCATCCACATTGAGATAATAGGAGACCTCAAGTTTAGATCCCTAAGGAAAGATGGAATTAGTGACAAAGGCTGAGGTTGTCCGTGTTTAAAGAGCACAAGGAGGATATACATCCAATAGATAAAGAGAGATAGTCAAAATAGCACAGATACTGATAAATTACTAAGATTTAGAGTCTAAAGGAGAGACTTTTAATATGGAAAATAGTAAGGCAGTATCAAAAGCTATAGAAACTCCCAAGTAAATTTGGTGGATGGTGATCAGATGAAATTGCCATGAAGACTAGACTGTATGAGATATGAAATGAGTGGATAGTAAGGACATATAAGTAACAGTTTTAGATTATTTATTCTAGAAAATCTGAGAAGATAGAAAAATAAATAGAGGCAGGTGACATCTGAGATTATTTTAATAATAATAGAAACGTGTGTATGTGTGTGTGTGTGTGTGTGTGTGTGTGTGTGTATTATACTTTATATGAGGTGAAGTAGAGCTGTGCGTGATACCAGAATTTCAGATACCAGAATACTTCACCAATACTCTAAGATAGTAATGCAGTATGTGTGATGGAAATTTGGGTAAATGAGGTATGAAAATAACAGAATACTTTAATAACTCAAAATGTAGAGCATGAAGCATATTTTAAAATCTTTTATTTAGGTTTACCTCCTGTTTTAAGATGAAAAGGTGAATAGTGCATTTGACTGCTTGTTATCAACTAGACATACTAGCCCTGTTCCTTTTTTGCTTATTCTTGTTTTGAATGCCCTCTATCTTGCATATTCCTCTGTTAAAATAATATTTATACTTCTAAACTAAGAAAATATATTAAGATTCAACAAGTTTTTCTAGATCTTTCCTGGTATAAATATATATATATATATATATATATATATAAGATTTTTTTAAATTAGACATCATAGTTATACATGATAGTGGGTTCATTTTGGCAAAATCATTCATGCATGAAATTTATTTCAATCCTGTTTCCCTCCCTCTTTCCTCACCTCCTTCCTCTCCCTATTCTCCTTCTTCTACTCTAATATTCTTCCATTTGCTCTTTTATGTATTTAATTTTTATTGGTGCTTCCTACTTACATATAAATGTGAAATTCCCTGTGGTTTATTTATATATGCACAGATCATGATTTTGTTAAATTCATTCCACATCCCCTCCCCTTTCTCATCCCTCCTTCTCCTTCTCTTTTTCTTCTACTTCACTCATTTTCCCTATACCTTTATGATATCTGATCCTTCCCTTCTTCCTACTTTTATTTTGCTCTAGCTTATTATATATATGAGAGAAAACATTCAACTCTTCATTTTTGAGACTGGCTTATTTCATTAGCATTATGTTCTCCACTGCCAAATGGCATTACTAGCAAATGCCACAGTTTCATTATTTTATGGCTAAGAAACTCTATTGTGTGTGTGTGTGTGTGTGTGTGTGTGTGTGTGTGTGTGTGTGTGTGACATTGATCTTAATACATTCACCTGTTGATGGGAATGTGGTCTTATCTCATAATTTGGCTGCTGTGAATTGTGCTGCTATAAACATTGAGATAGCTCTATTGCTATACTATTCTGATTTTAGTTCTTTACAATAAATAGCAAAGAGTTGGGTAGCTGGGTAATATGATGATTCTATTCCTAGTTTTGTTGAGGAATCTGTATACTGCTTTCCAGAGTAGTTGTACTAATTTGCAATCCCGATGCATGAGTGTTCCTTTTTTCCCAAAATTTTGCCAGCATTTATTGTTATTTGTGTTCTTGATAATTTTCATTCTGACTACAGTGAGATGAAATCTTTTGAATTGTACTTTTGATTTGTATTACCCCGATTGCTAAATATGTTCTATATGTTTTCATATATTTGTTGACTATTTCTTCTTTTGAGAAATGTATATTTAAATCTTTTGCCAATTTATTAATTTTGGGGGGAGGGGAAGAGGTTCTTTATATGTTTTGGATGTTAGTCCCCAGTCAGAGAATCATCTGGAAATTATCTTCTCCCATTCTATAGACTCTCTCTTCAAAGGAAATGTACATCATTTCCTTTGCTATACCAATGATTTTTAAGTTGATAGTATCCTACTTATTGATTTTTATTGATCAGTGCCAGCACCGATATGACAAAGTGTTGAACCTGTTTCTGTCTAGTAGTTGTAAGGTTTCTGATCTAGTTCCTAAGTCTTTTATTCATTTTAATTTGATTTTTATACAGAGTAAGAGATAGGAAACTAGTTTTTTTCTTTTAGCCCAGTTTCCCAGTACCATTTATTAAAAAGACATTTTCATCTAAATATATATTTTGGTGCCTTTGTTAAGTATTTGGGTTTGTCTCTGTGTCATCTATTCCATTAGTCTCATAAGAAATATCTTGTTTGCTCATTTTTCTTTATGTATACAGAGAATATTTCTTACTTCAGAATATATCTGTTTCCACTAATTTTCAAGTTTCTTGTGATTAGAGATTATCAAAATCCCCCAGAATAATTAGGCTAATATCATGTACATAGATAAAATTATAAAATTCTGTCAGAACAAAATCTGAAGTCATATAGTCTAATATTTCTTCAACAGATCACAAAATTTGTCCTATACTATTACATCAACTGACAAATGTATTTTGATTTAGCCTGATTTGTAGTGATATTTTCATAACATAAGGTTGTCTTAAGCATTTTCTAAAATATTGTTTGGTAAGCTAAGGTATATCTGGTGTTTATAAAACAAAATTTGAAATCACATTTGAGTAAAATAAAAATACCTCAAATTGAAATGAAAGTGAAACACTTTTACATATTAAAGTTAGTTTCTTTTCCTGATATTTTTTCCCATTGGATTTTCTAATTTTTCATTATTTGTCTCTTCACATTATTATTTCCATTTTGTGTTTCATAGAAAAGAAACCCAGTTTGGGGTGAATTTAATATCTGTTATTTGTTTATTTTGTGGAATCTTTGGTCAGAAGTTAGTTAAGGATATCAACAGTAATGACTGCAGTAAGTTCAAGGATTGTTTGAGGATTTCATTCATCCAGACTCTGCTATGTCCCATTTCCAAGGGTAACTGAGAGTTGAATGAATCATGAAATGACATTGCCCCTTTGGTATATCTAAAATGGTTACGGTGGATGAGAGAGTTAATATTCCAAGGCCCTATCTATATGCAACTCCAGAGTCAAGCACATTATAGTTACAATGCCCTTTCTGGATCTTTTGAGGTTGAGTATGACATAAGTGGCAGCATATATCATGAATTCAACTAAAATTGGCCATTAAAGTAACTAAAAATAACAATTTATTGAAAAATGCTGAGAATTACCAAAGGTATGACCAGAAGCTTATTACTTTTCCTATTTTTGAAAGAAATTAAATACCCTATGAATTCTTCTTATATTTTAATTTAGTACAAATATTTCTATTTTATATCTTATACCAAATTGCAAAGAACTTAAGCAAATATTCACATAATCCAAATATAAATGAGACTAAAAAAGAAGTTAAATTATTTTTTTTATTTTAGAACTATTTTTTTCTGACTTTCAGTTAATTCCTGGCATTTTCTGTTGTATTTAAAAAGGAAAATCTGGGTTTATGATACTAAATATAAATTACTGATTATTTAATGCTCTGATTTTTATGGCATGGACTTCCATTTCATAAATATGATGGCACATAGGTCTTTTTAAATACATTCTGGGCATTTTTCTGTTTTACATTTTTCACTACAATGCTGACTATGTGAATTAATTAGGGAAAACAGTGTTATTTTACTCCTACTGTAAATGAGAAAACTTTGGTTCACTTAGTAAGTTATATGGCCAATCATGAATTTGGATTATAAGCATAAAAATGTCATTCCCTTTTCCTACCCATAGCTGACTTCCCCAGGAATAAAATAAATTTTCTTATATGTGGATATATTTCTTGTTTTGTCAAGAACAGTGCAATGAATCTGATCTAAATTTCCTATTTATATAGGTAAATCTGTATCTGTGAATCTCACCATCATATATATCCACAAGACACTAACTATAAAAAAAATTTTGAAAAATAATAAATAGTAGAAAGATTGGGAAAGTAGAGGGAAGGGAACAAAGGGATAGGGATGAGTGGAGAGAAAGTGAAAATACTGAGGAATGAAAGAGAGAAAATTATATTCTATGCTTTTATAATTATGTCAAAATGAATTCTAATAATATGTATAACTTAAAAGAATCCCCCCCCCAAAAAAAATGAAGGCATGCTAGCCAAGTGCAGTGATGCACACCTGTGATGCCAGCAGTGAAGGCAGAAGGATTAGAAATTTGAGGCCAGCCTCACAATTTAGAGAGGCCCTAAGCAACTTAGTGAGACCCTGTCTCATGACTGAATGATTTAAAAGTCCAGAGATATAACTCAGTGGTAAAGTACCTCTGGGTTCAATCCCCAGTAATCCCCCTAAAAAAAGAATGAAGGGATGACAGGGAGCTGGTTAGAGGTCAAGAACAGGAAAACTGTCCACAGCATAAAACATGAAGGGAAACCTTCCTACAGAGTAATGGAGCTGTGGAGAAGAGAGGACACCTTCTGCAGATATCTCTGAAGTGGGAAATGGGCGGCTCTAGGAATTTTTTTTTTCAAATTCCTAATGTCTTCTCAGAACCTATCATTAGTTAAAACTACTTCAATTTCAAATTACAAGAAAGCCTGGGAAATACAACTTGAAAACATGAAGAATGGATTTGTGAGCAATTAGCCCAATATAACACATTGAAGCAGTACTCTGACATTTCTAGAAATTTTTCAGGCATGGAAAAGGATGAGTGATGAGGACCAGAAACTTAGATTTAAAAGCATGCAGGTAAGAAGGTAAAGTTTAAATAATTAATTACTTTTTTAACTTATAGAAAGATTCTGTGTCATGCACCACCAGAAGAATGAGAAGTTATACTCCATTTATTTAGGGCGTGTCAAACTGCATTCTACTGTCAGGTATAACTAATTAGAATAGATTAAAAAAAAAGAAGAAGAAGAAAAGAATTCAATGAAAAACTGGTCAAAAGATAAGAGGAGAAAAAGGATGAAGATGAAAAACAGGCAGAGAGAAAAATCTTATATATAAATCTTAAAAACAAAATTTGCAAAGAAAATGGACAAGTAGGATTGTTATGATTTGGAAATTACATGTTCTCCAAAAGCTCAGGTGTTAGTGCAGAAGTGTTCCTAGGTGAAATGATCAGATTATGAGACCTGTAACTTAATCAATCCATCTTATTTTGAATGGATTAAAATGGGTGATAACTGTAGATAGATGGGGTATGGGTAAGGCAAGAGGTAATGGGTCACTAGAATTGTCCCAAAATTCATTTTCCCAAAACTCACTTCCTCTCTCTCTGTCTCTGCTTCCTGATGACCATGAACAGAGCACTTACTCCTCTGCCATGCCCTAATGCCACAGTTTTCTGTCTCATCTTAAGTCCAGAGCAATGTTGTAGTGTGCTGGCTGTAGACTAAATCTCTGAAACCATGATTCAAAATAAACTTTTCCTTGGCTAAGTGGTTCTTGTCAGGTATTTTAGTCACATCAACAAAAAGCTGTTTGTTCAACAAAGAAATTTGTACCAAGAAGTGAGGTCATGGGTATGACTAACCTCATCAAGTGGTTTAGAAAATTTTGGAATTGGTTTGTAGAAGGGGTTTAGGGGGAAAAAAATTGAAGAAATAGGCTGCAGAAATTTTAAAGTGCTGCAAGTGGAGCCTCATAGATGATTCTGGTGAAAGTTCAGAGATCAGAATGCCAGTAAGAACGCAAAGAGTAAAAACTGTGATTATGAGATATCAGTGGGAAAAGATGATTATATTGGGAATTAGACTAGAGGCTATGAGCATTGTATTTTGGCAAAGAACTTCTGTATGTTTTGATTATGTCCTAAGACTTTTCACGAAGCTGAATTTAAAAGTGACGAACTAATTAAGGTGGCAGAAGAAATCTCAAAGGCAGTGCAGCATTCAGACAGTGAAATGAATATTGCTCTCAGCTTTTAGCAGGGTCAAGGGTATGCAAGGGAAAATTCCTTCAGAAGAGACCATAGGGTATACTGCTCACACAGGTATCCTAGGAAATTATTTCACCATGCCAAACCACTAAGGTACTCAGAGGCTGCTGCAGCCATAGTGCCAGGGAGCTCATGTTCTACACAAGGTGGTGACAGACCTTGGTGTTACTCACATGGTGCTTGTACAGCTGGAATGCAGGATGCTGGAGTTAGTGGGTCATGGAGACTATCACAAAGATTTCAAAGAAAGACTGAGGAGTTCAGGTAAAATGTAGCAGTATGTGAATCTCAGCAGGCAGCCCCTGAGAGGGTGATGAATGAAGTTGTGAAATGAAACAAAAATTGTAATAAAGACCTGGGGATTTAAGAAATGCCAGTCTGGTGTGGTGGCTCATGCCTGTATCCCAGTGGCTGAGGCAGGAGGATCATGAGTTCAAAGCCAGCCTAGCAAAGGTGAGGCACTAAGACAGTGAAGTGAGATCCTGTCTCTAAATAAAATACAAAATAGGGATGGGATGTGACTCAGTGGTTGAGTGCCCCTGAATTTAATTCCTGGTACACTCCTGCCTTTCCCACCCCCACACCCCCCCAAAAAAAAGAAAAGAAAAGAAATGCCAGTAACATGAATTCTCCACCATGGAAAGCGTCTGGCTGTAGAGATGGCTAGGCCAAGAGAGTAGCTGTGAGTGCTTCAACATGAAAGGACAAAATGGTGGGGCTGCCCAAGTCTTTTGGAATTCACATCTCACCAGCATATGCCCTAGTTCTGTATCTAGAGATACAGGGCTTGTTTACCTTGCTGGATTTCAGTCTTTCTTTGATTCCATTTCTTCTTTAGGTGCCCCATTACTTTATTTGAAATGGAGAAGGTTACTCTATGCCATTGTTTATTGGATGTATGCAAATCGATTTTGATTTTTACAGGGCACACAGCCAAAAGATTGATTTGAGCCTCGGGTGAGACTTAAGACTTAGACATTTTGGCAGTGCTGGCACTGTTAAGCATTTGGGAACTCTTGGAGATGGAACAAATGCATTTTGCATTGTGAGATGGTTATAAGCTTTTGGGTGTGAAGGATGAAATGTTATGCTTTGGATATGAGGTTTGTACTTTCAGAAGCTCCTGTATTAATACAGTAATATTGAGAAGTAAAATGATTAGATTTCCAGAGTTGTAATCTAATCAGCCCATTGTAGTCTGAATGGGATCACTGTGTGGTAACTGTAGGCAGGTAGGATACAGCTAGAGGAGATGTGTTACTAGAGGCATATCCTAGAAGGGTTATTTTATCTGCAGTCCCTTTCTCTCTCTCTCTCTCTCTCTACCTCTCTCTCTGTGGTTCCAGGCCACCATGAGTAAAGCCGTACTCCTCTGCCATGCTTTCCCTCCATGATGATCTGTCTCACCCAGAGCAATGAAATCAGCTGACCATGGACCTAAGATCTGAAACTGTGTGGCAAAATAAATCTTTCCTTCTCTTAGTTGTTCTTCTCAGATACTGTGCTCACAGCAATGAAAAGCTAACTAACACAAGAATAGAATCTTTCTGACTACAAAGGTAACATTTCACAGAGAAGGGAGGACATTACACACAAAAATGGTCAATGTTCAACTTTGTAATTATAGATATGTATATGTAACATAAAATAAATAACTTTAATATCTGTGTGTGTTTATTTATATGTATCCAGCTACATGTATGTGTGCGTGTGTGTCTGTATAAATAGAGGATACAAATCTTCCCATGTGAACAATTTTTATTTTAAATACTTATATTAAATTATACTTTACTTTCTTTATGAAATATATAATTACATATCATCTCTCTATATACATATCTATATCTATCTATCTATATTCTGTAGAGATTGCCAAGTTTAGTTTTTTAACACTTCTGTAAGTTTTTCATAGGAAAACATTTCCTTAATTCTATATTTAGTTTTTAATTTTGGGGAGAAAAACAATAATAGGTGTCAAGTGCTAGAAGCTCATTCTATCCAAAAGTTTCTTTGAATACACGTACAATTATTTTGAGAAAGATAGAAAGAACAGTGTAACTTTTGAAACATTTTTGAGTAATAACAATATGTAATCTTCCATGTGAATCATGTTTTGTTCTATCTATTATTCTGATCTAGAAATTAATTTTGTATTTAATAAAATGTTTTAAAACAGCCTTATTCGTTATTCTCAGGGCATAGATAAATGGTTATAAATATCATTGAAAACATTTCTCATATCCCATGAATCAATTTAACCACCTCCAATGCTACTTCTAGTTCAGATCACCATGATATTTTGCCTGAACCAGTTCAATATCATCCTTTCTAGTCCTGTTTCAAGGCATGCCATAACTCACCTCAATCTCACCTTCATGGAAAATAGTTTTATATATCAAAACAAAAAAAACCAACAAGCTATTTCTACATTAAATCCTCAAATATCTTTGATTACATAATAAAAGCCAGATCCTTAGTATGGCCCATGAGTCTCTTTGTGATCTGCCACACCTCCCACCTTTGCTTCTTCTGAATCCATACCATCCCATATGTGTCGTGGCTCACTGTGTTCCAGCCACAGTGGCTGCCTTGCTCTCCTTAAAAAGGCAAAATGAGGTCTTCATTCTATTCTTTCCATTCTTTTATTCTGAAAGTTTCCCTCAACACAAAGCATCCATTTATGTCTCACTTCCTTTAGATCCTTTTCAGATCATGTCTTGTCAGAGAAGTGTTCCCTGACTAATCCTTTCTGTGACTCATTGTTAAATAACCTCACATTATTATTTTTTGTAATTTTTTGTTGTTGTTAATTTATCCTGATCATAGCATATATACTACAAGGGAACAGAAACTTTATTATTTCCTTCTATAGCTCTTTATCTGAAATTCCTAAAACTTGAAACATAATACACACTAAATACATATATATTTTGTAATGAGTGAATGAAAGCCTAGATTGTCTTGCTAGACTTCTCTTTCCTTGAATGAAC
The DNA here is from genome assembly GCF_964194105.1 of Spermophilus citellus. Taxonomy (NCBI): domain Eukaryota; kingdom Metazoa; phylum Chordata; class Mammalia; order Rodentia; family Sciuridae; genus Spermophilus; species Spermophilus citellus. Next base: position 103,515,950 of record NC_138186.1, on the reverse strand, counting down.
ATTTCAAACTTATGTTTACCAAAATATAAATTTACCTACAATCAACTTTATTTAGATGTTGATTCTTATTTTTTAAACAAATTTTAATTTGAAACTAGCTGATGCCCTTTAATTTTGCTGTTTATTTTCTAAGAGGTAAACCTTAGTTGTATTATTTTTATTACAATATATTTTTATTTCTCTTTAAAAGAAAATTTGACTTAGGAATTCTCCAATTTCACAAATGAAAAGTGAGCTTTTCATTTTCTTATTAGAAAATTTCTGAGTGTATAAACTTTGTAAAGCCATGAGATAAGGCTGTAACATTGTCCCACTTCTTTAAGCCATTTAAATTTACTAAGATGACATTTTACTCCCTCTCTCTCTCTCTCTTCCTTCCTTCCTTTCTTCCTTTTTCCCTCCCTTCCTTCTTTTTTTTCCTTTTGTGCTTGGGATCCAACTGAGAGCCTTGTGCTTCCAGATAAGTGCTCTACCACTGAGCTAAACTCCAAGGCCCTAGAACAATTATTTACTATTTATAATGTTTATCATGTTTTCTTGACTGAGATTTGGTAATCTTGAGGCTTTCAAAGACTCATTGCACTTCATCTAAATTATTGAAGATTTGTGACTAATATTCAAAATATTCCTTTGTGATTCTTTAAATTCCAGTAAGCTCTGTAATGAAATTCCCACACTCATTCCTGGTATTGTTGTTTTGTATCTCCACTCCTTCAGCTTTTTCAGTTTGGTTAGAGGTTTCACAACTGTAATGATCATTTTATAATTTCTAGTTTATAACTATATTAAATATTTCCTGCTTATTTTTTTTCTTTTTTCTTTTCTTTTTTTGATTCAGGATTGAACCCAGGAGCACATTACCACTGAGTTGTACCCCACTTCTTTTTCCGTTTTTAGTTTGAGTCAAGTTCTCCCAAGGTTCCTGAGGTTGGTTTCAGATTTGCATTCCTTTTGCTTGAGCCTTTAAGTCACTGGGATTATAGGGGTGCACTAGCATGCCTGGCTTGTGTCTTTATTATTACATTCATACTGCTTACTTTGTTTTGTTAATTTCCTTATTCTTTTTGCTAATTTGGTGAGGTGACATCCTTGATTCTTCACTTAAATCTTTGTGCTTTTCTACAACAAGCATTTAATCAACTGTACATTTTTTTTCTTTGTACTGCTTTATCTGTAGTTTACAATTTTTTTCTTCTGAAGTTTATTTTGATTTGATTACAAGTGGATTTCAGTTTCTCTTGAGACTTTTCTTTTCATCCATATGTAATTTAGTAGTGAATTGTTTTATTTCCAAGTTTTGGGGAACTTCATAGTTTCATTTCTTTTACAGATTACAAAGAACACCTTGTATGATTGCACTTGTTTTAAATGTGTTACAGTTTGCTTTGTTTTATAATTCAGGATATATGCTACATAATAGTGATTACTATATTGCACTTACAAAATATTGTATTTTTCTGTTTTGGTATAAAATATCCCATAAATGTGTATTGATCAGGATAGCTGATGGTGTTGTTCAACTCTTCTATTCCATTACAACTTATATATACTATTCCCATGGGTTACTGTGAGAGGAATTTTGAGATCTTCAAATAAAGTTTTGGTTTGGAAATTTCTCCATTCATTTCTATAAGTTTCTTTTTAACATGTTTTTAGTCTCACATTTTGTTGTACACATATTCAGGATTGCTATGTTTGTCAGAATTTTAGATTTCTGGAATAAAGGAAAAAGGACAAGTCAGAACACCATTTTTTCCAAACTATACATATCTTCTGTCATACTCTGTCCCAGAAATAGAAGGCTTCCATTAGGTCCATTTATGTTCACACTATGTTTCAATCTGGCTTTTACTGTGGGCAGACAATAGTAGGATAGAATATGGCAAACTGTGTAGTAATGGGGATGAAATTTGAACTTTGATCCCTCTAATCTACCTGCAACAGTTTATTTTTCAGAGTTCTTAGAAAGGTGTTTTACAAGTTGTGCCTAATATTTATTGATGCATTCAGGGGTAAAGGCAGAGAACAGTTTGCCTAAACTATTTTCCCTTGAATCAGAATCCCCATTAATATGTAATTGATATTCAAATATTTTATTTTTTGTAATCTTATTAAAAAATAAAATTGAATTAGAAATTGATAATAATACATTTTTGAAACATCTAACTTAATGTTTCATATAGACAATTAGCAAATCAACATTGTCATCAGTATATAATCTATAATTGTTAATATATTTGGCTTTGTTACATATCTCATAACAACTTATCCTTTTGACTATGTGATCAATTAGGAGACATTGCATATATAACATAACATTTCTAAACTTAGGAGAAAAAACTTTTTGAATACACATGATATCCAGTCTCCAAAAGAATAGGGAAAATGTAGTGAAGAAACATGATTAACCAGAAACTCCAAATAACTCAACTGGTTTTAACTCCTTTTACATACTTGAGATACAGAGGTAAATAAAAAAAAATAATAATTGGATCTTAGACATATTCAAAAAGTCAAGACATTCTAATTTTTATTTTTTTGGTCAGTAGGGAATAAAGTCAATAACCTCTATACCCCATATAATTTCAATTCCATCACTATGCAATGGGTACTGACTCTTCAACTGATGAGCCCAAGGCAGTGTAGATACTGAATTATCACAGATTCAATTTTTCTCACATTCATGAATTTAAGGTGGGCAAAAAGACCAATGCATTTTAGAATAATTATAAATTAATGTGAATTGACCTGAAATGATTGGGGAGTAAATTCTTAGTTGTTCATAGAGTTTTAATAATCATATTAGCTAAATATAAAGCATTACTGGTAATCAATAATTTTCATACATATAGTTTTCCAGTTTGCAATTTGTTTTGAATTTTAAATAACACATTAAAAGATAAGGAATAGAAGATTGTTCTTTTGTGATACTAAGAAGTTCCCTTTGCCAGCTTGTTTAGTAAGTTTGTTTCCCAAATATTCATAAAGTGTAATATTTGAAAAAACTAAATAAGTATTACAATTTTCTTTTTTCACTTTCACATTTAAAAATACATTTACTCATAAATATGTAGATGTAGATTTATAGTAGAGAAAGATAATCAACTAGAACTAATACTTAATTGAATTTTTTACTTTATCATTTATTTATACAATCATATTCCTTTTTGTGTCCTGATAAAGACCTAAAATAAAGATCTCTGAAAATTGTCTATCTTCAGGATGATATATTTAACTTCTTAGGAAAAGCAAACATGCATTATACAATATGTAAATTTTAGTACAACTTTAAAAATCAGATTACAATTAGATATCCTGCTCAGTCAGAATTCATTAATCCTTATTCTTTAGCATATTATGTGTTTCTTGTACATAAATATTTCTGATACAAAATGTTTCTCAGGATAAGGTGCATAAGCATTTGCTAAAATAAAGTAAGTGGATAGATAAATTATCTGAGAACATTTTTAAAAAGATAAAAACACTTAGTAATAGCCTCAAATTCTATCCTTTAATTTTTTCCAGCCTTTTGTTTCTTTTACATGATGCAGAAGAGGTAGTCAGTTATAAAACACTCAGTTGCATCATTAAGTTGAGAATGGTTGAGTCACTTGGGATGTTTCAACTAAATTGAGAATCAAAATGTGTCAAACTTGAAACAGAAAAATTGGTAGCCAGATTTTCGTCAACAAAGGGATTAATTGTCTGAAAGAAAATGTCTAAAACATTAAAAAATGCTTTGATTCATTCTATTTTGCATTGTAAGCATTCAAATTATTTCCCAAATATTGATTTTATCTTTTCACAGCAAATGTGGGGATAAAATTAAACATATGCAGAAGAAATTGGTGTTGCCTAGAAAATTGCAGAGTCTGTGTTTGAAATATTACTACCTAAGGGGAAATTTCTGGGAAGAATTCCATGTAGAACCAATGTGAAATGAATAAAAAGTTTGTCAAATGTGTAAAATATAATTTCCTTGGAAGGGACCTAGTAGTAACCCTAAAAGCAGAAAAAACCTTGAGGTTATCTAATAATGCAGCATCACATGAAACCCCATTTGATAACATGAAATTCTAAAAATTGCACTGTAGATGACATAGTGCATGGGTCTAAACTTCAGCAATCTCAGTCAGAGTGATTCATTATTTGTACTGGATCCTCCTTTTCTCAATTAGTAGGTTTGTTTTTGTCAATGCAATAATCATTCCTTTGTATTTTGCTCACTGCTCCTGGTAAATTCTCAGATTTGATTCATGTTTTTTGATTAAGTTTTGTTTTAATTTTTTGCCACCTTCCTTTTTCATTCCATAATGCATTTTACTCATTCAATACCTATGTAGGGAATAGTTAATTCATTTCAGAAATTATTATCTGTTTGAGGTATATAAGAGAACAAACAAGTAAGGAAAGGACTCCTGAGTGTGATATAAAGAATAAATATCATTGAAAAGAGAAAAAGGAAAGTAGAGGAATAAGAAATTTCGTGAGTAAAAAGTAAAAGTTTATCAGGGTAAAAGGGAATGACCAGAGTAAGCCTCACTACAAAGGAGTATTTAAACACAGCCATAAAGGACTCCAGGAAGTTGAGCTAAAGGGAGAGTTTCCAGAAAAAGAAGACATCCAGGAAAGTGTCTGGGGGATCAGGGGCCTGCAGCAGTGATTGTGGTTTAGGGATGATCAATTATAAAGATAAATATTTATCAAGATTGATTACACAAAAAAGTAAAGAATAAGGGCTGGGGTTGTACTGCAGTGGTAGAGTGTTTGCCTAGGATGTGTGAGGCACTGGGTTAATTTCTCAGCACTACATATAAATGAATACATAAAAAAATTAAGTTCCATCAACAACTTAAAAAAAACTTTAATTCAAAAAATGTAGAGTAATCATATGTATCAGAAAGGGACATCGCTACAAATGCTCTTGATACTTAAAAGCTATTAAAGGAATGCTATTAATACTATGTTAAGGATGGCATTAGAGCAGATTATGCTAAGTGAAGCTAGCCAATCCCTAAAAAACAAATGCCAAATGTCCTCTTTGATATAAGGAGAGTAACTAAGAACAGAGTAGGGAAGAAGAGCATGAGAAGATGACTAACATTAAACAGGGATGAGAGGTGGGAGGGAAAGGGAGAGAGAAGGGAAATTGCTTGGAAATGGAAGGAGACCCTCAGGGTTATAAAAAATTACATACAAGAGGAAGTGAGGGGAAAGGGAAAAATAATACAAGGGGGAGAAATGAATTACAGTAGAGGGGGTACAGAGAGAAGAGGGGAGGGGAGGGAAGGGGAGGGGGATAGTAGAGGATAGGAAAGGCAGCAGAATACAACAGATATGAGTATGTCAATATGTAAATCAGTGGAAGTGTAACTGATGTGATTCTGCAAACTGTATACGGGGTAAAAATGGGAGTTCATAACCCACTTGAATCAAAGTGTGAAATATGATATATCAAGAACTATGTAATGTTTTGAACAACCAATTAAAAAAAAAAGACCAAAAAAAAAAAAAAGTAGCAACCCTGAGATGGTTTAACACATCCAGTCTTCAAATCCCATGTCTCACATTCTGTGACCTCTAGCAGTGACAAAAGGAGACTTGGGCACAGAGGCTGCGTGGCGTGTGGTAAAGCATCCAGCCACTGCTGCTAGCAGGTCCACCTCTGCCCATTGACCTACCTCTCCCTTGCGTGCAAATGGGAATGTGGAGATGATGTCACAGAACACTCTGGAGTCTCCAGTGCCTTGACACATGTGTCTTCTCCAACAGCTGCCACCCACCATCTCCACACACCTCAGGGAGGGGCCTGAAGCCCAGAAGAGGGATTCTTTGTGGCCAAAGCCATCAGTTCAAACAGACTTAAGACAAGAAAGTCCCCATCTACACTGGCTCAAGGTGTTTGAGTCCCATTGCAGATGGGCTCAAGGGGCAGGAGTCTCTATTTACACTGTACATGGGAGGGAGTTATCAGTCCAGGCTTTGGACAGCATGACGGCTGCTGGACTCCTGCCCTTGCCCTGAGGCCTCCCTCTTTTTCTCTTCCTCCTCCTACTTTAAACATGTTTGCTTTTTAAATAAATCATTGGAATGTCAATCTTATAAAAAAATACTATGTTAATAAATTCCACAACATAAATAAAGTAACATATTCCTTAAGAGATACTAAACTACCAAAGTTTAATGCAGAATGTAGTACTAAACAGTACTATCCATTGAATAAATTGGATGCATTGTTAAAATTCAAAGATACCCATCTTTATACACTGAAGCCATTATGGTAAGCTCTTTTAAACAATTGAGGAAGAAATCATACCAATTCTAATATATCTATTCCACAAAATTGAAGAAGGTGCTATTTTGCTCAACTAATTTTTCAAGGTCATTGTTGTACTGAAAGAACAAAGATTAGCTGCTCAATACTTACCAGGAACACAGAGAAAAAGTACCATTGTATATTAGGTGATAAAATTCATCAATATATGATAAGGATAATATACCATGAACATACCTTTGTCATGTAAATTTTTTTCCATGTTTCAGAATCAAAAACTATTTAATTTATTATATAAATAGATCATGCATACATTTGTGTGTAAGAGAGAAACAGAGAGGCAGACACTGACTCACCAGGAAAGTAATAATATTTTTTAATTTGTTGATGAGAATCTATGAAAAAATAAATGTCTATCAAACCCTAAAAACAAAAAATAAACTATACCCAGAAAAAAACCTATAGATAAGTTCACAATTAGTGGTAAAACACTCTGTTTTCTAATAATAGAGCACAAAGTAATATTTGCACTTGAAATTATGTACCACTTAACTGAAAATCTAGTCATTCCAGGTAGGAAAAAAAAGAAATAAGATGTGTGCCATGTGGAAAATAATTATTAAAATGACCTCTATTTATAAGTAATTGTCTATGTAGTGGATTACAGAGTATTTTGGGAGCAACTTACATAAATCAGCATGTTAAGAAAGACCACTTAATACTATGATAATACTGGAAAAATTAAGGCTCACATTATAGCAAAGTGCAATTGAAAATTAAAATTATATAAAATTACCATTTAGAATATCAGAAACATGGGGCTAGGGTTGTGGCTCAATGGTAGAGCACTTGCCTCTCATATGTGAAGCTCTGTGTTCAATCCTCAGCACCACATAAAAATAAATAATGAAGATATTGAGTTCATCTACAATAAAAAAAGAATATTAGAAACATGAAGAACATTAGTTTAAATCTAACAAAAATGCTATAAATGTTTCTTAAAATTCACAAATCATAGACAAATCAATATATATATATATATATATATATATATATATATATAATATCACTAGTAAATAGGATAATTTGAAGAATTAACCTATTACTAACATGATGTATCGTACACAATGGATGATACACATCAAATACATACAAAACAATAATGAATCCTATATATCATTCATTGTATGGGATACATCATCTTAGAAATATGTCAATTCTTCAAATTATTCTATATACTACTAATATTATGATTATAAATTTAAACATGAATTTTATAGAAACCAGCAAGTTAGTTCTAACATTTAACATAGGAAGAAAATTAGAGTAACCAAAACATTTTTTTTTTTAATTTGGAGAGTTCACAGACTCACAACATGATTCCAAGACTGCTAAAATTAGAAAAACTATCCCACTCAAAATAGCCTCAAGAAAAAACATTTGGAAATCAATCTAGTGAAGCCCTTTACAATAAAAACTACAGAAAATTGAAGGAAGAAATTGAAGATCTTAGAAGCTTGAAAGGCCTTCCAATTTCTTGTATAAGTAGAATTAATATTGCAAAAATGGTCATAATACCAAAGTGCAATGCAATTCCCATCAAAATTACAGTGATAATCTTTATAGAAGCAGAAAAAAAAACAGTCATGAAATTCATTTGGAAGAATAAAAGCCCAGAATACCCAAAACAATTCTTAGTGAAAAAAAGTGAAGCAGGAAGCATCATATTACCAGAACTTAAATTATAATAGAGAGCTCTAATAACAAAAAGAGCATGGTTTTGGCACCAAAACAGTCATGGTGATCAATGGAATAGAAGACAGAAAGACAAACCCACATAAATAGAGTTATCTCATACTAGACAAAGGTAGCAAAAACATACATTGGAGAAAAGATAGATTCTTTAATAAATGATGCTGGAAAAACTGGAAATCAGTATGTAGTAGAATGAAATTGAGACCCTATCTCTCATCCTGCACAAAACTCAACTCAAAGTTGGTCAAAGACCTAAGAATTAGAAACCCTATACCTGCTACAAAAAAAAAAAAAAAAAAAAATGTCAGCTCAACACTCCAACACATTGGCTCAGGAATTAACTTCTTATAGAAAGCTAAACTAATCAGTGTACTATGGAATTGCTGAAGAAACAAATACAGAACAACACAACAGAAAAGACACTGAAGAAATAGACACAAATAATATGTATATTTAATTTATTAAATGTACACTAACAATTGATATAATGTTATTTAACAATGACAGTGTGATTATTTTACCATATTTAAAATGATTTATTAAATACCATATATGACACTATTTATTTTAAAGATATTATCTTTAATATTTTGACAAAACTATGAAGTATGTTATATAACTCCCATTTTCCCCCACTGGAAAAATGAATTTGTTAATCATAATTATCAAAGTAATGTAATTTAAAGTAGTTCAATGACAACTTTAAATGGTCCTAAATGACAGGACCATTTAATTAAAAAAATAATGGGGAGAAAGGATCTAATAGAGATCTTAGTGAGAATTAAGAACCTATTTCATGTTAAAGAACAGGGATAAAAGTGATGAAATGAGATTAGGTTCAAAGAAGGATATATCATACTGGTTGATGACTGTGGCCACAGTTGAATTGACATGACCATAATCAAAGCAGTATGATTTGGCCCAAGAAATGTGAAGGGTTCTTAAAATAGTCATTAAATGTATATTTTGATCTTAGTATCTGATGGCAAAAGGGGAAGTTTATTACTATTTAACTTAATTTAATAATAGTTAATTAGCTAACATTTTACTATAATTATTTACCTAAATTTTACTTCTGTGTGATTCTTTGTGTATACTTATTAAATAAGGGATTTTAAAGAGCCATGGCTTTTCCTCAAAAGCAAATAAAATGTTATGGGAATAGAAACAACTAACACCTGTTTTCTGGTAACTGGAAAGATAGGTTGAAAAAAAAGAAGGAAGAAATGAAGTGAGGAATGAAGGGAATGAAGGAGGGAAGATGGAAGGTAGAAATTCTGGAGGAATAAAAAGGGGAAGGAAAGAGAAAGAAAAATTAAACTACAATGTTAGTCTGCATATTGAAGGAAATTCCAGTTCACAAAATTTTATATATATATATATATATATATATATATATATATATATATATATATATATATAATCATCTTGATCTGCAGGAGACTAAGTACATAAATCTCCACATTTAGTTCTGTAGCATCACACTAGGAAGTAGAAATAATTGAGAAAGTGCCCAGAGAATCCCATTATTAGAGAGTGAAATTACAAAGAAAAGCCTAATTCTGAAATCCTCATGCAGGTAAAGTCTGTGGAACACAAGCTTGGGGACTACAGGGAGCTGACCAGGGAAACTCTGAGATTATCAGTCTCCCAGAGACTCTTGTGTATGTTCATTTTATTCGAACAGTGACAAGAGCTCCCATTTCCTGGCAATGAGAAGTGCCTTAAGAATTTATCTATCATCTAGGAGAAGTGTGAAAAATACCCTGTAATGTCATTTAAAAGTATGTTCATTTGTTAGGAATAAAAATTAAGGATAGTTGCTTATAATTGGTTTGAATTTCATTTTCTTACATGAGTGGGAAAGACTTGAGACACTTCACTAAGTTAAAGAAAACAAAATTAAGCACCATGATCATGCTGCAGAAAATAAAAGGTGGCAAAATATGTTTTTTCTTTTCTTTTCCAGAGCATTGGCTTACTGGAATATGAGTAAGTTATAAAAATAATAATGTATTATATAGGTAAATTACAAACATGCCAAGATACTCTATTTTAATTAGTGAATCTCCACATTAAATTATATGTATTGTTATAAAGATCTAAATGCTTCCCATGTGTTTTTTTGGTGAATAATTTATGATACTCTAACCTTACCTCTGATGCAGTTTTTAGTATTATTCCTAGTTTACAGGAGAAATGGAGGTAAACGATTGAATCTATATACTCTGGGTTCATAAAAAACACACAATTATCTCTGTAAGCCCTATTCACGTTGGGGCAAACATTATCTTTGTTGTGACCTCATCTTTGCCTTGGCTATCTCAAGTGTCCTTCTACTGTCTTTGGAGTGGCCTACCTAGATGCATTGGTTGGGCAGTGATTCTTTCTCAGATTTTTTCTTTCCTTATTTTTCCTTTTGAAAATATACTTATTGGTGATCATTCCCTGAAGATCTTGATATGCAATTTCTTCTCATAGGCTAATGGAACGGGTGCTTTCTTCCCTCCTAATAGAGCTGCATTTTGAAAGTGCCATTTTGAAGACATTCACTTACTATGCTCACCTCTGGAAAATTATTGATGTTGACTGAAAATTTCAAGCATTGAACAGATTTCTTTCCTAATATCAGAAGTCACTTAGAAGGTTGTTCTGTTCTGTTGTACTTGCAATGTACTTAGCTATGGCATCCAAATCACCTTTATAAAAGCTGGACTTTTAAACATCTGGTTCGCCTTGAGCTGTTCTAAATGGCCTTGTCAAGTTACAAGCTTCTTAGGGTGATCTGAGGATATCAGTTTCAACAGGATTCTTCACATTTAGATGATGAACAGAGATGCTCCTATGCTAGCATTGAAAACCTGGTAAATCTGGAACTGACGTGGGTCTTTCTTCTCTGAGCTAGAGCTAAACTAATACCACAATGTGCAACCTCAAATTATATTGCCAAGACAAATTATGAAAAAGTACAGGATATGTTTTAGCTACAAGATATTCAGAAATCTCAGAAATATGTCTGAGCAGCTCAAGTTCAGAGTTATGCATGTACTTCATTTAACAAAGAAAATGTGATTCTAATGTGAGATTATACAAGTACACAATCAATTGTAGAATTGATAAAACCTCTGATTATTATATATTGTAAACTATTGAGTACATGCATTTTAATTACACAGTTAATAGTAATATATAGGCACCAATAGGCATTAAAAGTCACTGAAGCTTATAATTTATACTTTAAATGTAAATGTATAAAATCTTTAACAAATTATCCAAATATTAAAAATAGATTTATTGCAACACTGAATATAATTTAGGTGCTCACCAAAAGTAATATTCATATGCCACATTTCAAAAATTAAGTTTGTATTAAAATATTTAATTAAAATAATTTATTAAAAGAACCCTTAGAAGTTTCTCAGCACTGTATGTGAATCCTCTGATTTTTATTTTTGCCTTAGAAAATTTGAGTTCAGATAAGATATTCAAATTCATATTATAATCATAGATAAAGAATTGAGTCCTGGTCTAGAGACTTTTCATATTAAAATAGTATATATATATCTTATCAATACTATGAGGTAGATGAGAATTGCTTGATGACCCCTATATTCTGTTAATATCAGTATGACTGTTTCCAGATCAACAACCTATACTGATTTACAAGACAAGACGTACTCTAGGCCATTTCTGCTTCCTTACTAATCTCTTATTTCCATTTTTCATGCTTATCTCTCTCTTCACATTTTCGTTTGTGTGTGTGATATAACTCATAATTCTTATAATAAAATTATCCCTAAGAATGGCTATAATTACTTCAACACTCCCACCATTTATTTTCTCTTCCTTATGTCACATTGGAAATTTTGCATAGGGAACTCACTTTTTCTTATGTAAGATGCAAGTTTGCCAAGAGGTGATCTAATGAATTACTCTGTATTAAGAGAGAATGATGGAGCTATTACCTAGAATGAGATCACAAAAAAAGCAAAACTCAGTAGATGATTTTGTGACTCAAGGGAGAGAGTTAATAGATTTGGCAAGTTTCATGTCTCCTTGTTTTTTTAAATTTTTTTAATTTTTTTTCATTTGTAAAACTGAACCAGTAGGTCACAAGAAAGTGATAAGATTTAAATGAGTACATTCTGTCTGCTTTTAAACATAGAAAAGTGGGAACATAATGCCTAAAACAGGGCAATGCGAGTATCAGTGATACCTGATTTGAATCTCAGGTGCAAAAGCAGGATGTAGAGAGTTAGAGGCTGCTATTGGTTCTGGGGACCAAAAATGCAAATATTCAGAAAGAAAGGAGGAGAATCAGACTTTCATAGAGAGGTCTTGACATCTGGGCATCAATGATCCATATGAGAAGGCAGAGGGCATAAGCAAATTCCATGAGGTAATTTGAGAATTTCAGAATGTTACATCTGGAGCTCATGGAACTCAGTGTATGGAAAGTATTTTATGGGAAGAAAATGTTTACTCATGAAGATGAAATGGGAAGGATGAGATTCTATATTAACAGCTGTAAGGAGCTCAGATGAAGCATCAGTGACTGGAAAATTGGTCAGGTAATATGTGTTATGGCATAAGAATTAGAGAAAAAAAGAAATAGTTTTATAATTTGGACAATTTGCAGAAAAGGGGGTCAATATTGACCCTAAAATTTAATTTGCATCCAAGTATGACACAGACTACCTCTGACATGTTTAAGAACATCTCACAAGAAGCAATTTGATTTTATTTGGGGAAAAACTACTGTTCCTTAGATAAAGACTAATATGTTTTTTAAAGCTAGCAAAATTCATGAGGTTGATCTTATAATCGGTGCTTTGGCTATTTAAAAAGAAGCCATTTGACTGTTGTGATAGACGTTGATTATTTAAATAAGTGAGGAAATCATTTACCAAAGTTGCACTGTAAATTTGGGATCATGTAGAAATATAGAAACCTATACAAATTTTAAAAGATAATCAATCACCTTGAATATTCATGGATCCAATCAAATTGAAAATATAATTTGAAATATAACTCAATGTAGTCATTTGAAAATGTAGCAAATAGTTACATTGGGTTATTTAGTTTTTTGACAAAGACTACTTAGGATTTATGAAATGTATATACATTAAACTTCAAGGGAAACCAAAAAAAATTAAGGTATATTTTATAGGTAGCTCATTTTTTATCCATAAGAAATTCAGCATTATCTTTTGTTGTTTAATGGCCAAGGATCTTCCAAAATAGGTTTGAAGGAATCTGTGATACATAATTGTTAACTTTTAGAAGTTCATAAAAAGTTGTTATGGTTTATTTGAAGATATCATAGAGTTTACTGAAGTCTCCTGGGCTTGTTGACATCCCTGACACTTTGTGAATGAGGCCTTTTTTATTCTCCCTTCATTTGTTTAGCTCTTTACCTAATTGATTTTCTGTGCTAATACACTAAAGGTCTGCAGAAGGCAGTGCCTCAGGTGTGACAGATGAAATAAGGTGCTTTTAGTCATTGCTTTTATCTTCCATGTCTAATGTGTTGGTTACAGCTGTGCAGTTTAACAGCAAAATCGATACATCATTTGCTGCAGGTACCTGAAAGAATTTGGAAACCCTTTAGTATTTTAAGTACTAGATTTCCTCTGGAATTTTATTTATTACTTATTTACTTATTTATATGCTTTTTTATATTGAATGCCACAAGGTGAGAGAGTTTTTCCCCTTCCTTTTGCCTTCTTCTCAAACATTATCATTTCTACCAGCTAGTTAAGTTACTTTCCTTTGGGTTTTGGAACATCTGCCAATCTAAATGAATCCTGTAAAGTGTAAAATAAATGTTTAAAAAATCTTTTCCATTTTGTCTAAATCATCTTTGAGCTTAAACATTTAGCATATGTTCCACTGCAAATGGAACCACTTTGTATTGTGCATGAGAAGCAGTGTGTGTGGGGGCACTTGGGCAATTTCTCATGTAAATGGATGTTTTTATTGCAAGTTTCCATTTTGCATTTGCAATGACATGGTTTCAGCATAACAGGAAAAAAAGACTTACTTCATTATAACATTCCCTCTGTTAAATATTCTCCTAAATATCTATCTATGCCCTTTATTTCATAATTCTCTAATAGTTCAGTGCTCCTTGGTTTTATACTCATGTCCTGAGTTGAAGTATCTAAAGCATGAGAAGTCTGCCACACGCTTCTCTCTCCTCCCCGCAACATAGACAAACACAGTTCCAAGCAAAAGGAGTGAGAACAGTTCCTGCAACTTCGAAATCCTGTGCAAAATTGATCAAGGTGTGTATCTGTAACAAGTTCTTAAGTCTGTTGAATGTTTTGTAAGTGAATATTCTCTAATAGTTTAGCCTTACTGCACATGTATGCCTATATGTAATTTTTGAAAGTAGTTGTCTTATTCAAAAATTGTACTATCTAATTGTGCTATTTTTAAAAAAAGTTAAAAGAATAACATGCTTATCTCAAAGAAATATGTCTTTAGATGAAGTAGATTATAATACACCAATGCATGAGAACACATCAAGTCATTCAGTATTTATTCCATATTTTAGCATTGTACTTAAAATAAAACTACTACTCAATGTAAAAATGTTAAATGGTAACATCTAGAAAAGTTAATGATTAAATTACCCTTATCCTCATTTTTAAAAGTAAGGAATAATAGCAATAAATATACTACATTGATGGAAAAACAAGTCACAATAAAGAATGTAGGCTGAGCCTTTTCTTAGTGTATATAAGGCTATGTATGCAAGCCATGTGCATTCAAAATTGCAACCCTACAATAAAGGGAAAAAATGATTGACGTTAGTTCAATAAAAAAGTGACTTAAAATATTATTATTTTCAAAACTATAATAATTCACTAATTTGTAATTTCTCAGAGTTTAACTTAACTTTATCCCAATTTTTAGCCATTCTTTTCATGTTTTCTTTTAAATTGGCTAGTCTTTTGTAGGTTTCATAAGTAGTCTACATAATTATCAAAATGACAAATCATTAACTTTTTTCTTAGATTGAATTTCATGTTAGAACTCTTAGATTTCTGTAGAAATTGGTAGGATTTATTTCATGTTATTACTCTAAGAATTCTGTAGAAATTGGTGTGACTTGGATAGACAAAAATATATATTTATGTAGTTGTATATGAAATATTTATATGTCCAGAGCATATTTATATTTATGATTAAGTATTGCATTTTGTCCTAATGCAAAATGTGTGCATTAGTCATCAAAGGGTTCTTCTATGGTGGGGTACTTTTCTTTACCTGAACATGTTGAGCTTAACATCTAGGCATATTCAGTTCTATTTGAAATTGTACAAACCTGTGCTTTAATTGTTCTGACCTAAACAAAGTGATTATATAAGGATGATTCATGCAAAGGTTTTGTCTCTACAATGAATTGAATTCCTTGCTAAAATTGCAGAATCGGTTTTCTAATTCTTATTATTGATCTCGCATTTCAGTAGCAGATGATTTGGTTCATTTCATTAAGTGAATAAAAGAAGTGATGCTTTATGCTTGTTATCTTCCTAATTGCATTTTCCCAATATGTTGGTCTTTAACCAAAAAATGAAACTCAATCCTGTAAGAACCTTATTGAAGTTAATTGTTGACCTAAAAATATAGAGAATCAGAGTATTTAGAAAAACCTAGTCTTAAAGCACTTAAAGTCCTTCATGTTTTAGCCAAATATACCTGTTTAAGGGCAACTTATTTCTTGGCAGGAGGAGATCTTAAGTGGGAAGATCTCTTCACATTTTTAAATGTAATTATGTTGGTACAAATCAAATAGCCTCTGGCTGTGTCTGGCTTTGAAATCCAAAGGCATATTATTTTCATTGCTGTACCCACCCTGCTTTAATCTTCTTTATTGTTTAAATTAGGGCAGTAGCCAATTTTATAATATATTCACAGTGGTTTGGCAATTTGGCCTATGAATGAATTATCAATTGCCTGAAAAATGTTGTCAGGAAAGTATGAACTTGATGTGGCTATTGGTCAAGAAAGAGAGCAATAACTTCATAAGAAGTGCAAGGAAAAATGTATAAACCCCTATCTCTTTAGGAATAAAAGTGCCTTCTCCCTATTATGGGAATGACATATCTCTATATGAATTTTATATATATGTGTGTATATATATTCATATATATACATATATAATAATATAATTTCTTTCTAAATATATATATATATATTATATATTATGAGTCATATTAAGAGTAATAGCATTATAATTTATACTGCTACTAATATATGATATATATTCCTTAAGAACAACAGGAGATAAAAAGTTGAATAAGACATGGTCACTATATATTAATTATTTACAAAGTACTGAGAGAGATGTACATGTGCATAGATATTTAGAATTCAAACACAAGGCACAAACAGGGACCAAATGGAATCCTAGAATGAAAACAGAATGCTCATTGCTCTGGTTTCCGGAAGTCAGCTCTTTTTTGCAAATAATTTCATCTTGTGCATTCTTCAGGATTTGCCCCAAGATGGTCATACTACCAATATTTTTTGTGAGTACCCATGTTTATAATAAATCTACTTGTCAGTTTCCATTTATCATCTGTTCAATTGCACTTATCTCATATATATTTTAGTATTTTGTACTGTATTTAAAATGAGACAATTGATAATTCAGAAATAGAGGCTGCTTATTTTTTATAATTTCCCAAAAATGTCAGCATTAGAGTATAAATGAAGAAACCATTGGGCTGGGGATGTGGCTCAGGAGGTAGCGCGCTCGCCTGGCATGCGTGCGGCCCGGGTTCGATCCTCAGCACCACATACCAACAAAGATGTTGTGTCCGCCGAGAACTAAAAAATAAAATATTAAAAATTCTCTCTCTCTCTCTCTCCTCTCTCACTCTCTCTTTATAAAAAAAAAAAAGAAACCATGCATTTCCAGCCATATTTTAATATGACATTTCTTTTTAAAATCTGTCTTTATTAATTTCTATCAAAGTATAGTGCTACAGAGATATATTTACTATTCTGTTTTCTGTTTAGTTACATCATAATATGTGATATGGCCTAGAGGATACATTGATCATGGAGTATGTTGGCATGTTCTCAAAATCTAGATGGGCTGGGCGGTGGCCCATGCCTGTAATCCCAGCAGCTCAGGAGGTGAGTGAGGCAGGAGGGTTACAAGTTCAAAGCCAGCCTCAGCAATGGCAAGGTGTAAAGCAACTCACTGAGACCCTGTCTCTAATTAAAATACAGAATAGGGCTGAGAATGTGGCTCAATGGTAGATGTCCCTGAATTCAATCCCCACTACCAAAATCAAAAAACAAAAACCCAAAAAACCAAGATAGTATTGGGTGAATACAATACTTGAAATTTAGCTACCAATCAAATTCACTATTTTATAAGAAATTTTCTATGTAGAAGACAAATTAGATTCTTTTTTTCAGGAGATATATATATATTTTTTTTTTCAGGATATATATATATATATATATGTATGTATATATATATATACACACATACATACATACATACATATGTTTATGTACTTATATATACAAACAAATATATAATACAATTTATATATATATATTTCATATATAAATATATAATGTGTATATTATATATATATATTTAATGTATATATAAAGTATATACATATGGTATTTATTTTCTGTGTGTAACCATGTTTCTGAGGATTGTCTTTGTTAGCTGGTCAAATTGTGTTTATCTCATATATAGTATTTAGTAATGTATTTAAAATGAGACAAAAAAGTATATATATACATGTACATATGTGTACATATATATGCTGAATATGTGTGTGTGTGTGTGTGTAATTCTAGAGCTACATATTTTCATAGACATAAGCAGTTCTGACTTGAAGGATAAAGGAAATTTAAATTCCTCTTTCTGACCAGTGACTGCTATATAATCAGGAGAACCCAACAATTTCAGAATGTCACAGAATGTACCAAGAGATTTGGAAGGTAGGGCAAGCAATTGATTTGTTGTTTAATTTAAAAATATTATTGCTTCCTAGTCAGTGTTGTTATATAAGGAACTTAAATAACACTGTTATAGCACCACTGTTTCAATAAAACTTTCTTTGGAAAAATAGGGAAGGACCAGAAAACTCAGACCAATTCATTCATGTCTTTGACAAGAAGATGGCCTTTTGGAATCTTAGTACTCACCCAAGCAAAACATTGTCATTGGATTCGTGCTTCAAGACTCTCCTAGATCTTGCTTCACTCCTGAAGGTTTGGATAATGATCCTACTTTCCAGAACTAATTAGGGTTTATTGATTAATTGAAGAGGTTAAAAAAAGTCATATTGCAACAAATTACACTTTCATACACAAACACAAACATATACGTATATACTGAACTTGATATCTTCATTAACTCCTCAGTTGCTACTTTCCAAACTTAAGTACAAATTAGATATAAAAAACATATAAAAACGTGTTTGGCAAGCACTATTTAAAAATCAATTCCTTACAGATATATGCCTTTGAGATATATTAACTAAACAGTTGACACTTAAAGTAAGATTTGATAGAATAATTCTCATCTTTAGGTGCTTACTTTAAAAAGCATATATGTTCAATTTCTTGGAGTCTGAGCATTTATAAGTAGCAAGATAGTTGCATTATATTTATATTTATGCATTTTCCAGTGATGGCAATTAAATCTAGAGCCTTGTGCATTCTAGGCCAATTGCTCTACCACTGAGCTACACATCCAGCTCACATTATCTTTAACCTTCCAAATTGAGCTGTCATTTAAGTCTGACTTAACTTTGCCAAAGATCATTCAAGTTAGAGTCTGTCCAGAGGAATTCATTTTCTAACTCATTTATGGCTTTTCTCTTGATTTTCTCAATTGCTTCTTTTAAAATCTATTCAAGATATGGGTTCTGGACATAAGGAGTAAGCATGAAGTATGATGGGGTGCTAGTGTGTATAGGAGGAGGCAGTATCCATGAGGGTCTGTCTTTTGCTTACACACCGATGCTCTGCAGAGTACTCAGTTTCTATGAGCATTGCACTTTTCTAGGACTTGTGCACCATTATTTGTAAGATCTCAATGAAATAGAGAAAGAATTAGGCTGGGAAGAGCCACTTTCTTCAACAGATTATTGTTCAGCAAATGGCTTATTGAAGAGCTAAATTTACAATGTTTCAGACTATTCAAGTTAAGGTTTCCAGCAATATAACTGCAAATGGATGCAGACATCTGAATGCTATCAAGGCATATAGTCAGCTATAATGGCTCCTTTGTCTAGTTTTTCTCTACATTTCTGCTTACATTGGATGTTGCTCTAAATTGCCTTTTCCATAATGTTGAAATCAGTTGATCTACAAAACTCATGCAATACTATTTCAATAAGATCAACTGTGGGAAGCAATGGGGTCCATGTTAATTTATGAAATGCGGGATTAATGCAGTCCTTTGTAATATGAAAAGTCAAAGAAAATGAAAGCCAACTCTGTTTGGTTCTCTTTCTTGTGTATGCAAGCTGTCAAATCAGATAAAATGCTTGAATATCTTGAATATAAAAGGAGAAGCCTGCCTAGGGAATAGGTTTGAACCTATTGAAGAAAGTAAGCACAAAATACTGAACAAGATTCATGTGGAAATCATTTTTAACAATGAGTCATGGTCATTTTCCTTATATTTTCTGTATTACATACTATTTTGTTGCTTTATCTATATATCACCTGTGAAAGTTAAAGCCCAGTCCCCATAGTACAAATTGATGAAAATCTACAGTATGTCAAATGCTAGGTGCAGATAAAATAGCAAGTCTTAAAAGAGTGATGAATGGTGAATTTTACAGTTAGGTCTTTGGCAAGCATTTATATTCTAGGAGTACTCCTAGTGACTTTTCTCCTGATTTAATCTAAATGTTGTTGACCACTGAAATCTCAAAGCAAACAAAATCTGACCAATCTATAATATTTCCAGTCACTTATGCCAAAAAATGCATGTAGTTTAACAAATTAAAACAAAGTATTGAATTTCTAAGGGTGTACTGGATATTTTTAAAATTAACTGCTTGAGAATGATTAACATTAACACCATATGTAACTTGAAAACTTCCCAGTTGCTTGTGTACATTTGAGAACATTATTCATCCCTATTCTTCCTTAAAATGGGTACAGATTCTGTTCCATTAATTCAAACCTTTCTCACAAGAAAACTCCTATATGATAATAATACCCCAAACAGTCACATTAGGCTTTTTGGATTCTGTGTGCAAATCTAAGATAAAAACTAAATGTTCCAGGATACTCAAATTTTCTAGAATTTCTAAGACTGATATTACTTCTCTATAAACCTCTCCAGTAATCAAGATTATTTTTATACATATATCAGGGAAATTCTCTTTATCATGTTGCTGATATCAACTTTTTTAAGTTAATGTGGTTTGGAAAATTTCATCAAAATCCACAAGTATAGTTTGCTTTTCTAAACAGATTTTTGTGCATTATGTTGCAGAGTGACTAGATATTTAAAGCACTTCTTATAGTAAGATTCAAAGAAAGTATCATTTTAGCAATGGGTGAAATGTGTCCTATGTATCCAGCCCCTTAAGCTCTTTTTTATTCTTTATGATGTAGTGCCAGAGAAGTATAATTCAGGTCATTACCTCTAGTACTTTCCAGGGTATGGAAGTACATTGTATTATATTAGAAGTGGACAGATGAAAGCTTTTTCTACACAGTACAGCAAAGATGTGAATTGGCAATATCACTGGTAAGTTTCAAACTCTCTTATGGATCATTGCAGATTGTTTGCAAATGACCACATTCTAACTTCCCAGGAAACATTTGAAACATTGTCATACTTTTTGGATAGACCCCTGAAACTATTTTAGCCACAGTACCTTTGATGAAAGTATAATTATTTTTTTCACAAATGTGAAATCAAAATTTTACTTATTGTCAATGGAAAACCTACTTTGTTTTAAAATGATTATTTGAATTTTTACCCAATCCAGAGTACATATGATCTTTGCCTTTCCACTTTGTAAATGAAAAAAATCAGAGTTGTACAGTAGCTATCATCATCTCAAGATGTTCAAAAGGGAGGGAGAAGAAAAAATGTATTCCATAAAGGAAAAAAATGTATTCCATTTTAAAATTTACCCTTTTTCAACAAATGTCAAGAAATCTAGAAAAAAGCATAAAATGTCTGTTTTTAGGCATTGGACAAAAAGCATATGTTTATTTCTTGGTAAAAGAAAAGGAAACAAATGAGTTATGCCATAAATATATATAGATTTTCCTTTAGTTTTTGATATATACCATGCATGTATAGTTTCAAAATTGATGAGTGGTCACAATTTGGGGGGTGTCATAATACCTGATATTATATATAATTATATATACAATATTATATATACAAACTCATTATATATGTGTATGTGTGTATATATATATATATATATATATATATATATATATATATATATACACACCAACCATTTAAATTTTTACCAGTCAGTGCAGAGAAATATGGAAATCAAGAGCACCACCAAGCAGAGGTTTCATGAGGTTTGTGATTCAGTAGTGAGGCTAAGCATTTTCAGTAAAACATGTAATTTAGACCAATATTATAACTATTAAATTATGAACAATAGCAACCCAAAACACCCTTGAAGCTATTAGTGCAATTTGTAAGTAACTTCTAAACTACTTAACAGATCAAGGACCAACATTTTTTAAATAACACAGACATTTAGCACTAAACAAAAATAACACCATTGTGTCCTATATCCATTCAGAAATGACTATAAGTCCTTCAGTCATACCTCATTTGTGTGCAGTTACCATCCAATTAGTCCATTAAAATGAGGTTGGGCTGATTAGATTACAACTCTCACATCCAGCATCATTCTGAAATTCATGCATTAACACAGGAGTTTTGAGGGACACCTCATATCCAAACCATGACAGGTATATTACCAAAAGAAAGGAAAAAAGATAGACTATTAAAATCTGTAAGATAGAATTTATAGCCAAACTGATTAGAATAATAGCATATTTCTCAGCAGGTATCTAAAGGCCAGAAGGGCATGGCATGATATATTTCAAGTCCTGAAAGAAAAACAAGATTACTATACCCAGCAAGGTTATCCTTCAGAATCTCTGGATCAATAAAGATCTTCAAAGATAAGCTTAAACTAAAGGAATTCATAACTACTAAGCCTGCATTACAGAAGATACATAAAGGAATCTTATACTTGAGAATTATGAAATAACTGAACATTATCAATATAGTAATCCATCAAATTTCTAAGATGAATAATGAGGATGAAAAAACATCAAATACCCAAAACAATGACAGGAACCTATATATTTTATTTGTATAATACACAGAATATGCATGGTCTTAATTCTCTATTTAAAAAGCAGAATAGCAGAATCCATTTAAAAAGTGACTCAAAATTGTGTTCCTTCCAAGAAAATCTCCTCATCCACAGAAATATCTGCAGAATAAAATTGGAAAAAAATGAATAAGGATGTTATAAGCAAATGGAAGCTAAAACAAAGCAGGGTTAACTCTACTCTTATATAACAAAATAGATTTTTTTTAAACAACATTAGTTAGGAAAGAAAAAGAAGGTCCTACATATTTATCAAAAGAAATATTTATCAAGAGGATATAATGATTATAAATACATATGCACTGACTTTATGAGCACTTAATGTCATAAAACAGACATTACTAGATATAAAGGGAGTGATGGGTCTGATTATAATAGTTCATAATTTAAATATCTATTCTCATGAATTAATAGATCAATTAGACCAAAACAAATAATTTCAGAGTTGAATTACATTATAAATTGAATGGGGCTAACAGGCATCTACAGAATATCCCTTCCAACAATTTCAGAATGTACATTCCTTTCATTACTATATTAGCTTTATCCAAAACAGAATATATATTGGGCTAAGAAACAAGTCTAAACAAAATCTAAAACTTGAACTGAAATAATTTTTAAAAAATCTAAATAATTTCTTTCATCTTATCTGATCATAATAGAATGAAATTAGAAATAAACATGAATAGGAACTGCAGAAATTACACAAATAGATGGAAAGTGAATAACACGCTATTAAATGAACATTGAATCATTAAAGGAAATTTAACAATTTCCTGAATCAAGTGAAATGTAGACACAACATACCATAACTGTAGGATATAGTTTAAGCTTATACTATCGGGGAAGTTGATAGTAATAAATGCCAAAATAAAAACAAAAAATTAGGGGCTGGGGATGTGGCTCAAGCGGTAGCGCGCTCGCCTGGCATGCATGCGGCCCGGGTTCGATCCTCAGCACCACATACCAACAAAGATGTTGTGTCCGCTGAGAACTTAAAAATAAATACTAAAAATTAAAACAACAACAACAACAACAAAAAAAAAATTAGGCAAATCTAAGTTAGGCTTGATGGTTGAAACCTGTAATCCCAGTATTATGGAAGATTGAACGAGGAGGATCACAAGTTCAATGTCAGCTTCAGCAATTTAGTCAGACCCTCAGGAATTTAGTAAGATCTGTCACAAAATAAAAAATAAAAAAGGAGATGGGATGTATCTTAGTGGTCAACTATCCCTAGGTTCAATCCCCAATACCAAAAGTAAAAGGAAAAAAAAAAAGAGAGATCTCAAAAAAATAAACATAATGATAAATATGAAGTTCTTAAAAAATAAGAATAATTCAAATCTAAAATCAGTAAAAGGAAAGAAATTATAAAGATCACGGAAGAAATAAATGAAGTAGAAACTAAAAAGACATTGCAAAGAATCAATAAAACAGTTGATTCTTTGAAAAGGCAAACATAATGAATAAAATTTCAGCTAAACTAATCCAACTAAAAAGGAAGAAAAGTAAAATAAAGTTTGAGGTAAAAAAATGAGACGCAAAAGCAAAAGTCACTGAAATTTAAAAGATCTTTTGGAAATATTTTAAAAACTTTATGTGAATAAATTGGAAAGTCTAGAACACATACACAAATTTTGAGATACATATGACCTATCAAAATTGAACCAAATGGATATTAAAAAACCTAAATAGAGTAATAACAAATAATGAGATGAAAGCAGTAATAATAAGTTTCTTAACCAAGAATTACCTCAAACCAGAAAGATTTATTATTGAATTTTAGCAGACTTTTATCAGAACTAATGTCAACACTACAAAGACTATTAAAAAAAAAAAACTGAAGGAAAACTTCTGAATTTATTCAATGAATCCAATATTACCACATTATCAAAACCTGGCAAGAACACAACAACTAAAAAAAAATTACATGGTTATTGTCAGGTCGGTGGGTGGCGGTGACTTAGGAACAAAGCACCAAGCAGCCTGGGAAAGAAACATCAATCAGGCACTGATGGAGCCACCTGTCAATCAGCGGAATCTTCTGGCTAAGGCCTGTCAATCAGCAGCTTCTTCTGGCCAACCCTGGATTTCAGCCACCTCCCCGGACCAACTCCAGTGGGACAAGAGACTCTAAAAACACCTTTTCCTGTCCAAAGCCCTTCCCTTTCTGTGTAAGCTCCATATGATTCCAGTCGGGTTGAGCCCCCATGCGGTTTCTCATCAGACCCTTCTCCTGTCCACCCTGTTGGTCTGATCAAGTATTGCTCAGGAGTGAGTCTCAATAAAGCTTTGTGCGGCTGTCTTTTTAAATCTGCCTCTTTTGGTTGCCGCTCTGAGGCCTGATCTCATAGTTATATATCAATATTTCTGGTGAACAAAGATGTGAAAGTCCTTAACATAAAAATTTAAAGTTAAATTTGTCAGTAAATTAAAAAAAAATCATACACCATTATCAAGTTGGTTTTACTTCAGGCATTCAAAGATAGTTCAACATATGCAAATAAATAAACTTAATACAGCACATGAATAGAAACACTGATAACAATCACAAGATCAGCCAGACTTATTGTTTGCACCTAAAATTCCATATACTTAAGAGACTGAAGAAGGAAAATCACAATTTCAAGGCCACACTTGGAAAATAATAAGACACTATTTCAATAAAAACAAACAAACAAAAAAATAAGCAAAAACAGTTGAGGATGGATCTCAGTGGTAGAGTGTACCTGGATTTAAACCACAGTATTACAGAAACAAAATAAAACAAAGAACAAACCAAACAAAATATATTCCAAAACCTACAATCACATGACCATCTCAATACAATGCAAAAAAATGTCTTTGATTACATTTAATCTGCCTTCATGAAAAAGTTCTAAATAAATTTGCAATACAAGTTTCACATTTCAACATAATGAAAACTATATGACAAGCCCAAAGCCAAAATCATATGAAATGGAGGAAATTAGATAGCATTTCCTCTAATCTTGTTTCCTCTCATCACTCTATTTCAGTGTAGTATAAATATTTTAAAGCCATCATGAAAGAGAACAGTATAAAGGATATATAAATAGGAAAGGAGACATTAAAATTGTGTTTATTCGCAGATAATGCAATTCTATGTATAGAAAATCTTAATAACACCACCAAAAGAATTTGAGACCTGATTTAAAAATTCAGGAAATTGAAAGAATATAAAATCAACATTGAAATATCAGTAGATTTTTCTATACATCTATAGAGAATTCATTGTGAAATAAATCAAGAAAATTATCCCATGAATGATATCCACAGAAATAAATAAAATACTTTGGAATAAACCTAAATGAGGAGGTAAATCAAAATCAAAATCACAAAACATTGAAGAAAGAAATTAAAGATGACATGAGAAGTTGGAAAGACTTTGTATGGTCATGAATTAGAGGAATTAATAATGTTAAAATATTCATATTCCCCAGACACATTTACAGATTGAATATAATCTCCATAATAATACCAATAACATTCTTAAAAATACATGGAAAAAATAATCCTAAAATTCATATGAAAGCATAAAAGGTTCTGAATAGTCAAAGGAATTTTAAGAAAAAACGAGCAATGTGGGATGCATTATAATACCTGATTTGAAAATGTACTACAGATCCTTAGTAACAAAAACAGAATGGTATTGGCATAAAAGCAGACAGACTAATAGGAAAACAATAGATAACGCAGAAATAAATTCATCCATTTTCAGCCAATTGATTTTGGGCAAAGTATCCAAAAAATACATTGTCAAAAGGACAGTGATGTGCATGCAGAAGATTGAAGTTTGACCTCTGTCTCCCACCCTATTCAAAAACCTACTCATACTGGATCAAAGACCTTAATGTAAGATGGGAAACTAAAGCTACTAGAGGAAGACATAAAGAAAACTCTTCAAGATGTTGGTGCAGACAATGATCTCCTGGATAGTACTCCAAAGGCACAGCCAACAAAGAATTGACAAATGGAATTATATCAAAGTAAAATGCCTCTGTGCAGCAAAAGAATCAATCAAGTGTGTGGAGAGATCCACTATATACAGGGGAAAATCCTTGCAATATATTTATCTGACAGAGTATTGATATCAGAAATATAGAGAGAGAGTTCAAAAAACTTAAAAATAGTAAAGCATGTCATCCCAGAAAAAGAGGGCACTTTATTCAAAGAGATACTTGTTAAAAGAAATACAAATAAACAATAAAAATATGATAAAATACTATCTTTAGTCATAAGGAAATGCAAGTCAAAACTACAAAGAGATTCTCTTTCACACCAGTTAGAATTGCTGTTATCAAAACAAAAAACAAACAAACAAACAAAAAACCCAACAATTAACCAATAAATGCTTGTTATAATGTAAATGAAAGGAACACTTATACAGCACCAATGGGAATGTAAATTAGTGTACCCACTACACAAAACATGATAAAAACTCAGAGTAGAACTACCATATGATCCAACTATTCCATTCCTCCGTAATATCTGTTATAGTTTGTATAATGGGGGTCCATAATGTGAGATAATGCAAGAAGGCTTAAAAGTGAAATTATTGGGTTATGAGAGCCTTAACTGAATCAGTGAATTAATTTCCTAGGAGGTATTAACTTGGTGGTAACTAGAGGCAGGTAAGGTGTGGCTGAAGGGTGTGGGTCATTAGATGCATGCCTTTGGAATATATCTTTTCTGTCAGCAAGTGGAGGCTCTCTCTGGTTTCTGATCATCATGTGACCACTTCCTTCTACTGGCTGTCTATGGACTGAGACCTCTGAAACTGTGTACCCCCAAATAAACTTTTTCTCCTCTAAAATTTTTTTCTGTCACATCTTTTGGTCAAAGCAGAAAAAAAGCTTACTAAAATAATATCCCAAAGAAATGAAAAAAAGCATACAAAAAGATACTTGAATTGCCATGTATATTATTTAAATAACAATTGTATATTGTAATTTAAATAACAATATTTATTAAATAACAGTATATTGACTATCTCATTTACAATTACAACTCTATTTACAATAACCAAGATAAGAAATAAGCACAGGTGTAAATCAATAGTAAATGAATAAATAAAATATTGAACATAAATAACATGGAATATTATTCAGCCATAAAGAAGAATGACATTCTTCCGTAGGTAAATGCATGGAACTGGAGGACTTGTTTCAATAAAATAAATCAAACACAGAAAGAAAAATTTCCCCTCATATATATAAACTTCAAAAAGGAAAGAAACTATTGAGGTAAAAGTAGAAGAGGGATTATTAAATACTGGAAATTGAGAAGGATGGGAGGGCAGAAGAAGGGAAGGAAGACAGGATCAATTCATAGCATATGCATGTATGAGAATGTCAGTAAACACATCAACCTGTACAATTAGTATGTGCTGTGCTAGTAATTATAATAATAAAGTGACAACAAGAAAATAAGAAAAGGAGTGTTCAATACAGTGTATTGACTATCTCATGTTGTATTCATTACCATTCATATATTTTTCATAAAGTTTTTATTCAAATATCTTATTCAATAAAAATAGACAAAGGAAACAAATAAGCTGAGATGTCTTACTTATCAAGTAAATCCAAATTAAAACCTCTAAAATTACATACACACCCATTAGAGAGGCTGTGATTAACAAAATTCACAATATTAGGTTTTGGCCAGCATCTAGAACAAAGCTTAATTTCCTGTATACTACTTTCAGACATGTAAAATATTGCTGAAATTTTAGAAAACAGTGTGGAAGTCTCTTTAACAGATAGACTTCAATTATACACTGCCTAGAAAATTCCATGCTTAGATTTATCAAAAAAGAAACTTGAATTGAAATTCCATCATATTTTTGTTTGGATAAACCCAAGTGGAACTAGACAATGTCCAAGCCATTCATACCTGAAAATTACAATGCCATTCACAATAGAAAGGAGGATATGACTGGTACCCATAACAAATGAGTCTGAAACATACTGAAAAAAAAAAGTCAAGACACATGAGAGTATGTGATCTGTGATTCTAATTTTACAAAACTCTAGGAAATATAAATGTAATATATAATGAGAAAAAAAAGAAAATCCTGAGTTCTCTAGGTCAAGGGGGTATGAGGTTGGGTGGACACGGGAGGTTTCCTGTCACACACACATAAAGAGTGAAGTATGCAGATGACCAAGGATGACAGTTGAGTCACAGATTTATTAGAAGAAAGAAAGGAAAGCTCTCACACCATGGAAAGGGTCCCAAATAGGGCACCCTTGGGAACTTTCTAAGGGCTTTTATACTGTTTTGATAAGGAACAAATCTTTCATTGGAAAGTCTTTCTTGAGGGTTCTTTTTTTCTGATTCAATCTTAAATGTACAACTTTAATTTCTTATTCAACATAATGGGAGGTTTAATGCATTTGTTAAACTGAGTTTGCCCTGAACTTGTTCTTTAAAACAAAAGAATGACTTGGGTTCAAAGAAACTCTTTTGGATTGACTACTCTTAGGGTAGTTAAGGAAGGGGGCCACCTGGAATGTATGGGCACCTGAGCATGAGTGGAGCCTTCCAGTCAGGGGGCCAAAAACAAAAACTAAAAATCAAGCTTTCACCTAGGATTTTAATCTTGGGAGGTAGGATCCTATTCTCTACAGTCCTCATTTATTTCTTCATTTCTATCTGTCTTCAGATAATCTATCACCTGCCTCAGAAGGTCTCACTTGTAAAGAATATAAAAATCTTTGAGGTGGGAGGATCTTAGTCTATATCTTGATTGCTGTTGTGGCTACATGGGTAAATCACTGTAAAATTCATTTAAGCATAAAAGTACACATTTTGACACATTAACTTTTTCAACTAAAATGCTGGTTTAAAGTATCAGGTATAAAAGACAAAAAAAAAACACAAATGTTAAGAAAATTGACCCATTTCTTTTCTGCATGTGGGAAACCCAGGAAAGATTGAGCACTAGACTGCAGACAGAATTAAATCCTCATGAAGTCACCATAAAGATTTCCAAATCAAAGAACAAGCTTGTCAGTAAATTTCAAAATTTTTGCACTCTCTTAATGGAAATGAACTTTACAGTACAGCATTATAGCCATCACTCCTTTAGGTTAAGTAAAAATTGCAATGCAACTTCTGCTGGTCAAGGTGCAAGACAGGCATGGTATCAGTGACTCATCAATATCTTCCTAGGTGTATTCAGTTGGACTTTCTAAAGAACAAGAAATGGTGGTCTGATATTGACTAGTTGTAGGACAACAAGACAGAGAGAAGTGAGGCCTATAGGCTATGTGGAGTCCTTCTTGTAAAATGAAGCTGAACTTAAGAAACAAAATTACTTTTGGTTAATTATTTAAAAGTCCTTGACTATGGGTAAGGGAAGCCAAATGAGTTTTGATGGAAGTGAATGTAAATGATACTATTTTTTCTTCTTCATTCTGTGATATATATTCAGAATATATACCTAGACTACTGTGTTACACATAAGAAATACTCAATATGTTCTAAAAGATGCATTATTTGATAAATAGTTGGTTATCAAAAGTGAACAAAGAGGTATAAAAATGAAACTCATTTACATTCAAATGTCTAGCTCAGTTTCTGAACATTTAATGTATGATTGCTTTCCTAACTAGCATTTCATAATTTTGGTTCAAATCATCTCTACAACCGAACTTTATAATCAATCAGTGAATATCATGGAAGTTAAGTTCAAATAAAAGGCACATAAAAGTTAATAAAAGCAAGACAACTAAAAGAAAGTTATTTGACTATGTTTAAAAATTTTTCACTTCCCATCTGCTCATATTATATATCAACACTTTATGAGAAAAACCATTTTGACCTCAAGTTCAGAGTTACAACTGAAATTAAAATAAAAGTGTCTGAGTATTAATTGCAATTATGAAGGAGTATAGAAATTAGACATTTATATTCTTGTAATTTAGTCATTCAGCTAAGAAATTGATGAATTAAAGGAATGGATCAGTGTCTTGATTAAGAGGACTTGTGGGTGGCTTGTACAGAAGCAAGGCATTGCTCTTCAATCTAGTGAGGGAGGTCTGTATTCCGGACTCTCATCTCAGTGGGCCCTGCACTTTGATTTGCCCTCCTGAACATTTCTTCTGGATCTGCCACTATAGACAAAATGATATGAGCAGTGCATCACATCTTCTGATGGGGACCTTCCACTACAGACTATATTCCCTTTGCAAGACAGTTTATCAGATCCCCTAGAAAGTTCTGGAATACACAGATGGGGTTTTTCTTAGACCTGCAGTTAGGATGCTTCCAGGAAAACAGTTAAGGCAGCAGACTGATCCTGTTTTCCAGTGTGGTCCTTATTTCCAAATACTGCACAAAATAAGGCCTACAGATTGTGCTGACATATCATTTCTGACAATTTAAATGTTTATGTAAACAAGGGGCCCATTTTAGTACTATCTTTTTCTATCTTCAAACCTGATAGAAGAAAGATAATAGGTAAAAGAACAAGAAAATTGTGAAGTGACAATATTTATAAGAATAGTGAAATATAAACATTTCAATCAAAGTAAAATCAAGTTCAAGTATAAAACTGTTAGACTCGAATTTGGGACCCCGGAAAAGACCACCAGAGACCAAGATCGATGTAAGCAGCAAAGAGGCATTTATTGAGAGCTAGCTAGGTCCTCTGCTCACACAGCAACTGGTGATGCTGAGAGGCCCTGAGTCCAGGGTTTGCAGCAGTTTTATACACTCTTTGGGGAAGGCAGGGACTTCACATATATCATAGCATCTCTTAGCAAATCATCACACATCACGGGAAAATCATAAAACAAATCTAAAACATGATTAGTACATTCACTGGTGGGAACAAGTTGGGTAAGGTTGATTGGCTAGTACAAGAGGGGGACTCATTTGAACTGATTGGTTTAAGCCATGAGGGGAGTATGTGCCGAACTACATGGTTTCCCAACAGGTTATCAACCACCATAAACTACTGGGAAGGTCATCTGGCATCCCAGGTATTTTCCCTGTCTCAAGCTGATTGGTAGCTGCTAGGGGGTTGCTATGGATCCCAACCTAGCCTGACTGAGTCAGGGACACCTGGCACAGCAGATCTCTCCAATTATTTGTAGATAAACAACTCAGCAGGGTGGGTATGTGCCTGGGAGTGCTCTGTGGGTCTTTCCAAGGACAAGGGTCACTCCCTCTTCCTTGGACAGGCTTTGCTCTGAGGTAGAGGCTGGTTTTTCAAAACTAGTTTTATTAAAATTAAAATTAGTGGGTTTAAAAAACATAAGGCACTTGAGGAAACAATTGAGAATGTGAGCAGAGAGCCAAAAAATTTGAGAAAATCTTTACTACCTGTGTAAGGAATGGTGTAAAAGCTCTGTAAACTCAACAAGCCCAAACAATTGTTTACCTTGAGATTTTATGAGCAGGACCATAGCAGCCAGTGGAAGAAGAGAAGGGGGGGAGAGGGGGGGGGAGGAGAGGGGGAGAGAGAGGAGAGAGGGAAGAGGGAGAGAGGAGGGGTTAGAGTAATTAAGAGAGAGAGGAGAGAGAGTAAGAGAGTAAGAGAGTGGGCATGAACAGGGTGTTGATATTTATGGGCTTAACACAGGATGAGGAGTAGCAAGGCGAGTGGGCTGTTACTTCTTCATTGCCACTACTTCAGGGATTGGAGGTGTGCCATTCAAAGTTGGTGCCATTCACAGGGATTGGAGGTGATGGTTCGTGTGCCATTCAGTGCATCATGGACCTTAGCTCCCAGAAGAGAAGCACTCTGGGCACCATCTTTACCAACACCTGCACCTCTCATAGAGCATTAATCTCAAGGATATACAAAGAACTCAAACTTAGCACCAATAAAACAAATGACACAATCAATAAATGAGCAAAGAAATTTAACAGATACTTCACAGAAGAAGTACAAATGGTCAAAAAAGATATGAAAAAAAAAATTAACATCTCCAGCAATTAGAGGAAATGCAAATTAAAACTACACTGAGATTTGGGCTGGGGATGTGGCTCAAGCGGTAGCGCGCTTGCCTGGCTATGCGTGGGGCCCGGGTTCAATCCTCAGCACCGCATACAAACAAAGATGTTGTGTACGCCGAGAACTAAAAAATGAATATTAAAAAATTCTCTCTCTCTCTCTCTCTCTCTCTCTCTCTCTCTCACTCTCACTCTCAGGTATCTGTTCAAATTAGATGGGCAGACTTCAGTTCCAAGTTCTTTACCAAAA
Organism: Spermophilus citellus; assembly: GCF_964194105.1. NCBI lineage: Eukaryota > Metazoa > Chordata > Mammalia > Rodentia > Sciuridae > Spermophilus > Spermophilus citellus. The sequence continues at coordinate 103,483,291 of NC_138186.1, read as the reverse complement.
AACAAACTAGAAAATGGACAAATTATACTTGATATCCTCTACTCAGATGAAATTTTCTTTTTAGAAATTGTAAGCAAACTGAGCTTCACAAAATCAATTTTTCTAAAGATAGATAAGATTTGTTCTCAAGCTTTGGATCTTAGTTTGGTTTATTTTTTTCTTTTTTTTTTTTTTTTTTTTTTTTTTTAGTGTTGGCGATTAAACCCAGGGCCTTGTGCATTCAAGGCAAGCACTCTACCAACTGAGCTATATCCCCAGCTTTGAAGAGTATCTTTTAAACACACTGAGTCAAAGTATTTGGAATTGAATAGTCTTCCTTCTGTTTATTAGTTAAACTAGTTGAAACTCTTCTAAGGATGAAGGACAATGAAATGGAGATCAGAGATTTAAATTATCACTTCCCTATTGTTGTTTGTCTGATAGCTGAATCCCACTATCAAAATCTCTGTATGTCCTTCATAAATAATAGAATTCTTACTGAAAAGATTGGTTAAATTGGATTTCTTTTCCACTAACCACAGACACTGCTTCCATGCTCTTTGTGCATTTTTAATTTTTATTATATTTTTATGGTTTTTAAATGGGACTTCTGTCTAGGAAGAGTTAGCTTCTGGGGTCTCTCTTGGTTATCTCATTTGCCTCTCTCTGTCTCTGAAACCACACATGAAACATGGTCTAAAACACCCCCACTGAGACATATGAATTACCTGTCAGCTTGTGGCTGGAAAAACTTGGAGGGAAATGTGCAATGAAACTAAAACTCATTTTTGCTACAAGCAAAAATTGGACAAATGGCAGGAATCTAGTAGTTCATTATGTAAAAATTGCTATTTGGGTATGAATTTCTTTACACTAAATGAAATGATCTTTTCTGAAACTATGTTGATAAGACTTCTTGCATTTAACAGATAAATATTTAACTAGTGCTTTTTCCAACTTTCTATGCCTAATGGCAAAAGCATTTTTTCTTTAAAAGGTGAAGATATTTTTACTAATCAGGCTGACAATAAAAATAAAACCACTCCTGAAAACCCAACTGATCTCCCACAAAGCATGTTTATTATGTAGACATATCCAATAAATACACAGATGGTTTTTAAATTTTGCTTACTGCTTCTGTGATATCATTCTTTTGATAGTTTGCTACTAATTTCCATATGTTCACTTCTTTTTTATTCCAAATATGATCTTTGAGGTCTAGTAAACAAAACTTTTGAGGGAATAACAATTCTATCTCTCTCTTGCTTTTTTAGTAAAGGAGTAAAATCCACTTTCAAAATATAATTCAAGTTAGCATCACTGCTATTAAATTCAAAGTAAGATCAAACTTCTAGAAAATAAACTGGTATTGTCCTAATGTGTAAATAATTTAACTCATTGCATTTTAGAAAAAGTAACAAAAGATATATTCATAGCATTTAATTTTATTTTTAATTCCTAATTTTTGTATAAATTTATATTATATATAGAAAGTTATCATAGAAGTACATACAGATGATATAGTATGTTAGAATTATCAAAGACTCCTCTTGAAGCTTCCTGTTTAGGTCCTAATCCTCTCTCCATCCTTTACAAAGCAAGGTACTTGTGTAAAGTTACTTCTCTGTGTGTTATCTTTAAAATAGAGAGGATAATCATAACTGTCACAGGGATAACAGGATAATTAAATTCATCAATGTTCATACTTAGAATTGCACATGAAATCAAGCTATTAAAAGTATATATTAATATATACTTTGTAAATAAACCAATACAGATATATTGAGAATGTACATATCTAAAACTTGTCAAAATAGTACATAATCAAAATTTAAAAAGCATTAAAATATATGCATTTCTCCTCTACAGATACTCAGAGGCAATGACATTAGTTTCAAACAGGAAACATTATTTCATAATTGGGTGGAGAAAAACATGTGTGATTAAAATTATTGAAGGGAGCCTTTATGAAAATATTTTGCTGATGTATGTCATAACAAAAACACTTCACCTCCTGAGGGAAACAAACCTGAGTTTATTTTCCACTTAGTGTCTCTTTGTGAAATCTTGGACAAATTAGTTCAATGATCTGAAAATCACTTTTCTCATATAGTTAATTGCAATAAAACTATTTAGCTCACAGAGCTGTGGTAAAGATTAAACAACTTATGACATGTAAGGTGTAAGTGTTTTGCTGGCACATGAGCAAGAATAAAAAATAAATCAGTTGAGTTCCCTCCTTCTAACCATAATACCTTAATTTTCTATTTCACTCAGATAATAGCAATCTGTAAGGAGAGAAATCATGTTGAGACACCTCATTTTGCATTATTTATTTGCTATATGGTTATTCTAAAGTGTCCATGGACCTAAAATAAGTATGATGTAGCAGAATCAAGAGCATGAAGCTATTTTTCACAAATGTGGAGCTTTAGCAAAGACTTTCTTGCTACAGGAACCCCTCAGAAGAAACCATATCCCCTTAGACTTATTAGAATATCATGTGAGATTGCTTGGCTAACATTGTCCCTCAGACTAACTGTGACACCAGCTACTTTACTAACAGTCCTGTCAGGTGACATGGAGCACAGTCAATGCCCAAATGTATTTTAAATGTCCAATAGTGAACTTCAGAGGAGGAAGCTCATTCATACACAAACTAGGGTTTGGCCCATTAATGCTCTACTTTATGGGATATTCCTACATAACTACTGGATTTAGGAATCTCCAAACCAGAATCCGGGACCAGTTTCTTTATAAAAAGTATATCCACTTAGAGGCAGGGGAAAGTAGCTTAGTTGTAGAGTGCTTGCCTAGCAGGCACATGATCCTGGGTCCAATCCCATGTAAAACACATGTGCACGCACCCCAATATATCACCTTGCCTTAAAGGACTGAGGTCCATACTGAGCTTACAGGTCTCCCCCAAATTTAGGCACTTAAAACTTCCTCATAACTGTCATTTTCTTTACACTAACATCTTCTGCAAGTAAAGCCAAGAATACATCAGTTTGTCTTCTTTTGAGCTTAAAAGCATACTGGGTATCTCTCAACAAGATCTGGTCTTTCTTAGAACACAGGGTATAAGAATAAGTAACTGTTTTCTCAACAATACTGTTAGTAATAATTTCAGTACTGAGTAACTAAATGGATATGTGCACACACACCCACACCCCCCACACACACATACATACTTTTATTTGAAATGTATGTGACTAAGGAGCCACATATGGTCTGGAAGAAGGGCCAGATGACATAGAAAAATAAAAAAGAGTTATTGACAAATGCTTAATTAAACTTAAAAAAAACATATATTTTTCCTACACTTGGCCCTCAATGAACAGAGAATACCAAAACATAAAATTATTCTTTTCTTTGAAGATATGTTTTGGCAGGGAGAATAAGGCAGTGATTAAGAAATTATTGAGTTCTAATTTTGATATTTTGAGTTTCAGATGATTGTGGGCACCTGGAAGTGATGTATACTGTAAAGTCCCATCTGTGGGTCTCGGTCACAGGATATTTTGAAATATTCATCATACACAAGTGAATTGGGAAGCATTAAACAGTAATGAGATCACTAAGAACACATGCCAACTGATAAAAGGGTGGAGAATAGAGAATGAGACATGACAACTTTCAAAGGAGTACACAAGAGGAAAAGGAACCTTCAGAGAAGCTTAAACAAGAGGGACTGCAATACCATGAATTATCAAGAAGACAAAAGAGGACTTTTTACTAATGAATGAGTAGGCATTAGTGTCAAGATCTCTGGAGAAAACATAGGAATACAGAATATGTTGAAATAAGAATTAGTGAGTAATTTTAACTTGTTGGATCTTGTCAAGGGTTTCAAAATGCACTGTTAAACAAAGTTATAAATGAGAATTTAAGAATAGAAGGGAAGTGAAAATGTATAGACAACAGGGACAGATGCTGTTTATATGGTTTGTGTTTTGGTATATTTATTAAGAATTATCATCAGTTAAGGACTTCATAGATATGTACATAGATGCTAGGATAATTTCTCCATCTTTAGTTGTAATTCTCATTATTTCCTATATACTCAACTTTGCTTCTTGCTTTCTTAGCAATAAATTAGATAGTTTAGTTGAAGAAGTTGATTTGGTACTTGTTTGTAATATGATGATAAGTATTAGGAAAAATATAGCATGTGTATTGTAAACAAAAGTGTTAATTATCACATATCCCTTGGTATTTGATCAAGAACATAGCAGATGTTCTACAAAAGTGCTCAGCTGGTTCTGGGAGAAATGTGTATTAAAAACCCAATCATCATAACTGTTGAGGTCTGAGAATGTGTGAGGGAAAATAAGGTTGATTCTGATTAACATAATTTTATTTAAGGCAAACCAAGTCATACACTTTATCCATAAACTGTTTTTCTATGTCAGTTTTTTAAATATAAAGTTTGAGATGCAATCCTTTTTTTAAAAAAAGGATTTAAATATTTACATATACATGTCTGTGAGTGATGGAAGCATATATTAATTCTCACTATCATTCATTCCAAGCTCTGGTTCAAGCAACTTTTTCTTATTTTCATGAGCTGAGAACACAGAATGGAAGTCAAGGGGAATAAAGGTCCCAGACAACTAAGGGCCTGAATCGCAGAGAGGAAAAACCACCAAGAAATAAGTGTGAGATTGAAAGAAGATTGTCTTCTGTGATAAGAAGGTAAGCCCTCAGTCACATTCACTGATGAAATTTTAAATGATAGGATTATTCAGCAAAAATATTAGGTGCTGAAGATGAGTATGCATTAGTGCCAAAGAGCAAGCACATTCAACAACACGTCTTCTGGATAATCTCTGAGAAAAGTTTTAAGAAAATAAATTCAATTGAAAAACATGAGATAATGAGTGGCAGACTCATTATACAATTTTAAGCATCTATTTATTCCAAGAGAAAATTCATACACTTATTAAAATGATATGGTGGTTATTCCAGTTCTAATAATCTAAGGACCATGGTGGAATAAATCCATGTAAGAGACAGATTATGCTGTTCTAAAAGATTCAGCTTCTTGTATACATTGGATATCCCCACATTCTTCCTCACACATTTTTTTATGTTACTGGAGTCATTAGTCATGTTCATTCATGACACTCAGTATGTGCTGACACAACACATATGTTCACAGTTGGGCAATTCTGGGTCTTTAAAGTATTGAAAGTTTAAGGCTTCACATACTCAATGAGAAAGGCTCATGACCCCTTTGCTTGCATAAAGTGTGTACTTCTCATGAAACCAAGAACCTTAGATCCTAAATACATGGAAACGAGGCCTTAAGGAGATCCTGGGGTTGGGGTGTGTTTTCAAACAGTGCTTTGGTTAGTTTAGAACTTAAGCACACTAGTACACATTAAGATTTATGCTCTTTGAAATACTTCTAGTCATATTAATCCATTACTTAAGGCAAGATTTTCTTGGAATCAATCACTACAAAAACTAAGTTATATAGTCCTGTTCAAAACAGCAATTGACATAGCTAATTCTTGGCTTCCATGTACATTACATATTTCACAATATATAGATACCACAGCATTAAGGGCTCCTTCCCTCGAATCCAGGAAAATGTTAGTGGCTTTCTATAGCCCCAAATTCATACTGGGAATCTCACTATGCCCTATTTTGCCTTATATAGTATTTAGTACTTTTTTGATATTGATTAATTATTGTGATTATTATAGGAATAATATAAGTAACTATTAATGAGATAACTCCTTAAAAGCAAGTAAAATTCCATTTTTTTGTATTTACAGTGATGTATAGTTCAGAGTCTTTTACAAATCTTGAATTTAATTAATTATAGATGGCACAATTTCCATATTTCAATTTTTTCTAGAATTATTTTAACATAATATTACCAAAAATCATATCCTTTTATTATGAGCAATTCATATCTATTTCATTATTCAGAATAAGGTTAAAAAAGAGAACATATTTTAGAACCAATATATTCTTGAAGGAAGCCTGCATTAATAATCACAGGCACTCTAAATATCTAATATGTGAAAGGATAGCTAGTACAAAACTTTAATATTTTACATGAGACCTTACTATATATAATAATGGAAAAATTCTAATTCCAAATGAGCTTTTCATGGAACATCAGTGTGGATTTAACAGAAAGCAAAATTTCTGTGAAGGAATTCATGATGCAACTTTAAAGATTCACCAGCTGTAAATCACTGGAACTGGAAGAGTGCTCTATGATGAGGTGTGGAGGAAATATAGTGTGAAATAGCAGAGATATTGACTAGGATATACCTTAAAAGCAATGAGTACTTGATAATTGGAAAGTTTCCTGTACTTGAAAATGTATCTGGAAATGTCAGCAAAATAATATGCTGAATTTAATCAGAGAAAGACAGTAAATAATGTGAATAGATGATTCATATAAAGTAATAAACTTCATGAGGGGTGTTGTTAAGTTTAAAAATAAAATCACTAGCATTTTCCATGGCAATGTATTTTTCATATGATGTCTTCACTTAGTGATCTTTTCCACCTAAACTCCAGGATTTAAAACTTTTTATCTCCTAATTGAAAGTATGAATTACTTATGTTTCTGATTTGCATTATTTCAAGACATCACCAATCAAGCATTTTAATCAATATTAGGATGTCAGTGTTCACAACACAAAAGACCAAGTTTTAATTGTTGAAAATATTAAAATGTAAGACACTTTACCCTATCTTGGTTTAAATATATTTCTTTTATGTTTTTTGAGATTTTGAAGCAAATTTCATATCCCTCTTATTATTAAAATTTCAGAATATTTATCTGAAAATGTCATGTTGGAAATAACATACTAACATGCTTAAATTTTTGTAATTTTATCTAATCTTCCAAAATATTTCAATGTATCTCCAACAACAAACATATAACAGGAAATATCTTTTCTTCAAATTTCTGTCTCTAAAACTAATTAAAAATATCTTTTTGCTTTTAAAATATTTTCCTAATGAGAAACTAATCCCAGTTTATCAAAAATAAGAGTGTTAAAAAATATCTAAGATAAATTTAGTGCACCTGTGTCCCATTTGGTTAAGGACACAGGTGCACACAGAACTGTTCCAACCACCTGGCCAATTTTCCATCATGACATTTAGGTCACTGGCCCATTAAGAACTCAAAACTTTCACTGAATAGTTGACCTATGGCAGATACCCAAACATCAGCAAATGTGATATAGTACAGTGCTTTGGGGATTATAGTCAATTGCTAAGCTTCATATTTTTTTTAATGACCAGAAGAATACCAAGAAATAAAAAGGGCAGTTATTATTCTCATTTTGCATTCCAAAAATCTGGATCTTATTGAAATTATTGAAATTTATTTTTCAAATAACATGATCAGGAAAAATAAACACATACACACACACACACACACACACACACACACACATACACACACACAAACTCTGATTCTTCATTCCTCATCAAGCTTCCTGTCCATAGAGATGAATCTGTTTGCACATCTCATAGTACAAAATTTTTAAGCTAGCTGGATGAAAGAAGTTCTAAGGCTGAGCAAGCTGGCACACACTTGTAATCCAAGTGGTTTGGGAGGCTGTGGTGGGAGGCTCACAAGTTCAAGGCCAGCCTCAGCAACTTAGTGAGGTCCTAAGCAAATGTTTAAAAATAAATACAAAGAATTGGGGATGTAACTCAGTGGTTAAGCACCCCTGGATTCAATCCCTGGTACCACACACACACACACAAACACACAAAAAAAAATCTGAGGCTTTGGCTTTAAAACAGTGTATTTGTTTTCCTCTAAAACACTGATAATGTGCTTGAGGGCTGCTCTACAATATTGACATCATTATTATAATTACCAACAAGGTATAATAATGAACTCTAATGAAATAAATACATTTTATGTTGAGATAGAGGATAAAAGAAAAACATCAAAAATAAGAATAAGTGTTAAAAAAAAATCTAAGATAAATTTAGTATACCAGAACTGGAGCAGTATCAGATTCCCATATTGTATCTGAATTTACCAGCTCTTAAAAGTGTGAAAAAGGCTTATAAACTTCATAGATACCTCAATGCCCATGATCCACCCACTTTAGGGTGTGATTTGAAAAGCAAATGGTGTGTTGATGGCATTAAAAAAGGTATAAAAGACATTTTAATGACAGTGTAATCAAAGATTATACACCAGCTGTCACAACCAAGGCAACCATAGTAATTGGGGGTGACCAGAAGGCTTTCCAAAATAAGCTTTCTTTAAAGATTCATTTAAAACTGTCACTGAGGGACTGTTGACATTTTAATTTTTTCCTTAGATTCAGAGTCCTTATTTTACTCTTTTAATCTTTTCTTTGCAGAACAGTAAAATTCAAAGTATCAGTCTGCCGTATAGTTGAATGATCAAACACAGAGGCAATGAAAAGGGAAAATATTTGTATGATGAAGATTTGTAGTAAATTAAGGCCATTTTGAAGGCAAGCATTGAAAACAATAGTTTGCCTTAAATATTATCACAGGAATATTTGTACATTCAAAGTTCATATTTGTATCACTAATTTGGTTTGTACATTTCTTGATATTCTGCATCAATAACTATGATCAAAAATCAGTTTCTAGAATTTATATCATTTTCATGATTAATTAATTATGATACTTCTTATGGAACTTTTTCCCCAACAGTTTTGCCTAGCAATCTATTTAAGTATAGATAAAGCACAAATGAAATATCATTCTACCTTAAGAATTTATAATTTGAATCTTTCCTAATCTTCAATGATATTACACTGTAATAATATTTCATTCCCTAAACAAACTACCTTGTAATTTACAAAATGTCCTTCATACAGTTGCTTCTCATAGCAGCTCAAAATATTAAACAGGACAGGTGCTGGCAACCATATTTTATACATGTGGAAATTGTGAATCAAAAATGTTGATTATTATACTCGAGATTACATCATGAAGAGTGCACTTGAAACTTAACTTTGGTACATCCTTACCATTCAATTTGTTCTAAGCCATTTTAATGAATAACCAGTGATATTTCATTGTGGATTTATTTATTTAGTTTGTAAGTTAGTTAGTTATGGAGACTGGGATTGAACCCAGAGCCTTACATATGCTAGACAAGTACTATTCCACTGAACTGCATTTCCCAGCCCCTCATTGAGGTTTTAATTTGTATTTCCCTAATGATGAATGAGGTTGAACTTCTTCTTAGATGTTTATATGCCTTTTATATATCTTTTTTGGGTAAAATTTCTGTTCAAATCTTAGGTACATTTAAAAAATTGAGTTGTTTTCATATTGTTTAGATTGTAAACTTTTATAATCTTACCTGAATACAAGGCCTTTGTGTGGCATATGATATATACATATTTTCTCTTCACGTGCTTCTCATCTTTTCATTTTCTTCATGATAATTTTCAAGTAGGATTTTTTTAAATTTTAAAATAAAATTAAATTTGTTGTTTTCTGAATTGTGTTTTTTTCTATTACATTTAAGATAACTTTGTCCAACCCAGAGTTATAGATTTTTCCTATATTATCTTTTATCCTGTGTTTTAATTTTTATCATTTGACACTTTAGTCTATGATACATTTTGAATTATGTATTTACATATAAGATGTGAAGTGTGTGTTGAAATTTTTTTCTTTTTTCTTTTTATAAATATGGTATGCAAATTTCCCAGCAGTATTTGTTGAAATAATTTGTTATTTTTTAATTGAATTGCCTTTGTGCCTTTGTCAAAGATGAAATGAATGTATTTCTATGAGTCCATTCTGATCTGGACTCTCACTTTCATTTCCTAAATACATATATACTTTAATCAGCATCTCATTATGTCTAAATTATTACAGTTTTATATCAGCTATTGAAATCAAATTTTATTGATCATTCAATTTTGTTCTTCTTTGTCAAAAGAATTAGAAATACACTGGTTCCTTTGCCTTTCTTTCTTTTTTTTTTAAAGAGAGAGAGAGAGAGAGAGAGAGAGAGAGAGAGAGAATTTTAATATTTATTTATTTATTTTTAGTTTTTAGCGGACACAACATCTTTGTTTGTATGTGGTGCTGAGGATCCAACCAGGCCGCACGCGTGCCAGGCAAGTGCGCTACTGCTTGAGTCACATCCCTAGCCCAGGTTCCTTTGTCTTTCTATAAAATTTTAAAAAGAGCTTCTCTAGAAAATTTTCTGCTTGGACTTTGACTAGGATAGATGTTTTATGGATAAATCAACATCATTCTTCCCCCTAAATCACTAAGGAATTATGACTACACTCAGTTTCCAGTTGGTTTTACCATGTGTGAAAATCTGTCTGATTCAAATATAACAATTCTATGCCTACAAGTTCAAGGGCATAGTATAGCTTTCTAATTATTTTGATCTTAAGAGTTCCTTCATCTGCGTTTTGCAGCTTTTAGAATGAAGACCTTGCACATATTTTGCCAAATTTATGCCAATATTTTTCCTTTCTCCCCCACCCCATCCCTCTTCCTTTGTTTTTTTGGCAGGGTCAGGAATGAGGGTAAGGATGAGATTTTACATTGGAATCAGACAGATTTTTACACATGGTAAAACCAACTAGAAACTGATAGCAGTCATTATTCCTTAATGGTTTAGTGGAAAGAATCATGTTGATTTTCAGAGAAAAGCAGAGTTGAGAGAGACACTGTATCTCATGATTGTGAAGTTATCTATAGAAAGCCAGGTAGATAAATGTACTAATCACCTGTTCTTTGGTTCTATTTAATTTACAGAAAAAGAACAAAAAACAAAAAAAAATCTTCTGAATCTGAATAGCGATTATTGAAGAATATACTATAATTTTTATGTGTGAGAGGAAAATCTCTAATGTTTTTCAACCAGACATTTCATTTATAATTATAGAGATTATAAGTATATAGTGATTATTTAATGCACTCTGAATCAAAATTTTATTGTAGGATCTATGATTACATACTTGTCTTAAATTTAAGATGAGTAATCATAAATGTTAACATCCTAAGTCATTCCGAGGTTATGTTACACATTTACACAGACCCTACTTCAATAAGAGTAGGGCTATATATTAAACAGGTATGACCAGAAGTAGAAATATTTCTCAAGGGAGTCAATTTCTGAAAGTTGTGTTAGGTGAGATTTAGTGGGGGACATTATTATTATATGAGAGGATTTTTATGCTCTGAGGTATGAAATTCTATGAATGATCTGGATCCTAAGCATTCAAAGGATTATTTAAGAAATGAACAAAAACAGAAAGAAAAAACATGCTTTGAATGTAAGTTCAGATGCTCCTCAATGTATGTTGGGGTTGCATCCTAATAAACGCATCATAAATTGAAAATACATATTGAAAAAACAGATTAAATGCTATCTCAATCAAAATGCCAATGATATTTCTCACAGAACTAAACACTCTTAAAGTATGTATGTAAGCACAGAAGTTCCTACATAGACAAATCAATTTAAACAAAAATACCAAAGCTGAAGATATCACAATACCTGATTTCAAGACACACTGTAGAGCCATAATAACAAAATCAGCATTTTAATGACATAAAAACAGACACATTGATTGAAAGGACAGAATGGAGGACTCTATTCTCTTTATAGAAAATAGATACAGTAAAATATCGTATCCATGGATGCCACTTTTCTTTTCCTAAAGACATAGCTAAGTTTGCCGGATGAAGTGGCACAAGCCTGTATCCCAGTGGTTTGGGAGGTTGAGGCAGGAGGACTGAGAATTCAAAGAGCCTCAGCAATGGTGAGGCACTAAGCAACTCAGTAAGATGCTGTCTCTAAATAAAACACAAAAAATAGGGCTGGGAATGTGGCTCAGTGGTTGAGTGCCCCTGAGTTCAAACCCCTGTACCAAAAGCAAACAATAAAAACTTAGAAGAGTTAAAGGGACAATGACAGCAAGCCAGTATGGGCTGGAATGTTCAGATAGATTTTTCTTGAAAGTCATTGACTTTCTCTTATTCACACTGTGAATAGGTCAAGTTTGTGTTATTTGTAGGAAACTATATTTTACATATGTGCCTGGACAATTACTCATTTGGATGCTCATTATATGAACTAATTAAGCAAGTTACTGCTGATGATATAGTGCTTCAACAGCATAACATATGAAAATCCTTTCCCAGTGGCAACTGGGGCAGAACTGAACACACTGTGGAAATTATAGATGCCATTCATTCAGTGAGATACCACTTGTCAAAAACCCAGAGAGAGAGAGTAGGCACTGTTTGGAAAAGTAGTGGGAGACTGAGGTGCTATTTTTTTCAATCTGTTGACACTAAACTCTTCTTGAAGAAATTGCTAATGTCTTATGAACTTTCCTTAATACATTATGTCTCACATGTCATCTCTGCACACTTTGTCCTTTCTACAACCTACCCCACTATCCTATCACAACTGGACTGTGAGTGTGACAAAGACCCAGAAATAAAGCCACATACTAACAGCCAACTGATTCTTGACAAAGTTGCCTAAAATATGCATTTCAGAAAGGATAGCATCCTTAACAATTGTTGCTGGGAAAGCTGATTATCCACATACAGAACACTGAAGTTTGAGCTCATTCTCTCACCATGTACAAAAATCAACTCAAAATGTATGATAGGCCATAATGTAAGACCTGAAACTCTGAAACTGCTATAGGAAAGCGAAAGGGAAACTCAAGACGTTTGTAGAGCAGTGAATTTCTGTAAAGAATTCCAAAGGCACAGAAAATATTATCAAGAACTGACATGGGGTGTCTTCAAAGTAAAACATATATATAGCAAAAAGAAACAACAAAATGGAAGATGCACCTATTAAATGAGAGATTTAAAAATAAAAGTATGTAAACTTTCAAAAAGTAAAAGCAAGTCAGGAAACACATCAAATTTGATTAGTCAAATATTTCTGGATCCTGATTTGAATACAACAATTTGTTTAACAATTAGAGAAAAATAAAACACTATGTATTAAATAATATTAGGAAACTATTGTTAATTTTGTTGTGTATGATTATGTTGTTGGCATATTACTGTTATATTTTCAGAAAGTCCTTACTGTTAGAAATAAATACTGAGATATTCATAGATAAAATAATGTCCATTTGATATTTGCTTTATGACATATCAGAGGAATATCATAAACTTGCTAATAAAAAATAATGTGAAATCAATAAATGAAATGAACAAATGCAAATGATATTGTTAATTTTTTAGACTGGATATTGAGTACAAATATGTTCATTATGTCAATCTCTCTATATTCAAAATATTCTATAATAAGAGTTAAAAAAGGAAGTAATACTCAAAAGGCAGCTAAAAATACAGGGAAATGATAAAACTGAAGGTACAAGTTAAAAAAAAATAGATTCCCAACTGGACATATAGCAGAAATAAGCCTATGTAAAAAGTAACTTTATAAAAACACTACATTTAATGAAAATATGTAAGAATATTGAACTACATGTATCTAAATATTAACCATATTTATCTATGCTGGAATCACTTTTATTTTTTTAAATATTTATTTTTTAGTTGTAGTTGGACATAATAACTTTATTTTATTTTATTTATTTATTTTTATGTGGTGCTGAGGATCAAACCCAGGTCCTTGCAATGCTAGGTGAGCGCTCTATCACTGAGCCACAACCCCAGCCCCGCTTTGCATTTTTATATATTTTAGAAATTTTAATATAAATTTTAAAATTAGGAAAATCGTTAGAATTTTTCCAAATAATATTAGCTAATTATCTATTTTGATTTAAATTCACCTTTAGCGGATCATGCAATTCTTTGATTCATGGTCTTTAAATTGCCTTATGATGATTTTAACTGCCATTCTCAAATCAGAAGGGATAAGATTCACAGCTTAGTGTATTCATACCAAATAGAATTTGTACCAATTGATATTATAATCTTCTTATTTCTAACAATGTGGTCTATGTCTGTTTCAAGCTATGTTAATTAATCTGTAGGCTATAAAATCTTTTGATGTACAAAAATCCTGGAATTTGAATCTGACATTTGAAGTTTATGTTGTTGTTTTATACTTGAACTGGGAGTACATTACTCTCATAAAATCAAAGATTCCTGAGTTCAGTACGTGTATAATAAAAATCAACAAGAATTTATTATTATTACTTTCATTAACTCTTCTGTAAAAGAACGTTAAATGATACTTTTCTAGTTGTCTCAGCTTTCTCTGAAAGCCGTAAATTAGATACAAATGTAGCTAAGTAATAATACATTCTAAGAATATTGTACAGTTTACTAATAGGAAACTGGAAACCTGCATCTTTTCTGTTCCTTAGAAACCTAAAGGCATGTGGTAGCTGACTGAAATGGGGATCTAGGATTGATTTATAGGGATTTGCCTGGATGTTGTGCAGATCCTCTTGCCCCCTCCCCTTACCACTTAGAGAGTATTGGTGATTGTCAATAGAAAATACCATCTTCTCTTCTCCTGCTGGTGGAGGTGCATATATTTTTAAACCCCAATGCCTCCAAACTAAAGAGCGAAATATGAGAAAAATATGGTCTTTCTCCATAGTAGTTTGTGAGGATTCAATTTGGTGCTGAAGCTTCAGAACAAAATACGTCCAGAGAAAAGCATGACTGTGTTTCTTGCCGGCAGACCAGGCAGGGGGCATTGCAAAGGATACTGGATGAAGCACCCTCATTAGGGACCATTGGTGTTTGTTTCCTGTGGACCAGAGATGACAATAGGAAAGGAAGTGTGCTTATTCATCAAGGCATTGAATTTTGTTCCCACTGTGTCCATTTTATGTCAAAATGCAACCATACTTATTTGTAAGGAATACTGTCTTTATTGTGTAATGTGCTAAATTAACATGATATCATACTGGATTAGGGTGAATCTTATGGAATAGTTAAACAATCTATCTATCTATGCATTATAAATATATAACATATACAATATATATATAATGTATTTCTCTACCATCTATTTATCTATCATCATCATATCTATAGTTGAGATTCCTTCTCAGAGAAACTGATGTGTCTTTCACTACCTCATAGTAACTAAAGATCTGCAAATAAAATCAGAAAAATATAATATTTTGGGGCCAAGGGTATATCTGTATTATTCTATGAAACATTTAAGGAATTCACATTCTTTACTAACGTATATGAAATATATTAAAACCTGACCACACAGTGGGTAATCAAACAGATTTCTACCAACTGGGAGGAAAAGATATTATAAAATCCTTTCTTGGACACATACAAAAAAATTAGAAGTCATTTGTAAAACTGTAACTTTTGTTATTTTTGTTTGTGGTATTGGGGATTGAACCTAGGGATGTTTATCATTGAGTAACACACCCAGTCTTTTATATCTATCTATCTATCTATCTATCTAAGTATTATTTATATTATTTATTTTTAAGACATTGTCTTGCTAAGTTACCAAACCTGCCCTCCAACTGGAACCATCTACCCTCCAGCCTCAGCCTCCCAAGTGTCTAGGAATTCAGGCATGCAACACTATGCTTGGCCTTTAAAGATAACTTTGAAGAGTCATATATTTGGTAATATAAAAGCATATTTTTAAAATAGTGGTGTTATATGACTGTTACAGATTTTGGCACTCTGTCTTTTGAGAAGAAAAATATTTTGAGGCAAATTCAAACCTGGCTAGGTTCATGGTGTTTTTCTAATTGAGGAGACTATATGGGACAATTTTGACAATAATTGTGGAGGTTGTGATCACTTTATCACTCCAGATCTGATTGCCATTGTCCCCTTCTGCTTCCTCCTCACCTATGGTAAGCTGTTTCTCTCCTTGATGACATTTCTTCCTCTGTATCATAAGCAGATTAGCACCAAGAAGTGCAAACAAGTGGTCTTTTGGGAAAGTTGTCATGAAGAGAGATTAACACACAACCTTAACAACACATCTAAATTTACAGCTACAGGGTTGTCTTTAACAAATACAATCCTAAAACGGTCTTATGAAAGCCATAAAAATGTAGCTTATAGTTACTGTGTGTTTTGTAAGGCTCCAGTGCATAAGCCATGGAATCTATTTATTCTCATGGTAATTCTCAAGCTCTGGTTCATTTTTAAACTCACTATAAAGTTCTCCTCCCTCATATACCTTGTGTGTGTGGGTATGTGTGTGTGCATGTGTATGTGTGTGTTCTTGCAAACAGATGAAAAAATACAGAGCTTTCCAAGGCATTTACCTCATACAGCAAACATCATGGAGGACTATTAAGAGTGTTCACCATAAATCTTATGCTGGTTGGAAATCTAGGATAATTTATAGTTCAGAAACAGCATTAGTAATTGCCTAGAGAAAAAAATCTACATATCTGCATAAATTCCATAACATAATTGATTTTGTGATGTGTGTAACAGACATCAATGTCCTCTTGTAGTTATTATTATAAATATCTAAATAAAATGGGCCTGAGAATTATATGCCATTATCCCCTCAAAGTATTATTCAAAGTATTTCTTCATCCAGGAAGATAAAGTGAGCATGAGTTTTGTTTTGTTTCAATTTTTATTTTTATTTTTATTTTTAGCTGTATTAAGTTAATCCAGGGTAGAAACTCTGAAGATGATTAAGAAGTTGCACAGCTAAAACATAATCTAATGATTCTAATGAACTTCTGAAAACTTAGGAATAATTCTTGAATGTGGCTTCCTCCTCCAAAGAAAGCATAAAAAATAAAATAATTCTATTATTATATTTTCTGTTATATCCAGTTTTTATATAACCTACATATAAAACTTTCTTATTTATCCAACTGATAAAAAGCTCCCTTCAAATAATTATCTAAGTAAAGTAGATAGTAAATGCAAACTTTGTTAGGGGAGTCAGTCTATTAAAAAATTATAAAGTTGTAAAATATTTTTTGTATTAGACATTCATATTTTCCCTACTTGTGCATATATATTATGCTTTCAGATTAATATTTTAAGCAAAAAACAAGACAAAAATTCCTTATACATTATTTATAATTGATCAATATGAGAATATAATGCATTTACAGGAAGAAAAAAGAAAGAATTTTCATGTAGAATTTCAATCAGAATTTAAATATCTTTCCTTAAGAGCTGATACACTTACCTAATTAAAAACATATATATATATATATATATATATATATATATATATATATATATATATATGTTTTTAATTAGGTAAGTGTATATGTATATATGTATTCCAATTTCATGTCATTTCTTCCACGAAACAGAAATAGGAAAATTAAAACTCAACTCACTTTATGAGGGTAATCAGATCATTTAATTTTAATACCTGTGCCATATGAAATAGTAAAATGGGGATTAAAAGCTAATCTTGCCGATTAGCAGTGTTGCAAAAATCTGAACAACATATTAGCAAAATACACCCAATATCATTTGTCATTATAAGCAGTTCAAGTTATACATATTAAGAGAGTTCACCATACTTTCCTTGTGTCTCTACATATTTTGCTGAATGTAGCAGGATCCAAGGCTTTTCTATTTACTGACAGTGAGAAGCCGTTCTATACTGACACAAAGACAATAAGAAGGTCAAGGCAATTTTAGTGTTGCTATCATGTGCATGCTTCTTCCACAGGGATAGGACTGGCTTGTATTCTACTTACCATCAAGTTTGTTACTTAATCAAAAAGGACTGGGCCTTCTCTCTGCCTTCCAAAATTGTGACACAAACCTATTTCATACTTAGCATTCTTCTGGATTTCTCATATTACCCTGTGGGACTTGGGAGCAAGTGAGATTAGTGCAAATATGCTAATTTTCATAATGCTTTCTGTACCCTGACGATGGTCTTTGACCATCACCTCTGCATCATTAACAGGTGAGAAGGGCAAAATCTGAGTCTCTTCAAAATTCTTAATAATATAAATCCAATATTATCTAACTGAATAACAAATACACACACACACACACACAGACACACACACACACAATCACTTCAGTACTGGCCAAAACATTGTTAATATTCAACAATCACTCATAGGTTAATAGCTCTTAGCAAGAAAGAGGAATTTTTTCAATCTGATAAATTCTACATGTGACTGTATGTCATGTGAAATATTCCCACTGAATTCAGAAACAAGACATGCATACAGCCTATCAGAACTTCTAGTCAGCATTACAGCAGAAGTCCTAATCAGTGTCAGTAAGAAAAACATAGGTGGAGTATGTAATATCCAAGAAGAAAAAATATAATTATTTAAAATGACATAAGTGTTTGAAAAAATATTTTAAAAAACCTGTCAGGGAAAAAATAAGCATGTTTAGTTAAAGTTTTCTTTGTATGGCACCAATACAAAGAAATCAAATTTCTTTGAAAATAAAATTTTTAAAAAAACAGAACAAGTAGTCAAAGTTTTGTCATCAACTGCTGCAAAAATACCAGTATATGAAAGATCTTCATACAGAAAATTTGAAAGTATTGAAAGTATTAAAATGTCTAAATGAGTGAAGATTTATATTATGGTCTTAGATAAGAAGAGATGATAATGTAAAAAAAATCAATGAACTTAAAATGTATCTCCAAATTCAATGACATTTTACCAAAATTTCTTAGAATAAATTCACCAAAAGTTCTTAGAATAAATTTTTGTTATGATTCTGAGAAATTATGAAATGTGAGAACCATGCATATAAACACTCCTGAAGAAGTAGGCAAGTTGGAGACTTTTAATTTAATATCAGGATTGATTATGCAAATGTAATGAATACTTCTTGCATGGGGTTAGAAGATTATTTGATTAATAGACAAAGGAATAGCACATAAATGCTCACTCATAAGATGCTTATATATGATTAAGAACAATTTTAGAACAATTGGTAAAACTGAATCTTGGATATTTTTTCTAACATTTGGATATAAATGAAGGTGAAGTTAGAACTTAAATTGATGTGACACATAAAAATTAACTTTAGATTATGTTAATCATAATAATTTCAGAATTTGTAGATCTACATATGACAGGTAAAACTATAAAACATCCAGAAGAAAAATACAATGTAAGAATCTCTTTTTTTTTATTTATTGGATGTTCACAACATTACAAAGCTCTTGACAAATCATATTACATACATTAGAATCAAGTGGGTTATGAACTCCCATTTTTACCCCAAATACAGATTGCAGAATCACATCGGTTACACATCACATTTTTACATGCTGCCATATTAGTGACTGTTGTATTCTGCTACCTTTCCTATCCTCTACTATCCCCCCTCCCCTCCCCTCCCATCTTCTCTCTCTACCCCATCTACTGTAATTCATTTCCCTCCATGTTTGTTATCCCATTCCCCTCATAACCTCTTATATATAATTTTGTATAACAATGAGGGTCTCCCTCCATTTCCATGTGATTTCCCTTTTTTTCTCCCTTTCCCTCCCGCCTCATGTCTCTGTTTAATGTTAAACTTTTCTTCCTGCTCTTCCTCCCTGTTCTGTTCTTAGTTGCTCTCATTATATCAAAGAAGACATTTGGTATTTGTGTTTCAGGGATTGGCTAGCTTCACTAAGCATAACCTGCTCTAGTGCCATCCATTTCCCTGCAAATTCCGTGATTTTGTCATTTTTTAGTGCTGCGTAATACTCCATGGTGTATAAATGCCACATTTTTTTATCCATTCATCTATTGAAGGGCATCTGGGTTGATTCCACAGTCTAGCAATTGTGAATTGTGCTGCAACTCACAACTTAAACAGACCAATATCAATAGATGAAATAGAAGAAGCAATCAAAAGACTTCCAACCAAGAAAAGCCCAGGACTGGATGGGTATACAGCGGAGTTCTACAAAACCTTTAAAGAAGAATTAATACCAATACTTTTCAAATTATTTCAGGAAATAGAAAAAGAGGGAGCTCTTCCAAATTCATTCTATGAGGCCAACATCACCCTGATTCCGAAACCAGACAGACACCTCAAAGAAAGAAAACTACAGACCAATATCTCTAATGAACCTAGATGCAAAAATCCTCAATAAAATTCTGGCAAATTGGATACAAAGGCACATCAAAAAAATTGTGCACCATGATCAAGTAGGATTCATCCCTGGGATGCAAGGATGGTTCAATATACGGAAATCAATAAATGTTATTCACCACATCAATAGACTTAAAGATAAGAATCTCTTTAAGGCAAAAAAATCCTTCTAAATCTCAAAAAAAAATTGTTGAGACTGATAATATTAAAATAAAATGAAATACATTTAAAATGTTAGAAGATACAGTAAACCTCTGGGTAGATATATTTTTACTATTTAAGTTCTATAACATATGTATAATTATTAAAATAAAATAATAATTGAAGCATTGTCTGGTGCACTTTCAGCAAACATGGACATATATCTATGACAACTACCACTGAATTAGGGAAAGAAAAAGGGACTGATATGGTGGTAAGGTTTTCACATTCACTTCAAGAGCTCAATTATTAATTACAATTAATTTCACAGTTTAATTCTTCAACACAAGGAGACGGAAAAGTAGTTTTTACAAGTAAAAAAGTTTCTTTACCAAGTACATACAATGACATCTATAGAACACTCAACACCAAATGAGCATGATATATTTTCTTTTCAAGTGCAAATGGTATTTTTCCCTAAAGTAGAACATATCTGACTGTTAAACAAACGTCATACAATTAAAATTATGCAAAATAAATTCTATATAATGGAATCTAACAAGAAATCAATAACAGGAAGAATGCTTTATTTTACTTTTTTAAATAAAATTTTTAATTGTTTTAATTAGTTATACAAGACAGTTACTTTTCTTATTTAAAAAAAAATGTTTACTTATTGCATTATAGTTCAACATAAAATCAGAGTTCATTTTGACATAATTGTATATGCATGGAGTATAATTTGTTCCATTTCTGTCCCCTGAACTTCCCCTTGCCCTTCCTTCCTCCATTCCTTATTCCCGTTCCTTTACTCTACTGGTCTTCCTTCTATTTATTTTTATTTTTTTAACTAGCGCTTTTTATAGGCACATAAAGGTGAACTTCACTTCTGGATATTTATATTTGTACACAGCATAATTTTGTCAACTCATTCTGCAGTTCCTCTCTTTTGCCATCTCTC
Organism: Spermophilus citellus; assembly: GCF_964194105.1. Taxonomy (NCBI): domain Eukaryota; kingdom Metazoa; phylum Chordata; class Mammalia; order Rodentia; family Sciuridae; genus Spermophilus; species Spermophilus citellus. The sequence continues at coordinate 103,462,197 of NC_138186.1, read as the reverse complement.
TTTCCTCTTCATCAGTCTCCTTCCTTTGTTCCACTGGTCTTCCTTCTATTTTCATGAAACCTGTCTCCCACCCCTGCTATATTTTCCCCCTTATTTTGTTCTAGCTTTCACATGTGAGAGACAACATTTGACTTTGGACCTTAAGAATGTTTTACTTTTCTTTGGAGAACAATTTGGAAATGCAGAAATTACAAAACTTACTGCCAAGCAATAACATTTCCTGGCATATATATTTTTGTTTTCTGTGAAAATCTTTGTGTTTTTCTTTTAATTTTTAAAAATTTTTTAACTACACGACAGCAGTGGAAAGCAGGACAATTCTTATATAGGACATAATTTTTCATATCTCTGTATATAAAGTATGTTCCTACCAATTTATGCCTTTATACATGTACTTTGTTGCTTTTTATTTGCATTACAATTATATATATGTATATATATATATATATATATATATATATATATATATCTCACAATTTTGTATCTCTGTTTGTATATAAAGTATGTTCACACCCAATTCAAGTCTTCATACATGTACTTTGTATAGTGATGTCCATCACATTCCACCATACATGCTAATCCCCTGCGCCCTTCCTTTCCCTCCCACCCCTCTTCCCTATCTAGAATTCATCTATTCCTCCCACCTGGCATATATTTTAAAGACACTTTTTTTTTCACACTGTTCAAAATACGACATTTTAAAAAAATTTCCATGTTGTTTGTTGTAGTAAAAAATTTGCAACATCCTCAAGGTCTCACAATTAATCAATCAATTATTCAAGAGTACATACAATACATAAGAATGGTAAATGAATGCTGGGAAACTACACATATTAATAGAAATTTATTTTTTTAAACTAAAGTTGCGTCAATGAAAGAGATTAAGTAGATAAATATATTTAAGGCTTTGTCCTAATGGGAAAATATATACTCATCTGTAAAGATATGAGAAATTAAATGAAAAACTAAACCCTATAAAAATGAAGGTCTTTTTTTGGTATTTGGGCTCTCATATTACCCTGTGGGACTTGGGAGCAAATGAGCTCAGTGCAAATATGCTAATGTCCATAATGTTCTGGAATAGCACGTTCTGTTGTGTGGAGAGAATGCACATAACCCTCAAACTCTACTTTAAGTTTACTTTTCTAATTTCAATCATGGGCACATGAGTGCTTAGGAAAATTACTTATTAAATGTTATTGGACTAAATATGTCAAATTTGATTTTAAAAATAAAACCAATATTTTCATATTTAATGGTACTTGTCTTATAAAAATGTTGAATTGATGTTTTCTTGTAAATTATAGATTTAAATATCTTGGATGAAAAAATTCAGACCCTTGATAAAAGCAAACAACAGTAGGAATACCAATCGTGTGATATAAAGTATCACTGAAGTTATATACAGAAAAGAATAGTTGCATATTGATCTGGGAGGAATAAATTCATCTGTTTTGGAAAGAAGTCTAGCAGTTCTTGGTGAAATACACTTCTGAGTATACTTTTCAAAAGACTTGGCCATGGGTGCATCAGTACTTCAGATAAAACCAGATAAAACACAGGACTGTATTAAATTCAAAGATGGAATATACAGTAAGAATAGTTTTAGCATAAGAATGTACATACAACATATGGGACATAGACTTAAAAAGTACTGCTTGTTTGTGCAAAATTCAAAAATATCTGGAAGTAGGTTTTTTTTTTTTTCTTAGTTGAGCAAACGAAAGTAGAAGTTTGGATGGAACAACAACAACAACAACAAAAAGACACCAAGAATAGATCAGGAAGCAAGGCTGAGAAAAATTCTGCAAGTGTAATGGACATTGAATGTGTACTATAGTAGCAATATAAAGCTATAAATGGGCTTTACCCAGAAGAAATCATCTGATGTAATTTTAAAGGCACACTCTAGCTGCTCTGCACAGCATGAACTAGAGCAGAGCAAGAATGAATGCTATGTAATAGTGTGGCACTGATCCAAGTGAGTGATGATGATATCTCAAATGTTTTACTTATCTGTTTGCATACAGCAGTGTTTCTCAAATGTAGGCATCAGAAGACTAGCAGAAACACAAAGGGTCGATGCATGTCATTCAGTTACCTGTGAATTGAAGGCAATGTCACTTTTATTCTCTTACCAGTGGTTCTCAAAATGTGGCATTTGGAGTAACAACAGTTGCAGCATCCCCAGGGAAATTGTGAGAAATGCAAACTGTTAGACCTCATTCCAGATCTATTTAATCAAAAACTCTGAACCTTGTACCTGGCGATTGTGTTTCTGCTAATCTTCTGATGCTCACTACAGTTTGAGAAACACTACTGTATGCAAACAGATAGATAAAACATTTGCATTATCATTATCACTCACATTATCACTTACAGTAGTACATTACATTCATTATTGCTCTGCTCCAAATCATACTGTGCAGAGCACCTAGAGTGTTATTTTAAAATTACATTAGATGAATTCTGTGCAAAACTCAGTTATGGGTTTATATTGCCATTGTGATACAAATTCAATGTCCATTGCACTTGAAGAACTTTTATTAGTCCAGCTTTATTCATCTTCTTGAACTAATTACACACACACACACACACACACACACACACACACACACACACACATATATATATATATATATATATATATATATATATATATATATATAATCTAAGCTTCTGATTTTTTTGATTCCTTCAAGTACTCTTGAACTTTGGTTCTCTTTTCAACTGATACAAAGATATAGCTGTCTTCCATCTGGCATATTCTCCCTTCCTCTCACTCCCTTGTTCTGTATTGCTAACTCTCAATTTTAGTTTATAGTTGATTACTTTAAGGAAACCTCCCTGGTACCTAAAATTTTATCATTATACACTTTGGAAGATAGTTGCTGTGTCCATTCCATATTCAAATACTATGTAATTACATTTTACATTCAAGAAAGCAGAGTAACTACATAAAATGTTTGAAAATGTTCTGAATAAGAGAGCTGTCTATTCCATGATATTATTACTTTAATTAAATTTCTTATTTATTTCAGTATGGACTCATGGATATACATTTTATGAATTGTTCTATAATTCAAAATTTGTTAATTTATTTTGTTGCTAAATTTATACACCTGTGGCTGTTAGTCACTTTTTCACTTTTGATCCTGTATTCTTTTAACATATTTCCTATCAGTGTGTGTGGATGTGTGTGTGCATAGTGTGACATAGGGCTTGACAGAGGGAAAAATAATTTTCAGTATTACAAGATGCTGCACAAGTATGTAGTTCATGTCCTGCCACAATCCTGGAATTATCCATTTGTATAGGAAGCTTGATAATATAGAAGAAGCTAATATCTAGATGCTTGAAGTACTTGTTGCTACTCAAACATCATTGCATCTGGACCTTCTTAGAGCAGGAAACAGAGATGTACTATCAAACCTTTGTTTATTTTCATGTCTGTAAATATTAATGTTGTAATCATCTGTGTCTGAATTAGGCAAACACAAGTTCATAATGATATTTTCAATATTAATCTATTACTACAAGTATCATTTGGGCCTCTTTCCTGCTTATGTGTAACCTCCCACTTCCACAGTGAGAAAGCTACTTCCAAAATCATTCTCAGTCCACTTATTTAATTCCAGCATGCATGAAAATGCTTTAAGAATTAACTGGTACTCTTATGTTAATCAATTGTATCTTTTATAAGTACAGACCATATATATATAGTTCATTTTGTTTTTATTGTGAAAGACTCGTTTCCAAAGTACTTAGGCTAACACTTTCCATCATTTTCACCCTCAGAATGATTTATAGGAGTTATTTGGTTGAGTTAACAAAAGAATGATATCCCCAAATTGTTCTCAAATTTCTTAATTTAAAAAAGGTAAAAAAATTTACAATGGAAGCAAGAATATGCTAAAACATTTGAAATTATTTTATTTGAGTACATTTGTTACTTTTGGCTAGAAATCATGAAGCTAGACAGACTGGCTTTCTAAAATCATGACTGGGCTACTTGTCTCTACTCAAGAGAATATTATTCAGCATCTGTACTCTGAATAATATAAAAATCAAATAGATTTGAAAACAGTAGGCACTTTTAAAGCAATTTATATAAAGTACGATAGCATTGCATTTCATTAAAACCACATGAAGACATATAGTGAAAAGATAATAATTCTCTGATTAAAATATTATTTGTAATGTCAATAAACAGCAAATAAAAAATGATCAATTTACCATTTTGTTCCTTTTATTTTATTAGTTGCACAGGCTTATGTGGCAGAAAAATAGCTGTGATAATATTTAACTTTATCTTGATTATCAACTTTTACTTTTACCTAATATAATAATAATAACAGATTTTCATACAAAGGGAAATTGCAATTATTGTATTTTACATTAATGTTTTCATAAGGCAAATACTTTGGTGCATAAAGAGACAAATTTATCCATAAATATCTCATTATTTTAACTCTAAACCAGGTTCTAAAGCTTGTTAAGCATCAATATCTGAAAACAAGGATAAGAGTCTTAACTTCATAGGCATTTTATGAGGATTAATAATGCATGCCAAACTTTTATCATTATCTGGATTTAGATACTAATCAGATATAAAATATTATTTTTGGAAGTATAGAAAATTTTCAGAAAGTGCAGAGATAGATAAAGCATAAGGCGATTTTACATTATGTTCCAAATTATTATCAAATTTCACCTTTCTTAACAAATCACAATTTTAAGAGTTTCATAATTATAACTAGTTATTAATAAAAACACTAGCTACCATGTAATAGTACAGTAAATGTAAAAAAACCTCAGAATATGTGTTAAAAATAATAAACATTAACCTTGAGGCACTTAACAGAAATAAATCTATGAAAATATGATAGCATCTTTTAGTTCATGTTTAAGGAGAACTTACTAATTTTTTTTCAAAATATTTAAACAGTAAATTTTTTATTGCTTGCTTATTTTCATATTTTGATTATTTATGAGACTAAGAGAAACAAAGACAAAATATTGTGTCTGGTAGAATTATAATACATTCATTAGTTTATAGTAAATATAATTTTTGTCTTTGTGCTCCAGAAATACCCGCCTATTCTCAACCAATTTAGCGATAGATTCACAATAACTTGTAAATTATATCTATATCTATATCTATATCTATCTCTCTCTCTCTATATATATATATATATATATGTATATATACATATATATATATATTCAGGTGTAAGAAAGGACACTTAGATATTCATAGAAATCTTTTCAGCCATGAGATTATGAAGCATATCTATCTGCTCAACCTTTAAATGGCTACTCTGTGTTCCCTATGACAGATAAGATCATTAAAACAGTAATTAGAAGCTGCTAGGCATAAGCACATCATCTGCTTGAGTCAGGAACAGTATCACATGCTGCGTATCACAGTGCATAGGTGCAATTTGTTTAGCCTTTCCCTTAAACAGCCCACTGGCAACTACCACATGCAGGTTTTAGTTTGGATGCACTAATTGTCTGATCCATTATATTGAAATTCATGGTCTTATTTGAAGAGATGATGAGAAATCATTATTTAAAGGATATCAAAGTGTTGGTAATTGTGTAATATAATCATTAGAGTCCATATTTTGACAAGCATATCCTTTTCATCATTATTAAATATCTATTTACTTCCTTGGTTTATTTTTCTTTGCTGGTAGACATGTTAATTTTATTCAAGGAGGAAACTAAAGCTTTGTACAGGTTTTTTTTTTTTTCCAATATAAAAATTCAGTACTCTTGACAGACCTTTTTAGCCTAACTGTAATATTTTTTTGAATGATGTGAGCAGAATCTTAAAATCAGCCTTTTTATGCCTGTGGTTTTCAATTCTAAGTCTGTATCAGGTGTCCTATTAAAGAATTTTTGGTGTTATGCTGGTCTTCTACACAAGCAATGGCTTAAGACAGAATAATTTCTAGAAGATCATATGAAAAGTAGGAATGATAAAAGAAAACTATAAATAAATAGAAGGAGAACCAGTAGAGTAAGAAAAAGGAAAGGGAAGAGAGAAGAGAAAAAGGAAGTATTGTGGTTTCAAGTGGAATAAATTATATTTCATGCATGTGTGTTTATGTCAAAATGAACCCCACTAATATGCATAACTATAATGCACTAATAAAAATATTTGAAGGGGCTGAGGTTGTGGCTCAGTGGTAGAGCACTTGCCCAGCATGTGTGAAACACTGGTTTTGATCCTCAGCACCACATAAAAAGCAAATAAATAAAATAAAAGTCTTTTTAAAAACATTTGAAAAAGTAGGAGTAATAAGACATGAGAAAACTAGCATGGTCAAAGTTAAAAAACTCACAAGAAATTGCATGACTCACTGCATAAGAAATAAACAATTTCATTATAATTTTTATTATCAGAAAATATTTTATTAAGAACTTAATATTGTTCTTCAACAAGAAATTCCAGGAATGTTCATATCCTGATATTGCAATCAATTATTTTGGCTACATCATTTTCTAGTAGTTTCTGAAATTGATCACAGCCAGAATGACCAATTATGAAAAGAGTAGAAAAATATTTAACTGATGAGACATCTTCTTTCCTATTATATCAGTTCATTCAATTAAGTCAAAGCACAAAACATAGATGCTGACATAATTGTTTATTTTCAAGAGTAAGTAGAATAGATATGTAAGTACCATTCTTAAGAGATATGATTACTAAGCATATAGAACAGGAGAGGTGAAGTAACCTAAGATCTGAACTGATTAATGCCAGATTACTATTCAATTTTATTTTCACTGGAGCATAAGCAAGAAGGCACAATGGGAAAGAGACCCTGGGACAGAGACTAGTGTAGACAAAGAGACTTTTGAACCAACCTCATGATATCTGAGACTTCGCCTGGAGTAAATTTAACCTAGACTTACAATTGTTATGTGTTTTTGCCTAAACCAAAGATTCTGTAAATCTCTTAAAGCCTCTTCAGCTATAAAGGCTCACATTCACATCTCATAGCTGACATAAATAGAAAATATGGAAAAAGTCATTTACCCAATATCCTATAGAAAATTCAGGCTAGATTTATTCCCCTGATTGTATTTCTCTAAAAAAAATGTAGAATTTGGGTTATCCTTAAGAGATTCGAGATATTTAGTTAGAAGATTATGGAATTGTTTCACATTTTAATATGTTGCTGATTTATTTAAGAATTCATTTATTTGTAAAATCTAAGAATTCATTTATTTGCTGATTGGGGGGCAGTAAGAGAAGTTTCCATAACCAGTTATAGGGATGGTCACATGAAAAATAAGTATGTGAAAATGTTTGGTAAACTATTTAATCTTTGATATTCTCTTTATTGTATCAATTGTATAGGCTTGAAACTAGGTTTAGTTGTAACAAAAATGAGCATCATTTTAAGGAAGACAAAGGAAAGTTACCCAGGGTTTCCCCTCGGTGCATTTGGTTTGTATGTGGCAGAAAGCTTTAAATATCCCCCTATTGCTGTCAACAAAGGACAAGGGTTAGACCCCTATCTATTTCTCCCTGTTTTATAAATATCCCTGAATATATGTATACAGCCATCAAAAACAGAGTGCCTCAGAAAATGACAAATTAAAGAGATGTCAACATAGGAGTAAGAACAACTTGATTTTTAGTTTCCACATTTTTCCTCCTTTTAGAGAGTGCTTTATGAGGGGTTCACAGTTGGCTGTGTGGAATGTTCTCTATGCATTGGCTTTCTCCATTAATAATTCTGCCTTTTCAGCTAGATCAATGCCCTGCAGGCTTCCAATGCAGGAAGGAATGCTTTTTATAAATACCAATCATGATTTGAAATAATTTAAATGAATATATCTTATTTTGGTTACATTTTCTTAAAGAATAATTTACTTATTATTAGAAAAATAGGTCAGTGTTTTTTCTCTCTAATGAAATTTAAAATTTGCATTTTTTCTCTTAACCAAAAATCAATAATAAAAATATATACCCCAATAACTACCAAAAGAATCTTCGGTTAGCAAGTAATAACTTAATTTCTGTATAGCTCGGGGGATGGGGGTTGCAGAGGGAGTGTGAGAAGTTCATTATTATCCATCAGAAAAAAGGGGGCATGCTAAGAAGAAAGCAGCGTTTTTCCTACTGGGATTTCTCTTGGACTACATGATTTGCATGAAGGGCGCCACATCAAACACAGTGGGTGCCCTTTTTCAAATATTAATGTGAAGCTTGTTTTAAGTTCTCTCTTGACTTTGTGCCACCTTGTATCAAAGGAACTTAAAAGTAGGACTTGGGGGTTGGGAGAACTTTTCCAACTGTTTTAACACTTAGTAGAATTCTTTCTGCATTTGATCAGCGTGCTTCAAATTTGTAATAATTTGATATGTATGCACATTTTTCTAGGATGACTATTTTTTATGATAATCAGTCTTTATGTTTTGTTTCTGTGTGGTATGTTTGAATATTCTAAATCAAAAGGATTTAAGAGATTGATAAGTAAATGACACACAGAAGCAATAAATACAGACACTGGTAGCTACTTGAATTTATTGTGTAGGGTGGATTGCTAGTTGTTGCTATTTTAAATGAAAATTCTCAGCTATGTAAGTACAGGCTTTTAATCTCCTTCCTTCTGGCATGATTAAAATAAATCAAATTTGGGGACTTGTATGGAGATGAGGTTGTCTGGGTGCAGATGTGCATAAAATAGGGTATGGGTCATGGAATGAGACTGTTAAATTGATCCACTGTGAGTAAATCTGGATTTGTCTCTATGTGGGTCAAACAGTAATTTGATCTTGCTATTGCTTGTTAAATAATTTAGTGCTGCAGCAGGATAGTTCACATTCAGACATGTTTTTGGTTATTAATTTCAAAAATTAAAATTTGAAATATTTATAGCTTGATATCAATTTATGCATATTTCTTAAAACTCAAGATTGATATACAATTCAAATTGGGAAAATACATCTTAAAATTTTAAATCCACATATGAGAACTGTTATCTCTAAAAGAAGATTCAATAAGACAATTTTATTAAATAATATTGATCAATATGTTTCTAGTTGTATGCTCTTATTTGCTTTTTACTGTTAGATATTATTTTTCCTATTTGGTTTTACTTTTTTTCTTTCACATTCCTCCAAATGATGCTACCTTAGCCAAAGAAAATCAGTCTGTACTACAAATAAACATAATATACATATATATGTATATATAATATTTCTGGAATAAAATATGTTAGAAACAAAGCTAGTTTCAGTTTTTATTCAGTAATAATATGTAATCATTGGGGAAACATTCTAGGAATACTGACAATGACCTCCAGTGTTAAAACCCTTTACTGTAGTGGACCTTGTAAAGAATACTTTATTTGTAGAGTGTGATTTAAAAAATGAAAATGCATGTTATAGATTGAATCATGTCTCCTGAAAATCCATACAGTGAAACTCTAACCCCTGATGTGATAGACTTGCAGATGGGAGGTAATTAAGTTTAGAAGAGTTTATATAAGGGTAGGATACTCATGAAGGGGTCAGTGTTCTTAAGTAAGGATGAAGAAAGAAGGCAACCTTTTTCAAGCTTGGAAGAGAACTCTCACTGGAAACTGATTATGCTAACACTCTGATTTCAGATTTTCAACCTTCAGGTCTGTTGACAAAGTAGGTTACTGTTGTTTGTCACCCAATTCATGTTTTTGTTTTTGTTATAGGAGCCCAATCTAACTTGTATGCTGTGTTTGACTACATATATACCCACAGGTAATAAAACTATTGGATAGCAGACTGTTTTACATTAAGTCATCCTATGTATTTTAAATTTTAAGATAACATTATACAAACATGAATTAAAATATTATGCTGTCATAAGATTTTGTTGTTGTTGTTCAGGTTACAAGAGCAATGAGTTTCATATTTTTCACATTCATCATCTCCTATTGCCACTCATATTATATTATAATATACCTCCCTGTTTTTATAAATACTCACTTGCAACATTCATAAAATATGTGGTATGAGAAACAAATACATTTTTCTTTAAAACAATTGTACAAATTCATCAACAGCTATGTTTATGATTTTTTGTTGAAAATCAAACAAAATGAGGATTTAGAAGAACATTTGTAGAATTTAGCAAAAAAAAAAGACATATAAAATAATTATACAGAGTAATGGGAAGATGTATGGCATATAGAACTATAGAGTATAATAAACAGATAGCCCTACGGTCTATAGTCTTGAAATGAAAATGAGACCAAGATGCATGCCTTTACTTCTTTTTTCCTTGAACAGTTTTAGATGCATGATTTTAAGCAGAGAATGGTTAGATTGTTTCATTAAAACAGGTTAAGTGTTTTGGCCAGCTTTTCCACTGCTATAACTAAAAGACCTGACCAGAACAGCTGTAGAGGAGGAAAAGTTTATTTAAAGGCTCATAGTTTCAGAGGTCTGTGAGCCATAGACAGCTGGCTCCATTCCCCAAGGCTCAAGATGATGCAGAACAACATGGCAGAAGTATGTGGCAGAGGGAAGCTCTCAGATGATGATCAGGAAACAGAGAAGGAGAGACTATGCTCACCAGATATAAAATATATACCCCAAAGACAAACCCCTGATGCCCAACTTCCTCCATCCACACCTCACCTGCTTTCAGTTACCACCCAGTTAATCCCATCTGGTGATTGGATCACTGATTGGGTTAAGGCTCTCCTAACCCAATAATTTCTTCCCTGAACTATCTTTCATTCTCTTACACATAAGCTTTTAAGGGACACTTCACATCCAAACCATAACAGTAAAAATATTGAATGATACATTAGGAAGGGAAAGGTGCACTAGACAACTGACAGATTAAACAAGGAAATATATATAACAATGAACTATGACAGGAGAGTCAGAATATTGATGACAGAAATCCAATCACTGATAGTATGATGGCATGCCTTTTAGGGAGGACAGAGCATCACTGATCTGTAAATGTGACAATGCGAAGCAAGGAGAGCACTCACATTCCAGCTTAGTTCAATGGGATTTCAAGAACTAAAAAATATCAACTACTTAAGAAAATTTTAGGGAGGCAGTTTATTCAGCTGAGTGTGATTTTTCCTTGGTCTTCTTATATTAAGCTAAACAAACATCAAAGTTTGAATGAATGGGAATGTGGATAATGACTGAACGTATGCTTACAGAGGTCTACAATAAGTATTTCAGGACCTACAGAGAGGAGGGGAAATTGAGTCAGAACAGAGGATGTAAAAATGTATAGTAGTTAGATTGCAGGAGATGAAGAATAGGTTGAGTTTTGAGTCTTCATAATTAAGATTTTTTTTTAGTATCTTAAAAGTTAAGCTTGCATTTAAATACAATCTGCATTGTTTTTCTCTTTCTGAACAACCTTGCATTGTGAAAGCATGTTTCAAGAGTATTTTGTTCAGAATTGTAGGTATACTTTATTGAAATTTTCTTAGCACATTTGATTTATCTCTGGTTAAGACTCCCCATGAGATACTCATCTCAAAAAGATCCTATAACAGGGCTGGGGCTGTAGCTCAGTATTAGAGCACCTGCTTCTCATGGGTAAGGCACTGGGTTCTATCCTCAGCACCACATAAGAATAAATAAAGATACAATGTATTTATCTACTACTCTTTTTTAAAATAAGGATCCTATAACAATTTTGAATAATTTATTTCTGCCATGCAAGATGCCATTTACTGTACCTGAATTTTCATTGACATAGCCAACATCTGAGCACTAAACTTTTGTACAGGCAGCAATGCATTGTTTCTAATAAGATTTAACTGTTCACCTGCCCACCCCATAACAAAAAGAAATATTTACTGACCAGAAAATTTTTGTTAGCAAGAGATCTTTGGTTGTTGTTTTCGTAATTGTTGTTTTTTGTCATTTATTTTGCTAGGCCAGGAATTAAAGAATCATCATGAGATATTACAGGATAACACAAGAGACAGTGAGTCTCTAATAATGGCCTGTTTTGGAGGCGGTTGGGAAAAGAAGCATTTTGGGTAGATTATGATGTCTCTTGTGCTATGGGAAACCCTACAAGAGCAGAGACCTCAATTTCTGGAATCTGTGTATATAATGCTTGTGTGTACATGAGATTTGTGGATCCATTTTTAATTTTCTCTGGACAAGATATCACTTATTCACGAGAGAAAAGAACATGAGCTTACTTAGGCGTTTTATCTAAGTGGTAAGTGGAAGTTTTTATTTAAAGTAAAAAATGTCAGAATTGTGTTATTTTCAACCTCACACCGTGACTTAAGTGACTCCAGAGTTAATTTCATCCTCTATGAAAGAACTCTTTCTGGAGGCTACAACCATGTGGACTTTATCCAGAGATTGTAGCTGTGGATACTGACCCATTTGCAGTGTCTAAGACATTCCTTATGGTGCTTTTATAAAATTCTAAAGCCATTCTATGTAGTTTGTTTAGCCAGAAAATAATTACATAAAAACTCTTCAGTGTCTTTTTCTAGACACCAAACAAATAAATAAATAATTCCTTCAAATGTAATATGCTATAATCAAGATTTGTAAGTCTTTAGGGCGAAGAACAAATTTAATATGGAAGTAGCATACTAAACTGTTACTAGTTATAATGTCTGGAAAAAGAAAAAAAAAGGAGGAGGGCACAGTGTCACACTCCTGTAATCCAGCAGCTTGGGAGGCTGAAACAGGAGGATTGGCAGTTCAAAGCCAGCCTCAGTGACAGCAAGGTGTTGAGCAACTCAGTGAGAGCCTGTCTCTAAATAAAATAAATAATAGAGCTGGAGATGTGGCTCAGTGGTCAAGTGCTCTGAGTTCAATTTATGGTTCCCCCTCGCCCCCACACCCCCCAAAAAACAAAAAAAGAGTGGGATTCTTATGTTGCTTTTATATTGTTATAAAATTTATGTGAGCCATTTTTGTATAATTGAAAACCTAAATTTAAAAGAGAATCCACGTTAAGTTTTCCATGTAAAGAAACAGATTATAAAATTTGAGGACAAAAATATAAACATTTATTTAAAGCTAGTTAAACATGAACAAAGATTTTTATTTTAGTGAAATTAATCTGATACAAAAGCAAAAGGCTAGCCATGAATGTTAGTGACGCATGCATGCAATCCAAGAGACTCAGTGGCTGAAATAGGAGGGTCACAAGTTCTTAACCACTGTAGACAACTTGGGGAAACCATGTCTCTAAAAATAAAAAGGGGCCGGTGCTGTAGCTCAGTGTTAAATCAACCCTGGGTATCAAAAATATAAATACACACACAAAAAAATAAAATAAAATAAAAATAAAAAAATAAAAAACTTAAACCACAATCCTGCTAGCACAAGGAAATCAGGAAATGGATGTAAACTTCACTTCTAGTTCTTTAGTCCAAGAAATCACAATGGTGGAAACCAAAACACCTAAGTTGGTGCTTCAAGACATTTTACAAAAAGAGAGGTTGCCTTTTAGGACTGCATTTATCTCTGAAAGTATGGCAGGGAAATAACTTCTTATCTAAATTTAACTTCAATTAAATATTTTTCTTAATTTTTCCCTTTCTTTGGCTGCTCATTTTATTGACTTAGGACCTCCTTGAAACAAAGAAAGAAAAAGAAGACTGCTGAACTGGCCCATAATAAACCATCCACCTTTAATCCACATTTTCCTATTTAGTTAAACTTTAACAGAATCACATTCTCTTTCTGGAATTCATTGGTTTTCAATGCAGGAACCAAGCCACTATGCATTAATGGGACTCATAGTTATTTGGAAAAGAAGTTTAATTTGCAATAGCTGAAGTTTCATATAGAAAGTAAAGGATGCTTTTAGCTTAAAACAAGCAATGACAGGTGGTCGGCAATCTAAAATGATTCAATTCAGCCAAATTTTTAAAATCTATTTTCGTGTGGCACATCAAAGTGATTTTGTTTTGACTCATTCTGGCTGATAAAACAGTTTGTTTTAAGATTTCAGTAGTAAATGTCATTATAAAGATAAAGGTTATGTCTCAAACTTGAATGCCATCTATTGTTTAGAGTGTATTTTTTTTAAGTCATGAATGGGAAATTTGAAAATTAAAATTGAAAAAACAAATATACCTTATTAGTAAACTTCCTGCATTAAAATACTTCTCATAAAAAAACCTGCCTCTTAATACTGTACAATTATATGGTCTTGGAAGGTCAAATGCAAAAGCAAAAGCTTAAATTTTACTCTGCTGACCCAGTTTCTGCATAATGTTAAATTATTTTCCACACTGATGGCAATCTCACTAATGAAATCACACAGAAGAGAACAAGCAAACATGCATAACAGTCCATATTTAAAAGTATTTCTATAAACCAGATAAGGTGATTGGTACTTTTGTTGGCCTAAACTGTATCATCTATAAAATAAAGAATAAAATGTATTTTAAAAAGTACTCCTTAATGAACACATTTCTTCAAAAGTTGAAAAATAAAATTTCAGTCTCTTTAACTGTTTAGCCTTTGTTTTTTTAGAAAAAAAAAAACCTATATGATTTATAAGAAAGAAAGAAGACAATTTGGATATAGGGAGGAAAAAATAGAACAATAAAATAAAGAGTAGAAAATATATGTATACCATAAGAATGTTAATTAAACATGGCAATGTATACATAGTACACATAAATTTAAACAAGACTATCTTTCCAAGTAGAATAATTTTCTGTTGTTATTTATTTTTTCTAAAGTCTGTAAAATGTATTCAGGGTAAGAGTAACTGAAGTTTAAATGACTAAAAAAGAAATATGTTATTTAGTTTTCTAGAATACTCTTTCCATAATTGTATGGCATTAGATGTATAGATCCCTTCATATTTCATGAAAAAGTTTAATGTGATTGTATAAAACAATTATTGTTGGTGGGAATGTAAATTACTACAGACACATCTGGGCATGGTCTATAATTCCAGTGACTCCAGAGGCTGAGCCATTCAGGTCATGAGTTCAAAGCCAGCCACAGTAACTTAGAAAGTCCCTCATCAACTTAGTGAACAGGTCTCAAAAATAAAATAAAAAACAACAACAAAAAATAAATAGGGCTGTGGCTGTAACTCAGTGGTAAAGTGCTGTGTTTAATACCCAGAAACAAACAAACAAACAAATTCCTACAATCACTATGGAGAACAGAAACTAAAAATAGACCTATCATAGGATGCACCTATCCAATTTCTGGGTATATATATCAAAAGAAAATAATATCAGCATATCAAAGAGGCACAAGCACAACATGGCTATCACTGCACTATTTACCATTACTAAGATATGAGTGCAACCTAAATGCCCATAAATGGATAAAGGAATTGTGCACATTCACAATGGAATTATCCAGCAATAATAAATTATCTCCTATAATTTGAAAAAAAAAGGATGAAACTGGAGGACATTTCAAGTAAAATAAACTAAACATAGTTAAAAAAATGCTTCATGTTCTCTGTCATATGTGAATATTAAAAAAAACAAAAGACTTAATTGGTATGGTAGGGTGGTACATGCCGCAGTCCCAGAACTTGGATTGGAGCCGAGGAGTTTGAGGCCAGCTTGTACTACATAGTGAGACACAGTATCAAAAATTTTTGAAATAATAATAGTGGTAAACTAATAGAAACTTGTTGAGACTAGGAAGTAGGGGGTGATGAGAACTTGGATAAAAGTATCCAAGTACAGTTTGTAGAAATAACACATTCCAGTGACTATAGAATAGTGGAGGAACTATAGGTCACAATAACTTATTATATATTTTATAAATAACTGGGAAAAAGGAGCTCCAAAAACAAATTAAAAGAAGATGGAAGCCTTAATTATTCTTATTTGATTTGTACATATTGTATGAATCTATTGAAATATCACACTTTACCCAATAAATATATTCAGTTATTTTGTTAATCAGGTACTTTAAAAAAAATAGAAATATCAACTTCCCTGGTTTGTCAACACATGTACAAATTATGACAGTGTTCACTATAAATTTATACAATTAAACAATAATTTAAAAACACAGCAAATTAAATATCCAATGTTAAAAACATAATATAAAATTCTGAACCAGCAATTATGTAATTCAACCATGCATAGCGTCTCTCATAATTGTGACATTAATTTTATTAGGGAAACCATTCACATATCTACTTGTTTAGCTTCCCTCACATTTATAATTTCCCTCCCTTGTGGATTACTGGTTGCAGTATAGAAAATAGTAATGTAACATATAAAATTTAAATATCCCACCAACTTGTCCACTAGTATCTCTATACTCCTCCAAAATGTATGTATGTACATATGTATGTATGTATTTATGTCATCTTGAGAAATGAATTATAAGACCCTAGAAACGTGTTTCCTTTAGCGTAAGTCTTTAAATATATCTGTATCACCCAGACTCCACTTCAGTTTCTTTTCCAACCTAGATATACATTCTCCCAATCAGATCTTTTTGTGATTAGAACAGGTGTAGTGAAAGAGAATAAGGGGGCTGCAATTATTGTAATTCTGCAACTTCTGCTGCCAAGGATAGTCATGGATGTGCTGTACTATCTGTGCAAACAGAAGTTCTTAGTGGGACTGAGAAATAGATCATGAGACATTATTTTGATAGAGTGTGTTGGGGCACTAGAGCCTGCAATGGTGGTGTCAGCTTCCTCAGACCTAAGTGGGTCATTGTGGCAGCAGCAAGAGCTTCTGTGATGAAAAAGATCTCTCAAGTCTATAAACATTGTTCCTAAAATCTGAGGGTTGATCCTTTCCCACAGCCCAATGAAACACTCCATTAATGTTATTTACCTATAGCATATAAACTTCTGCTATCTGTTAGTTTTTCACAATTGATATAACCCAACACTTGAGTAGGACAAGAGCTCTGATTTTTCTGAATCAGGCTATAGGAACTGAAAGATGTAGCACATTGGCTTTATTCTTGTTCTCTTCCAACTTAATGGGGCTTTTCTGAACCATCTTCCTTAGCCAATATTTTCTATTTTCTGGCCACCAGATAACAATACCAAGAGTTGGAGAGTTGATTGAGGCTACACTTGGGATGGGAATATTAGTTAAGGAGATTGGTGACACAACCCAGGTTAGAAATGATTAGCACCTATATTAAAACGATGGCATGACAAAGAGGTGAGATAGATGGGTTCTTCCAGTAATAAAGAGGTGAAACCATAATATGTCAGGAATTACAAGATATATGGTAGGAATGGAGTTGGTGAGGAAGAAGAAATCCAGGATTATATCTAGGTTACTCTCTGAAGGAAAGACTACATGGGTGGGGTTCTAAGAAAATTATTCTAAAAAAACACAGAGGCAGGATAAATTTTGATAATTTTTAGACTAAATAATTGTGGCACTCTGTTTTTGGAGCACATGGTGTACCGAATATTGTACTCAGGGGAACTCAACCACTGAGCTACATCCCCAGGCCTATTTAGTATTTTATTTAATGACAGAGTCTTACTGAGTTGCTTAACATTTTGCCTTTCCTGAGGCTAGCTTTGAACTCACCATCTTCCTTCCTCAGCCACCTGCACCTCTGGGATTACAGGCATGCGCCACCACTCCTGGCCTATGACACTGCTTTTTCTTAAAAGATGCATATTTATCATAAAATGTTCAAATTTATGTAAAAGTAGGTAGAACAGTATTACAGCACCATTCACTCCATAACTATAGTAGCATTATTTATCTCTGTATACCGCCATTCAGTTTCAGCAAGATTTTTGCCACATTCATTTTATATAGCCTCTTTAATTATTTTTATGGTAAATATTTAATTATTTCATTATTATTATTTTTCTCCCAGTTCTGGGGCCTTGCACATGATTGGCAAGCACTCTTACTAAGCTGCATGCTCAGCCCGTATGGTGAAAATATTTTAAACAAATTGCAGACATATCTTTTTACAATGTCATACTTTAGTAAGTAGCTAATAATATGGGCATTTATTTTTGTATAACTGCAATGCCATTCTCATATTTAAAGATACTGACATTAATTCTATCAAAATTAATTAATACTGTGCAGAGCACCATTGTGTATTTTTGATTAACTATGTTTCTAAAATTTTATAGAAGTAAATCAATCAGAACAGTGCATAAATCCAAACTGTACAATTCAATGAATTATTGTATAGTCACCGATAAAACACTCACTCAGATCAAGAAACAATAATTATTATTATGACTTTCTCCTTGCTTTAGTCCTACAAATGAGAGCTTTTTCCTTTTTCCCTAAAGATGAACACAATCTTGACTTGAAAAAATTACATATAATTCTTGTCTTATATTTTTATAAATGTATTAATATGTTATACATTCCTTTCCTATACATTCATTTGCTCAAGTTTATGCTTGCAATATTAACCTATGTGATTAGATGTATTTATCATTTTACATGATACTGCATATATTATGTTATGAATAAGCCATAATTACTTATCCATCATAACAATGATGGCTAGTTGGTTTATTTCTAATGGAAGGTTATTATGACTAATGTTGGTACGAACATTTTTATTACTATGCTGTACATATATATTCTCTTGATCGTGTATTTAGGAATACATACATAATTAGTCAATATATATATATATATATAACTAATATATATATATATTTAACTAGAGCTCATAATTAGAAATAGTTTGTCAAACTATTTGTGTCAGTTCACACTCAGGAGAGTTGACTATTAGAATTCTAGTTGCTCCATTGCATTTCTAACAAACATGTCTTCATTTGCTTTTACCATTCAGGTTTTTGTTCATTAGCACCTAATTATGGTTTTAATTTTAATTTTCTTAACTTTTAACAGAGATGAAATTCTTTTCCTAGATTTATGGTGACTTTGATTAAGTTCTTTGACATTTTTAAACTTTTGTTTTCTTTTTTTTAGTTTCTTATATTATTGACCTTTTTGCAAATTGCATGTTAGTAATATTTTTCATCAAATTTCAAATATGATGAAGACTTTCTCTAATAATGTCATCTAATAACTCTTGATTTGATTATGGCTCAAAATTCTATCCATAAACTAGTTGGAAATGATTTGGGGGTACAATATAAAGTAGATATCAAGATTTATATTTCCCATATGCTAGACAGAAATACTCCAGAACATTTATTAAAGTTCATTAATAACTGACTTTTCACTAATTCCTTTATAAAACATAATTACTTATGAAAATGTGTCCATGTCTGTCTAAAAATTGTATCTCAGTATCTAGAAGTATGTAGTGTATAAAAAACTCTACACTTGCTCACTTTTTTTCCCTTTGAAAACTAACCTGGAAATTATTTATCAAAAAAAAATCACTTGTAATTCTCCATTCCTCTGCCCTAATGTCACAAATACCCCAGTCATATGTACAATTTTCTGCTGAAAATATGACCAAGTTTTTTGACTTTTAGGAAACAAGACCACAAATTTGAAAGTTATTAATATTTGCACCTGAAAAATGTCTGTGAAGGATTTCACAGTGTCGAGGGTGGGTAGTAAAAGATTCTGTTAAGAGAGATGAGGTTTCTTTCTTTTGGGGTATAACTACAATGATAGTTAGATAAGCAGATGATAAGAAAGAAAAAAAAGAAAAGAAAAAAAGAGAAAGAAAGAATGAGTGAGCCTAAGCTGTTCTAAACTGTTGAAATATTTTATTAAAGAAAGTTTTGAACAGACTATTTAATAAAATAACAGGGAAGTTTGTGGTGGTGTGGTTCGTGACTATAAAAATTGAAGTTTGAAATCTTGGTATATATAACTAATATCTATTCCATTATTAGAAATAGTATAAGAACAGTAATATTACTCCTATGTCAAAATACATACTCACAGATTGGCGTGAATGGGTTAAGAATGCTAACAGAAACTTCACTAAGTTATAATGTTTAACTATACTATTATAGTGATAGATTATATTGTTAAATGATGGATGTTGTAAAAATCGAAATTACTGCTTCAACAATGTCTTGCTATTAATGATACTTCTATTTTTTAGTGAAAATATTGGTGATCAAAATTTGTGCTATACTCTAACACAATCAGGCATAAGAAAACATTTGGGGATTATGGCTAGGTTTATTATCTTGATTTTGGTGATGATTTCAACAAACCAAGTTTATCAGATTGTAAACCTCAAGTATTATTACCTGTTATAATTATAGCTCAAAAGTTTTAAGAAAAATAATTTAATAGAAAATTTAGAAAATATGTAGATCTACTGTTCTTATGGTTCCATGCTCAAACACTTATTTACTACCGAATTTATTGATAGTTGTTTATTGAGAATCAAGTCAAGTCAAGGCTATAGATAGTGAACACTTTCCTAGAATCATCAGCAATTATCAAAAGGAGCATTTCTGCACAGGTAAAAAATACACAGCTTTTCTAAAATATTTTAAATGTATGCCTGCAGTTGGTGGAATTATTTCATCAATACAAATTTCTTGAAATTCTCCAGAGGGAGTAAATTAGAGTTACATAGTTTGTATTTTTGCTCTTTGGAAATGTCTTTTTCCCTTAAATGATTGCAGTATGTTTCAGGACAGGTAAAAAAATAAATCTAGAATATAAAATCAGTTCTGTTTTTAAACAAAACCTACATATATAGAAAAAAATAAATAAAGTATATTATTGGATTAGCTGTGATAGTTTTCTAGCTTTATTTGTGGAGTAATTCTGATGATCAGCTTATCCAATGTTCTTTGATTTATTCTTTTTAAAATTATTTTTATTTATTCTAAGTAGTTATACATGATAGTAGAATATCTTTTGAAATATTATACCTATATGTAGTATAACCTCTCAATCTTCTGGTTGTACATAATACAGAATTACATTGGTCATATAATCATAAATGATAGTAATATCTGATTCATTTTACTCTTTTCTATTTTAATTTCCCCTTTCTTTTTTTCATTCCGTTTTTTCTAATCCAAAGTACTTCTTTCTATTTTTCCCTAACCATTCCCACCTTATTGTGAATTTAACATACCCATATCATAGAAAATATTCAGCCTTTGATGTTTAGGGATTGGCTCATTTTATGTAGCATGATACTCTCCAGTCCCATCTACTTACCAGCAAATACCATAATTTTCCTTTTTTATGTTTTAGTAATATTCCATTGTGTATATATGTCTCATTGTTTTTCATCCACTCATCTATTGAAGGACACCTTTGTTGATTCCATTGTCTAGCTATTGTGAATTGAGCTGCTATAATCATTGAAGTGGCTGCGTAACTATAGTATGCTGATTTTTAACTCCTTTGGATATAAACTGAGAAGTGGGCTGGGTCAAATGGTAAATCCATTCCAAGTTTTCTGAGGAATCTTCATACTGCTTTCTAAAGTGGTTGCACCAATTTGCTGTTCTACTGCAATGTATGAGTGTACCTTTTCGCCCACATCCTGGATCACATGTATTGTTGCTTGTATTCTTAATAATTACTATTCTGACTGGAGTGAGATATAATCTCAGTGTAGTTTTAAATTGCATTTTTCTAATTGCTATAGATGTTCGGTTTATTCTTGTACTCTCTTGCTTACAGTCACTTCCCACCCTTAACTCTGAAGATCATAGGTAACCTTCAGCCTGCAGAGGACTTGCAAAGCACACTTTAGGTTTTATTTTACTTTGTTTTTTCTTTATAATTCACACAAAGTTGTTCTTTCCTTTTCTTCCCCCCCAAATTACCTGAATTATATATATACATATATAATACATATATATAAATATATTTATAGATATATATATAAAATCTTAAACCACATATTAATTATTCTTGGATTAAATTTGTGATCAAGTGATATGTCTAATCTTCAGAAAATAAATAGGTTAAGTGATTTTAACATTAGAGACAAAAATACAAATTTGAATTTTGAACAGAGAAATATTTTGAAATGTATTGGTAGACACAATGGCCACAGAACAATATTTATAATAACTATATGCAATGAGTACATATAATAAGATCATGAAAAAGGCCCATTAGATGCCAGAGAACAACATGAAAGGAGGGTAATAAAGATATACTGCTCCATAGATGAAAGAAGCTCTGGCAAGTGTCAGGTTGGAAGAGACTGCCAGCTGCAGTTTTCTCAAGTTCTTTTTACCACAGGTTTGGTATGTTTTTAAAGGTCTTGCTTTCAGGACAGTAGAAGAGATCATCCGTATTCCCTGAAGACCTTAAAAGAGCATGCTACAGGGATACTGCCACATTGATGTTCATAGCAGCACAATTCACAATAGCTAGACTGTGGAACCAACCCAGATGCCCTTCAATAGATTAATGGAAAAAAAAAATGTGGCATCTATACACAATGGAGTACTATGCAGCAATAAAAAATGACAAAATCATAGAATTTGCAGGGAAATGGATGGCACTAGAGCAGATTATGCTTAGTGAAGGTATCCAACCCCTAAAAAACAAATACCAAATGTCTTCTTTGATATATTGAGAGCAACTATGAACAGAGTAGGGAGGAAGAGCAGGAAGAAAAGATTAACTTTAAACAGAGACATGAGATGGGAGGGAAAGAGAGAGAAAAGGGAAATTGCATGGAAATGAAGGGAGACCCTCATTGCTATACAAAATTACATATAAGAGGTTTTGAGGGGAATGAGAAAATTAACAAGGAGAGAAATGAATTACAGTAGATGGGGTAGAGAGAGAAGATGTGAGGGAAGGGGAGGGGGGATAGTAGGGGATAGGAAAGGTAGCAGAATACAACAGACACTAATATGGCAGTATGTAAAAATGTGGATGTGTAACCGACATGATTCTGCAATCTGCATTTGGGGTAAAATTGGGGGTTCATAACCCACTTCAATCTAATGTATGAAATATGATATGTCAAGAGCTTTGTAATGTTGTGAACAACCAATAAAAAAAATAAAATAAGAAAGGGAAAAAAAAACAAATGTAAAAAAAAAAGAGATCATCCGTAGCAGGGTCTTTTATGCCTCACTGATTATTAAGCCAGCCAGGCTTTTTAACCAATGACACCTGGCATAAGTCATCAATAAACAAGCTGACACTGAGTGCCACCTTTAGACTTTCTAATTTTAAACAGTACATTATAAATCATTAATTATCCCAGTCATCCTTATCTTCACCAAAAGTAACTATCAGACATTTAGGCATCCCTGGAACTGAACAAAAAATTAACCTATTTTAGTTAAAAACGAGTCATGCCACTGCTGAAAACACAATTAATTCTCAACTCTTTCTCAAAATATACATAATATGAAGGGATACTTTAACATTAAATGGTCATTCAAATTCACATTTTCCTAGATCATAGTAAACATGAAATTTTATGGAAAATTACTTCGATACACTAGTTACCTTTTAAATCACTCATACCAAAACTGATTCAAGCTTTTACTAGTGACAGGAAACAAAAATAGAGGACACCTTTGTTCTTATAAACAATTATTAATACTGCAGAATTAATTTGTCCATTGATGAGAAGATAGTTGGATATAAACTGAAATGTCCAGAACAAGAATTCTAAAAACAATGGACCTAATAATACTTGAAATATTTTAAGTAGTCTTTCCACACATTATTTTAGTTACCTTTAACAATAATGTAAAGATGGTTGTTATGAAATGTACTTTATGTAATCATTAAAACGCATTTAAACATCTGTAGTTTAGGGCATATATTTTTCACTATAGCTTAATTTACTGAGCTTGTATTATAGGAGCTGGAAAATGACAAAGTATGGGTCCCACCCCCAGAGATTCTACTAGAGTCGAAATGTCACTGGATATTGGTAATTTTAGAGCTACAGCTTCACTAATGTGAAGACGATTTTAACAATCTGTAGTCTAGACAGCAGAAGAAACTCTTCTTGTAAGACTAGAGATTAAAGTTGACCAGAATTAAATATGACCTAGAAAATTATATATTCTAATACCAGGGCTCCCTCCGATATTTATATGTGATTTCTGGAAATGCTTAGGGTGATGGGATCCTAGTAATCGATAACATAACGTCTCCATATCCACAGAGGTTTGTTTTCAGGACACCATTCCTCCCCAGTATGCCAAAATGTATAGATACTTATGTCTTCTGCAAAAAAATGGAGAGCTATTTGCATAAATCTACAAAATCACTCTTCGCTACATTAGCACATCTAGTTTAAAAATAATACAACAATAAAAATGCTATGTGAATAATTGTATTGTTTAGGGAATAATGACAAGAATAAAAGTGTGTACATGTTCAGCCCAGAAATAATTACTTTCAAATATTTTCTGTCAGAATCTGAAGATAGGATGTGCATTTGTAAACGTGCTCTATAGGCAAACAAACACATGTGAATATGTGTTGTATTTAAAGGAAGAGAGATAGTAAAGTGCCACATCCTTGAAATTATCCCTTTCTGTTTCCAAGGGCCAACTCAACTACAGGAACAATATGAGTGGACCCAGACAAAATTGCTCAGATAAATACTGTCTGGAAAAACCCAGACTATCTCTCGCACAAACATTGCAAATAGAGCAAACTTGTTGTTACTATGTAAGAACTTCTTTCTTGAATGAACATCCAGAGAGCTGCTACTTAGAATGCTGGTCATAAAAGGAACAAAGCACAGTAAACAAACTAATGCTGTCCTTGCTTGTAGAGCCTAACTCACAAACTCTTCTCCTTGTGTCACTGACATGGAGCCGAATATACTGTGGAGAGGATAAGTGCCAATTGTCAAGCAGCCTGCCACAGGACAAGGTGTTGAGAAAGACAAATTCACTATTTTCTGGGGTTATGACATGAGTGATGAAGGCATTCCTTGGAGAAGCAAAGGGGTGATTGGACATTTATTGAGTAAAAGTACATGGTAGCTATGAGACATTCTCCAACAGAATATCTCCTACCATTTGTCATCATGTCCTGTTGTTTTTTCCTATGAAATATATCTTGATCTTCACTTTTTTTCTTCAAAACACTTCTTGCCCTTCAATTATTTTGTGTATGAACTATCGTATACTTCTTGGGATACTCCAATTTCTTCTAACTTCTCTTCCTACTGAGTTCTATTTCAGTGTTCCACCATCAACAATTGTTTTTCCCAACTTACAAATTTAATCATATATTTGTCTATCTTTTGGAATCACAAATCTGTTCCCTTTAGACTAAATGATACACAAAATTGTTCATGACCCATATGCAGTCCTCATTATCCATGAACTTGGTGAATTCCTTTCACATTTTCCACTCCAAATATACCCAATGGTTAAATCACCTTCTAGGATATAAATGCCATTGTCTATGAAATTCCATTTATCCATTGTGACCCTGCTCTCAAAATGCTACTTGGCCTTTACAACTTTCCCAACCATGCAGGCTTAGTTACTCCCTTCTCGGTAACCCCATAGCACAGAGTGGATGGCCTTCATCATTCTACAAAATCATCACCTCGAACTAATCAACATTAATTCTTCCAAAGAAGCGAACAAACAGCATGTTTCTCCAATTCAGTATATTTCTCTGAGACAAATTATCCTTTCATCATGTCCATCCAGGAACAGTTGAAATTATACTTCCCATTTCCTAACTAGAATCATGTGCAAGAATCTAAGTTACTAGCCACCTTAATTTCCTCATCTATAAAATAATTGTGTTAGGATAGTATCTTAAAATATTAATCTCTATTTTGTTTTAATGTCCTTTCTTACATATGTTCCTATCCCTTTTAACATATTTCTCTTTAGCTACACTACATGTTGTTGCTTAAAATTTTAAACAAAATAATGATTGATGTGTGGAAGTACGTTGTCAAAAACATGGGTGAAAGAGATCTAGGTTATGCAAGAAAGAGGAGGTTCTCATTATCACTCATCTTTAGGTGAGTGGAGTAGGCAGTGTGGATATAAAGAAGTTATGCATTGATTGAAGCCTGCTCTCTTCATGTAGAGCACTGGTGTTTATGCTGATCATGGTCATCACTAATTATTCTATGCTCTGTCTGGAGCAGTTTTTATTTTCCTCTTTTGCTTTGCTATATTTTAAAAACAACTTAGAAATGGTCATATATCTTCTTTGCTCACTGTAACTTGCTGTACCTTTCCATTGAAATTCCATCTTTACACACATGTCTAAGCAGTTTTCATATATGTAAAGAGGAAACAAAATATTTTCTTGGCTGAAGCTAAATCTAAACATAAACTGACATAGATATCTGAATACTACCGGATAAATAGATCTATCTAGATAGCCAAACAATGTCAAAGGAAAGAAAATCAAATTTCCTATACTGATAAAATAAAATGGAGAGTTGCCATGTGCCCACTTCTCTTTCCACTCTCAATACAAAAAACTTAATTCCCAGTGACAATGCAATGTATAATCATCTCTGAAGTCTGCATAGAAGTAAAGGGTTCTTGTGTGCTCATAGAAATCTTGTTTCCAGATATAAAAAATAGAAATGCATTTCCTATAGGATGTATATTCTATTCTAATAAATGACAAAGCTTGTTTTAGTTTTGAAATGATGGCTGTCAAATAGAAACCTGTCATTTTAAAATACTGAGAATTCTTCTACTCTTTGCCAAATATCTAGCTGACTCCAGAGTCAAGGGAACAGGAAGAGATGATAGTGTATGCTCCCTTCTTATGTTACTTGTTATGTTTAGTTTTCCTTTTCATTCTCCTTTGTCTGTCCCCAGCCATTATTGGCTCCAGGATGGGCACAAATGGGTCAGAGGATGATAATAAGTTTCACAGACAAAATAATACATTTGTTTTAGTCACTTTTGTCACTGCTGTGACCAAAAGACCTCTGACAAACTATTCAAGGAGGAAAAGTTTGGATGGGATTCCCTATTTCAGAGTTTCTTAGTCCATGGCAGAGGAAAGCAGATCAGGACATAGCACCAGCAAGAAGAGAGAGGGAGAGGGAGGAAGAGAGAGAGAGGGAGAGCAAGAGGGAGAGGGACAAAAGTGAGCACTCTGCTCACTAGGGACAAAATATATTATGCCATACTGCCAGCAACCTTTGTCCTCTAGCCACACCATACCTACCTGCAGTTAACCCAGTAATCCATTCAGATAGACTAATGTATAGATTAGGTTCAGGGTCTCATAATCCAATCATTTCACCTCTAAATTTTCTTGCATTGTCTCACATGTGGGTTATGGGGGACATATTATGTCCAAACCATAACAATATTTTATATCATTTCTTGCCAGAATTAAAGAGCATACATAAAAACTTCATGATGTGAACTGTTGCATGTATATTCTTCTTAAATTATCTGAACAAAACCACTGACTAAGTAGAATAATGAATGCTTAAATTCCGGTTTTCCATTTCCTAATTCAAATAAAATTTTCCATGCAAGTGTTGCTACAAAACTTTTTTATCCTTCTACTCTCTGATATTATACTTCTTCATGATGTCTCCTTTTTAAAAAAATATTGCATTGGGATTCTTCAATAATTGAAGGTGCGATGTATAATTATTCCTTCTAGTAAGTTTTTACTCAAGATACTTTGCACAATAATTGATCCATTTTTCTTTATTAACACCTTTTTGGGCTGAGCACAGTTGTACATACCTGTAAGCCTACGTGTTTGGGAGGCTGAGGCAGGAGGATCCCAAGTTTAAAATTAGCCTCAGCAATTTAAGTGAGGTCCTAAGCAAGTTGGTGGGATCCTATGTCTAAAGGAAAACTAAAAAGGTCTGGGGATATGAATCAGTAGTTAAGCACTCCTGGGTTTAATCTGGGTATCAAAAAAATCTTTTGTTAGTGTATATTAAATATACAGAACAATGGGCTTCATTGTGGCATAGTAGTATATGTATATAACATATTTGGATCATATCCACACCCCAATGCAATCCCCTGTTGATCTATTTATCAGCTCAAATTTCCCACAGACCTCAATATATATATTATCTTCAGATTCAACAACTCTAAATTTTCCCCATACCTCAATCTTTCCTTCGCTGTTTTTTGTTTCTGTCTCTCACTCTATAATCTTTCCATGGCTTACACAACTGGAGGCATTATGAACCCTTCCCTGATTTTCAATGCCCATTATGAAAGTTTCCTCCTTCTTACTACAATTTTATTATTTCAGGCCATTGTTAACTTTTGTTTGAACCTATTTACTGATTCTGACTCCAACAATATATTATGCACAATGATCATTTCTGCTGTTACTTAAGTGTTTGATCAATAAGACACATTTTTCTTTGTTATTCCCTTGTTTAAAACCCTCCACTAACAACAGAAAATTTCAGACTACTTGGCATGAAATGAGATTTGCATATTTCACAGAAAAGCATAAGTATAGACTCATCTCATAAACTTCTGACTAGAAGTCTCATATCTAATTAATCCTGAATTGTTTGTAGTTGAACTCTGCATGCCTTGAGTTGCTTATCTCTCTTTTCACTTTCTCTTTTGTTTTTACTAAACATTTTAAACACAATTTTGTTGTAGTAAGGATTCCAAAATGTCTCCAAAATTCCTGCCCCCAATCCACATACCCTTTATAAAGAGTGGGTCTTGTGAATTGAAGGACTTTCCTACCATGATTGGCTTTCTTTATATAGCAGAAGTGACTTTAGTAAAGGGAGATTATCTTTGGTGTACATTATCTAATTGTTAAACCTTAAAACACAGGGTTCTTTCTGAAACAAAGAGATTCAAAGCATGAGGAGTATTCTATATGAGCCATACTCCTTTGCTGAATTTGAAATTGAAAGGAACCAAATGACAAATAATGTGACTTTCTCTATAAGCTAGGAGCATAACCTAGATGATAGCTAGAAATGCAATGGGAACTCCATTTCTATAACTGAAAAGAAGTGAATTTTGCTAAAACATGTAAGCTTAGAAAGATAATCTCAACCCTCCTTGAGAATAGTCAATCTACTATTTTCATGGTAGTATTATGAGATGTTGAGCAGATAATCAGTTCCTTCAAAAAGTATTTATGATCTACAGGTACTGTGAGGCAGTAAGTGAATAATTTTAAGCTACCAATTTTGCAGTAATGCTTTATACATGAAAATAAAACCAACAAAAATTTCAATATCATCTTTCAAAATATTTTATCTCCATACCAAGACTATTTTTAATGTCCATCCTTTCCTTTGCTTCCAATTTACATTAATTGTATAGTAAAATAAAGCACTTTCTTCATTCCTAAATGAATGCACTTTAAGTCTGCTTAAAAATAAAAATGAAGAGACAGCATAATACAGATATTTATGTATCACAGACATTGATGTGTATGGAAAATAACAGGAATTATTTCTGTATTTTATCCCATCAAAAATTTACTATAGATTGCAGTAAAACTACAAGCACATAAATCTTGGTTTCTTATTCCATTCTCCAATAAAAGAATATACAGATTCCTGAAGAAGCAAATGGTTCTATGACTGGGGCAATGGATATGCAAAAGAATCCTGAAGCATCTCACAGTGCTAAAATTTAAGAAGAATTAAAAAAAAAAAACAAATTATGCTAAGTGAAATAGGCCAGGTATGGAAAGAATACTAGTACTAGATAGGGAGTGGAAAGCTAGTAAACAGCCCCAGAATGGGAGAAGAAAGGAAGGTAAAAGGAAGACATTGATCAAAGGGAGCAAAGTTTGAGGAGGGATGTAGTTTGATGAGAGAAATAAGTTTTAGTGATTTATTGCACTACATGTGATTAAGGTAATATTGATGTGTAATATGTTAAAATTACTAAAATACCATTCAGGTTTATCTATAATAAACAGGTAGAAATTTTGTAATTTATTTTTTATTAGAGCTTTATAGTTATAGATAATATTGGGGTACATTTTGACATAATTTATGAAAGCATAATATAATTTACTTCAATTAGTTCCTAGGACTTTCTCTTTCTCTCTTCTCCTCCCTCCCCCTTCCATTTTACTTTACTTGTCTCCCTTCTATTTATTTATGTTTATTTATAGATTTTTAAAATTAGTGCTTTAAAGGTAGATATACATGAAGGTGAAATTTACTGTGGTGTGTTCATCAATGTACATAAAATAATTTGGTCAAAATCATTCCGCTAGTCATTCTATTTTCTATCCTTCTTCCCTCCCATTTCCCCAACCTGCTTTCTCTACTCCCTTCTGTTTTCATGGGATTCTCTGCATCTCCCCTATTCCCATATTTTTGTTTAGCTTCCACGAATGTAAAAGAACAGTGAACCCTTGACTTTATAAGTCTGGATTTTGTTATTTACCATTATCTTAATCAATTCCATCCATTTATAAACTAATGGCATAATTTCATTCTTAATTGGTAAATAAAATTCCTTCCTATATACTCCACTGTATGTACATATGTATGTGTGTGTGTGTGTGTGTGTATGTGTGTGTGTGTTTCTTTATCCACTCATCTGTTGATGGACATCTGGGCTGCTTTCATAACTTGGCTATTTGTGGATTACATTGCTATAAACATTGGTATGCATGTATCACTATAGTATGCTGATTTTAGTTTTTTTGGATAAATACCCATGAGTGAAATATCTGGGTCCTACAGTGGTTCTATTTCTTTGTTTGTTTGTTGTTTCTTAGGACTCTCCATACTGTTTTCTAGAGTGGTCCACTATTTGCTCCCCATCAATGATATATAACTGAATCTTTGCCCCCATCCTTTCCAGAATTCATTATTATTTATATTCTTAATAAATATCATTCTGATTGGAAGGAGAGGAATTATCAATGTGGTTTTAGTTTACATTTCCTGATTGTCCCAGATGTTGAATATTTTTTTCTTATATGTGTTGGCCTTGTGTTTTTTTCTTTGAGAAGTGACTATTTAATTTCTTTGCCAATTTATTAATTGGATTATTTGGTGGTTATTTGTTTATTAACTTACTTATGTTTTTTTTTTCAGTTTCTTATATATACTGGATATTAATCCCCTGTCAGAGGAGTGAGGAAGATCTTCTCCCATTCTATAAACTCTCTATTCACACTCTAGTTTATTTTCTTTGCTGTGAAGGAGTTTTTGTTTTTGTTTGTTGTTGTTGTTGTTAAATTTATGCCATCCCACTTATTGATTCTTGGTTTTATTTCTTGTGCTTTAGGAAGCTTGTTAAGGAAATTGATACCTGTGTCAATATTTTGGAGTATTGGGCGTTTCTTCTAACAGCTGTGGAGTGTCCCATCTAATTTGTAGGTGTTCAATTAACTTTGAGGTGACTTTTGTGCAGGGTGAGGGATAGGAAACACGTTTCATTCTTTTACATATGGATATTCATATGGATATTTGTTAAAAATGTGGAAATTTGGGGCTGGGGGTGTGGCTCAGGTGGTAGCGTGCTCGCCTGGCATGCATGCGGCCCGGGTTCGATCCTCAGCACCACATACAAACAAAGATGTTGTGTCCACCAAGTACTGAAAAATAAATATTTTAAAAGAAATTCTCTCTCTCTCTCTCTCTCTCTCTCTCTCTCTCTCTCTCTCTCTCTCTCTTAAAAAAATGTGGAAATTTGTCAAAACACTATCACTTCTCCAATGCATGTTTTTTGGCACCTTTGTTGAGTATCAGATGACTCTGCATGAATTTCTGTATCTTCTATTCAATGCCATTGGTTTTCATGTCTTTTTTCATGTCAAAACCATGCTGTTTTTGTTATTATAGCTCTGTAGTATATTCAATGACCAATATGCGATGCGCCCAACATAGCACTTATTGTTCAGGATTCTTTAGCTATTCTGAGTCTCTTATTCTTCCACATAATTTTAGAATTGCTTTTTTTTTTTTAGCCCTTTGAAGAATTTCATTGGTATTTAAATGGGGACTGCATTAAATCTGTATAACATTTTCAGTAACATGACCATTTTTATACTGTTACTTTTGCCTATCGAAGAATATGGGAGGACTTTTCATCCAAGTTTTCTTAGATTTCTTTCTTTGGTGTTCTACAGTTTTTATTTTAGTGGTCTTTTATCAACTTGGTTATATTTATTCTCAAGTATATATTTTTTGATGTTATTGTGAATGAAATGATTTTCCTGATTTCTTTCTCAGCAGACTCATTATAGAAGTATATGAAAGAAACTGATTTATGTATGCTGATCTTGTATTCTGCTACTTTCAAAAGTTGTTTATCAGCTCTAAAAGTCTTCAGGTAGTTTTTTTGGGTTTTCTAAATGTAATGTCATTTAATTCCTTTAATTTTCTTCTATTGCCTAATTGCTCTGACTAGAGTTGCAAAGACTGTTGAATAGAAGTGGTGAGAGTTAGTGTTCTTGTCTTGTTCCTGATTTTAGAGAAAGTCTTTTAAATTTTTTTAATATGATCTTGGCTTTGGGTTAATAAAATGTATCCTTTACAATATTAAGGTAGATTCCTTCTATTCCTGTTTTCTGTAATGCTTTAAACATGGATGGGTGCTGGGATTTGCCAAATGCCTTTTTTTTTTTTTGGCATCTGTTAAGATAATCATGTGTTTTTTGTATTTAAACTTTCTTTTCTTTTTTTTTCCTTTCTTTTTTTTTGTGGTGCATTATATTTATTGGTTTGTGTATGTTAAACCAGGTTTGCATCCCTGAGATGAAACCCACTTGATCATGGTGTACTATCTTCTTGATGTGTTTTTGAATGCAGGTAGCTAATATTTTATTAAGGATTTTTTATTCATGAGGGATATTGGTCTGCAGCTTCTTTCCTCAATGTGCTCTTGACTGGTTGTGTTATCAGGGTGCTCCCGGCTGATACCAAAAAATAAGAATAAACTTGTCAGTGTTATCTCATTTTGTATTTCATGGAATGATTTGAAGAAGATTAGTGTTAGTTATTCTTGAAAGTTCTGGTAGAACTGAGCTGAAAATCTATTTGGTCCTGGGTTTATTTTAGGTGGTTTTGTTGGAAGACTTAATTATTGCTTCAATTTCTTTGCTTGATATTGGTCTATTTAAGTTTCTATATCGGCATTGTTCAATTTGGTTATGTCACAGGTCTAGAAATTTGTCAATATCTTCAAGATTTTCCAGCTTATTGGAGTAAAAATTTCCAAAATACTTTCTAATAGTACTATGAATTGCATAAGTATCTTGATGATATCTCCTTTTACATCTCTGATTTTGTTGATTAGGTCTTCTTTTTTCTTTTGATTAGTTTGGCTAAGGATTTATTCTAGTTTATCTGTTCAAAGAACCATTTTTTTTTGCATTGATTCTTTATTTGATAATTTTCAATATTGTTAATTTTGACTGTAATACTAAATATTTCCTTCTTCTATTGATTTTGGAATTAATTTGTTCTTTTTCTAGGGGCATAAGGTATAATGTTAGACTATTTATTTGTTATATTTCTATTGTTTTTAATGTGTGGACTCAGTGACATAAATTTTATTCATTAGAACTGTCTTCATACTGTCCCAGAAATTTTGTAAACTGTATCTCTACACTCATTTGTTTCTAAGTTGTTGGGTTTTTTTTTTTTATTAATTTCTCTCCTGATTTGTTCTGTGGTCTATTCCTCATTCAAAAATGTGTTATTTAATCTATAGGTATTACAGTTTTTTGTTTTTTATCTTCTCATTGATTCATAATATTGTTCCTTATGGTCTGACAAAAATGTAAAGAATTATTTCAATTTTGTATTTGCTAACATTTTCTATATGTTCTAAAACACAATCGATTTTACAGAAAATTCCATGTACCTACACTGAAAAGAAAGTGAATTTAGTTGTCAGTGGATGAAATATTATATAAGTTTCTGTTAGATCCATTTGATTAATAGTATCTTTTAGTTTTGAAAAGTCTTTATTTAGTTTCTCTCTGGATTACCTATCTAAGAATGAGAGAGGTGATTTGAAATCATTAAGTATTAAAAACAGTAGAAATATAACAAATAAATCATTAGTATTAGGTATGGTATCTATTTGATTCTTTATATTCATGTGAAGAGTAAAAAAAGATTCCAGTTAAGAAATACTCTACAGAATTTCTGACCAGGTCTCAAAATATTCAAGGACATTATAAAAAATGTGAGAAACTGTCAAATCCAAAGGGAACTTAAGAGTACTGCATAAATGGAGAGTTTCAGATGGGATCTTTGAACAATAAAGAAAACCAGAGAAAACTATAGAAATCCAAATAAAATATGGGTTCTGTTATTGATAATATATCAATATTAGTTCATTACTTGTGATAGGTTTCTCACACTAGAGTAAGGTGTTTATAGTAGGAAAATTGGATAAGTATTTAATATTTCTCTCTATTATTTTTTCCTATAAAATCAAACTATTATATGATTTGAAAATTTCCTTTTAAAATCATAAAAAATCCATGTTATGACCAAGTGGACATGATGAGGAAGAACAGAGTGTAGGGAGGGAATAACTAACTGTCTTTTAATTAAACAGGAAAAGATTTCTTGTAACTAGAAGAAATTTTTCAGCAGATTTAACTGTCTGTGGATCCTTAAATGTTCACAAGCTGTGGTTTACAGATGACAATGTGGGTGCAATTTTGCTCCAGAAACTTGGAAGCAGCTTTGGCCAACATTTTCTTGACATGTACTTAAATATAGCTTAGAAATATTTGGATCAGATATCATTTATTTTTAGTGTTTGCTGTACAAATTGTATGAGAACCCGACTATCTGCCTTCTATTGATAGAAAACCATTAATTGAAATGCTAATAACAACCTAACAGAGTTAGTAGCACTTGAAAACCATAAAGTGTCTGAGCCAAATCAAATGCAAGAAATACCCAATTTAAAATAAGATTTTCCTTTGGTGTATGCTAGGATAAACTCTCTCTCTCTCTCTCTCTCTCTCTCTCTCTCTCTCTCTCTCTCTCTCTATACATATATATATATATATATATATATATATGTGTGTGTGTGTGTGTGTGTGTGTGTGTGTGTAAACTAGTTTCATTAAAACTTCTTTCAAATTTGGTTCTTGAGAAAGAGAACATTTATTTAATGAATTTCACTGAATTAAGGATAACAAACATATGATAATGATAAATGTTGGCTACATGTAATCCATTTCACATTGTGAGAACTAATAATAATTATAAATAATTGCTTCTGATAAAAAGTATGTAATAAGCTGGAATGTCTCTCATTTTGAGTTGTAATCCTTTAAAACACAATAAATTTTGTCCCAATCTTCACCTTTCAGTAAATCCAATTTCTATCTGTCCTCCTGTTATCATTCTCAGAGGATCAGTTTCAACTCCTATCTGTCTACTGTATATAAACTCTAATACTCTCACTGTGATGATGAACTAAATTGATACTCAGATGTGACAGAAGTCATATATAATGTGCTTGAAAACATCCAACACATTACATTGTAAAATAAAGTGAACTTTGTTTCTGTCCCTGAAAGCAGGGATAAAATATTATACAGTAACACTGAAACTGGTAGAGAACATACATTGTCAATAATGGTAAATGTGTACTCACAGTTTTATAAAAGAAGCAAAATCTGTACCACAAAAGTTTTCTACTCCATCTCCCAAGGTCATATATTCTTCTATAATGTTGTCTTGCTACTGCCATTAACCTTTTCTTTCACATCTGATGTTATGCTAATTCTAGACTCATTTGTCAATCCACCATCCATGTCTTTGCTGGTTACTAAGTGTGGATGGTTATATTTCTTAGATATTAGAATTTCTGAGATTATGCAGCAACATGGGAATACCCTATTTGTTG
Organism: Spermophilus citellus; assembly: GCF_964194105.1. NCBI lineage: Eukaryota > Metazoa > Chordata > Mammalia > Rodentia > Sciuridae > Spermophilus > Spermophilus citellus. Next base: position 103,426,514 of record NC_138186.1, on the reverse strand, counting down.
TTGGCAAAATCTTTACCTTGCCATCACGTTTCTTGATGGAAATTAATATGGGGTAATGGAAAATGGAATACAAACTAACTTTTGTTGTTAGCCTTGATTCTACTAGAAATATCATTATGATGAAATGAGCTAAAAAATGTGGCTAATGCAGCTTGGGAACAATAATTCTTACTGAAACTTTTCACTAAGGTTAATATATTTTCCTTACAGTTTTTGTCACATTCACCTCTGATTTCTTAGAGTTGTTGATGCTCAAGTAACAGGCAAAACTGGGGACTCTGTACTATGACCACTGATATCCAGCTGACAAGCGCCCACATGCTAGAAGCTGGTAGGCAAGTACCTTAAACACCATAAACAGGAAGATGTCACAGATCTTATACCCTTTCATATTTATTTTGCTTATGCTTGCCCTGACTGTGAGAACCCACAAACACATTTTACTACTTTCTGATAAACCTGATACAACAAAACCATATTATGTATTATAAACTTTCTAGTCTATAAAGACATCCTACATAGAAATAATGAATGTCTGTTAAAGAAATTGCTTCCTGGATTCCAACATGGCAGCGGGCGCAGAGAGATCAAGTCTCTGACCTCTTCAGCTGTGCAGGCATAGGGAGTCGTAAACAACCTAAATCTGTTTGCTCAGGATTACTAGGCAATGCTGAGCTGACGTGGATCTGGGGCGAACAGTCTGGGACTCTCAGAACACACACTGAGCCTGGATCGGCTGAATTCAAGCTCCGTTCGCCTGCTTCCCGCAGACAAACAGCTGTGACTCAGCACTAATCCATCCGGCTGAAACAACTGGTCAGCCCGTCTCATCCTACGGAGGAAAATGCCTACCGAGCCTTCATAGGTAGTGGCCACAGGTTTGAAATGGGGCTTGGGAGAGACAGTAAGGACCCACCCATTGCATTGGTCGCCTGGCAAACGAACTGTCGCCATTTGCAAGAGATACCACCATGGCAGAGAACTGAGGTCATCAGACTGCGGCGGAGGAGATAACTTCATTGAAACCTGAGGCTACAGGTGTATAATTCCCTAGCCTTCCCTCTCCACACATGGGGGAAACTTTAAGGGCCCCTCCCATCTCTCCCGTAAGGGCCCCTCCCAGATCTCCCGTGAGCGCGATGGCCAGCCCGAGGGAATCAGAGGTGGCGCGGGACCCGCGGCGCGGAACTACCGCTCCCACCAGTGCTGACAGCTGAGGTCTCTTGCACCAGCTACCGGGGGCGTGGCTACCGGAGGGCAAGTAAAATACGCTGAGGATTCTCAGCCCCAAGCTCTACAAACTTAGGGTCTGAGGGAATGGCAAACTGGAAGAGTGTGCCCAGTCGTTCATGAAAACAGGGCTCCCGGGAGCAGCAGACCTGGCGTGTAGCCAGTATTGTGGTGAGCGGCACCCATGAGAGGGGCTTGGCTAGAGGAAAAGTGGGAAGTGACTAGACACAAGAGGAGGCCCGAGGCACTCAGGATTGGAGACTCGCCCAGTCTGGGAGGAGCTGCTGCACAGTGATTGGTTCCTGCGTATTGACAGGAGAAACTTGACCTGGTGGGCACAGCGCCACCTACTGGAAGAGAAGTTAATCAAACTCTAAGACGGCATTTATTAGTTTTTTTTTCTTTTTTCTTTTCTCTCTTTTTTTTTTGATTTGGGTTTTTCTTTCATTTTCATCTTTCTTTCTCTTTTTTTTAAAATTTTGTTTACAATTTTTTAAAATTTTTTTCTTCTAATTTTATTTTAATTTTTTTTTATTATTTAAATTTTTTTTTCCTTTTTTTATTTCCTATTTTTTTCTTCTTTTGGCTTTTCATTTCTTTTCAATTATCTTATCCCCCCTTCCTTGAATTCTACCTGCTTACTCTCATTCTATTTAGTCACTTCTTCCCTTCCCTTCTAATACCTTTCCTCCCAAGCATCAAATAAATTTATAGGAGTAAACAGTAACTCAGCAGTCAAACAGAACAAGAAGCAACATGAGCAGCTTCAAGAAGCAAGGAAGAAAAGGAGTACAAACAATGCAGGACAGCCTAAATATTCAGGAGGACCTAGAGTCATCAGAAAAATGGTCATATAAAGAACTCAAGGAACACCTTAGACAGATGGAATGGAACCTTAAAGAGGATACAAGATAGCAAATTCAAGCAGCGAAAGAACACATCGAGAATGAATTACAAAAACAGATAAAAGAAGAAGTTAAGCATCCTTATCAGGAGATAGAGATTATAAAAAAATAATCAAACAATAATTCTAGAAATGAAGGAAACGATAAACCAAATTAAAACTCAATTGAGAGTATTACTAACAGAGTGGAGCAAGTAGAAGCCAGAACATCAGATAATGAAGACAAAATATATCAGCTTGAAAACAGTCTAGCCAACTCAGAAAGGCTGGTAAAAAATCACGAGAAAAACATCCAAGAGTTATGGGATAACATAAAAAAAACAAACTTACGAGTCATCGGGATAGAAGAAGGTACAGAGATTCAAACCAAGGGAATGAGTAACCTGCTGAATGAAATAATTACAGAAAACTTTCCAGAAATAAGAAAGGAAACAGATATACAAATGGAAGATGCATACAGGACACCGAGCACACAAAATCACAGTTGACCAATGCCAAGACACATTGTTATGAAGATATCCAATATACAGAACAAAGAGAAAATATTAAAAGCTACAAGAGAAAGGAGACAGATTACATTCAGGGGTAAACCAATAAGGTTAACAATGGATTTTTCATCACAGACACTGAAAGCAAGAAGGTCATGGAACAATGTATTTCAAACACTGAAAGACAATGGATGCCAACCAAGAATTCTTTATCCAGCAAAATTAAGCTTCAGGTATGACAACGAAATAAAAATCTTTCATGATAAACAAAAGTTAAAAGAATTTGCAGCCAGAAAACCAGCATTGCAAAGCATTTTGAGCAAAACACTACACGAGGAAGAAATGAAAAACAATAACCAAAACCATCAGTGGGAAGTGCCTCGGTAAAGACAGAGGGTGAGGGGAAAGATAATCATGGAGAAACAAACTAAATTTTTTTTTTAAAAAAGGAAAAATAATCAAACATGGATGGAAGTACAAACCATATATCAATAGTAACTCTGAATGTTAATGGCTTAAACTCTCCAATAAAGCGACATAGGCTGGTATCATGGATTAAAAAACAAATCCAACAATATGCTGCCTCCAGGAGACACATCTGATTGGAAAAGACATACACAGGCTGAAGGTGAAAGGATGGGAAAAAATATACCACGCACACGGTCCTCGTAAGCAAGCAGGGGTGGCCATCCTCATATCGAATAAAATCGACTTCAAGACTAAGTTAATCAAAAGGGATAAAGAAGGACATTATATACTGTTAAAAGGAACCATTCACCAACAAGACATAACAATTATCAATATTTATGCACCAAATAATGGTGCTGTGACATTCATAAAACAAATTCTCCTCAAGTTCAAGAATCAAATAGACCACAACACAATAATTATGGGTGACTTCAACACACCTCTCTCACCATTGGACAGATCCTCCAAACAAAACTTGAATAAAGAAACTATAGAACTCAATACCACAATCAATAACCTAGACTTAACTGACATATATAGAATATATCAACCATCATCAAATGGATATACTTTTTTCTCAGCAGCACATGGATCCTTCTCAAAAATAGACCATATATTATACCATAGGGCAACCCTCAGTAAATATAAAGGGGTGGAGATAATACCATGCATTTTATCTGATCATAATGGAATGAAACTGGAAATCAATGATAAAAGAAGGAAGGAAAAATCCTACATCACATGGAAAATGAACAATATGTTACTGAATGATCAATGGGTTACAGAAGACATAAAGGAGGAAATCAAAAAATTCTTAGAGATGAATGAAAATACAGACACAACATATCGGAATCTATGGGACACAATGAAAGCAGTTTTAAGAGGAAAATTCATCGCCTGGTGGTCATTCCTCAAAAAAAGAAAAATACAACAAATAAATGAGCTCACACTTCATCTCAAAGCCCTAGAAAAGGAAGAGCAAAACAACAGCAAATGTAGCAGAAGGCAAGAAAACCTATATTAAAATAAAATAGAAGATAGTGAAGACATCGATAAATTTCTTAAGTCATATGATTTGCCCAGACTGAGTCAGGAGGATACACACAATTTGAACAGACCAATATCAATGGATGAAATTGAAGAAGCCATCAAAAGACTACCAACCAAGAAAAGCCCAGGACCGGATGGGTATAGAGTGGAGTTTTACAAAACCTTTAAAGAAGAATTAATACCAATACTTTTCAAGTTATTTCAGGAAATAGAAAAAGAGGGAGCTCTTCCAAATTCATTCTATGAGGCCAACATCACCCTGATTCTGAAACCAGACAAAGACACCTCAAAGAAAGAAAACTACAGAGCAATATCTCTAATGAACCTAGATGCAAAAATCCTCAATAAAATTCTGGTGAATCGAATACAAAAACACATCAAAAAAATTGTGCACCATGATCAAGTAGGATTCATCCCTGGGATGCAAGGATGGTTCAATATACGGAAATCAATAAATGTTATCCACCACATCAATAGACTTAAAGATAGGAACCATATGATCATCTCGATAGACTCAGAGAAAGCATTCGACAAAGTACAGCATCCCTTTATGTTCAAAACATTAGAAAAACTAGGGATAACAGGAACTTACCTTGACATTGTAAAAGCTATCTATGCTAAGCCTCAGGCTAGCATCATTCTGAATGGACAAAAGTTAAAGGCATTCCCTCTAAAATCTGGAACAAGATAGGGATGCCCTCTATCAACACTTCTATTCAATATAGTTCTGGAAACACTGGCCAGAGCAATTAGACAGACGAAAGAAATTAAAGGCATAAAAATAGGAAAAGAAGAACTTAAATTATCACTATTTGCAGATGACATGATTCTATACCTAGAAGACCCAAAAGGGTCTACAAAGAAACTACTAGAACTAATAAATGAATTCAGCAAAGTGGCAGGATATAAAATCAACACGCATAAATCAAAGGCATTTCTGTATATCAGCGACAAAACTTCTGAAATGGAAATGAGGAAAAACACTCCATTCACAATATCCTCAAAAAAAAAAAAATACTTGGGAATCAACCTAACAAAAGAGGTGAAAGTTTTATACAATGAAAACTACAGAACCCTAAAGAGAGAAGTAGAAGAAGATCTTAGAAGATGGAAAAATATACCCTGTTCATGGATAGGCAGAACTAACATCATCAAAATGGCGAAATTACCAAAAGTTCTCTATAGGTTTAATGCAATGCCAATCAAACTCCCAATGGCATTTCTTATAGAAATAGATAAAGCAATCATGAAATACATATGGAAAAATAAAAGACCCAGAATAGCAAAAGCAATTCTAAACAAGAAGTGTGAATCAGGCGGTATAGCGATACCAGATTTCAAACTATATTACAGAGCAATAGTGACAAAAACAGCATGGTACTGGTACCAAAACAGGCAGGTGGAATGGTATAGAATAGAGGACAGAGAGACTAACCCACAAAGTTACAACTATCTTATATTTGATAAAGGGGCTAAAAGCATGCAATGGAGGAAGGATAGCATCTTCAATAAATGGTGTTGGGAAAACTGGAAATCCATATGCAACAAAATGAAACTGAATCCCTTTCTCTCGCCATGCACAAAAGTTAACTAAAAATGGATCAAGGAGCTTGATATCAAATCAGAGACTCTCCGTCTGATAGAAGAAAAAGTCGGCTCCAATCTACATATTGTGGGGTCGGGCTCCAAATTCCTTAATAGGACACCCATAGCACAAGAGTTAATAACAAGAATCAACAAATGGGACTCACTTAAACTAAAAAGATTTTTCTCAGCAAGATGAACAATAAGAGAGGTAAATAGGGAGCCTACATCCTGGGCACAAATTTTTACTCCTCACACTTCAGATAGAGCCCTAATACCCAGAGTATACAAAGAACTCAAAAAATTAGACAATAAGATAACAAATAACCCAATCAACAAATGGGCCAAGGACCTGAACAGACACTTGTCAGAGGAGGATATACAATCAATCAACAAGTACATGAAAAAATGCTCACCATCTCTAGCAGTCAGAGAAATGCAAATCAAAACCACCCTAAGATACCATCTCACTCCAGTAAGATTGGCAGCCACTATGAAGTCAAACAACAACAAGTGCTGGCGAGGATGTGGAGAAAAGGGTACACTTGTACATTGCTGGTGGGACTACAAATTGGTGCGGCCAATTTGGAAAGCAGTTTGGAGATTCCTGGGAAAGATGGGAATGGAACCACCATTTGACCCTGCTATTGCCCTTCTCGGACTATTCCCTGAAGACCTTAAAAGAGCATGCTTCAGGGATACTGCCACATCGATGTTCATAGCAGCACAATTCACAATAGCTAGACTGTGGAACCAGCCCAGATGCCCTTCAATAGATGAATGGATAAAAAAATGTGGCATCTATACACAATGGAGTACTATGCAGCAATAAAAAATGACAAAATCATAGAATTTGCAGGGAAATGGATGGCACTAGAGCAGATTATGCTTAGTGAAGCTAGCCAATCCCTAAAAAACAAATACCAAATGTCTTATTTGATACAATAAGAGCAACTATGAACAGAGCAGGGAGGAAGAGCAGGAAGAAAAGATTAACATTAAACAGAGACATGAGATGGGAGGGAAAGGGAGAGAAAAGGGAAATTGCATGGAAATGAAGGGAGACCCTCATTGCTATACAAAATTACATATAAGAGGTTGTGAGGGGAATGGGAAAATAAAAAAGGAGAGAAATGAATTACAGTAGATGGGGTAGAGAGAGAAGATGTGAGGGGAGGGGAGGAGGGATAATAGGGGATAGGAAAGGTATCAGAATACAACAATTACTAATAGGGCATTATGTAAAATTGTGGATGTGTAACCGACGTGATTCTGCAATCTGCATTTGGGGTAAAATTGGGGGTTCATAACCAACTTGAATCTAATGTATGAAATATGATATGTCAAGAGCTTTGTAATTTTGTGAACAACCAATAAAAAAAAGAAAAGAAAAGAAAAAAAAAGAAGTGGACAATAAAGACACATTACATATTTGGAAAAAACAAGAAATTGCTTCCTTCATCTTTTAACACACTACTGCTTACTCAGTTATCTGGGATCCTGGGCTCTGTATGAAAGACTAACAATGGAAATCAAACCTCAAAAATATAAGATATTGTTACATATCAAGAAAATTCAAAGTTCCCCTAATTCCTCTTAACATACGGTCTTTTGAATAGGAGGTGTTGATGTTTCCTTGACCATACTCTTAAATTTTCTGTTCATACTTCTGAACACAACCACAAAAATAATTTATGTATCAGTAAGCCTTTTGGTTAATAGCTTAGAGTTATCTATTCTATGCACAGTAAACTTTTCTACCCTTAGACCTGGTCTATTGGTTATAACACTTGGCTTTCCCAACTTCCTATATCATTTCATTTTGGTAGCTTTAATTTGGATGGTCTCTTATTACTAATTGTTACCTTCCCAAATTACGGAATACCTCTCTTCAGAAATTGAATCAATGCTTCATGCCATTAAATGGTGGTCATAATAGTACACTCTGTAAATGGGAGTTAAATATATATAAAATTACCAAATATTTGTCTCAGATAACGAAATGAATGGTATTGCTATATACTGAAGCAGAAAATAAAGGAGGAACAATAGTTTGTGGAATATTATTAGTTTAGTATTTATTTACTAAATTTAAGGTAACTATTACGTGGGAGTAAACTTAAGTTGAAAAAATGTGTAATATAGTATAACTGCTTCTCAGAAGCAACTTAAATATTAAAATATGAATAAAGATGTGCAGTTGGAAAAACAAATATTTTCATCTCATAACCTAATTATATGTATTCACAACTATATTTCTAAGGTTTTCTGGGTTGACTGTGATGTATAGACAGAATGGAGAATTACTGGTATGGATGAGAGGAGCATGGGTAGAAGTAAAGTCAGAGTTAGACAAAGGAAAGGGAATTGGGGAACGAATGGATCTCCCAACGAGGAAAGAGAAGTCAGGTGTCAGAGAAAGATCAAACAAGAGCAGGGAACAAAGTTTTCCATCAGATTTTTCAACAGAAAATCATGCTTTACAACAGAAAGTCAGATTTTGCAATGTAAAGTCATTGTCACCCTGGAAAGAACATTTTCATCATTAACAGTTGAAAAAATAACTAAAGGCAAGACAGTATGCCTCTCAATTTCCAGCAGTCTGGGAACCTATATTGACTGGGATGAAGATTTTCGTATAAAACCTTTAAGTGCTATTTAAAGAATGTGTATCAGATTTGGTGGCAATAAAGTTACAGAAAATCTTAAAGGCCAAAACCTAAATGGTTGAATCCCCCAAAATGTGCTTTATCTGGGAAAATCACAATCCTTAGTTGCCTAAATCTCAGATTGCAATAGGATGAATGCTGGAGTAAAAACTAAACCCTGGGGGAACATCCATACAGAAACATTAGTGTTAATCTGGGATCAAAATCAAACAGATCAAAGTCAAACATCCACAAAAAGTGAGAGAAAAACAAAGGAAATTTTGTCTTATTCTTGACTTGGGCTGAGAAGAGAAATATAATTGTTTAGGAAGGAAAATGACTAACTTGAAAAAATTGTTTTATAATTTTTATTTTTTAATTAAATTGAAATTTATACAAATATGAACTTTTAAATAGGCACACAGTTCAGTTTCATCTAGTACATTCACAATATTGTACAGTCACCACTTATATTAAATTACAAAACATTTTCACCACTCAAATGATATTCCTGTGCATTAAAGAATCATCTCACATTTCTACCTCCAATGTGCCTTCTTTATCTATGGAATTAGTCATTATGGATATTTCATACAAATGGAATCACAAAATTATGTGTTGTCTGTATTCTTTAACTTAGCATGTTTATGAAGTTCATCTACACGGTAACTACATTCATTTCTCTTCTTTTTAAAATATTTTTAAAGTTGTAGATGGACACAATACCTTTTTTGTTTGTTTATTTTTCATGTTGTGCAGAGGATCAAACCCAGTGCCTCACACATGTTAGGTGAGCACTCTACCACTGAGCCACAACCTCAGCCCCACATTTGTTTCTCTTTTAATGGCTGAATAATATCTCCTTGTGTGGAAAACACATTGTTGCATATATTTCACATACTGTTTCCCAATCATTCTTCTATGGACTTGTGGGTAGTTTTTATGTTATGGCTATTGCTTTTATGAACATTTGTGCATAGTATTTGTTTGCATACTTGTGTTCATTTATTGTGCATGTATACCATGAAGTGAAATTGTTACACTACATGGTAATTATGTTTCTTTTTTTTTTTTTCTTGATTTCTTTTTTTTTTCTCTCTTTGAGGTGTTGGGGATTGAACCCAGGACCTTGTGCATTCAAGGCAAGCATTCTACCAACTGAGCTATGTACCAACTGAGCTATTCTACCAACCGAGCCCCCAAGGTATGTGTTTCACTTATGAGCAACCACCAAATCATTTTTTACAGTGACTGCATGAGCTTACATTCCTACTAACAATGTACATGGGTTCTAATTTCTCCATAACCTTGTCAACATTCGTTATTTCTCACCTTCTTGATTATTGTCATTCAAGTGGGTTTGAAGTGCTCTCTCACTGTAGTTTGATTTGCATTTCCCAAATAATTAATGATGACAACCATATTTCCATGTAATTATTGACTTTGTATATCTTCTTTTGGAAAACTGATTGATCAAGAATTTTGTCCTGGGCTGGGGATGTGGTTCAGGCGGTAGCGCGTTCGCCTGGCATGCGTGCGGCCCGGGTTCGATCCTCAGCACCACATACCAACAAAGATGTTGTGTCCGCCGAGAACTAAAAAATAAAAATATTAAAAAAAAAAAAAGAATTTTGTCCACTTTTTGTTCTAATTGTATTTTTAATTGAATTTTATTACTTATTTTTTATATTATGAACATCTCTTAGTAGAAATATCTAAAATATATGATTGGCAAAAAAAAAAATCTCCTATTTTGTAGATTCCCTTTCATAAAATTCATCTATTTTAATCATCATCATTTTATGATCAATTCTTATAGTTTTCTTTTGTTGTTTATATTCACGCTTGCTATGGTTTGGACATGAGGTGGCCCCCCCAAAGCTCATGTGTGAGACAATGCAAGAAAGTTCAGAGAATAAATGGATGAGTTGTTAGAGTCTTAAGTCAATCAGTTAATTAATCTGCTGGCGCGATTAATTTAGTGATAATTGGGGGTGGGGGAGTTTTAAGGACTTGGCTTTGGGCTATATATGATGAGTAGAGTCTCGTTCTCCTTCCTAATCATCATGTGAGCTACTTCCCTTTGCTGTAATCTTCCATCAGGAATCGAGTCAGTTGTCTATCCATTGAGTCTTCTGAAACCATGAGCCTCTTCTACAATTGTACCAGTTGGGTCCTTTAATCACAGCTGTGAAAAAGCTAAAACAATGCTTATAAAAAGTCTAAGATTTATTGCCAAATCCAGTACTTATCTTTATGTTTTCTCCAAAGATTCTATGGTTTTATTTCCTTCCTTTAGATTGTTGATCCATTTTGAGTTAATATTTGGTATAATGTGTAGGTTCCAACTTTGCCATTTTGCATATGGATACCTAGTTTTCCTAACATCATTACATGGAAAAACTGTTCCCTTTCCATTGAATGGTCTTGCCATTCACTTTGTTGTATATTCTGAAAACACAAAGAGTGAATTCACATTTTTTCAAGATAGATTCAAGTTAAGTTTTGTAAGTAGCAATTACGAAGAAGCAATCCACACCAGATGAAACAGAAGAATAAGCTATCTCTCAGATTTTTTGGTAGTCAATGGAATTCAATTATCCCTACAAATAAGAGAATTTTATTTCCATTAGACAGATTATTATTGTTTGTTTTTATGTGGCATTGTGAAATGAGCATGGGGTGCTTTACCACTATGCTACAGCCCTGTCCCTTTATTTTTATTTTGAGATAGGATCCCTCTAAATTATCAAGACTGGCCTCACCTCTTTGATCCTTCTTCTTCAGCCTTCAAAGTCACTACAATTACAAGTATGCATTACCATGCCCTGCTAGATATAAAATTTTTAAAGTTTCATAACAATCCACATGGATTTGCATATATGTGAGGCTTCCTCTTTTTTTAATCTTAAAGTAAAAAATATAAAAAGATGATATCACATTCTACATGAGAACTATAAGCATTTTCAAAATATAGAGGGTTTTAGCTTTAAAGTGAATGAGATCTTATACATCCAGGTAGGTGCATCTTACGTAAATTAAAAGCATACTGATATATATATATATAGATAGATGAAATAGATATACAAATGATTCAATAAAAATTTTGCTGGTATGTAAAAATGTGATGTGTAACCGATGTGATTCTGCAATCTGTATTTGGGGTAAAAATGGGAGTTCATAACCCACTTGATTCTAATGTATGAAATATGATTTGTCAAGAGCTTTGTAATGTTGTGAACATCCAATAAAAAAAATGTAAAAAAAAAATTAAAAAAAAATTATGTCAAATTATTATTCTTCATGTACTAATTTGATCAAATTATTTTTTATTCTTTAACCTGTTTATAATGATGAATTCCATTGATTGATCTTTGGATACTGAATTCACCTTGCATCTGTGGGACAAACACCCACTGGGTCATGAAATGCTATCCTTTTTAGGTATTGCTGGATTAGATAATGCTTATGTTTTATTGAGGATTTTGCATGTGTATTCATGAGGAATGTTGGTCTGTAGATTTCTTGTAGTGTCTTTTGCCAGTTTGGGGATCAGGATAATGTTGGCCTTTTAAAACACATTGGGAAGAATGTTATGCTCTTTTTTTCCATAAGAGATTTTATAAAAATTGGTACAATTTTCTTCTGCAAATGTTTGGTGAAATTCACCAGTGAAACAATCTGGGCATGGAGTTTTTTCAATTAAAATGTTTTAAAAATAAAAAAAATAAATAAATAAAAATAAAAATTTTGCTGAATGCTTCATAGAAAATTTTAAACAAAAGTATCTGCATAAAAAAGATAGTTAAAGTTTTGGTTAGCTTACTTATTTTTTCCCACTGTAGAGAGATTTTTCACACTCCAGTTTTAATAATGTTAATAAAACTCAATTATAAATTTATATTTATTTTACTTTCATTATGCTATGTAAAATTGTGTATAAGTACATATATGCAAATTATATGATGTATAGGACACTTTACATAGCATGAGGTACAAGTACATTTTTTTTCTTACTAGTAGCCATTATTGCTTAAAGACAACATAATAAGTGCTTTGATCAGATATGCAAAGAAACTGAGACATGGAGACGAGGAAATGTTCTCATGGAGGGTTTTATTAGTCTCACAAATCCCTCTAAACCGGAAGTACTGTATACCATACTGGACCAACAGGGAAGGACAAAGACAAGACAGGTAGGCAGAATGGAGAACTATGGGCTATCTATGTTTCTTCCTGTTATATGAGGAAATGGGGAAAAACAGAGATTCTTTACTGGTCAATGTAAGAAATGCAGTATGATGAAATGTCAATGGTTATTGCACAAGAGGAATACTGCCCTTGTGAAAGGAATAGTGACACAGCTGGACCTAGGGTGGTAAACAATGGTGATGGTTGGTGTGGAGCCCATGAAAAGATGTCAGGAAAACATGATTATTACTGTTACCTGCAAACAGAATTCAATTTTCTCCTCAAAAGTTAAATAATTTCTTCCACCCTTTCAAAAACTAAAATAAAACAAAGGAATGATAAGCAGCTTCTCTTTTTGAATTTTGCTAACACTCATATTTATCATCTAATTTTTATTTATTTTTCTGTAGGTGTATTGACCTTTTGATCTTTTTTTATTGCAAGTTTTTCCTGAATGAATCATTACATAATTTATTGGGTGTCACTCATTGTGTAAAATGAACTCTTTTATCTCTTTTTTCTCAATAATACTTATATAAGAAACAACAAAGTCAATATGTCCCATTAAAAATAATCTATTAATAGGCTGATATCCTTGTATAATATTTAATGTGAATACTAGATAAAAGAGAAATTAATAAGAAGCTCTACGAGAGGGTTATTGACTTTTGGGGGAAATGCTTCATCAGAAGATGTTGGCATGATTAAGTATAAGCATTAGTACTGTGTTAGCAAGGAGAATAGTAATCAGAATAGAGCAGTTGAATAATCTCATCATGAAATTACTTTGTGATAGAGTCAATAAGATAAGACACTCAATGAAATAGCTTTGTACATTTTATTTTTATGTCCAAGTTTGTTTATTTGTAAAATAAAATGAAGATATATATATCTGCAAAAGAAAAATGAAGATATATAATATATACATTATTTTAGAAAATGCAAGTATAAAAGAGTCCAATATTCTCTTCCTCTTGGCTGGATTACCTTCCTCCTGACTGATGAACTGACCTGGCAGAGGTGTTCCAGGTTTAAAGGATTCCTTCTTGATAAGCTGCTTTCCTGAGTGTCTAATATTCTTGATTTAATCTTTACCTCTTAGGTTCTTATATAATCCATTTTTCTCAACATTCTGTGTCTCTTATATTATTAGCCACTTATTTTACAGAGGAAAAACTCTATAAAAAGCAAGGTTGTTCTTCATCTTCCAATTTGTGTGGAGAGTTCCTGTGAAATCTTTATGAATAAGCTTTTATTAATAAATAAGCTCATTTACAAATAAGCTTTTACACTCATATTGATAGTTTTTATTTTCACAATGTTCTTTCACCTTTCATTTTTCTCTTTTATTCTTGAGTCTCTTTACTCAATATTCTTTAATGTAGCTTCTCTTTTTCTGTTCAATCAGTGCAACTCAATGAGGTTCATAGAGATGTTAACCTAAATAAAAGGAGAAAATGTAAACTTATCTGAGGTCAAATGAGATTGCTTTGTGCTTTAGATTTATAGAAAAGGAGGGGTGATTTGATTCTTTCTGAGTTTGGGGAGTCTTGTAAAAAAGCTTCTATATTTTATTGACACTAATAAACAGATCTGGAAAATGAGTAGATAATAGATAATCATGCTCAACACATTCCCCAAGGTAATATAAGTAGTAATCATGATACAAACAGTGCTTGGAAGCAGTATTTGGAAATATTCCTTAGGATTCTCCATTGACTTATATCAAGAGTCTATTTAATTGTAGAACTACATGGGTTTGGAACAGTCGAGAAGGTGGAACCTGAGATAGGAATGTAGTGAACAAAGGAGATAAGAATTGATGCTAGCCACAAAACTTGTTTTATATATAAGAAATTAGAAGTTGTGGAGTCCATATACCAGAGAGCTAGATTGAATGGCAGGTTGAGCCAAAAGTGATGATTCCTGAGGAATTCCAGATGGAAGCTATGATGGTGCCATCTGGTTTCTCTGAAGAGTACTAGTGTAGCAGTCATTTAACAAAGAGTACATGGGTGTTAGCTATTTTAGCATTGTGTTTAGTATTGAATTTTTTATAGAACTATTAATCATTCTCAATCCCTTTATTTCTTACTAGTTATTCTAGGAGTAACAACAACAACAAAATAAACAAAAACTTCTGTCTTGTGTGGACCAATAACTATGGACCAATTGCTCTTACTTTTTTTAAATTTTCAAGTGTATAAAATATTAGTACATATTTGTTCTCTCTGATTTTATAACATAAATACATTCTATGTCTTCTACCCACACTCATTCACTATTTTTGCTGAAATCTATGAATATCTTAATGGTCATATCACATAAGCTTTGAAATGCCTTTGCTTCTAAAATCGTTCTTTTGGAGGCACTTGACTTTGATTTGCATATTTCCCTCTCTGAAAGTCTTTTCTTTTCCCGTGTTTCTTACTTCAGCCTTAACTTATATTTTACAAAGTCTTCTTTCCTTGGTTTGTGCCAGAAATGTTTTATTCCCTAGCTTCCCAGTCTTCATCCTATTCTTCTGCATGCTGCAAATTTCTCTACTCAATAAGCTATCAACTACCATTAAATGTGATTATTTTCTTATTCCACTAGTGAAATCTTCATTCCACAAAAGCATGTTCTGAACTCCAATGGTCTTCTGGTCATTTCCATCTGGATAGCATGTCCCTCAGAAACAGGATGACCAAACTGAACTCAATATTTTCCTTCTCAAACTTCTGAAAATTGCTCTGGGTATAATTGTTTGCCATACTAATTGAACTATCATCTAACCTAAAATATCAGTGTCATGATAAAATTTTCCTCACTAACATTCAACAGAAACATAATCAGCAAATTTTTACTATATAATTTTTCATGTATTGATTTCAAAATTCCACTACACTCATATCTTTATCATGCTCCTAGCATAAATTATATGGCACTTCATGATACAGCCCAGCCTTATTCCCCTGGAATAATGAATCTTCATTCTTAGATTTACTCTGCACTCCTTTTAGAAACTCAATAGAAAGAATAAAAATAATGCTTTAAAATTTAGTAGCACAGAATTAGACAACAAAGAAATGAAGAGCAAAGAAAACAGTTGAGATAAATTTTTAAAAAATAAGAAAATTGGACTACCAAGTATAAAAACATTCCATTTAATAATTTAATAATTACATTAAACTTCAACTTATTCTTCCAATTACTATACAAATATTGTTGGACTGTGTAAAAGGCAAGAACTAACCATGTGCTGTCTGAGATGTTATTTAAACACAAAAGCACAATTAGAATAATAGTGAGGGGCTGGGAAGAGGGTGCTAAGTTAGTAATAAATATTAGAAATTGGAGAGGCTCGACAGATTTAAGATAAAACACAAACTCAAGGATTATGCAAAAGAGGCCCCATATTATTTTAAAGATGGTATAGTGGAGATATAACAATTGGTAATTATATATGTAACTAAAAATAAAATGTCAAAGCAAAAACTGAAAAAATAAAGGTAGAACTTCACAAAGATGCAATTTTGTTTGGAAACTCTAACATACTTTTTGTAACAATAGAAAGAAAAAACACTCCAAAATTTTGTTAATTTGGAATATTGTAATGCTATTTTTTTATTCATCTTTTTTTTTGCTGCTGTGACCAAAAGACCTGAAAAGAGCAACTGTAAAAGAAGAAAAGTTGATTTGGGGGCATACAGTTTTAGGGGTTTCAGTTCATAAATGGTCAACTCCATTCCTTGGAGCCTGAAGTGAGACAGAACATCATGGCAGAATTATGTGGCTGAGGAAAGCATCTGGGTAAAGAAGCAGAGAGACATATGCCAGTGACAAACTATGTACCCCAAAGACATATGTCAATGACCCATCTCCTTCAGCCATACAGCACTTGCCTTCAGTCACCAATTATTTTATCCCTATCATGGGATTAATTCAATGATTAGGTTATTTGGTGTTTTACAAATGAGCTTTTGGAGAATACCTTACTTTAAACCACAAAAGATATAACTAACCACCTAATGCAAGTGAAATTTATGGAACACAACAATCAGTGAAATAGAAGAACACACGTTTCTTTCAAATACTTAAAGAAAATCATAAAGAAAGGCCATATAATGTGTCATGAGATGAGTCTTCATATATTTCAAAAATTGAATTATTTCAAACAAATTAATGAATGAAAAAATAAAAAAATAAAAGCAACAACAATAAGCCAGGCATAGAGATGAATGCTTTTAACCCCAGCCAGTCAGGGGGCTGAGACAAAAGAATCATAACTTTTGTCTTAGCAATGTAGTGAGACCTTATCATAAAATATAACATAAAAAGGGCTGGACAGGGCCTGGAGATGTGGCTTAAGCAGTAGCTCGCTTGCCTGGCATGTGCGGGGGCACTGGGTACAATCCTCAGCACCACATAAAAATTAAAAAAATGAAGATGTTGTGTTCACCGAAAACTAAAAAATAAATATTAAAACTCTCTCTCTCTCTCTCTCTCTCTCTCTCTCTCTCTCTCTCTGTCTCTCTCTCTCTCTCAAAAAAAAAAAGGCTGGAGACGTGGTTCTGTGGTTAAGCACCCATGAATTCAAGCTCTGCTATCAATGCTATCAAAAAAGTAACTATAAATAATAGCTTTAAGAAAAAATGTGGATATCTGAAAAATCAAACACTAAATCACTAAATATTAGTTAAATTATGATAGAAAGAATTGATCAAAATGAAAATTAGTTAATATTTTGAACTGATATATGAAAAATACAACATATTGAGTTTATGCAGAATGCTTTGAAGAAGTTTTGAGAAATTGTGACAAAGTAAATAGACATGGAGGGCATGATATTAAGTGAAATAAGTGAGACACAGAAAGACAAATACACATTATATGTTCTGTCGCAATGATTTTTCTACATTTTACCACATGTTCTCTTATGTAGATGCTAAAATAGATGATTTAATAGAATTAAAGAACAGAATGAAGGCCAGTAGATGTTAAGAAGTGAGGTGGGGAGTAATGATAATTAAAGATTACCAGAATACAATTACATAGGATAAATAAATTCCAATGTTTTCCTGACAACAGGATAACTTGAATAGGCAGAATTAATATTATAAAAATGACCATACTATCAAAAGCACTAAACAGATTTAATGCAATTCCAATCAAAATCCCAACTGCATTACCCATAGAAATAGAAAAAGCAGTCATGAAATTCATCTGGAAACATAAGTGACTCAGAACAGCTAAAGCAATCTTTATCGAGAATAGAAAAGTAGGTGGCATCATTATACCAGACCTTAAACTATACCACAGAGCAATAGTAACAAAAACAGCATGGTATTGGCACCAAAATAGACTGGTAGACCAATGGTACAGAATAGAAGAAAGAGAGATGAGCTCATATAATTAAACTTATATTAGTCAAATGCACCAAATCATATATTGGAGAAATGATAGCCTCAACAAGAAATGGTGCTAGGAAAACTGGAAGTGTATATGCAAAAATATTAAATTAAGCCCCTATCTCTCACCATACCCAAAACTCAACTCGAAGTGAATTAAGGACCTAGGAATTATAGCAGAGACTCTGAAACTAATAGAAGAAAATGTAGGCCCAAATCTTCATCATGTTGCATTAGGCCCTGATTTCCTTAATATGACTCCTTTGGCTCAAGAATTAAAATCAAGAATCAATAAATGGGATAGATTCAAGCTAAAAATATTTTCCCAGCAAAAGAAACAATCAATGATGTGAATAGAGAGCCTACAGAATGGGAGCAAATTTTTACCACACGAACATCAGATGGGGCACTAATCTCTAGGATATATAAAGAACTCAAAAAAATTTAACATCAAAAAACACAAATAACCCAATCAATAAATAGGTTAAGGAAACGAACAGACACTTCCCAGAAGATGATATACATTCAGTCATATATGAAAAAATGTTCAACATCTCTAGCAATTAGAGAAATGCAAATCAAAACTACTCTAACAATTCATCTCACTCCAGTCAGAATGGCAGCTATTAAGAATACAAACAACAATTAATGTTGGAAAGGATGTGGGGGAAAAGGCACTCTCACACATAGCTGGTGGGATTACAAATTGGTGCAGACAATCTGGAAAGCAGTATGGGGATTCCTTGGAAAACTAAGAATGGAACCACCATTTGACCCAGCTATTCCACTCCTCAGTTTATAACCAAAGGACTTAAAAGTACCATACTACAGTGATGTAGCCTCATCAATCTTTATAGCAGCACAATTCACAGTTGCTGAATTGTAAAACCAACCTAGATACCCTTCAGTAGATGAATGGATAAAAAATGTGGTATATAAACACAATGAAATATTACACAGCATTAAAAGGGAATGAAATCCTGGAATTTGCCAGTAAACGGATGGAGTTGGAGAATATAATGCTAAGTGAGGTAAACCAATCCCCAAAAACAAATGTCAAGTGTTTTCTCTGATATAAGGATGCTGACTCATAGTGGGGATGGGGGGGCACTGTGGGAGGAATATACAAACTTTATATAGGGCAAAAAGGATGGAAAGAAAGGGAGGGGGCATTGGATTAGGAAAGGCAGTGGAATGAGGCAGACATCATTACCCTAAGTACATGTATGGAAACACGAATTATGTGACTGTACTTTGTGTACAACCAGAGACATGAAAAAAATGTGCTCTATTTGTGCTGCATGAATTTTATTTCATTCTGCTGTCATATATATCGAATTAGAATAAATAAAATAAAAATATATTAAAAATAAATTTTAAAAAAATTCAGTATTAGGCCAAAGTGAATAAGGAGCAGGTCTTGGATGATAACCTGAATAATCGACCCCCAGCTCAGCACACTTTGCACAAGCTACTCTTGTTACTATTAGAAAATAAAGATTGAAAATTTCAAGAATATATGAAGAAAATTAAACGTAGGATCATCAGGAAACAAAGATAATTTGAGCTCTTCTTATTTGTATCTTTTAATTTCCTACTCTTGCCTAATTGCTCTGGCTAGGTTTGCAAGGACTATGTTGAATTAGAATGGTGAAAGTGGGCATCCTTGTCCTCTTCCTATTTTTATAGGTAATGGTTTCAGTTTTTCTTTATTAAGAATAATGTTGTCCTTGGGTTTATCATATATAACCTTTACAACATTTAGGTAAGTTTCATTTATCTATAGTTTCTCTAGTGTTTTAAACATTAATGGGTGCTGTGTTTTGTCAAATGTTTTACTTATAATACACCCCCACACACAAAAAAAAAGCCACCAGAAGACTTATAGAGCTCATAAATGATTATTCAGTAAAAAAAAAAAAGCAGGAAACAAAACCAGCACTCATAAATTGAGTGTGTTTCTAAGCCCCAATGAAGAATACGCTAAAAAAGAAATTAGGAAAACCCTCCTATTCACATTAGCCTAAAAAATACTTGGCAATCATTCTAAGAAAAGAGGTGAACGACCTCTACAATAAACACTATAGAACACTAAAGAAATAAGTTGAAGAATAACTTAGTAGATGGAAATATCCCCGATGCTCTTTAGTAGGCAAAATTAATATTGTCAAAATAACCATATTACTAAAAGTGCTACACTTATCCAGTGCATTTCCATCAAAATTCCAGTTATGTTCTTCACAGAAAGAGTAAAAGCAGTCATGAAATTACTTTGAAAAATAAGAGACCCAGAATATCCAAAGCAATCCTTAGTGAAGCAGAAGGCATCACAATACTGGCCCTCAGATTGTACTACAGATTTATAATTAAAAAAAAAAACAAAAAACAAAAAACAGCATGGTACTGGCACCAAAACAGACAAGAAGGCCAAGGGAATAAAATAGAAGACACAGATACATCTGTACAAGAATATTGCTCTTATATTATGCAAAGCTGCCAAAAGCATACATTAAAGAAAAGAGTCTTTTTACAAATAGTGCTGGGAAAATTGGAAATTCATATGTAGAACAAGGAAATTTAACCCCATTTCTCATCCTGTACGAACTGAACTCAAAGTTGTTTAAAGAGCTAGGAATGAGACCAGAGATCCTGCAAGTGCTAGAAGAAAGTGTTGACCCACATTCCAACACATCAGCTCAGGAACTGATTTCTTTAGGAAAGCTCCCAAAGCACAAGAAGTGGAAAACAACAACAACAAAAAAAACCAAAACAAAACAAAACAAAACAAAAAAACAATAAATTGGATGCATCAAATTAAAAATCTTCACAGCAAAGGAAACAATTAAGAGCATACAAAGAGAGTCAACAGAATGGTAAAAAAATCTTCTCCACTTTCTTCTCAGACAGGGCATTAATATTTAGGAAATACAAAGAACTCAAAAATCATAATGCTAAAAATAGAAATGACCTAATCAATAAATAGACAAAGAACTAAACACTTCTCAAAAGATAAAAATACAAAAGATAAAATACAAACAGTCAAATAGAATATACTTTTAAAAACTTCAATAACTCTAGCAATTAAACAAATGCAAAATAAAACTACATCAAGATTTCATCACACTCTAGTCAGAATGGCAATTAATGAGAATATTCATAACAATAAATGTTGGTGAGGATGTGTGGCAAAGGGTACTCTCAGGTGTTGTTGGTAGGACTGAAAATTTGCTCAACAATTCTGGAAAATAGTATGGTGATTCCTCAAAAAAACTAGGATCGAAACTACCAAATGCCCTAGCTTTCCCATTTCTTTGTATGTATTCAAAGGATTTAAAAATCATCAAAGTGAAGTTATGCAGCTACATCAATATTTATAGAATCACAATTTAGAATGGCCGAGTTATGGTGCCAACCTAAGTGCCCTACAACAGATGAGTGGGTAAAGAAAATGTGGCATATATACATAGTGGAGTATTATTTAGCCATTAAGAAGAACAACCTTATGGTATTTTCTGGTAAATGGATGGAACTGGAGAATATCATGTTAAGTGAAAGGAACCAGTCCTCAAAGTCAAAGATCGAATGTTTTTTCTGATATTTGAAAGCTAATCCAAAATAAGAGGATGAGAGTAAACAAAACAAAACAAAACAAAGAAACAAACAAACAAAAACTAGAAAAAAGATCAATAGAGTAGATAAAGGTAATGAAAGAAAGAAAGGAATAGGATAGGGAGCACAGTGGAATGAATCTCACCTAATGTTCCTATGAACATATGGGAATAACTTCAGTGAAACTTACCATCATGTATATTCACAAGATACTAATTAAAAGAAAAAAAAAACCATAATTGCAGAAAGATAAGTAGAGGGAAGAGAACCAGAGTTAGAGGAAAGGGAGAGAGAGAAAGGGAAGAACTAGGGACTAAATGAAAACAATTATATTATATACTTTTATAGTTGTGTCAATTATAATTCTATTGTCATGTATAATGAAAAAGAACTAAAGAGAAAGAGAGAGAGGGAGAGAGAGGGAGGGAGATATAGAGAGATATAAATGTTATCTCCAGCATGGAGAATCAGAAAATCACATTTTAATTAAGAATAAAGTATATTTTGTAGGACTTTGAATAGCTATATAACAAAAATATTTGGAGTGGATGTTATTGAATATGTAAATGACATCATTCAATAAAATATTATTTCACAGATGAGTTTCAATGTGTTTTGGCATAAACAGCATAAATAATATAAATAGCATGGATTTGTAGTTATACTTAGCTTTAACATTGATCACATTGAGCAATGATGAGACATTTCTAAATCTATCTATATCTCAGTATCCCTAAAGATAAAGTATGAATATTGGCATCTTCTTAAACAGAAGAGGTGAGGTAAAGTGAGGTAAAGCTTCCACATGGTATCTGACACAAATCACTAAAGTTCACTTTTCTTATCTCTATATTAAAGATGTTAACATTTGTATATGTATTATAAAATATTTATTTTATTTTAATGTTCCCTAAACAAGAACTTCGTGAAATCAGTCAGTTGTATGTATCTTAATGAAATGGATACTTCCATAATAAAAATGCTAGCATACCTAACTTGACAATTAGAAATATGTTGCATGTATTTTGCACATACTTCTGAAAATCGTCTCTAGAATTTACTATGAAAATTGGTCTATTCCCAGTTTCTCTAAGTGCAAAATTTCCTAATGTCAGAAAACTCAGTAATCATTGATAATATGTATTTCAACTAAGAGTTGCACAGTTACATCACAATTTAGAAATTAATTAATTAATGTAGAAAATAATTTTAGCTCTAAATCCATCTCAGATTTAGTGATAATTAAATGAAGGAGAACAGACAAATTTCAGTAGTCCTATCAAAAGTGAAGTATAATTATTCTGTTAAAGAAATTACAGCTATTGCAAGAATAAATGTCCACAATAATAATTTTGTCTCACCACTTCTAATGTGGATAGTATACTGATTATTCCTGATTTCAAAATAAGTCTATGGAGAAAAACTCTAAATACCACATTTGCCATTGATGAATTTCAAGTTATGCTTCCCCTTGTCTCCTTTTACCTCTCTTCTGAGCAAAGGTTGAAAAGAGCCAACCTTACCTGCCAGGCAAAAAATAAAGTCCCTTACTTCAAACTGTCTCACAACAGAATTGCTGAGTCCTTCTTTTTAGATAATTTTTGGTACCTTGCATCCTAATAACACAACCTCCTGACCCTGCCCACTGCCACAGCCCTGCATATCCATTAGTGTTGTGTCTATTATCCTGACACCTGTATAAGATGTGATCAGGGACAGATCAGAACCCCACTTAAAAATCATAAGTAATATGACCTTTGGGAATCTAGTTTGTAAATTCTTCATCCTCTTGGCCATTTATTTTCCCCTTTACCCCTTAAGATATAAGAGTGACTTGATCCTGCTGGGAGTGGTGGCACAAGTCTAAAATCCCAGCAGCTCAGAAGGCTGAGGCAGGAGGAGGATAGCAAATCCAATGCCAACCTAAGCAATTTATCCAGGCCCTAAGCAACTTAGCAAGACCCTGTGTCAACATAGTAAGAAAAATTTTAAAAAGCTGGGGATGTCACTCAGTGGTTAAGTGTCCTATGTTCAATACTCAGTTAAAAAAAAAAGAATGTCTTGCCTCTTTAATTATCATTTGGGTATACATACATATATATAATGATGATCTTATACATATATTTTCATGCCAACAGAAAGCAACACACACTGGGGAAAAAAAAGTGTGATTCCTGTACACATGCTATATGACACAGTACTGTATGGACAAATCTCCTCATTTATATACTTAGGGAAGAGACCTGTTCCAATGTATACAAAATACAAAAATGCTAAACACTTTGGCTCAGTTGTTTCTATCATCTTGAAGGCAAATTTGTAGATGTGTTTGTGTACTGAACTAAAAATTTTCCCCGAGGTTTAGCCAGA
Organism: Spermophilus citellus; assembly: GCF_964194105.1. Taxonomy (NCBI): domain Eukaryota; kingdom Metazoa; phylum Chordata; class Mammalia; order Rodentia; family Sciuridae; genus Spermophilus; species Spermophilus citellus. The sequence goes on along the minus strand of NC_138186.1, from coordinate 103,402,579 downwards.
GACATATGGGAGCCAGATTGTACCTGTCAAAAAGGCACTATTGAGAAAGCATTGATGTGGGGGAATTTATTAATGTTCTTGATTGTTAATGTTTGCTTTGTGACCTTCCCATTAGCAGATATGTGTGCCTCTACTTACTGATACATACATCCATCTCTCTAATGGTGCTGCCTCCGAAGCTGCCTCTTAGCACAAGTTCTTCATCATAGCAAGTGGAATATGTTCTACTCTTGACACAGCCTTCATTTAAGCTGAATGTGGTATAGAAAATATACACATTTAGACAAATCTAGTATTTTTTATATTCTACATGTTTTAATATTACAAATCTCAAATTCAGAAACATGGACTTTTTATTTGCTTTGGGATTTAAAGGGGAAAGCTCTTTTCTAAACTGAAATATAAATTGAAGTTGAAAACATATTTGTCTTGTTGACAGATTATTTAATGTAAAAATTGTTAGTACATACTTCAAACAGTATTTCCTACACTTTAATATCATTAGGAATCAAATATAACAATAATATATAAATCAGAGTTTTATTCTTAGTGAAATAAAATCATCTCTATTTTTTATTTACACTATTTATCTGATTCTCTCCATTTGTTCTATATATTTAACTTTTTAATAATGAGCTCTTTGTTGTAATCTTTTTCTGACTTGTGTGTTTTTTCATGCTATTTCTCATGCCTAAGGCTTTATTATACAAACTTTTTCATTCAATAATTCTTAATGACTTCTCTGTGATACCTGTTTTTAACAAGACCATGCTGACCTATATGAGATGCCTCAAATTATATCAAAATACACACCAGTAAAACATACGCACAGCAGGTTGATTTCAAGAAAATGCCTGTTTAGAGTACAATGAAATAAGGTCTATATGAAAACCTATAACAAAGAAGAACACTTTGAGAAAATGATAATAATGGTGTTGAGATTGTGTAATAAATGGCGATTAACAATGAACAAATGGAAAGCATGAATTTGTGGGTCCTTTTTCTCTATAGTGAAAAAATATTTAATTGAATGACCTGACTAATATTCATAATGGGTAAGAATGACTAAAGAAGTGATTTTTATGTTACAATCTCTGAAATGCTGTTATTTGTCAGTATATTTTCTGCATTGGCATACAAAAGGGAAAAAGCAGGGATTGCTGGTAGCGATGGGACCAGAATTAAGGGGAAGCAGTAGCCTGGTCAGGTGTGTGTCTAGGGTTCTCCTTATATCAATGGGAAAACTGACAAAATCCATATTTGCTCAAACCAAAGGTGGTAGTTTTATTTAGTTATTCTAAAAGTTTAAACTAAGTTTTAATAGGTTAATTACTGGTTTTATCAATGTATTAACTACTATTTTTTCCTTTCTAAATGCCATAGCATGTGACACATGTGCAAATTAAAATAAATATAAAATAATAACATATGTTCTTACTGATCAATTTTTTCAACACAGTCCTCCTTAAGTAGTCTTTTTAGATTATTTTTTTCATCAGTACTCTCATAAGTACCCTTTTTATACATTTTTTTCTAAATGCTGCAATACCCCATAAATATTAGTACCATATGTCTATTTATATGCTATAGTCCTTTGAAGTACAACAAATTGTTGTAGTAGCTCACATTTTATTGACTCCTGGAGAATCAATTTTCACCTCCTTATACACAGTATCATCTCACTAAAAATGCATATCAAACATAAAATTACTAAAAGTCTACTTTAAAAGTTTTTGAATTAAAACCTAGTTTATTTTATGTTTAATTTTTTTCAATGTGCTACCATACATACATTATATTTTATTTACTATCAGCCAAATTGATTTGGAGAATACAACTATGTCCAAAGCAGAAAGTATAAATTTTCTTTTACTTTCTTTTTCTTCTTCTCAAATCATTTATATCCAATATCTGCCCATGTTCTATAAATATTCATTAGACTAATTTTCTGGGCCTACAGGTTTTACCTCTAATTTCGCCCTCTCCCATGTCATTAATCATCCCTGATTCTAAATGCTAACATATCTAATTTGCTAATAAAGAGCTTCCCATTGACTTTTACTTCATCTTCAGCTACTGACCCAATTCTTTTCTTTCTTTGGAGAGCCTCCTCCACTCCTATATTACTTCTCTCCCTCCTTTCATTATTCCTATTTTTCTCTCAAGTCCATTCCATTGTCATGCTCAGCAAAATATACCAAATAGGTCTTGCAGTTCAAATATTATTTCAGTTATCATCTATCCTATTTACTGATCTCTCATTCCAGTTCCTTTTTGTATTCTGGCATGTATTTTATGCTACAGTTTGAAAGTTTCCCACACATTTCATGTGTTGAAAACTTCATCCCCAATTTAACAGTGATGATAGTGGTACCTTTAAGAGATTATTAGGAATTAATGTTGTTATCATGGGTGTGGTTTCATTAATACAAGAGCTATGTTGTTATACCAGTGAGTTCAGCATTCCTTTGTTCTTTCTATATTTCTCTCCTCTGTCTCCAGGAGATGCTTTTGACCATGTTATGATGAAGCAAGAAGACTTTCACCAAATATAAAATTTGATCTTAGACTTCCCAGCCTCCAGAAAAAAATAGGCCAATAAATCTATACCCTTTATAAATTTCCCAGACTCAGGTTTCAGTTATAGAAATACAAATTTATATACATCACCTTCCCTGTAAACTCCCTGATAAACTTATTAACCCTCTTTTACAAATGATATTTACAGATTTTTTAATAGACATGCCAAAAAATTTGAATATTTTTATTTGTAGATGGATACAATACTTTATTTTGATATAGTGCTAAGGATAGAACCCAGTGCCTCACATGAGCAAGGCAACCGCTCTACCACAGATCTACAACCCTACACTGACATACCAAATTTAACATATCCTAATGCAAAATTTACTCTTCTCTTCACTAAAATAAATAAATACATAAAATAACAGATGTTTATCCTACAAACTCTTCATCTCTATAAATGAAACTTCTAATTTGCCCATTTCTCAGTTCAAAAGTTTTGAAGTGACAATACTGACCATGTTTTACTGAGCACATATAGGCTAATTATCAGTTTGGTGTCGTATTGACACAGCCTGACTTAGGGGAAAGATTATAATTGTCTCTGATTTCACATACACACAAAATTAAATGAAAATTTAAACTTCTGAGTATATGGTTGACCATCTTTGAACATAATTTACTAACATTTGGATAATAAAATATGTAAAAGAAGGTGAAAATACATATTAATAAAACATAGGTTACAGGGAGCTACATAAACTATATTTGTATATATACAGGTATTTATATTATAAAATGATCAAAAGACAATATTTGAGATTTTTTTGTAATCAGTGAACTACTTTACAAAGAAATATTTTATTAAAATTATAACAGAAGAATGTAAATAACTTATGAACATGAATAGGTTATCTGCATTTGGAATCAGGAAGATGAAAATGAAATGCATAATGAAATATATTTTTCATTTACTGGATTAGCAAAACAATAACATTCAATATAGAGTGGTGATGAAGGTCCAAGGCAATAGAACCTTAAAAAACCTTACTGAGTAGAAGACCATTGGCATAGTCCTCATGGCCTTTTGGGGTGTAATATTATTTTGTCTCTTTCATTCTAGCCATGAGGGTATTTCAAGAAGGAGCAAAACCCAAAATATGTGGAAGATTCTGGGCAGATTTTTGAAAATGATGGTTCATTGCAATTTGTCATAAACATCTGCTATTGCCTATTATCATTCAAAAGATTAGGTATTTTTTAAATGAATCATATATTTTAATTAGTATTAAATACATTTGGTTTGATTGTCATACAAGATTTCAATTGCCACATTTTTCACTTAGATGGTGTATATTTTTATAGATAAATTCACAAAATACGATTCCATTATTTTATAGTTTATCAGTAATTAAACTATTTACCTTCATACATGAGATGAGCCTCATTTTCCATGAATCTAAAGTGTAAATAATTAGAGTCCTTCCTTTTTATAGGATTTTGATGATATAATTAATTTTAATAAATTATATATGACATATTTAGCTAATAAGTTCCATGTTTTTATTATTATTATTGAGCAATTTTTAAATCATACACATATATGTATACACACAGTAGACCATAATTTGAGAAGATTATATTTTGTCTCTTTTTTATTTAAAAATGTTTTGTCATAAAAGCTAAAATTATAAAGAAATTAAATAATATTCTCAAAAACCTCTACCTAATAGAACAGGGTAAGACCCTTCATATATATTCTACAGTAATGAATGGAACCCACTCAAGATATGCATGGTAACAAAAGGTTACAGTAATGAAATACTGGATAATCTTGAAAGAAAAAGTAAAAAGGAGGAGGAATTTCATTTTCTTTACATATCTGGAGGTCCAAGGTGTAAGAAACACGTCTGTTTCTTACTATCAGAGCCCTAATGTGACAGAGGACATCATATGACAAGGGGCATACTTATTTTCTTCTGTTCTGTCCCTCTGTTCTTATAAATCAACCAGGAAACAATTCTGGGGGCGTCACCTTGATCCTCTTACCTAATTCTATCATCTCTCAAAGGCTTCACTTCTAAACATCACAATCATGTTTCTGTCCTTATTTTTTGAGGGGAAATTGTGGGGACCAAACCTAGGAACTCATGCTTGCTAGGCATGTGCTTTATTACTGATAAATACACTCAGTCCAGTTTCCATCCACTTAATAACTCATAATCAGAATTAAATTTCAACATACGAAGCTTTAGAGCACACACTCAAACATAGTTAAGCCATAGCAGTTAGCCAACACACTAACTTAAAGTATTTTGCAATAATTATAAATCTTCCATTGAATGTGTGCATTCTTTGAACTCATACCTATCTTTTTTAGAGAATTTTTCATTGTTTTTAATACTGACAACACTGAAAGATAGGACTTACCAACTCAACATGAGTAAAACAAAAGGTATAAAATTTATTTCTCAAGGTTATTCAACTAATAAATGGTTAAACAGATATTCAAGCTGATGATTTACTTATCTGAAATCAAAATCCGTCACATCACTTTTAATGTGACTTTTGTAAAATATAGCCTTAGGGAGAAAATAAAATAACTTTACCATACTTTACTTGATATTTTAAAATCCATTATGACCTAATGAATTCTAGACCTAATATATTTCTTAAGATAATTTGATATTTTACTCTGCTGTAGTTTATACAGTGCTAGGTCAAGAACTAGTCCATGCAATATTCAAAACTGTACTCTCAACCTCATAGTTTCCTGTCAATTAACACTTTCCAGGAACTTGAAAATAGTCTGTCATGGCTATTGCCTGTGCAATGTACTGAAAAACCATTGAATGGAGTATTTTAAAATACAGAATGTAATTTATAAAGTGTTTGCTACCTGGACAGAATGGTCAAACAGGTCTGTTTAATAAGTCTGGGTGTTTTTCCTCTGTGCCGGTTTATAAACTTTGCTTGTATACCTGCTCTAACTATCCATGCATGCTTAATGGCTCTTTCTATCAAATCTACCTGAAGGTTAATCTAATGTCTGTATTAGGTCAATAGATTCTATAGCAGAAATATATGCAGATGGTGCTATTAAATGATACCAAAACTACTCAAGCAAGTGATAGTGGTCATTTATTTTTCTCTCAATTCCCTTTGAGTATGGGGACGATCTTGAAAAAGTATATAAAATATTAATAGGGGAGGTTGAATCTAGGAGCTATTGCATCATTGTACCTCCTTTCTCCCTCCCAAAAGAGAAAGGACTATATACCTAATTGCATTTTAAACATATTAAATGTTGAAAATAAAGGGCTTTTTGTTATCATAAAACATTTTTAAAATTACAGTTGACCCCCTGTCTCATTTGTCTTTAAATCATGCCATACATTTAATGAGGAATATATATTAAATCACCACCAAAAGCATCATAAGTAAGTAAAAAAAATAATAATAAAGGCTTCTCTTCAAGAATCTAGCAATTTTGTGAATTAACAAACAAATATCAAGCACAAGGAATGTGCTTTTGTGGGCTAGGGTTGTGACTCAGTGGTTGAATGCTTACCTAGCAAATGTAAGGCACTGGTTTTGAGCCTCAGCAACACATCAAAATAAATAAATAAAATAAAAGGTATTGTGTCCATCTACAACTAAAAGAATTTAAATGTGCTTTTGTGGACACATAATTAGCAATATACTCACATTTATTGAACATCTGTTATGTATAGGCAGATCTAAACAAATAGGACAAAACATCCACACACAATAAGCAAAAATGAAAATAAACCAAACTAAGTGTTTTAACAGTGGTATGCTTCTGGTATTAGGAAAAGATAAGAGGAATTCTAGATATCAGTGTGGTAGGACTGAAGGGAAACTGGAAGTTTGAAAATTTTATTCCATTATCTGCCTGTGAGTTCCAAGCTAACTGACCTGGCATCCAATGCCCTCCAGCTATTACCAGAACCCTGTGTCACTCCTCATTCTTATATACAGAAAAAAATACCTTCCCTGAGGTTCAATATTTTCCCCCAAATCATAATACCCCACCCTGCTCATACCATGTGTTCTATCACTGGCAAATTTTGGCAAGCCCCTTCTTGGATTTCCCCTATTCTTCACACATAATCCAAGAACTGGGTCTCAATTTTGTGTCACATTATTTTATATTTCTTTGACCTCGAATGTCTCTACCCATAGTCTGGGTAGCAGCTATTTCACTCATTAAATAATGCATATCTCTTATTCTGTCTATGCATTTTTATTAAGATTCTGTTTTATTCACACTACCTGGTAAGCTATTTGGACAGGAAGACTCCATCTCATTATCTTTAACTATAGAATCTAGCCTATTTTGAGGTAATGTTACAAATACCCAACAAAAGTTTATAATTGAATTTAGGTGATGGTATTTGCAAATCTCAGGGATGAGATATTAAGCAGGAAAACCAAGACAATAAGAACTTTCCAGGAAGAAGAAAAAGAATGTGAAAATGGAGATTTATGAGCACATACATTCTTAGTCACCTTTTAATTTAGAAATGTGTCTCATTTTTGGAAAGTTCCATAGTTTATTATTTTTATAGGACACAACATAGGTATCTTGAAAAACTAAGGATGTAAGACTTGGATCATGAAATTCAGACAATGTGATTTTTTTCAAAGGCCTTTAAATACTAATAGTATGGAGAAGTCAAGCGATTGTAGAAAATAGGTTATAAGAAAGCATAGTGTAAATTAAATATTAAGGGAAAAACATGATGTGAATGATAAAGAGCAATACTTTGTCTTGAGTTTAAATTTCTCCCTCAAGACCTGGATTTTGACTGATTTTGAACATCCTTTCACAGATCTAGAAGCTTATCAGTTCATCCTTAAATCTTCTCTATCTGAATTATTATTTCAGTTAATGGTACATGTATTTCTTCCCTTCATAAATATTGATTGATCACCTTGATTATATCTTTTATGGTACCAGGTACTCAGTGTAGTCTATTGAACAAACTAGGCATAAGTTCTGTATTTGAAGGAATATGGAATATTCAGTCTATGTAGCCCAGAAACTTATAGCCCAGAAACTTGCCTAAGCCTTTTCTTATGATCTCATTTTCTGCTTTTTAATTAAGGTGATAGTGTCCTTCAACTCTATCACCTCTTTTATATTGCTAGAAGTGCCTTGATTTTGAACTTTTAACAATTTCTGATTTGAACTGTAAAAGGTGATATTTTTCTGACCTGCACTCTATATGAATGTTTTATATAATTTTTAATAAACACACTTCATCATCTCAATATTCTGCTTGAAAATCTTTTCATGTTTCCACTTAGGCAGTTGGGAAAAATAATGAATACTGTTTTCTACCTTTTTTCTCAAAAAACCCCACAGATTTGTTTTCAATTTTCATGGAGATATATTCAGTTTAATAAAGGATCTTGTTAATCTGAATTAATTTCTTTTTTATGAGAGCTTTATAGTAATACAAAGTGGCTGGGTTCATACCAATAAGCTTATAAATGTATGAAAATCCACTTCGGTTTATGATTCCACCTTTCCCACCCATCCTACCTCCCCTTTCCCATTCTCTTTCTTTTATTTTACTAGAATTACTTCATTTGTCTATTAATTTGTATTTGATTGCTTTTTATGTTATCTTATCTTTCCTTCTCCCTTTCATTTATTTACTCTAGTTTCAGCCTATGAGAAAAGACACTGGACCATTGAGTTTTTGATTTTGGGTTTTTTTTTTTTGTTGTTGTTGTTGTTTTTTTTTTTTTTTGCTTAGCATGATATTCTCCATTCCTATCGATTTATGCGCAAATATCATAATTTCATTGTTTTTATGACTAAGTAGAATTTCATTGTGGTGTGTGTGTGTATGTGTGTGTGTTTGTGTGTGTGTGTGTGCACACCCATATATCACAATTTCTTGATCCATTCCTCTGTTGGTAGATATTTAGATTGATTTCATAATTTAGCTATTATAAGTTGTGCTGATATGAACATTAATATGGCTATATTGGTGTAATGTGCCAATTTTAGATCTTTAGGAAAATATCAAGGAGTGGGAGAGCTGGGTCACATGGTTGTTCCATCCCTAATTTTTTGAGAAATCTCCATATTGCTTTCCAAAGTGTTTGAACTAGTTTGTAGTCCCATCAAAAATGAACATGTGCAGTTTTTCACCAAAGCCTCACTGGCTAGAGTAAGATGAAATCCTAGTGTAATTTTGATTTACATTTTCCTGATTGCTAGAGATGTGCAACATGTTTTTGTATATTTGTTGGAAATTTGTGTTTCTTTAAGTTTCTGATAGTTCTTTTGCTAATTTATGGATAGGGTTACTTAATTTGTTTATGTTAAATTATTTGAGTTCTTAGTATATTCAGGATATTAATCCCATATTATGGCTTGCCAAGATTTTCTTCCATTTTGTGGGCTCTCTCTTCATACTCAATCATTTCCTTTGCTGTGCAGAAGATTTTGTTTGATGACCTCACATTTACTGATTCTTGGTTTTATGTTTTACACTTTGGATGTCTTGTTAAGAAAGTCAGTGCCAACAACTATGTGAAGGTGTGTTGATAGTATGTTTTCTTCTAGCAGTTGTAAAATTTGTGGTCTAATTCTTAAGTCTTTGATCCCTTCTACTTTGAATCTGGTCCAGGCTGAGAGATAGGTATCTAGTACCATTTTTCTACATATAGTTAACAAGTTTTCCCAGCACAATTTGGTAAAAAGGCTGTGTTGTTTCCAAAATATATTTTTGGTAACTTTGTCAAATATCTATGGCCATAGGTATGCGGACTTGTCTCTATGTCTTCTATTCCATTCCATTCATCTTCATGTCTATTTTTATGTCAATAAGATGCTAGAACTTATAGTTTTAAAGAATTCAGCCTAACCCTTTGCCATCCAAGGGATACATCCCCAACTTGAGTTTATGAGGTTGATGTCAATTGATTAAGTCAATGAGAGTAATTTCTTTTTTCATTGTCTCTAATAGTTTTAGGGCTAGGCATATGATAAAATTCTCATAAATAAAAATACTGCATGCCTTTTCAAGAGTTCCTTGGACATTGTATCTTATCTGTAGGAAATATTTATGGGAAGAAAAGACACATGTTAATTCAATACCTAGAATACCTGTACCCATCATGCTACCACCTTGTGAATGAAGCCAACCTGATTGCAATGATGCTTAATTCATCTCCTATAGTCTCTGTCCCTGTAAGCCACCTTAACTCTGGAAACTGAACAGTTGATAAAGTCCACTGAGTTAGGGTTTTTTTTTGGTTTTTGTTTTTGTTTTTACTTGTATCCTACATGTGCCTGGAATGTCCTTTGGTGATCTTACTTCTCCTTTTGAAACTTTGCTCCTATAATCCATAAATTTAAGATTATGTTATTGGCAAAATTGGCTGAAACACCAAGATGTGCCTACAAATCACTAAGAATCTTGTTAGAATGCAAGGTTTGAGTCATTAATTTTAGGATAGGGCTTGGGAATATGCATTGGCATTATGCAGTTCCAATCCACACATCACACTTTGAATAGACATAGATTATCTGTAAATATTCTTAAACTATTAAAGCATGTCACTTACAAAACCGGCATTGAAACTGTATATTATGAGATTTTTTCTTCATTTTCTGCCTTGTCAATCATTTATTTCTAAAACTTTAGTCCATCTAAAGTCTTTTGACTTATCAATAAGTTAAGAGGAATGCGCCACACATTGTTAACACTTAGACATACAAATTATATATTCTGCTTTATATACACATATGTATATATACATATACATACACACATACACATATACCTAAATATTTTTATTTTATTCTTAGTGTGATGTTTCCTTATTTGTACTGAATGTTTCCTCTGAATTAGCTTTAACAATTGTCTAAATTAGAGATTCAAATATGGTATTTATCCTGAATTGAGTCATTAATTTTTAAATCCTATGCCATTTAGGAAGAACTCCTTACAAAGGAGTTTCAGATAAAGTTTAAAGCAATATTAATTACTGCAAACTAGTTTCCTGTGGTTAAAGAAAGCAAATTACCTAGGGTAATTAAAAATAAATACCTTCTTTTTTTAGCATAAAACTCTGTTTTCTAAATTACTGCTAAAAATTGTCTTGCCTTTACATTTTTTTCTCCATTCATTGGTTTCCAGGGTGCACTTTTATATTGGAACTGAAAAAAGTGTGAAATACTGATAATTATCATCGGCAGGAGTCTGACATTTGAAACATTTAAACCATGGTAAAGATTTCTCAATCTTTCTCTATGAACGTTTCTCCTGCCTGATGAAATAATATTATAGATAAAACATCAAGAAGATCATAATGGCAATGGTTACTCAATAAATATATTAATAAGTTACACAAACACTGTAGATGTTTGATAATTCATTTTTAGAATAACTATAAAAGGACAATTATATAAACTCCAGCAAAAATGTTACTACTTTTCACTGTTGACAAGAGTTCTAGAAGTCTAACAACTTATGTATTTTGTACTAACTTTCTTGTCAGGACTCATATGCATTTAGCTTTGTGTTTCATCCTAAACATTTGTTTTCTAGAACTCATTTTGTGTAAAAAATATTTGAGCACACAAATCTAATACAAAAATATTTTTTTAAAGAAAAACCTTCATGGATGAATGTGGCCATTTACCCCTATTTCTTTGAACTCAAACAAATGCTAACATTTGAAAAAGAAATCATGAAAGTAGTCTTTTCACACATATATTTCTCCTCAACTCTCCTACTCAGATTGTGCATTAAATTGGGGATATACCATTTTCATGATGGCCTTTGAAATATGTATATTCAGAAGTCCAATATCATTTTCATTCATTATATTATTTTGTGTATTCAATCATGGCAAGATGATTTAAAAGTTATTATGTGTATTGACCTATAAGAGATATTAGTAGTTGTTAAATGCAGTTTTATACTATGCAAAGATTTTAGAAAACCAAATTAAAAACTTAAATAATAACAATAGCCACAAAAAAGATAGGAACACTATGCTATTTAGGAAGAACTACTCACAAAGGATTTTGTGGCTCAGCAGTTTAATCCCCTGAGTTCAATCCCTAGTACCCCCCCCCAAAAAAAAAAAGATCAATTATATTTACTGTGCTAAATTTCTATTTGTTTTATTCAGTTTTTTTTCCACTGCTGTGATCAAAAGACCTGACCAAAACAACATAGAGGAGGGAGAGTTTATTTGTAGGCACACAGTTTCAGAGGTCCTAGCTCACAGATGACCCAAATTCCTTCTCTAGGCCTTAGCCAACATAGAATATTATGGTGGAACAGTGTGGTGGAGCAAAGCAGTTCAAGACATCACACCAAGAAGCCTAGAGAGACTAAGCTCAGTTCACCAAAAATATGTCCCAAAGGCATATCCACACTGATCCACCTCCTTCAGCCATAGCCTAAACACTTCAGTCACAACTCAGTTAATCCCTATGAGGGGATTAATTTGATGATTAAATTAGGGCTCTGATAACCAAATTATTTTACTTCTAAATCTTCTTGCATTTTCTCACATATGAAATTTGGGGGAGCACCTCATATCTAAACGATAACACTAGTTTTCACAATAGGATATGTTATCGCTATTTTCTTCATTATTCTTCTTTATTATAACAAAAGTTCCTGAACAAATTTGTCTCCTAAATTATCTTTTTCATAAAAACATACAGAGGACCAGTATTCATCAGTTATAGAGCAGTTTGAATAGTATGCTGCCTTGTAACAAGATCAGTTATAGCCAGGCAGGAGGATGGTGAGTTCAAAGTCAACCTCAGCAACAGGGAGGTGCTAAGCAACTCAGTGAGATCGTGTCTCTAAATAAAATACAAAAAAGGGCCGGGGATGTGGCTCAGTAGTTGAGTGCTCCTGAGTTCAATCCCTAGTACCCCAAGGGGGAAAAAAAGATCCATTATATTTGTTTTATCCATTATGATGTTTCTTTCTATTATGATTTAATTATAAAATATTGGTGTACAATTATTATGGGAGGTGAGTTGAATAGATATTAGTGTACCCTTCAGAGATTAAACACTTACATAATTATTTTATTGAATTGACTTAATAAGTTAGGTAATTGTAACCATACTATAATAATAAAATAATGATAATAATAGATGCATTTACTCTGTGCTAAAGTACAAATTTAGTGTCATGATTAAATTGTATTTTTCTTCATATTTTTCAGCAATATAGCTATTTCTATAACATGGGGAGTTTCATCAAGCCACAGTTTATTTCAAAATGGTTAAATTTTTATTCAGTCTCTTTAGGCTCAGGAGCCATTTTCTTTCTTTGCTGTACAAAGAAAATTGGGCTCCAATGTGATTTTTATAACATTTTTGTAAAAATGCTTATTTATTTCTTTGTATTTTAAACATGCCCAAAGGCTCTATGCTCTATATCTGTAAATTTAAATGTAGGTCTAGTTATTCAGAAATAAATGAGACAATAAATAAAATATGTGGGATGGGTGCAAGCAGACAGAGAGCAGAATGCAATACATTTTGATTGTTGCCTAGAAAACATGGGAAATTTTGTCATCTTCAATTTACCTTGCTTCATTCTGACCAAAACTTTCTCGACACAAATAATGAGGTGTAGGATGGAGATATGGTTTGTGGAACAGTTGAGAATTTTTTTTTCTTTTCTTTCTTTCTTTCTTACTTTTTTTTAACCTATGTGTTTTCCCCTGAAGCAGGATATAAGCACAGATGCCATTCAGTTGCAACACTGACTACAAGTTGAACACAAAGGGTCCTGACCTCATTGAAACAGTTATTTATGGTGATGCAGTGTCTGCAAATAGCATCCATTAGGACTAAATGCCTAGTGCATGAGATGAGGAAAAGGCACCTTCACACAAAAACGTAATATCCTTATTAGGTGCCTGCTCCTGAAAATTACTGAGTTTGGTAGGAAAATGTTGCACTTGCTCTCAGCCCTGAGAATTACACAATAAATTCTCCTATCTCCAAAATCAGTTGTAGATAGTAAAAGTATGAATTTAGAAATAGAAATATTGCTAACATTTGAATGGATTTATTTCCAGCTTTTAGACCATTTTTTCTCTCAAATATTTCCATATTCTAATGCATTTCTTGGCAATATATTTATATTTTTAATTGTAAGAAATCCTAACACAAATGTAAAATCTGAATGATCAAAATCATATCAATTAGTGTGCTTATTAATTCTAAAAAATTTAATACAAAAATCATACTTCAGGAAAAAAATAACCTTCTTACATTATGCCATCATTTTTAAAATGTGGTAGTAGTGTAAAAATCTGCTTAACAATGTAAATGAAGAGCCCAGTTGAAAATGAAATGGTCCAGGACTACTAATCTCCAGATACTATTTGGGGCATGTTACAAATATTTCTAATCAAACATCTTTTTCACAATTTAGTTGAAATTTATTTATTGAATTTTTCTGTGCTTGTAGATGGATAGCATGCCTTTATTTTTTTATTTTTATGTGGTGCTGAGGATCGAACCCAGTGCCTTATGCATGCAAGGCAAGCACTCTGTCACTGAGCTAAACCCAGCCCCTCAAGTTGAAATTTTAAATTTTATTTTTGTTATAAAATTTGAAACTCATATTAGTTATAATCCTGGTCAAAGATATTTTGTTCAGCAAATATGTATTTCAAAATCTCTCCTATATGAGAACACAAAATATTTTTAAGAATAGAAACACAGATGAAATTAAATGCTATAAATTAAATGCTATAAATTTGTTGAACACTTATTACTTAAACTTCTCAATCTTTAAGCCTACTCAAATATTAGGATACAAAATGCTTACATGAAAATCAGAGAGGTAACACATCTCCAATGCTATGACTTTCAGAGGAGAAGGCTATGCTTTAGCCAGTTTCCTTCCTGAGTTGTTCTCCACTTTGCATCAACTTATGTACCATAATGTCTAATAAACAGAATAAATTCAACTTTGAATCATGGCAAAAATTGTATATATCTCTCTATGCCTATAGGTACAATATTTATTCCATTATTCTGTACTTATCTAATCATTCCAATGTCTGTAAAGACTGTAAAATGGGGAGTTTGTAGTAGTGTTCCCCATGAGATTCTTCCACAATGTGAAAGAACAGTTGATCAGTGGATATTTGCTAAATTCCTATAGGAGTAAAGTAAGCACAGTGTTCCTCATTACAATTTCTGATGTGCATATGCTATTGATAAAATAATTTTGTAGAGAGTACAGTTTTGCCTCTCTATGTGCCTCATGTGCTTTCACAGTGGTTTTCATATGTTAGATTCTTTTGGGTTTTTTTGTTTTTGTTTTTGTTTTTGTTTTTCCTAATCAGGGAAATCTTTAGAATGAACTTAGGTAGATATCTTGGTAAGTCAAAAAGATAATGAAACACAACAAGTGTAAATACTTGCTTACATCCACCCACACTGTTATTAATCAGTGTTTACTGTGGGGTTTAAAAGCACTTATCATTTAACCTATTATCATTTCAACATAATGAAATAATTGAGTTCCTGAAACTCAGTTGGTAAGGTAGATAAGATAAAACTAATTTCTGTTCCCCCACTGTAGTTTCAGTGTTTATCACCAATGGCATACTTTGTTTTCATCCAATGTAGCTGCATGAAGAAAGGTGCTTTTGACCCTGGCAAAAACAAATGGTACTAAACATTGTGTCGAACGGTAGGCACGATATTTTGTTTCTGGTGTGCAGCGAGTGCACCAAATCTTAGTCCTTCATGTTTTTCATCTTTTATAACAAAAAGTAGTGGTTCCTCTGGTTTTATGCATAACACCTAGACAGTGCTCTGAACTGAGGATGAAGACATGGGTACAGTTTGTTTCCTTTGGTGATCTATGCTATCTACAGGAGTTGTAAAGTTCTATATGCATCTCAACAACATATAAGACTCCTTTATTTTACATTATCATGACTTTATAAAACTTTAGCTTAGGTTTCTTTTCATTTTCTTTATTTAATTAATTTTCCCCACTTGTTTATAATTGAAAATAAGGCACAACCTAAGAGTTATAGATACATTTTCTAATGTAAATCAGAATAGATCAATGGATATATTAATTAGCAGTCACACTTACATAGCATGCAATCAATTATAGTATGCTGAAAGAGTATTCATAATTTCATGTTTGATGAAGAAAGCAGCTTCAGTTTTCTTACCACAGACGATATAGATTTCTTTAGAATATTTTTCACTATGTTCATTTATGTTTTGTTCCTATCCTCTTGATATGATTAATGAGAACTCAAACCTTTTAAGACTTTGCATCTTGATGTGGACAACTGTTATCGATTCACTTGGCACTTTAACAGCTTGTCTTCTCTGTTTGACTTTTGATCACAAAAATACCCATAAATTTGGGGACCTTTTTAAAATATTCAATAGTCCATATCATTACCAACATAGACTTAGATATGCAATTTTATTTGTACAAAATAAAGGCAGTATCTAAGAAAATAATTAATTTTTCAACAAATATATAGTCATTTGCAGAATTCTGAAGGGGAATCGTTCAAATAAGAAATGCAATGTGGTCCTGCTAGGGATAGTAAACCTTTACTAGAAATAAAGCCCAAGTTATAAGAATCACCTAGCAACTCCCCATCATAGCATCTGGGCTGAAACATGTAGCTGCTGGAAATAAACAGAGGAAACTTCTTTTCAGGACTTTGACATTTAGTTCCATTTGAGGCTTGTTAAAGGTCATTCAATTTCATTGCTTGCATTTTGCTTTCATTATCTTGCAAGTTAGTTTGATGAATTAATTCATTTAATACTGTGAAGATGAAAATTGATTTGTATCAGATCATCTCATTCTGTATATAACTTGCTAATTTCAGAAGCATTTCATTCTTATTTGTAATGAGTAAGAGTGAGATGAAAAAGATTTATGTGAAAAAGAAGATCAAGGAAATTGAATATTACACTAAAGGCACAATTTTCTTGAGTTTTTTAAAAGGCCATATTTTCATAATAGAAAATGGAAGAAGGAGATGAGAGCTATTAAAAATTTTTATCAAAAATATAGAGAAAAAGCTGAATGTATAAACATTATTAGAAATATCATACTCAGTCCCAAATAAAAATATCAGAATAGATCTAAAGTATGTGTTCAAGCAGAGAGCAGCTTTAACAAACATGGAGGAAGTGAAATTATCTCTAGGAAACCATATAGTTACAAATGCAAACAAAAAAAGAGTGTAAAATTGATAAGAGAATAGAATGAGCCTGATTAGATCAATTCTATTAAAAGCTATGAAAGACAATAAATGATTCAATAGAAGTAATCTGCATCCAGGTTTGTTCAGTAATCCACTGGAGGTCTTTGTCAAAATCTTTTGACAAGCTAATTAAAAGCAGACAGTTATGCAGCATTTGGTGTTTACCTTTGTGAAATGAATCAACTCATCTTCAAGTCCCTATATTCATATTTTCTCTACTGCCCTGTCATGGTGACCTTTATGGTACAATATTATGAATAAACTGCATATTCATAAAGACAGCCTTGGAGTCAGGGAAAATACAATGTCCCTTTAAAAGATTTCTAACCAGTATCAACTCAATGAAATAAAAATTCACTTAATATTGAGTGTATCCTGGACATTACATCAAGCATGATAGAAACACAAGTTAAAAAAGCAGAGTCACTGTCCTTGAGGAATTCTTGATATACCAAATATTTTAAAATATGTAGTTTGAAATTTTCATTGTTATCTTTCTCTGTGTTTTTTTCTCTGAGTTCAGATAATAAATTTTCCTCAGAAAAATTTAATTTCTTTTACAATACTGAATCCTTCGTAGCAATACATATTCACAGCAAACAAACTTGAAAAAGATTACTAACATAAAGAAAATATAGGGGACTGGGGTTGTGGCTTTGTAGAAGACTACTTGCCTAGCACATGTGAAGCCCTGGATTCCATCCTCAGCACCACATAGAAATAAATAAATAAAATAAAGGTATTGTGTCCATCTACAACTAAAAAAATATTTAAAAAATAAAAAAGAAAATATAGGGGGAAAAAGGCTAATTTTATCTGATGCTTGTTTTAACACATATTATGAAATAAGTCTGCAGTGAGTCCATACAATAAGCTGATGTCAGGAGGCTAACATAGTTAGCCTTGATTCAGTCTAACATACACATAATTAATATTTCCGAATAGTCTACTGAAGAAGTAGAAACTGAAACAAAAATACTCTTCACACCCATTCTATCCTTCAGGGTCCTTTTTGATTTAACAAAGTCTTCCTACTTAGAGATTCAAAGTAGGTCATCTTTTCTGATATTAATCCCTATCAGACTCAGGCTTACAACTAGGCCAAGAAATTTGGCCAGGCCAGCTGTTGCCTCCATACTGCTGGTTTTGAAAATTTATGTCACAGGGTTTGGAGTTCTTTGAAAAAAAATATTGAATAATCATATTTTGAATAAAATGGGCCACAAAAATCTGATTAGTATGACAGAATCAATTTTTAAGCAGACATAGGAACATCAAAACAACATATTTATAAAAATATTTGCCTATTTTAAATATTAATGCAAATGGTATTGCTCTTTAATGTAGAATGCTATAGAATGCTATTACTGTGTTCCTTGCATTGTTTATTGAGGATTCATTCAGAAAATGACTCAGTGTCATTCCTACACCATCAATATCCTTCTCTCGTTTGGTTTTTCTATAATACTAAACACCCTTATTCTTAGTGGATCAAGGTAACCATTTAAATTTTTTTCTAAAATTTACTATACAACTCTAAATGTTTAAAAAAACTGCTCATACTTTTTAATTTTTTTTTTCCTTTTGGAGGGGTGTTGAGGGCTAAGCTGTGTGTTCACACTAGCTACACAGTGCTCTACCCCTGAGTTATATTCTCAGCCCTCACAATGTTCTTTCTTAAGGTTGGAACATGCTCTACTTTCTACCAAAAAATATAAATCTGTGTTTTCACACAATGTACACATTGCATGCATCCATTCCTGCCTCCTCACTCATAGCATTTCACCTTTTTTGTTAAATCAGTGTTCATGTCACATTATACTATGTAAATCTTATGCCTGGTTAAATCATAAAGATTACATTTTAATTTCTGTACAACTTTTAAATTTTCCCTAAAGTTGCTATTTACCCCATTTTTTTCCTTAAGCTTTTGGGTATATACCATTAATTCTTTCCCAGATATCCTAATAAATTATATATTACCTTGGAATAAATTAAAGTTCATAGTTAATCTGTTAAGTGCTTTATTTCCTATATCTGGAGGTCTCTTTGTTGGAGTGCTATGCTTTCCTGCACCAATATGTACTTACTGCTTGGGCTATACTTCCAGATAGTCCTTCACTATGATTTGAAACAAGTGTTTACTGTCTGATCATTTTCCTTACAAAAGCTTTCAAAATATTTTCCATGTTTCAGTACCATCCTTCAAGAACATCTAATGTCACCAAATCCATAGACTATCTAAAAATAATAATATAAATAATTAATAATAGCCTTGATTCAGTCTTACATACATATAATCCAATTGTCATTAGTATAGAATTCACATTTGTATTTTCTCATATATGTATGTATTTCTCTCTCTCTCTCTCTCTCTCTCTCTCTGTGTGTGTGTGTGTGTGTGTGTGTGTGTGTGTGTGAGTGTGTATGTGTATTTATTCCAGAGAGAAGAAACCAGATGATGCTGGTGGACCCCTGAGTTGAGGAAGGGAAAACTTACAGTCCTAAAGTTCAAGAAGGACCCTATGTGGCTGGAGTGCACAAAAGAGAGTAAGGGAGATGAGAAAGTTATGCAGAAGTGCAAGATCAATATAAAATTCAAATATTCTTCTAGGTATTATTAAGAGCTGAGTAGAAACTGAAAGTAGACTAATGATTCATGCATACATCATTTTCTGTCCATACGTTGTACCAAATAAAATTTTAAAATTAATCAGACTTAAAAGTAAAACATAAAAGTTTAAAAATTATGGAAAATAGCATGAGACTTGGGTCAAAGAGAGTTCTTGGATATGACATCAAAAGAGTCATGCATAAATGAAAAAAGCATGGAAAATATTCAGCAATAAAATAGACTTCATCAAAATTAAAAGCTAGTTTTGAGAAGCACTATTAAGAGAATTAAAAGATATAGAACAGAATTGGAGAAAACATTGGCAATGATGTATTTAATAAAAGACTTGTACACAGAAGATACATACTATATTCTCTCTATATATTTTTTCATAATGTACATGTCTTGAAAATGTATCAATGATAGGTTCAATAGATAAATGATAGGTAGATTAATAGATGTAGGGAAATAGATAAATATATCTCCCAAAATTCAATATTAAAAGAAGTAATACAAGAAAAATATTGGGAAAATTTATTTGTTTTTTTGAATTATTTGTCGTTGTTGAATTTTTCCCCCAAAATCCTATCACTTTACTTCATTTTTTTGACTTTTGTTTTTTATAAGGGAGATAAAACTGAATTTAAATAAATTTTTAGATTCATCCATATTTAAACAGACACAACATATTTTCTTCGTTTCTATTTTATTTTATGTTAAATTTAGATTCCATTAAATGATAGAAGAATGCAAATTTTAATAAAAAAATGTTTTAGAATTACAAGATAGTTAAATTCCATGTCTCAGCTACAATTGGCAACCATAACTTATCTCTTATTAAGCAATGTCATGCAGCACAGTGTGAACATTGGTGAACAATTTTATGATCATAGTCTATGAATTACTTTCCACCAAACTTTCAAATCTTAAGAATATGTTTGAAGGTGAGAATGTGAAAAATTACCATGGATCACATAGCATTATGCAAACATAAAGTGCCCTTATTGCTGATCCAACTGAAAGAAATATATGGATTTGAACTAGGTTTTCACAGCCAGATTCAGAAATAACACTACATAACCAACAGTAGAAGGGTTCATTGAGGGGGGAAAAATACCCCACCTTTAAACTGTACATTTAGAAGATATTTGACAGAAACAATAGATGTACCTGGGTTCTACTATTACCAAGTTCCTATTAGGAAGGCAGTAATGTCCTCACTGTTAATTCAAATCTCATTCCTCTGCACCCTAAAACTTTTATTTAGACAGTAGATTAAAACAAACTGTTAGGGTCTGTAAACAAGTCTAGATGGCGCCTGGCATTTTGCCAGAGGGAGTGGTTTGTGAAGTAACGCCAGCAAGCCATTAAGTGTGGAGATTCCTTATTGGTTGACTGCTATATCTAGTTTCTCTTAATTAAGATAAGCTGTGTGGAATGTATATATACCCCTCCTGTCCTACAATAAACGGCTCCCACTCCTGCTGTATCAATGTACACAAGTTGCTCGTCACCCCCCCCCCCCCGCGTTATTTTGCTGCAGCTGGACTGCGGCATCAAACAAACAATAACAACAATAAAACTAACTTTGAAACCAAATGCCTGAATTTACATTCTTTCCTCATCACTTGCTAAATGTTCTTTTAGATATTAAAACTTTTCACAAGAATTCACTTCTTGCTTCTTGGCATTTGGTAAGATGGCACTTTCCTCTTTGAAAGTTGGTGTGATCCTGTGACATGCTCTGACCAAGAAATGTGAGCAAATCAATGAATATCACTTTGGGAAGAAACTAGAGGACAAAGTGCATAATTGTCATGTTTGTTTCCTTTGGACAAAGTGACAGACAAAGCAGGTGTCAAAATGGCGATCCCTTTGGCTTTAGACCATGAGCAGCAACTGTAAATTTCTACACCTGTGAAGGTACTAACACATAGGTTTAGTATTCTAATACATAATCTAAGTGAGAAATTAATTTTGTTTTGTTAATGTCCTGTAATTTGTAAATCTGTTGCAGTATAACCTTGTTTATCTTGAACAATAAGTAACTAGGAAAAGTTACTTAACTTCATGGGCACTAATTTCCTTATTTGTGAAATGAAAGTAATAATTGCATTTTCTCCAATAGTTCTTATGTGATTTAAATGTAAAATTTCAAGAATATACAAAGCACTTAGTGATTATTAGTTATAACAAATTATTGTTAGTATCTTATTTAAAGGATTGAAAAATGATTCACATTCTTAGTAAGCTACTACTTAATGAATACTAACTATAAACCTGGTGGTATAATGATCATCTTCCATGAAATATGAAAAAAGAAATTCACAACAATATTGTAAAATGTTATGAACATTATAACTTGAATCCATAATTTTCACACAAAAATACTAAGAAATATTTCTATGACTTTATTATTGGCAGCAATAACCTGTTAGTTTCAATTTCAGCAAATGGTTTTAATTTTCAGGTTTCCCTTAGGAATTAATTGAATTTTGAAATTTATAAAATTAGATTTTCCTTCTTAACACCAGTAATTTCTATATTGTTTAGGTCTATTCTGACTGTACTAACAAAATGAACCATATCTGTATCATGATTTGCATGTAAAATCATATTCTTTCTTCCTCAAATAATATTAGGCAAATTTACATGTTAATGATACATATCTCACAAGTAGTCATTCATGGATTCATGCAGAGAGTTTGTTATCTCTAAAAAGAAATATCCAGGGAACTTTGGAATTACTTTAGATTCCAAAACTCTGAAGGGGAAGGGAAACATTTTTTAAAAAATTAAAAAAAAAGCCTAGAGGAGCCTACATGGGATGTATTTAATGAGAAAGTCCTCAGGATCAAATACATCATTCTGCACATAATATGGTAGGTACTGCTTATTCACAAAGTCACACTTAAAGGAAGACCTAGGACAAACTTTTTGGTTTTTTTTGTTTGTTTGTTTGTTTTGTTTTTTAACAATATGCCTAGAGAATGAGGCAATCATCAGTTTTTGTAATGCATGTAACAATCTCTACTTCAGTTTTTAAAATCCTGAATTATTTCATGCAAAGCAGACCTATTCTCTCAATGTACCACTTAACAGAATGATTCTAACTTATTTATTTCAACAATGTCAGCTCTTTAATATTCTTTAATTTCATTCGTTCTCATCTTGCTCCTCACAAATGATTTTCTAGAGGGTAAGACAGGTGCCATAATTATTCTCCACTTAAAAGTTGAGAAAACTGAAATAAGAATTAAGAGTCCCTGGGTCAAATAGTGGAGAACTAGATAATAGAGAAAGTTAATAGAGAAAAGGATAAAACTATGCTCAATTCCCAAATCTCCAGAGATGCCTAGACAAGCCCTAGTTTTAATAAGCCTTAATGCTTGGGGATGATTGTTTTGTATATTCTTATTTGATTTTAACTTTAAACTATTTTTTAAACTTTTCCTGAAGAAAAAGTATAAGATTGATGACTCACACATATAAAATAATTTTACCTTAAAAATTATGTATATGAATGATATGACAGAGTAATTTATTTCCCTGATCTTCTCCAACTGTGAACTCATCCTATGTAGATGAAAATTAGAAGGGAATTGGCATGTAATGAGCAGGTACATATGCATGAAACAGTCAACTAACTTTCAGCATATATAATCTCACTTAAAGCTTCAGGACAGCAATAATACCTAATTTTATACACATGAACGCTGAAGCTAGGTAAATTAATGTTTCTTATGATTCATTAAGATTAAAATTTTAGATTTTTTGTTCTAAAATACTAGTAGTAAATAATTATGAAGATTTTTCTGAATATTTTGATGGCAAATTTCCATTAAAATATTGCAAAAAATGATGGGGAAAAAAGGCTTACATGTATCTAGATAAAATGTATTTGTCTTGAGTGTGGAAATCTATTTGCATGCGTGCATTCATTCATTCAATCATTCATTCATTCATTCCACAGTGCTGGTGATTGAACACAGTGTTGCTCTGCCACTGAGCTCCAACCTGCTTCTCTTTATTTTTTATTTTGAAACAGGCTCTCACAAATTTGCTCAGGTGTCCTCAAAATTGAAATCCTCTTGCCTAAGACTCCTAAATGGATGGGACTGTTATGAGGATAAGTGAATTTTGTTCATGAAGGAGTATAATTTTTTCATATTATATCGGAACTACTTTTTCTTTTGTACTATGAAAAAGTGTTTTATTTTCTTTCTTGGGAAAAACAATACTGTGACAAATGTTTATCTTGAGCTATTGATCAAAAAGAAGCACATTTGTAGGATTTAAATACATTTTCATAGACAAATTTAACATAAACTCATACATGATCTATACATTGATCATATGAAGTTTATCTCATAGTAATAATAGCATTATTGTTATATATGCTTTAGTAAAAAAAAATGTACATGAGATTTGGGTAGGTGAGGTGACAGCTGGAAGTGATGAAAGCAGAACTAAGATTTTCACCCAGAGCTTTTCATTCTACTTACCATGCTTCCAAACTCTCTCTGTTTTTCCTTCTTTCCTCATTTTCCTGTACTTTGGCTATTTTAATTCTTACTGTTAATTACAAAATAATAGATCATTCATAAAATAAAAATTATAGTACTTTTTATCAAAAAAAATTGAAACTACATAACTACTTCACAAATAGATAACAATTACTAATATTTTCATATCGTCCAAGTCCAATATTTTACTAAGTGTATGTATTTGTGGGTGGTATATATGTAGGCTGCAAAGTACTTAATATCACCACAAATGCATATTAATAAAAAAATCTGCTATGTCAAAACAATGCTTTTCAAATATTTCCAATTAAGTACATATTTTATTTTTTACACAATTTTTATTAAAAATTAATATTTTGGTAAAATTTTTCAATAATACACACAGTTATAAGCAAAATCATAATTCCCTAACTCTTCCACTAAAAATAAACTTTCAATAATATGATAAACATCCTTTATACTTCAATGCACATATATATGTATGTATACACATGAACGTATACAAATACATATGTGTGTGTATATATATATATATACACACACATATATGAGTTTAAATGCATAGGATTATGTTTATTTTCTATACCTTTATTTTTTTATCAATATAGGTTACAACTACCTTATATTAGACAAAGGTGCTAAAAGCATTCAATGGAAAAAGGATAGCATCTTCAACAAATGGTGCTGGGAGAACTAGAAATCTATATGCAACAAAATGAAATTGAATCCCTTTCTCTCACCATGCACAAAAGTTAACTCAAAATGGATCAAGGAGCTAGGAATAAAACCAGAGACTCTGCATCTAATAGAAGAAAAAGTTGGCCCTAATCTCCATCTCTTTGGGCTCCAAATTCCTTAATAGGACACCCATAGCACAAGAGTTAAAATCAAGAATCAACAAATGGGATATATTCAAACTAAAAAGTTTTTTTTTTTTTTCTCAGCAAGAGAAATAATAAGTGAGGTAAATATGGAGCCTACATCCTAGGAACAAATTTTTACCCCTCACACTTCAGATAGAGCCCTAATATCCAGAGTTTACGAAGAATTCAAAAAGTTAAAAAACAAAAAACCCCAAATAACCCAATCAACAAGTGGGCCAAAGATCTAAACAGACACTTCACAGAGGAGGATACACAATCAATCAACAAGTACATGAAAAAATGCTCACCATCTCTAGCAATCAGAAAAATGCAAATTAAAACCACTCTAAGATACCATCTCACTCCAGTAAGAATGGCAACCATTATGAAGTCAAACAATAACAAGTGCTGGCGAGGATGTGGGAAAAAGGTACACTTGTACATTGCTGGTGGGACTGCAAATTGGTGCAGCCAATTTGGAAAGCAGTATGGAGATTCCTTGGAAAGCCGGGAATGGAACCACCATTTGACCAAGCTATCCCCCTTCTCGGACTATACCAAAAAGACCTAAAAAGAGCATACTACAGGGACATAGCTACATCAATGTTCATAGCAACACAATTCACAATAGCTAGACTGTGGAACCAACCAAGATGCCCTTCAACAGATGAATGGATAAAAAAAATGTGGCATTTATACACAATGGAATATTACTCAGCATTAAAAAATAACAAAATCATGGCATTTTCAGGGAAATGGATGGCATTAGAGGAGATTATGCTAAGCGAAGTTAGCCAATCCCTAAAAACAAATGCGGAATGTCTTCTCTGATATAAGGCAGGTGACTCAAAACAGTGTAGGAAGGAAGAGTATGAGAAGAAGATTACCAGGAAACAAGGAAAAGAGGTGTGAGGAAAAGGGAGGAAGAAAGGGAATTGCATGGAAGATGGAAGGAGACCCTCATGGATTCACAAAATACATATACGATGGTGTGAGGGGGAAGGGAAGAAAAGAGAGAGAGAGAGAGAGAGAGAGAGAGAGAGAGAGAGAGAGAGAGAGAGAGAGATGGATAAGTGTCACAGTAGAATGGGTAGAGAATAGTGATGGGAGGGGAGGGGAGGGGAGAGGGGAATAGGGAGGGCAGCAGAATACAACTGACACTAGTATTGCTGTGTGTATACACATGGATGTATAACAATGTGATCCTGCAATCTGTACACGTGGAAAAATGAGAATCCATACCCTATTTAAATCAAATGTATGATATGACAAGATCATTGTATTCTCTTGAGCAACTAATAAAAAATAAATAAATAAATAAAAATAATATGATAAACATCCTTTATACTTCAATGCACCTATATATGTATGTATACACATGAACATATACAAATACATATATATATATATATATATATATATATATATATATGAGTTTAAATGCATAGGATTATGTTTTCTATACCCTTATTTTTTATCAATATAGGTTGAAAGTCTTTTTATATGCTAAGTTAAAATTTAACAAAAGAATGAAAAGAAGAAAAACTATGAGAAGTCTCCAACACAAATGAAGTCCTGATGTTAAACCAATGTACTTGGAAATAAATCTTGTTTCAAACACTATCTTGTTAAGTAGGCCAATTTTACTGTCTCTCAGATTTCTCATCTGTCATATAGAGATAGTTGTAGGACTAACCTCAAAGAACTTCATGAGAATTAAATATGTTATTATCTATAAAACCTGTAAAATAGTATCTTCCATCATCATGCAAATGCTCAATAAATTTCAGCTGTTATTATTGTCATCATTGTTTTGTTTCCATCTAGTCATGACAGAGTTACTGTATTTTAAGTCAACTCTAACTTATATTATTTTTATTTGTTTGGTTTTTCAAGCATGTATCATATGGTATCACAAAAGACAGTTTTATGTCATTTCTTAGGGAAAAGCAATACTCTTACAAATGCCTTTCATAAGTAATAGTTATCTGCAATAGCTGGAAAAATTCCACATAATACAAAAACAACAGTCTAGGGATAATCAATCAAGACTGTTTTTCCATTTTTCAAAATCCTCATGAGAGAAAAGCTTAGGTCAGTGGTGATTAGTTTCAATTTGTCTAGTTTGGAATTTTTCAAGGTTGTGGAAAACTCTTGGGTTGGGCTTTCCAACATCTCAACCCCCAACCATGTAATACTGAAATTCTGTAATAGTTATATTTTATAATAACCTTTTAAAATACCTATACCAAACAGTATCACCTATATCAAACATCCAGATTCTGAGCATATTTCTAATTACCGCACTGAGACCATCTTAGTATGTTTTCTACATTTTTTTTAGGTGACCTTACTTGACACACATATAAGTAAATAATATGTAATTAAATGATTGGTACACTGGAGAAAGAGCTATCCTTATTCTACCAACTGGAAGAGAACCAGTAAATAAGGTGATAGGGGTTATCACCATGCACTTTTTGCTTCCCCTTTCTTTCTTGTAATTCTCTTTTTTTTTTTTTTTAAAGAGAGAGTGAGAGAGGAGAGAGAGTGAGAGAGAGAATTTTTTTTTTTTAATATTTATTTTTTAGTTCTCGGCGGACACAACATCTTTGTTGGTACGTGGTGCTGAGGATTGAACCCGGGCTGCACGCATGCCAGGCGAGCGTGCTATCGCTTGAGCCACATCCCCAGCCCCTCTTGTAATTCTCTAATTTATTTCTTTGGTTAAATTCTTAAAGAGGAAGGACTGGTAGGTAAAGGATTTCATACAGTAAATGTGTTGACATTATAGTTATACTTTACTATAGAATAGGTAAAACAGATGTGAATTTCCGTGAAAAGCTTATGGGAAAAGTAGTTTCTCATGTCTGCCAAAATGACACAAGGGGATAAATGGTCCTGCATTCCAGTGGTACATAATTCACCTGAGGAAATTTTCTCTAATCGAAGACCAATTCATGTGGCACTCAGTGTCTACACCTTGGTCCACGCACTGATCCACTCTCCTCCAAAAACTTCTCAAAATTTCTAGACAGGCCTCCCTGACACACTGTGAATTTCAACCTATCCTTTCTCATCACTGCCAAAATTATCTAACAAAGAACAATGGTAATTATTTTATGGAAAGAAAAAAAATTTCTTCTTTAAGTGATGTCTAATAAGTAAAATTTCTGGTATTATTGTCTAAACAAACAAAAAACCTTCAAGAAAACCATTTACCCTGCAGTACTGATATATATGGTCCTTAAAAGACAACTGAAGGCCATGCGTTTATCACACAGTACTAATCAAGTCTATACCTTAAATTTTACTATACTGTTTAGTGCAGCTTGTAATTAAGAAAATTGTACTCTGTTGTGTTTTATTGATTAATATTTTGGCTAAGACCCATATATACACATTCATTTTATAATCTGCATGCTGAAGCAAGTTCCACTGGTTAAGAAATTAATAAAATGTTCTAAACTTGTCAATTCAAGTATGTTTAGTGCTTTTGAGTAATATAGTCAGTTTAAATCCATACTCAACAATATTTATTGAGAAGTATATGTATTTAATGTAAAAATATTATGCATGGAGTATTTATTTATTATTTCTAGGGAGAATGGTCTCTTGAATATTTTTTGTGGACTGACTATTGCAAAAAGAGATGGGAGGCTTCCCCATTCAGAAAGAAGCACTTTTCCCTTTATCTTCTTTGCTTTACACTTTCAGACAGAAAAGAGGACCAGGACCAGAAGAAATCAGTAAGGGGTGAAATAAGCCTTCTGCTAAAGATTTTATTTCCCAAAGTTCACAGTGAACTAGCTTTCTCTAAATCATCTCCCTTCTCAGCAGAAGTTTAATTTACATTCAGGAATTAATAAATAGTCCCTGTGTCAATGAATCATGCTATTTTTCTACAGACAGCCTCTTTCCTTAAAAAAAAAAAAAAAATCCCATGGCATATGTAGACAGCAAGGAGGCATTAAGGAAAAGCAGGTTTTTGTTTTATTTCCAATGTCAAAACTTCTATATGATTAAAAAAATCAGGATATTTCAGAATCATATAATACTATAGGGTCACCTTTCATAATTCTGTTTTTTAACATGCACACACATGAACACACACGCACACACACATGAACACACACGTGCGCACACACACACACACACACACACACCTGGTCCTAAACTCTATTTAGCTGCTGGGTATATCCCCAAAGCACCCTCAGACTTTGAGATAGAGCCTGGACTTAAATTAGGTAGATAAAGGAGACTGGTGATTAGTCCTACTGCTCAGTACTGATTCAGTATCAGCACTGCACCTGCTCTGTAAGCTTTTCTGTAATCACTTTGCTGGTCTGTTCATCTGTGTTAATATAACTCTTTTGTCTCTTTAGGCACCATTTAACTACCTCCTTTATAATAAATTATATGAAAGGTAATCATATTTGTCCACATCTTTAAATTTAAATTTCTTAATATAATTCCAATAAGGACTTTCTTTTCTAAACCAAATAATTACACAGTTATTTCTGTTTCTTCAAGTAATGCAAGGGATTATGTAGTTAAAGCAGATACAAGACTATGATATAATCACAACATCAAAAGACAGATGTGGTGGTTTAGCAGATAAATAGAGAGTTGTAATCTCAAGCTTGCTGTTATTTCCTCTTATGTTCAAGGTTCTGGAAAGCTATGAATAAGCTAAATATTCTTACTATTAACTCCACACCATGCCAAGACTTGGCAATATAGAATCACTGATCATGTCTTAGTCTATTTTTCAGATATTCTTCATCACTATGATATGTATATATTATGAGGATATAATCAACTTTGGGGATATAAACAAGAGAATAACATTGGTTTGTACAGACATAAATTCACATCCATGATAAATATAGACTACCAAAATTTTCCTGTCACTCAGTATTTCAATTTCTCTGATTTCTGAAATGTTGATTCTTTTAATAGGAACAAAACCTTTTGTTTCTTCTAAGGATTTCCAGTTTCTGCCAGCTGTTAAAATAGCCAAATAGTGAGTTATTATGATTAGAACTACTCTGAGTTCCATTTTCATTCTTGAACTTATTTTTATATTAGAATAACTTTACTGCAAAATACCTCTGTATGCATCAAAACTTAAAACTTAAACTATACAATAAAAAATATTTTCTTTAACATAAAAACTTGTTTTCTATCTCTTAAAAATGTCATTCTACCATCAAAGTTGTGCATACAGCAGAGAAAACTTATTAAACCAAATGCAATGGAAATTTATAATGAACAAATTAAACAGAATTATGGAATACTATCATATTAGATTATAAATCAGAAGAAGCAGAATGTACCAGGATTGGTAAGAGCAAATGAAGTGATTGAGAGCAGCAACTTAGGGTAATGAATTCTGTGCTACCTTATTTGAATCACTCTGTGCCTTAGTTTTTCCATGATAACAATTATGCTGAAGTCATGGTATATATTAAGACTTCAATTAGTTAATACATACTATAAAGAACAATAGCTGACATGTGGGACCATGTTATTAAAATAAACTATCAACTTCTGAGAATTTGCAGATTTCAAAACTATAATCTCACTCTTCCTATTAAAAGGATGCAGTTTTCCTTCTCCCATTACTTTTCTATTTCCTAAAATAAACTTTAGTAGATTCAAATGTAATGTGTATTTTCTAAATATATGCCTGCTAAAAAAGGTTTACTTGCTAATTTAGTACATTACTGACATAATTTTAATCATTAGTATTATTGTAAAAAGCATGTCTATGGTTAATGAAAGTAATTATCAGTCATTATCTTAGTTGTACAATCACAGAGATGCTTCCTACCTATCAAAAAAGGAATGGATAACATGAGACACACATGAAATTTAGAGAAAACAAAATGCAATCGAAATAACTTAAAGTTAAAAAAATAGATTATATGCTAAAAGCAATAAATGAGAACAAAATAGATCAAAATACCATTATAGGATTTGAAAAACATTATAGAGAGAAATACATTTTAAGTCTAATCTTGAGGAATGGATAGGGTATTCTTTTGGACATAAGTACCTGAAAATAAGACTCAAACTGGGAAAAAAAAGTGGAGGAACTGATTAATTGAAATAAATAAAAAGAACAAAGATTGGTCTCACATCAAGTGAACCCCAAAAGAACACTTCAGCACTGACATCAATCTTTACTCTATCTTTCTTAAATGGTTTCACTAAGGTTAGCTTCACTCAAGATCTCAAAGATCTCAACTTGGTTAGAATCTTTAATTGCTAGCTTCGGTTAAAAAAAAAAAAATTGCAATAGTTTCCACAAAATGGAGGGCTTAAAAATGACTCTTGTTTTTTTTTTTATTATTTAGGCAATTAAGTTAATTAAGAGTCTGGATATACAAGATTGCCAAATAAAGAATATCATATGAGAAGAAATTGATTCATAAGAGATATTTCCCTACAAGTTTTATATTTTTGCATATTATAAAAGCAAGACACTCATTGCTCTTGCCTTCAAATTATCTTTTCAAGGATGTTTATATAGTTAACAACCTTAGAAAATAAAATTAGTGTTCTTTGTTAGAGTAAAAAGCAAGTTACCCTTGATGCTTCTCTGTCAGACTTCAGTTCAAATAAAGCAGAAAATAATTTAATACAACCTTAGAATTATATCCAGAAATTAACACATTCTCCATATCTTTATAGTTACTCCATACACCATTGTCTTTTTCCTAGATTAGTGAAAAAAATATATATATACATATACATACACATATATTTGCCTGTGTGTGTATATACAGTTTCTTTAATCTACCTCATTCCCTTACTTCTCTATAGCTTATAGAAAATGACGTTTGTCCTTTTAAAAATATACTTTAAATCTTTCACTCAATACAGTTAAGTGGCACTCCCTTTTCAACAATGAGATTCTCATAGTCTATGTTGTTGACAAAGCCCTAAAAGATCTACCAGCCTCTCACCTTCATTTTCTCTCTTATTTTGTACTCTTCTGCTCTCTACTCACACCACCCCAGCCAAACTGGTTCCATGTTTATCCTAAAACAAGAGTGAAATACTTCTTTATTGGAGCCTTTCTTATTGCCTGTTATTTTTGAAACTTCCATTTCATCTATCTGCATGACTGACTTCCTTACCTTTTATAAGTGGTTGTTCATGAATTGCCTGTTTAACAAAAGTAACCCCTAACCATCTGCTTTACATTTAAACTTTTCTTTAACTTTTTCAACTCTATTCATTTTCTTAATCCTACTGTACTGATATCCCTATATAATTTACTGGACAGAAATTTTGTCCTTCTCTACAATTTAAGATCAAAAAGAGCGTATTTTTGTTTATTTTTTCACTAAATATTCCAAGCACCCCTGCTCCAAGGAAATCATAATCAATACTCAATGAATACTAGGTTAATGAGTAATGAATGTATATCTTCCTTCAAATTTTCTGTGAATGAGGACAAAACATATGTATATACATTCATAGTTGTTGATTATAGTTATTCTACTCCTATACTTCCCCTAATAACAGGATAAACAGTGTTGCAAGATATACCCTTCTTGTTAGGATTTACACTTTGAATATATTGTTGGTAATGGCCTAGACATATTTAGAGTCCCAGATAGAAGAGACCTTTCTTCCAAAAGCAGTACTGGAACTGATTAGCAATGCTTTCTTACTGAAGACAGAAAATATAGGCTAACTTATGGAATTACAGCAAATATATCTTCACTATTTCCTGAAAATTGTCTTGTTTCTCTTTGGAAAATATTTAGCAAATTTCAGTTATAGTTTCAATAATTCTTTAAACACTCTTTTCTCAATTTTGATTGTATGATGATGTCATTGTGTCCCATCTACTTTACACACATTCTGGCATGAGTTTGAAAAATTGTGAAGATTTTCCTTATTTAAGTTGAAAGAAAGCAATAGAATGATTTTACTAAGACATTAAGCATTAGAGGAAAACAGAGAAATAATATGTACTTCAATACCCTATTCTGGTCACACAATAGAGAAGCTAAACACATTGCAGTATGTACTTTACGTTTGAAATTGTTGTATAATTTATAAGTTAGATGAATGTACTTTAGAATTAACAAATGATCTATAATAAATATTTTCATGTTTTAATTAAAAAACTTTCATTCTCAGTTTCAAAAGATGGAAAAAAATTCTGAAAAACAAATGTTAACTATAAAATTATGAAACTTGTGAAATAATTAAACTATGCTGTATTTGTCAATTTTATATATCTATCTTACATAACTAAAATCAAGATGATTTATCAGAATGTCAAAATGTTACAAATAACAATTCCTAATTCTGAAGTATATGGAATAATTTTAAGTGCCATAAAATATTTCAATGCTTTGGGTTGGGGTTGTGGCTCATCAGTAGAATGCTTGCCTAGCACTTGCAAGGCCCTGGGTTTGATCTTCAGCACCACATAAAAATAAATGAAATAAAGATATTGTGTCCAATTACAAGTAAAAAATAAATTTAAAAAATATTTCAATGTTTTAATATACAAATCTTTATGTGTTGAAGATATTACTATTCTAAAAATTGATAGTAAAATAACACTTTGTAGAAATAAATTTGATAAGAATAAAATTCAGTGGACAAATAACAAACAGGTAGGTTACTGGAACATAATAGAGTCTAAAAATCAATATAAATAATTGATTTTGACAAGGGAGCAAGAGATTTAAATGGGTCGAACAATCTTTTCAACAAATAATTTTGGAATAACTAGGCATTTGCATGAAAAAATATATCTTGATAAGAATTTACAGACTTTGGAATAATTAATTAAAATTTAAAATGTAAGACTATAAAACTACTATCAGATAATGTAAGAAAAAGTCTAGATGAGTTTGGTGATGACTTATAAGAGATAAGTTTAACAGCACAGTCTATTAAGGAAACAATTGCTAAATGGGATTACAATAAAATCAAAAATTTCTCTCACATCAGCTAAAGACATTTACTGCTAAAAATAATAAACAATCAAAAATACTATTTTTTTAAAGAGAGAGTGAGAGAGAGAAAGAGAGAGATAGAGAGATTTTTTTTTTAATATTTATTTGTTAGTTTTTGGCGGACACAACATCTTTGTTTGTATGTGGTGCTGAGGATCGAACCCGGGCGACATGCATGCCAGGCGAGCGCGCTACCACTTGAGCCACATCCCTAGCCCCCCCAAATACTATTGCTGTGTGTAAGACACTATCAAAAGACTGAAAAGACAAATCATATATTATGAGACAATATTTGGAAATGATATATCTGATTATGGACTTTTACTCCAAAATGAAGAAATTTTAAAATTCAATAATAAAATGCACAACCTAATTATAAAATGAACCAAATATCTGAAAAGACATCTCACTAAAAATGACATGTAGAAGGAAATAATCATCTAGACAGATGTTCCATATCAGACCTTATTAGAGAATTAAAAATTAAAACAATGAAATGCCACTAACACTTATTAGAATGGTAATAATCCAGAACACTGACAGTACTAAATGATAACCAGGATATATAGTAATAACAAGTCTTATCTAATTGTTGATGAGAACATAAATGGTACAGCCACTTTGAAGATAGTTTAATAGTTTCTTGCAAAAGTGAACATACTATTACTATATAATTGAATAGCTGCAGTCCTCATATATACAGAAATGAGTTAAAAAGTTACATCTCCACTAAAATTGTACATGAATGTGTACAATTTTTATTCATGGTTGCCAAAGCTTAGAAGCAATCAAGATGTCCTTCAGTGGGAGAATGGATAAATAAATGCTGATATATTCTGACAATGTAATATTATTTACCATTAAAAAGAAAACCTGACATTAACAGTTGCACAAAGTCAGAATGTCAATAGGTTTAGTTTTGTATTATTTTCAAGTAATAGAATGTAACCTATGTTTGAAATGTATACTCATTGCTGTATGTATAATATCTTGTTTTGATCAAAATATGATTCTTCAAAAGGGAGAAAAAAGCTATATTAGCCAATATGTACAAAACTAAAAGACAGTTTATCAAAGTTTCATAAATTTAACAGGGAAAATAAAATTATTTTCATGTTCTTCCCAACTCCAAACACCCTGAATACTTTTAATTTGGGGGCGTGGGGCTAACTTAGAAAAAAAAAAAAACACTAACAATTTTGCATTGATCTACCAGGGATATTATAGCAAGGAATGACCCTTTGTAATTTCAGACACTAATTTATCAGTGTCAATAGAAAAAGGGAAATCTTTTGTGAAATCAGGGCTAGTAATGTAATGCAATCATTTTATTCTATATGACTGGGAAGAAAGTTGTAAAAGAATTATAGAGGTGGGTCTAGGTAGCTCCCTGGTAACAGGAAAGACATTAGAACAAACAAACAAACAAACAAACAAACAAAAACATGCTGACTGAAGGAAATTCCATGTGCAAGATAAATTAGGTTACTAGTTCCAGAAAAACAAAATTAATTAATTAATTTTTAAAATGAAAGAGAAAAAGAGGGGAAGGTAGAGAATGAGAGAGGAAAACAAACTTTTTTACCACTCAATTCAGACAAAAATTTGCCATATGACTAAACACTGGCACTCAATATTTAAATGGAAATCAGATTATCATCAGTAGCAACTTAGAAAAATCTATTATTTCAATATTTATGACTCTGTCTGGGAGGATGTTCTCCAATTATTTTTTGGAAGAGAAGCAAAACTACACCTTGCATTTAAATGCCATTAATAGGGATTATCTTTTTGAATATGTAAATTATTCATATTTAGATAATGTGTAAGCCTGGTAAGAACTTGTTTAGAAAATTCAGTAAACTAAGAACTAAACTCACAATATACTCCCATTACATCTTCATGAAGACCTTAAATCCTCTTAAATTTATTTATCTTCATGAATATATTAAAATTTTACTTAGTTACTTTATTCAAATATTTAATAACAGATATATACATATAAATATACTTTCAAATAAATAACAGAGGCAGGATTACACTTCTAAATTTCAGTTATTTTTCTTGAAGGCTCATAATACCCAACACATTACTTTTCAGCATATATGCTTGCTA
This sequence comes from Spermophilus citellus, assembly GCF_964194105.1. NCBI lineage: Eukaryota > Metazoa > Chordata > Mammalia > Rodentia > Sciuridae > Spermophilus > Spermophilus citellus. The sequence continues at coordinate 103,366,647 of NC_138186.1, read as the reverse complement.
ATGACGACAGTTATAATGATAACAGTCTGAAAGTGACCCAAACTAGAGTCATGATCAGGGCATAATGATTTGTGTTAAAAAAAAAAAGCCAAAATAAAGCAATAGTGTTTTTAGCAGCTAGAGAGGATTATTATCATCTATAGAGTATGTAGGCATAAATGGTTCCTTTTCCAAATAATTTACTACTGAGATTAATTTGCATAATGCCAAGAATACACAATTGTGAGACACTTGTCCACTTTTATTACTCTCTATCTAGAGATCTAAAATTAAATGAGATATTCTAAGAACAAGTAAAATATTTCAGTTATAGTTAATGTATTAATGTGATGTTTACATTACAAAGAGAATAATGGAATGCATAATGTTTGCAATCAAAGGATATAATCTTAAGTGTACTAAAATAGAAAAAAAAATTACTTCCAAAAAAATTTATTATATATTTGGTCTTTTTTGCTTGTTTTAAACAAAAATCTGTTAGTGAAAAAAAAAATTTAGTGACTCAGAAAAGCTTTTTGAGTGTAGAATATTTTCCCCATCCTAAAATATCATTTTAAAAGGAAAAAGTTTTTATGAGGAACAACCTGTTGAAACTGGTTAAAATAAACTATTCCTTCTCACCTTTAAAATTATAGGATTTGATATTAAATTTTAGCTACAAAATAACGAAGCATATAATAGAGATAATAAAAAATAAAATTGTAGCATATATAAATTAAGAACATATTGGAATTTATAGACTTTTATATTACTAAATATATATTTGTATTACTGAATGTGTATGTGTACTTGATTTGTGTCTATCTCTTAAGATGTTTTTATATGCCAAAGGGCATGAAAAAATAGACTTTTTCTCTAAAGCAACAGGCAAGTTTGGTTTTAGTGTTGAAATACAGAGACAGTGCCTTTTGAGCAAAAATCAGGAATATTTATTTTCCATTATTAAATATTCAATATCCAAAGCTCATGGTTCCATTCCTACAATGCACTCACACTTGACTATTTACATGTTTGCTGGCCTTTTAAACATTTTCCTGTGGCATTTGATGTTTACAAATCCAGGTTAAAGAAATTCTGATACATTGTTTTATTACTATTATTGTGAACAATAACCCATTCTTCACCTGTAAGCCAAGAGTTTCAAGTCTTCTGCCAGCATCCAAGAAACTGACAGTCAGATTTGTCAGCTTGCAAGTAAAGTAAATCTCTAAACTTCTGCAATTCTTCACAGAGAAGACTCAAGATCTGAGCAATAACTGTGAGTTAGTATTCTGCCAGCACAGCTAAATATTGTATTTAGACAAAAATATTAGAAGTTAGAAATTGGAGATGTAATGTCTTCAAAGTCCAGAGTCCAGCTGAATTCATGCTCAAAACTAAGTAAAGCAAAGAAAAGTTATATGTTCATTGGCTCTGGATATTTTGTCCCTTTTTAGAACTGTGAAAATATCTTCATGAAGTACTAAAAATTCCATACCTGGGCTGAGATTGTGGCTTAGAGTTAAAGTGCTCGCCTAGCATGCAAGAGGCACTGGGTTCAATCCTCAGCACCACATGAAAAAAAAAAATAAAGATATTGTGTCCACCTTTAACTAAAAAATAAATATTTTTTTAAAAATTCCATACCTATACTAGGAATGAACAGGTAGATAGACTCCTTCCATCCACATGGTATTGAAATCTAGATAAAATTTAACATGAAAAAAAAAATCCCAGAGGCAGAAACAAAGTCAAAACCATTCTTTAGAGAAGTCAGAAACTAATCAGAAGAACAAGTACATAAATACAAACAACATATACATATATACACTGAATTAAAAAGGAAGTATAGCTTAATTTAAAACATAAAATAATGCATCCATATAAAACATTAACTGTACCTTAATAAGACTATCATGCACATAACATTAAAATTGATAAACTGATAAATTTGAAGTAATTATAGAAGCAGTAAATAGAAGAAAAAATTTAAAAAGCAGTAAACAGAAGAAAAAAAATAAAAAGGAATTCTAGAAATAGAGGGTAGAGTGAAAAGGTTTACTCAATAATTTATTCACATATTCATACAGAAATGTGACTGTCAATATACATAATACTTATTTATAGTTGCTATAGAACATCTTAGAAGGGCTAGTGTTGTAGCTCAGTGGTAGAGTGCTTGCCTAGCATATGTGAGGAACTGGGTCCATCTCTCAACACTACATATAAATAAAAAAAGTCATATCAACAATTAAAAAACAAAATTAAAATAAATACTTAGAAATAGAGTAAGTACTATTGTCCTTAAATATGAACAAAACCATGAGAGGAAAAAATAATGTTATATTTTAGAGATTTTTTCAGTTAGTTAAACTTAAAGGTAAACTAAAACTGTTAGATACCTTGAAAGAATACTATGGTAAATTTTATTTTGTTTTGTGTCCAAAGACATTAAACTAATAAGATATAATAGCTTTTGTTTTGTTTTTTGTGTGTGTCTCTCTCTGTGTGTGTATGTATGTCTGTGTGTCTATGTGTGTGTGACAATCATGGGTTTTGGGCTGTAATGAGCATAGAAGGGCACATGATTAGAAATGGCAAGAAATCATTGACCATCAAGTTGAATGGTCAAGAGTCGATAGAGCTGGGATGCCTATAGCATGTTTACAGTGGTGAGTTTTGACAGATGACATAGAGCCATGTGGAAAAGCAGGACAGCAAAGAGGTTTGAGACTGAGGGTGATCTGCAATCACTGTCTCAAGGCAGCATTCCCATATGGAACCTTCTAACTTGCAAGCATATTGATGAATATTGGCATCCAGCAGGCTGCATTTTGTTCAGAGAATTTACAGTATTGTACTACTTTACATAAGAACAAAAAGACCTAACATATTTTAAAGAAAGAAGTTTATTAGTAACTGTTGACTCCTTGCTATTAAATAGATGGCATTGAATAAAATATTTAATTTTTAACATACCTTTTTGTTAACCAAAAAAAATGGAGTGAAATACAAATACAAAGGAATGAATGCAAGACCTGGCAACAAAAAACAGCTACAAATACGTATGTGTCTCAGAGAATAAGCATGAATCATTTTAATGTGAGGGAGAATATATAAATATACATGTTGCTATTAGGTGGTTTATATTAAGAAATACAGCTTGAGACTTTGAGACTACTCTATTATTTTCATCATATTAAGTGTCAAAATATATGACTACACTAAGAAACGTGTTTTATTTGCTGTTTGGAAACGTGTATTAATGACCCTACAGATTTTTGTTCATTAATGGAAAATGGCATGTGTTCTTCAATTTTTATAAACCTGAAGCAATGTATTTACATTTGATTTCCTGTTTTATGTGCTCCTGCTAATCTAGTCATCCTCTAATAGGTCTATGCCATAACTGCATCCTTCCTTTCATGCTTATAGTAGTTAGAGTAGTAAGTCATGAAAACATCTACTTCCAGCAGAATATTAAAGTTGATTGGGCCTTAAGGAACATATATTTCAATAGTAGGACTTTACATATGAAAGAACTGGATGTCTGAGAGTTCCAGTGATTTTCCCAAGGTCATCTATCTAGTTATAAGCTGATTTGGTTACCTTCAAAAAATCACTGGAGTTGAAACAGAGTTCTTTATGCACAGCCTCAAGGAAATGTAATATTTATACCAGTTAGGATAAAATTAGAATATTCTCATCCCACCATATGCTTTAAATTTTTCATCCACTTCTGCTTTTAAAAAAAATCTTTAAAATATATTTTAAATTGTGTCACAAACTGACATTGAATGAAAAGGAGCATTTAACACAGTTTCTGTTAATTCCCAATGAAAAGACCATCACTATTCTATAGTATTGCTAAAATAGAGACCCTTTAAGGCAAATGGGAACTGGAGACTCATGAACTATTTCTTCTCAACATAAAGGATAAACCTTAAGTCTGTAATTATCTTTTTATCAATTTATTTTAGTGTTTATTATAAAGGAATGCCCATGTTTACTCTTTTAAATTAAAATCTAATATAACTTAAATATGTTTTAAAACATTCTTAATAGCACAAGTGAGATTGTGATTGTGAAATAGTCCATTACATTGAATTTAGTTTGTACTCAGAATTATTTTTTTTCTCTTCTAGTGTAAAAAGCACACCTAAGATCATAAATTGATTATAAATTTTACAAAAGTTACAAATATGATATCAAATATCCAGATAAAATGTAAATTCAATAGAAAGTGTTTACATGTATGATTGCAAAACTAGCTTGAGAAAAAGACTGGTTGGCTCTGAAATAATCCCCAAAGTTATTCTATCACAAGATCCAGAAACATTGCCCTCTTCTCTCCTTTTCATTAATATAGATTATTGTGGAGAAATAGATTATTTTAGAGAAATAGGTTTGACATGATTCAAATTTAGCTATAGTGATGTAAACTCATCCCCTTAATGAAAATCTTGCTATTTATGTCAAATAATTTCTGTAGGGGTTAAATGACAGTGTTTGTAAAGTCCATAACCATGTTTCACTTCTGGTAGTCTATTATCCCATGTTGTTTACTCCCTTTAATTGTTGACTTTCTCTGCCAACCTTGACTTATGAAATACTTCTCTTAATTGGCATATCTTCCCAGAAGTTCTTAATCCTTCTTGTAGAGTGAATCATATTTCCTTTTAACTACTTTCATACCTCACTTGTGCCTCTTTGTAATATTTCTTTTTTCTTCAGTATTGAAGTTAGTGAAGTCTGGATTCTTCTGAAAGTAATTTCTCCTGGAATGTTGTATCTTGTGAAGCACTCGGTCTTGTATACTAAAGATACACTTATTTGTTTACTGAGTAAAAATAAATATTACAAATAAATTTAACCTGAAAAGGCTGCTGTACCAGGTCTAGGTACGCAATGCTATATAGCAAATTAGCTAGAGGTAGTTGTTTTTGTTCACTTTTTGACTGAATATATAGCTAGATTATGTTTTTTTTTAATAATCAAAGTACTGTCATACTTGCAGGTAAAGTGTATTAATTGCTACGTTTTAAGTGTGTCTCCCCAAAATCGTAGTTGGAAAGTTAGTCTTCAACTTTTCAATGAACAGAGTCCAGAAGGCTCCGCTCTCATGAATAGATAATGCTGTTAATTTGGACATGGACGCATTTAACAACAATGGGTTCTTAACCAAAGGAGAACCTTAGCCATGCACCACATTCTGTGTGTGTATGTATGTGTGTGTGCATGTGCATCTATGTGTGTGTACACACACACACACACACACACATATATATATATGTGAGTATATATACATATACATATGTTTATGTATATATACTGTGTTATGTATGTGTGTGTGTGTGTGTGTGTGTGTGTGTGTGTGTGTGTATATATATATATATCTTTGCCCTTCTACTATGGGAAGACATAGCAAGAAGGGTGTTTCCAGATACAAACTTGGATTTTCTATCTTCCAGAACCATGAACCAACACATTTTTGCTTACTATAAATTACCCAGTTTCAGATTTTCTGCTGCTCAGTACAAAATGAACTAAGAGAATAATAATTCAGGTGTGGGACAGTTGTGCACTCCTGCAATCCCAGCTACTTGAGATACAGGTGCAGGGGAATCACAAGTTTCAGTCCAGCCTGGGTAATTTAGATCATTTTCAAAAATAAAAATATAGAATGGACTGGAGACATGGTTCAGTTGTAGAGTACCTCTGTGTTCAATCCTCGGTACTGTATAAAGAAAATAAAATAAGCAAAACAAATAAACAAAAAAGTACAAATATGTTTACATTGCATTCATCCTTTAAGTTTTCATCTGTTACAAAATATAACTTGATTTGTCTTCTTGGCATAAAAACTTTATTTTGCCTGTTTTAATTTTTTTCAAAGTATAAAATATCACTTCAGTAGGTTAGCTAGTATGTGGGTAATGAGTTAAAATCCAATTACAGGCTAAGTATGGGCATGAACATAACATGACTTATACATTCTTTAAGAGGTTAAGGAGAAAATTATCTTTTGGATTACATTCAAATAATGTCTAGAACTATGTGTTTTGATACAGTGAGAAAAGTCATAAATATAGTTTACATTAAAAAGTAAATTCTTAGTTTCACTTGTTATATCTGAATTTTTCACTTGAATGTTGTTACATATGAAACGACAGGAAGAAAAAAAAGCCATATTTGGTTTTATTTTAATCTTAAGTTTTTGATATTTTAAAATGTAATTAGGATCCCAAACTTAAAAAGGAAGGAATAGAAGCCCTTGATTTAAATTTTTAATGACAAAATATTTGGTTTACAATATAGGAAAATATGAGGAAGCATTAGTTCTGGTTTCAGTATGTTTTTGCTCTAATATGTAATCTAATATTTGTTTACAGAGATGGAATATAACTTTCTTCCATTATACCTGGTTCTGTATTTCTCTATGAATTCATAACTACTTGCCAGTATGATTATATACTTCAATAACACTTGAGAAAATCTGAAATAAAGTAAATAAAAAATTGATATTTGCAATGAATTTACTCTAGATTTGCAACCTTATCTCCACAGTAGGTTAAATGTCGGTGCTTTAAAATTAAATATCAGTAAGCTGGAAGGGTAGCTCAATGGTAGAGTTCTTGCCTCACATATACTAAGTCCTCCCCAGGTCTATCCCTAGCACTGCAAATACATGAATAAACACCAAGATGGGTGCAGATACTAAATTGTCAATCTGCACTGTAACATTAGTCTTTTAGCAAAAATTAAAAAAAAATGTATTTGTTTATATTCAGGAATAATCAAATTATTTTCAGGGGAATATTAGATATGAACAAATCCAAGTATTCCTGAAAAAACAATTAGTTCTTTTTATGGTGTAGTTACACAACACCTTCTATGCTTTGCATATCTGTGACCTCTCCAAAATTCATGTGGAAACTTAGTCCCCAAGGCAAAAACATTAGGAGGTAATACCTTTAAGATCCAAGCCTTATAAATTGAATTAGTGCCTTAGATAAAGTCTTGAGCAGGCAAGTTTGCTTCCTCCAACTCATTTGCCATGTGTGAACATGACTATCCTCTCTTAGAGAGGATGCAGCAGGAAAAGGGCTATTGTGCAATTACACACTAGATCTTCACCAGACACTGGTCCTACTGGCATCTCAGTCTTGGTCTTGAACTTTCCAGATCTCAGAATTGAATCATGAGCTTTTAATATCTATAAATTATTCAGTCTGTGGGATTTTTGTTGTAGAGCATAAACAGATCAAGACACTATCTAAGATGGATTAGTCTGATAAATTTTCAGAGCAGTGAGAAAAAAAGAGTGCATGTTTTCTTTATATTTTATTTCTTACTTGTATCACAATCCCATCACCTAATAGATTGCCTTTCAAAGAACATAAAAAGTACCTAGCACATGTTACAAAATTCATCTTTATTTTCTGAACTTTGTGACCTTACAAAGCTGATTGTGTTATCCTGCTACACTACAGAAAAGTTAGAAGTATAATATTGATCAGAATTATATACAAAGGGAATCTTTTTACAGTAATAAAAGAACATTGTATGGATATTAATGATGAGTTATGCTCAGAATCATCACCAAAGGTCCTAATTTAGAACACTAAAATTATCACATTACAAGGATAGAGAAATATCATGGACTTCATTGTTGTCTTAATTCTTTCAACTTTATTCTTTAGGTATTTTTTGAAAGTTGTCACTTTAAAAAAAAATTCTCCTTTTGTCTTTGATTACAGATATTTCATTCCAATATTTCCCCTTTTTTCCTAAATGATGATTCCATTTTAATGTATCTGATGTTTTAACTAAGCTTTTGAATTAGTAAACATGTACTTGTGTGTGTGTGTATCACTTCCAATATTAAATGTGTATGTTCATACATAAAAATAATAATTTATGTTGATTTTTCATATGTAGATTTATGCAAAGAATGTATAAGAGGAAGGCGGAAATTATTGAAATACTTTTACAATATAAAAAACATGACCAACATAATAAATGCTTTTATTTATAGGCATTTGATATTAAAAATAAAGAAAAGAAAATTGCATTTAAACACAGTCATTCTTGGAAATAAAATCTTAATCATGCTTAGATAAGTAAAAATGCCACACAAAATATACAAAAAGAAAATACAGATTTTCTGATTAAGTCAAAAAGTATTATAAAACAGATTTTTAATTTCATGTACAGTATATAAACATTTATTGCAAATTAACAAGAATTTTAAATGGACTGTTATTTTCTTATGATTCTGCAGTAAATATTCAATTCAGATTTTGATTTATCATAAACCCACAATTTCAGGCACTTGATTTTGGTACAATAGATATAAAAACCATAAGTACTTTATTTTTTACTTTTGCATAAAAATATAAAATATTATATTAAAATTATCATTTCCATTATGTGGTTATATTATCAGTTATTTTACTTGCATTTTTCTGCATTTTACAAGATTTTAAATAATAAGTATATACTTTTATAAACAGAATAGTGTTCTACTAAACAGAAAAAAATAAATAACATCTTTTAAAAAGTTGTACTCTTGATTCAGTGGCTCAGGGAAAAGGACTGAATGACCATACAGGAATTTTGTACACTTTCCTATATATTTTATCCCTCCAACCTATAGCTTTTGGTTAGAATATAGAACCCAATGATTTTTTTTTAGTTGATTTTTGCAGCAATATACAGCCACCACTTCAGTCCATTGAATAGGAAGTTTAAAGTAAGGATGTTCTGGACAGAATGAAGAAATCTGCACATGTCCAAGCTACACCATCATTAACAGTGCACTATTTTATTTTACTTTGAAGTGCTATCACTTTATAAATATGCATGACATCATTGGCTACATTTGTTAGTATTAGAATTAAATATCATATTATTTTTATTAGTAAGAAAATAATAATATTGATTTTACTTTAACTTATCTTAGGTACAAAATCTTCTAAAATATTTCAATTGATGGAACTTATCTTTTAAAAACTCTGCAACAGAAAAAGTGGAAATTGAATTTGGCCACTCATCATGAAATTTAGATGTAAAATTTAGATGCAAACTAAAGAAAATCGCAATTCACTTCTCCAAAACAGGAAAATTTCCTGATGTGTGAATCACATTGTTTGACTAAAAATCATTTTAATGTTCTTTTAGCTATTTTGAAAAGTTTGTACCATGAAACAATATTTTTTTAATCCCTATTGTTTGTATTCTTATCCTTAGTGTTGAAGTGCATTTATTCATAGTTAGTGGGGTATACTTGCTGTTTTAGTAAAACATCTGTTTGTTACCACCCACCTACAACCACCCTTGCAAAAACATGGAATCTGGCAAACTAACAAGAACAAACTGACACACCAGATATACATAGCTGTAGGTGGGATGAGGTCTAACCATCTGTGGAGCATGCCACTTCTGGTCATTTGATAAAGGTTATGTAGGTTGAAATAATAGATACAAAGAAAACTGTTCAATAAAACTAAAAACTTAATTCTAACTTCATGAAATTAGCATCTCCAACCCTTCATCCTATGATTACATTGCTAAAGAAAGATAAAATACACTTTGATAGTGAGCCACAAAATTGTTTGGCATAATTTCACTAAATCAATAACATTGCTTCAATTTAGCACCAAAATATGATTATTTTACTTATTTTCAAATAAAATATTCTGTAGAGGGTTAACATTCTCCAGTATCTTTTTACAACATTTTTTAGAAACTTTTCTATCAATATGATACAATATAAAGTGATACCATCAATGGGTTTTTGAAATTTTATCATAGCATAGTTAAATTATATAATCCCCTATTATATAGTTCTGGTTCAGAAATCCCAGATTGCTATTAGGATGCTTTCATCTTGTGAGTTTAAAGTTTACCAATTAATTATACTATTTTTCTGAATACAAGATGTTTATTGTTTTAAAGAAATTCTCAGAGTATAATAATGCATTAATTTTGTCGTGGACACATAAATAAGACTTTCTAAAACATGTTACATAGCTTAAGTTCAAATATTTATTTCCATTCTATTCATTTCCAATAAAATGTTCAAGCAAATGGTAATAATTTTCATATTTTTATTATAAATAAATGTAAAAAATTAAAAATAGGACCAACTTATTTTAACACATTAACAAAATATACACATTCTTTATAATTTAATAAATATTTTATAACAAAAATGTAATTTTCAAACACAGGAAGATGCATGTACATACTTTTGTACATTGTAAATAATGAACGTGTACATAATATTTTTCTGTAAGAAATCATGAAATAATTTTCTTCGACAATCTATAATAGCATGAACATCACAGTTCACATTCCATCTATTTCATTTGCAGTATCATTTGCAGTAAATAAAATTCATATATTTAAATATACAATTTGATGATTTTTAACAAGTACATATTCACATGTAATCACTATCACAATGATTAAAGAATGGAATATTTCTTTTTTTTTTCTTTTTTTTTAAAGTAATTTTAATTTTTTTTTTAAAGAGAGAGTGAGAGAGAGGAGAGAGAGGAGAGAGAGGAGAGAGAGAGAGAGAGAGAGAGAGAGAGAGAGAGAGAGAGAGAATTTTTAATATTTATTTTTTAGTTCTCGGCGGACACAACATCTTTGTTGGTATGTGGTACTGAGGATCGAACCCGGGCCGCACGCATGCCAGGTGAGCGCGCTACCGCTTGAGCCACATCCCCAGCCAAGAATGGAATATTTCTAACACCATAAAATATTGCTTCGTATCACTTTATTTTTACTCATTTTCTCAAAGAAGGAGAATGAGATAAATTCTTTCACTCTTTATGTTATATAAATAAGAATTCAAATTGACATATAGGGCCAAGAGGAGTCTTCACCAAGAATTGAATTTGCTGGTACATGGATCACAAACTTCAGTTTCCTGTACTGTCAGCAATGACACTTGTTTGAGTTCCTCAACCTATGGCACATTGTTATAGCAAACCATAGCGAGACATTTCTAGACTATAAATCTTCATCTTTACATATCCTGTCCAGATCATAGTCCTGTGTACTGTGCATATTTTTGCCCAGTCCACAATTTCCATTGTTTTTTATATCGAAGTTCTACAAAGATAATTTTTTGTTTTAAATTTATTAAAATACAACTTGCTTTTTTATTTATTCTAATCAGTTATACATGACAGCAGAATGCTCTTTGATTCATTGTACACAAATGGATCATAATTTTTGACTTCTCTGTTTGTACCCAAAGTGGGATAACACCATTCGTGCAATCATACATGTACCTAAAGTAATGGTGTCCATCTCATTATACCATCTTTCCTACCCCCACTCCCCCTCACTCCCTCCCCTTTGTCCCATCCAAATTTCCTCCACTCATCCCATGCCTCTTGCCCCATTATGAATTATTATCCACTTATCAGAGAAAACATTTGGCATTGTTTTTTTTTTTGGCATTGGCTTACTTCGCTTAAAATGATATTCTCTAACTCCATCCAAATGCCATACCAGTTTGTTTTTATTTCTTAGTTAATGAACTTTTGTGGCTTACCAAAAAAAAAAATTTACCCAACCGAAGTTTACAAAGATCTCTATTTTTCTTTCTTCTACACACTTCAAAGTTCATGCTTGTGGATTTGGGTATGTATTCTCTTTAATATTATTATAAATGATATTGATTTTAAATTTCATTTTTCAATTATTTATTGCTAATACATTGTACATAATTGGTTTCTATATTTACATAATGTCTGGCAATTTTGCTACATTGATTCATTAGTTAAAATTATTTATAGCTTCCTTCAATTCTACCTGTAAGTAAAAGGCTTTTCTTATATAAATAAAAAGCTTAATTGTTTTTTCTTTCCAGTCTGAAGATTTTATTTATATATGTGTATGTTTTATTCACTGAATAGACAGTAAAATATTGAATGAAAATGGTGAAATGGATATTCATGTTTTGATCTTAGGTGGCATGATTTAAGTCTTTCAATGTTAAGAATGCTGAATTTTTTTAGTGTGTTTTGTGTTGAATTTTTTTTTCTTTTTTTGGTTCATGAAAAGATTTTATAATAATAAGTATTAAATTTGACCAAATGAAATTTTTACATTTTTAATCTTATCTTTCTTTACTCAGCTGTTTTATTAAGTTAGTGAATTTCACTGGATGACAGTCACGTGTTAAAGTGACTTTCTCTTTGTGAAATAAAAATGATTATTTCATAATCATATCATTACTTTTATATATTATGATATATATAAAATATATATATTGATTTAGTAATATTTTGTTAATTTTTTCTGCATTCATAAGGTACATTGTTTATTTTTTTGTTTGGTGTTCACCTTATTTATTATGTCATTTTCTAGATTTTTTTTATTAAAAAACCAATTGAAAAATTGTTTTTCCTCTTATACATTCTAAAAAAAAGCATTAATGTAAACTTGATGTTATCTTTTTCTTAAAATTTTGACAAAATTCAACATTCAAGCCATGGGAGTCTTGACTCTACTTATGGAAAGAAGTTTTATAATAATTTTCTATTTGTAATAGGTTTAGCATTATTCATATTATCTCAGTAAAATTGTTTATTTTATACTGAATATTTCTTAAAATCGCTTATTTTACAGAATCTTCTATCTCAATGTTTTATATTAGTGTCTATATTCAAAATATTTTATTTTTAAAATTTTTAAAATTTTTAATCTATTTTTTAAATAAATGACAGTGGAATTCATTACAGTTCTTATTACACATATAGACCATAATTTTTCATATCTCTGGTTGAATATAAACTATGTTCACACCAATTTGTGTCTTCATACATGTACTATAGATAATGATGTCCATCACATTCCATCATCCTTGCTAACCCCTGCACCCTCTCTTCCCTCGCACCCCTTTGCCCTATCTAGAGTTTGTCTATTCCTCCCATGCTCCCTCTCCCTACCCCACTATGAATCAGTCTCCTTATATAAGAGAAAACATTCAGCATTTGTTTGTTGTTGTTTTTTGGTTTTTTTGGATTGGCTAACTCTACTTAGCATTATCTTCTCCAACGCAATCCATTTACCTGCAAATGCCATGATTTTATTCTCTTTTATTGCTGAATAATATTCCATTGTGTCTATATGCCACATTTTTTAATCCATTCATCTACTGAAGGGAATCTAGGTTTCATCTACAAAATGCAATTGAGCAAATTATGATATCATCTCACTCCAGTCATAATGGCAGCTATTATGAAGACAAACAACAATAAGTGCTGGTGAGGATGTGGGGAAAAAAGTACACTGGTACATTGCTGGTGGGACTGCAAATAGGTGCAGTCAATATGGAAAGGAGTATGGAGATTCTTTGAAAACTGGGAATGGAACCACCATTTGACCTCTCCTTGGTCTATATCCAAAGAATTTAAAATCAGCATACTACAGGTACACAGCCACATCGATGTTCATAGAAGCACAATTCACAATAGCTAAACTGTGGAACCAACCTAGATGCCCTATTCAAAATATTTTATAATTGACATTGTAATTTTTATTTTTCATGGATCCATTTACTTTAAAGTTATTTTTTTCAAATGAATTGGTGATTTTCTAGAAAATGTTAATTTCTAATATAATATTTCTATGGATAGAGTATATATTCAATGTGTATCAATACTTTTAAATTTAAAGTTTTACTTTTATGAGCCTGCAGGGCATGATGTAACATGTGAGGTATGTTGCATCAGAAAACAGGAAACCTAACTTGCTGGCTGCTACCCACTTCCCATTCTTTGGGCCGCACATGTGGCTAAGACTGCGCCTGGTGATCAGCCAGAAGGCATTGCCGAGGGTTATGACGAAAAACCGGACCACCTCTAGGATAGGCTCAGAACCCTTCCACCCTCGTGGACAGCTAGTGTCACCCATTACTGCCTGTAGGATGGGTATACATGTGAATGCTCCTCACCCTGCTGATCTTTATCCTGATTGGCTCCTGATAATTTTCAAATATTTATGAGAGAAAAATATTGAAATTTTGAATAATAATAGTCTGTTTCCTTTATTTCATTTGTCAAGTCTTTCAGTTTTCCTTTGTATATGGTGAATCATTGCTTCTATTATATATAAATTTGAGGAATGTTTCGTCTTCTTGGTTCAGTAACTTATTCTGAATGTATTATCTTTTCTCCTTCCTCTACTTTGATGGTCCTTCCTCTACTTTATGGTTTTCCTTCTATTTATTTATTCTTCTTTTAATTGGTGCTTTATGGATATACATAAAGCCCAACTTTACTGTGATATATATATATATATATATATATATATATATATATATATATATATAATTTGCTCAATTGCATCAAGTAGTCCTTCTCCACCTGTCTCCTCCTTCTATTCTACAAATATCCATTCTATTTTAATGAGTTCCCACAGCAACCTCCTCTGCCCCCATCACAGCTCTTCTTCTTCTTCTTTTTTTTTTTCTTATTTTGCTCTGTCTTTCACATATGAGACAAAATATTGATCCTTAACTTCCTGAGTCTGGCTTATTTCACTTAGCATAATGTTCTTAAGTTCCATCTATTTGTCAGCAAATGCCATGGTTTCATTCTTCTTTATGGCTGAATAAAACTCGATTGTGTATGCTACCACATTTATTTTCCAGTTTATCTCTTGATAGGCATCTGAGCTGATTCCATTGCTTGGCTATTGTGATTTGCACTAAAATCAACATTAATGTCCCTGTGTTACTATATTATGCTGATTTTAGTTCTTTTGGATGAACACCAAGAAACAGGATATCTGGGTCTTATGGTTGTTCCATTCATCTTCTTTAGAGAAATGTCCATGCTGAGTTCCAAAGTTTTACAAATTTATAGTCCCATAATGTATGAGTGTACCTTTTCCCCCACATTCTTGTCAAAACTTATTATTATTTTATATTCTTGATGATCTTCATTCCAACTGTAGTTAGATTTAATAAGAATATAATTTATATTTCCATTTCCCTGATTGCTAGGAATGTTGAACTTTTATATATATATATATATATATATATATATATATATATATATATATATATATATATTTATTTATTTCTTGGATATTTGTGTTTCTTCAATTGAGAAAAAGCTGTTTGTTGTGTTTTTTTTCTATTATTTGGATTTTTTGTTGTTTTACTTGTGTGTGTGTGTGTGTGTGTGTGTATTTGTGTGGATTTAAGCTTTGAGAATTATTTATGTATTTCAGCTATTAACCTCCTGTCAGAAGTAGAGCTGGCAAAGATGTTCTCCCATTCTGTAGGCTCTCTCTTCATGCTTTTGTTTATTTACTGTGCAGAAGGTGTTTAACTTTATTCTGTCCTTCTTAGTGGCTTTTGGTTTTATTTCTTGAGCTTTAGGGGTCTTGTTAAAAAAAAGTGAATTTCTGCATCAGTATGTTGAAGAGTCGAGCATGTGTTTTCTTCTAGCAGTTAGAAAGTTACGAGCTTAATTCCTAAGCCTTTGATCCACTTTGAGTCGACTTTTGTGCTGGGTAAAAATTAGGGATCCAGATTCATTCTCTATATATGGATATAAAGGTTTCTCAGCACCATTTATTTAAAATGCTAACTTTTATCCATTCCAGAGTGATTGCATCAATTTGCAGTCCCACCAGCAACATATGAGGTTACCTTTCCTCCCACTTCCTCGCAATATTTATTGTTACTTTTATTCTTGATGATTACTATTCTGACTGGAGTGAGATGCAATCTCATCGTAGTTTTAATTTGCATTTCTCTAATTGCTAGATATATTAAACATTTTTTTCAGATACTTGTTGACCATTTGTATTTCATTTTCTATGAAGTGCTTTTTAAGTTGCTTTTCCCATTTATTGGTTGGGTTATTTGTCTTTTTGGTATTAAGGTTTTTTATTTCTTTTTATATCCTGGAGATTAATACTCTATCTGAGGTGCAGGTAGTAAAGACTTTCTTCTACTCTGTAAATTCTCTCTTCATGTTCTTGATTGCTTCCTTTGCTGTAAAAAAAGCTTTTTAGTTTGATATCAACCCATTTCTTGTTTCTTGGTTTTACTTCTTCTGCTTTAGGAGTGTTATTGAGGAAGTTGGTTCCTGAGCCTGCAAGATGGAGAGTTGAGCCTAATTTTTTTTCTAGGAAGAGACACGTTCTCTGGTCTAATGCCTAGGTCTTTGATCCATGGAAATGACTATGAAAAACAGTATGGAGATTCCTTAAAATACTTGGAATGGAAACAACATTTCATTCAGTTATGCCACTCCTCAATCTAACAAAACTAACCAAAAGAGAGAGGAGAAAAAAGCAACAATATCAGAGAGACAAGAGATATCAACATGATACTTCTGAAATCCAGAGGATCATCAGAAACTATTTTGAAAATTTATACTCCAATAAATGGAAAATCCAGAAGATACTGACAAATTTCTAGACACATATGACCTACCCAACTTGAATGATGAAGATATGGAAAAACTAAACAGATGAAGATCAGGCAATAAAATTGAAGCAGCAATTATGCATCTGGTCCTGGGCTTTTCTTTGTTGAAAAGAAAAGCCCAGGACCAGATGCATTCTCAATCAAGTTCTATCAGATCTTTGAAGAAGAACTAATGCCATTTTTTTGAGAATGTGGAGGAAAATAGCATAGCTAGTGGGAAAATAAATTAATATATTACTTACAGAAAAGAATAGGAAATTTCCCACAAAAACTAAAAGTAGAAATACTACATGATTCAGCAATCACACTACTGAATATGCACAAGTAGAGTGCTTACTTCACATGTGTGAGTCACTGGGTTTAATTCTCAGCACCACATATAAATAAATGAATAAAACAAAGGTCCAGCAACACTAAAAAGTATTTTTTAAAAAATATTTGCACTTCTATTTTTATTCCAGCAATAGTCCCAATAGTCAGTCATAATTACTTTGTGTAAGTAATCTCAACACTTCTATAAAAAATGCCTTGAGATAATTAGAGAAAATAAAAAATGAAGATAGAGCTACAAGCATTTTCAACAGAAGCACATTTATTTTCAAGATAAATAAATAAGATATGAAATATAAAAAATATAGGAAAAAGAAACATTACACAAATTCATTCCTATATGGATCTTAATTATACACGTTATTCAAAAGTTTGAGTAGGTATATTTTTATAAAAAATAGTAATGATTTTGGAATGAGGAACAGATCATAGTAGAAATCAGGACAGAAATAAAAAATATTCTCTCATTTTGATTTATATCTGCTGTGTTCTGCTCTTCATTGCTACCTTTCTTGTAATAACTTGAAGTTCAGTTTGTTATTGTTCTAATTTTGTGATAAGTAGTGTTTTATATTTTATTTTAGGTCTTTATTATATGATGATGTTCTATGATTTCAACCCTTCTATCATGCATATAGTAGTAATAATAATAATAATAATATTAATAATAATATAATAATAATAATAATATTATCATGTTGTTTACTTGATGTGCATTTCCATAATTCTTTATCGTTCTGGATATCTATCCTTGCTGGGTATCTTCACTTATTTAACAATGTCTATTATAAACTTCTTTCTCACATTATTTTTCCATTTCTTTAATTGATTTGTAGGTTAAGGTCATATTTAGAAGGGGAATTGAAGCACATATAAACTATCTAAAAGGACTATTAATGTAGTCATAATTTTGGCTAGCTTGACTATGTCTTCAATTTGGGTAAAGTAGGAATGAGGAAGAAAAGATGAAAATAAATTCAGAAACAATGACATTAAGGAGAAGAAATAATAAATGGCAGATGTTTATAAGTGCAGAAGTGCAACCAATTGCTTTTGTCCAGAGTTAATCTGATTTCTCCCTCACATCCTTTACCTTGTATATATATATAAAATTCTGTAGTTATTATAATAAAAAAATCTGTTTTAGAAGATGGTAAAAAGCATAGTGACTAAAATATATTCTTTAAAGCACCCTCATAAAGCAGATGATTTCTCTAAGATACCAATTTTAAAAAAAAATATTTATATATAAGATCTGTCCTAGTTTGTATTATAAAGATTACAAAATCTATTTTTTTAAACTACCTCTGTTTTTTTGCCACTTAGTACTCTCCAGATGCTTCAATTTTATTCCTGACATTCCTTACTATTAAGAAAAAGTAAAAATATTTAAATAAGTTGCATCAGTATTTTTTAATACACTGCTTAGAATAACAAAACTGTGTTAATATTAAGTAAAATAATATAGGAAGAAGAAAATGTGCCCATCCTGGGTGATGGTTCCTGTTCTAAATTTGAGAATTTGACCCATATACTAAGAATTTTAGTATATTTATAATTAAATTTTCTTTTACTGGCTCATTAAAATTCCTAGAATCCATTTAATTTACAACAGACCAAGCTAGCTCTTCTAAGCTGTTTCTAAACCATGGAAAAGTCTATTTTTGTTTCTTTTCTAAATAAACTTATTTCATGTTTATTCTTTAATATGGAAACTCTTTCAATTACATCTCATCATATTACTATATCTTCTTACTATAATTCAGTATGTGTCAACTGCTAGTTTGTTATTACAGATCAAAATTCTCATTATGGTATTTATTTTCTCAAACTGTTTCAATTTTCAGGAGATTTGCTCCTTTAGTATTTCATTTTGTGGAAAAACAATGTTATTAAGTATTATTAGGAATTTTTATAGATTAAGAAAGTATTTGAGACAGTAAATTTTATTTTCAAAATTTGATATGTCTTGTATATATTTTTTAAAAATAACTTGAACCTAAATCACACTATAAAGTTCACAGTATTAAGTCTAATACAATCTGAAGATAGTATTCATTTTTGTTTCTACATTTCCCTTTTGTGATTCTTTTTTTAAACATATTTTTAGTTATACATGGACACAATATCTTTATTTTGTTGATTTATTTTTATGTGGTGCTGAGGATCGAACCCAGGGTCTCTTACATGCGAGGCGAGCACTCCACCACTGAGCCACAACCCCAGCCCCCCCTTTTTGTGATTCTTGATAAGAAAAATATAAGACCTCATTGTGTCATGCTTTGGGTGCCTCATTACCAAAATGTTTTGCTTCATAGTAGCTTTCTCTGCTTTAGCTCTTCTCAAAATACCAATTTCCTTCTTTCTTTTTCAGATCTGTAGAAAACATTCGAAAAATCAAGGACTAAATCAAAACCACTATCCTATAAGTATTTATTATCAATATTAAAATTTTCACATACTCTTAAAAATTATGGCATTGTGTATATGCATTTGATATTTCTATGATATTGTATTTTGTGTTATCAAATATTTTCATGATATATACATATTGCCAGGATGCTTCTTTCTGCACTGGACCATGAAGTTCCAAGAATAAGAACTGTTCATAATTCTGTGCCTTATATAATTTGGTATTATATTTATACCTTACTGATATATTGTTAACCTATTTGTTAATGTATTTATTTTTTTAAGACTACAGTCAATACAACTCTTTCTGAAAAAGCCACTTTTTTGATTTATTAATCTGCTAGGAATCTAACAAGATTTCTTTGTTGAAACCGAGTCACCAGGATGGACTGATGCAATTTATGCAGTTCATATTAGATAAAAATATTTAATAAGATATAATATTATATAATATAATTTGAATTGCCTAGCATTTTTCGGGATCCAAAAAAAAAAAAAAAAAAAACAAATCAGTCCAATTTGAAGTTTTTTATGTATAAAAAGTTAAAATCTTTGATAACCAAGTAATGCTAACAAAGCAGGAAAGATACAATTCAAACTTATTTTTTTAATTCTTCTTTCAGTTACACTAGAAGAAATGGTAGAGGGATTGGTCAATAATACTCTTTACTTACTGTCATATTCTCTACCATAACATAAAACATAAATGTGTTTTTAGATGTTACACTACTGACAATGATTAAAAAAAAAATTGCAAATAGAATTTAAGGAGTTCAGTAGCTGAAATTATGAAGCAGATTGCTGTTGAGTAATAAATTATGCAAGGAACAACCTCAGAAGTTTAAATATGGATAACCTTCAGTTTTTGAGCAAATAGGAAACCGTGCATGCTTAGGCTAAAAATCAACAACACCTCGTAAAGAACAAATTTAGGAAAACGAAAAGCAACTGGGGAAATCAAAACCAAACTCTCGCCAAATCCAGCAAATTTACAAGATGAACAAATTCCAATCTGCCAGTTTAGAAAGAATTAATTGAATAATTATGCTATTTAATAGGTCATACCTAATCATAAGATTCTTTTTTTGCAAATTTTCCACATTAAACAATTTTAACTTTAAAATTCTAACTTAAAAGTAACTAACTGATCTCCAAGTAGCTTATCTACCTTCCAAAAACAAAAAAAAATTTACTTTAAACAATTATAAGAAACATTAACTTAAGGTTCATCTAAAATCTTTAAAAAAAATCATAGTGCTCACTGAGTCAAAAATAAACAACATAATAAATTTATTAAAATAATACAAAAGTATATTTTTATAGAAACAATGAAATTAGCAACCAAAATGATAGCATAAAATAATTGTCTTTAGCAGGGTACAGGACAAGTAAGGAAGTTATGGGGTACATGAATGAAAATGAATAGATAAAATGAAATAAGATTTTGCACTGACCAAAGATGATAATATGACACTAAATAAATAGTGTTTACTCATGAACCCTCTCCAAATTAGGTTAAAAATAAATGGCTTGGTAATATTACATTGGTTAGCTAAGACGTATAAAACAAAGCAACATACATTTTAAACACTAGTTAATTAGGTTATCATAAAGTACCACTTTGTGTCACATCCATTTGTATTCCTAATCATATCTTCAATGAATGTAAAACCTTACTTTGTTTTCACAAAAGAAATTTTATATAAGAGTTTTAATTCAACTGGGTGGTGAAGAAGGGGGCACAGGAGAAGAAAGTGCCTGAATTTTGCTCTGCTGCTCTTCCATCCTGCATCTTAGGGTTTTCTCTTGTATGCTCTGCATGTTTCCATAAGTACCATCACAATTACTGAAGTCAGGAAATTCATAGAACCCACATGAGCCATGTTGAAAATTGATAATAACAGTTAAAACAGTTTACTATGGATATAGTAAAACAATAACATATGCACAAGAAATTCAGTAAAAAAAAAAAAGAAAAGAAAAAGAAACAGCATTATTCTCTTTGGTAACAAACTGAGCAAATTCTATTGGACTTAGACCACAAAATGCTATTTTGCCAAACTATTTTAAGGTGTGAATATTTATTAAGAAACAAATTACAGTAATGTTTTGCACACAAAAGCAAGCTCTGTATAAAGAACTAATAGACCTAGTTGGTGAAGGAAAGAGAATGACAATAAGGAAATAGACCCCACAGTCCTCTCTAATCATAAGTACAGAAATGTGTATGTATGTGCACATGTTTGTTACATGCAGTTTCTTTCTCTCTCTTATCTTGCTCTTCCTGAGTAGCTCCTCCAGCAGCTTCCTTCTCTATGAGTTCTGCACCAACCATCTCTGATAATTGCTCATGTAAACATAATGTTTTGACAACATGATTTTTTTAAATATCAAAGGTGCACTAAAGCCATCCTCACTAATTAATAAATAAAGTAATAACTATATTTGCATTTATGACATTTTTAATCTGAGCAGACCAAAGCACTTCACAAATAAGTATGTGTCATTAACCAATTTTTTTGACATATTGGGAAGAAAAACCCCTAGGTTGAGTTACTACATAAGTGACTTTGTTCAAGAATGTCCAACAAATTAGATGCATGACTTTGAATACAACCCAGGATTTCAATTGAGACTTGCTCAAAGGTTGACTGCTTTGCAAAAAATCCAGCTCCTATTAACAATTGAAATTTTAATGAATACCACTTAAAACATTTATTTCTAATAATATTTGCTATAAAATTGAGTGAGTTCTAATTTTTATTAACTTTGTTTTCATAAAAAGCAAACATTTCATTTCAGAGAGATTTACACACACACACACACACACACACACACACACACACACACACCTTAAATTAAATCCCCAAACACTGGGTGATATATCTTCTCAGGAGGCATGTCAGTGATTCAATATCTAGAAGAATGAAACAAAATACTTATTTCTCACCCTAAACAAAATTCAGTTCAAAGTGGATCAATGACCTAGGATTTAGACAGGAAATTTTGTAACTTCTGGAAGAAAAGAGACACAATTCAATATGTAGGGACAGGGAGAAACTTCAAGAACATGACTACTACAATTCAGAAAATACTGGCAAGAATCAATAAATAGATAGAATGAAATTAATAAGCTTCTGCACAGCAAAGGAAATTATTAACAGTATGAAAGTTTGATTTACAAACTTTGAAAAAAGAATCTTTGCCAGCTACTCTTTTGATATAAAATTACTATCTGATATATATATATAAAAACTTGAATATTCCATTCAAAGAATATGTAGATGAAGCGAATGGTCACTTCTCAAAAGAAGAAGTACAAATTGCTAAATTATATGAAAAAATACTCAACATTGTTAGCCATCAGAAATACGCAAATCAAACCCACATTGACAACCTATCTCACTGTAGTCAGAATGGAAAATATCAAGAATACAAAAAACAATAAATGCTGGTGAGAATGCAGGGGGGAAAGAACCTTTATATATTGTTGAAGGGATTAAAAATTGGTACAGTCACTATAGAAATCTGTGTGAGGGTTCTACAAATTTCCAAAAATAAAACTACTATATGATTCAGCTATACTACTTCTTTGCATTTACTTGAAAGAATTAAAGTCAGAATACTTTAAAGATACATGCATATTCATGTTTATAGCAGCATAATTCAGAATATCCCAGTTATGAACTAAGCTTAGGCATCTGTACACTGAAGAATGAATAAGAAAATTTGGTGCATATATACACAATGGATTTTTTCAGCCATAAAGAAGAACTAAATTGTCATTTGCCAAAAAAAAAAAAATGAATAGAACTGGAGATCATTATGTTCAGTGAAATGAGTCAGATTCAGAAAGACAATTATTATATTCTTCCTCTCATATGCAGAAGTTAGAAGGAAAGAAAAAGGTATGTCATGAAACAGAAGGAACATTAGGATTCAGCAAGGGAATAGAGGAAGGGAGGTATAGAGGATAAGGCAAGGTATTTTGGGATAAAATTAACCAAATTGAGTTAAGTTCATTTATGAATATGCCACAATGAAACCTATCATTCTTCATAATTAACATAGATGGATAATATAAATAAATAATATGCACCATTTAAAAAAAGATATAAGAGATGCCTTTACCTCACAAGGTCTACTCATTTCTCTTGATAACTATACTCCGCAACAGGCAAACACCCTTATACTTTTTGTTATCTTAGTTGTGTTTTTGCCTGTTCTTGAAGCTCATGTTCATCAAATCTCAGGGTACATGCTCTGCAGCATGTCTAAATTTTGTCGCTTATATGAGATGTTTGTTTACTACTTTGGCCACATGAAACTATCCCATTAAGCAGCTGTTTCACAATCTATTTATTCAATTCTACTATAATGGACTATTTACATTTTTGTTTTCATGAAGAGTCTCCCATACATATGATTTTAGAGGTCATGTTTCTAAATAAATTTTTATTTCACTTGGATAAATACATGAGTGCTACTGTCAACTACTTCAGTGCATGTATGTGTCTTTTTATGAAACTGTCAAGTAATTTTTACAGATGGGGTGTATATTTTTATACTTTTACCTGATAAGATAGGGGAATTTTGTGTGCTATAAATCCTTGTCAACCTTTAGGGTTTTAGTGGTATTACTTACAGATTTTCTTATGGGTATGTTAAAATATTTCATTTTAGTAAATTTACATTTTTTATGGATATTGTCATTGAGTGCTTCTCCATATGCTTATTGTCCATGTGTATTTGTTCCTTTTAAATGTGTTTGTTAGTCACTATATTGGGCTCTTTGTACTTTTATTAATAACTTAAACTAACTATATTTATACACAATTTAATAAGGTGGGTTATTTATTTGGTAATTTATAATATGTCTACATTATAATCTAATTTTTATAGTAATTATTTTAACACTGTAGCTCACTACAATCTCACTCAATAGTGTATTGAAATAAGGGTAAAATAAATACATGATATAAAAATGCAATGAAAGTAAAACTCTATGTATTGGCACTATTTTATTTCATTAATGTTATTTATGCAAACCCAAAGATGTAGAAAAATGGTGTTAGAACAGCTATTTACCAGGTAAAAAAGTTTTTTGCCAAGTAATTTTATAAAGGTTGCTGGGCACAAGATTAATATGCAATTGCCATTTGTAATTGAATATACTACAATGGACTAGTTGCAATACAATCAAAATTAAATAGTAAATAAAATGTTTACAGAAAGGATAGATAGACTTTTAGCGCACTGGACACTCGGCAGTTTCTCCTCTCATCAGTATCAGAACATCTAAAACTAAACTTCTCTTCAAGATACTCCTGAAGAGGTTGTCTCCACTTCCCAGCAAGTACAAGCAGTGGTATAATAAAGAATCATTTTGAGAAAATCATGCCCTATCTTTCCACTTCACAGAAACAAAAGCCCTATGTTTTTCTGTCCCTGGGAACCCACATCAAATAATATTACATTGCCTTAATGGGCATCTCTCTTGAGACTTGGCCCTGAAGGAGTGTTACTGAAACAAACCCACTGAAAATTGTAGTAGTGTGTAAACATTTGGTGACATTTGGTGACATCAAAATTCATTCAATGAAATAAGAACAGAAAAAACTCAAATCTAGGGAAAGATATGAATATCCAGGTAAAATATACAATAAAATGCTGAACAATATACCTTTAATGTACTTCTCTATATCATAGTACAGTTAAATTGCCAAAAGACATAAAATGGAAAGAATACGGAAAGTTGCAAGGGAGAGGCATTAAGTTACTTATACAAGCAAATCATCAGAATAGCATAAACTCAGCAGAAACTCTACAGGCCATAGGGTCACAGAATGTTGTATTTGAGGCCTTGAAAAAAAAAAAAAAACAAACTAGATCACTAAATCCTACAAAGTTATCTTTCAGAATCAAAGTAAAAAGGAATACTTTTCAAGGTAAGCATAAACTCAAGAAATTCATAAACACTGAATCAGCATTTCTGAAAACACTGAGAGCAATCCTGAACCCAAATAGGCAAAATAGAAGCAATCACCAAAATATGAAGTAGAAAAATCTCTGCAAGAAAAGTACACAGGGCCCAGGTTGTGACTCAGAGGCAGAGCTCTTGCCTAGCATGCTTGAGGTACTGGGTTTATTCACTAGCACCACATAAAAAAATAAAACAAAGTTATTGTGTCCATCTACAACTAAAGCAAATTTTAAAACAGAAAAGAAAATTAACCATATGAGAACTAGGAAAGAATGAAACATTACTATTTCAGTAAAACATCAAACCTCTTAGATAAATAAGGGAGACAAAAGAGAACATAGATTATTCAAGATCAGAAAATTGACAGGATTCAGTATATAACATTCAATAGTAACATTGAATGTAAATGAATTTAAATATCTAATTAAAAAGCAGACTGACAGGTTGTACTTAAAAACAAGACACAACAATCTGTTGCTTGCAAGAAATTCTCATCTTACCAGCAAAGTGATACATGGAATGAAAGAGAAAGGGTGGAAAATGATGTTATAAGTAAAAGGAATTCACAAGCAAAAAGTACCTTTTCTTATATTCAACAACATAGATTTCAAGACAAAATCAATCTAAAGAGAAAAAAGAAAAAGTTATCATATATGGATTAAAAAAACCCAATTCATCAAAAAGGCATTACAAAAAAATTTAAATATGTATGTACTGAACATTAGAGCACCAATTTTTTAAAATAAAACACACTACTTGGAATAAAAAGAGAGACACACACCAATACAATAATAATGAGTAATGGCAATACCCAACTCTCACCAGCAGATAGATCACCCAAGCAAAAAGTCAACAAACATTAACCTAAATAAACTTAACAGATATATTCAGAATATTTTTCTCAGCATCTGCAGTACACACATTCTTTACAGAAGTTTGTGGGACTATTTCCAAAATATATATCAGTTAAATCCATAAACAAGTCTCAATTAGTAAAATAAAAATTTAAATTATTTCTTACATCTTATCCTATCATGATGAAATGCAATTAAAAATCAACACCCTGAGAAACAACAGAGACTATTGAAACATGGAAACTGAACAATACATTTTTTACTGAACATTGGGTCGTTGAAGAAATTAGGGGATATTAAAAATTTCCAAGAATCAAATGAAAACAAAAACATCACATATTAGAATCTGAGGGATGTAGTGAAATTATTACTGAGCAGGAAAGTTTATAGCTTATGCTGGCCTATAATACAAAAACTTGGAGATCTCAAATAACCCACTAACACTTATTGAGTTCTTAGAAAAACAAACAAAAACCAATGCTAGAACCAGTAGACGGAAAGAAATAATAGAGACCCAAGCTTAATTGAATAAAATAGAAACTAAAAGAACAATACAAAGTATAAACAAAAAAAGAGTTAGTTTTTTGAAAAGATAAATAAAATATTAAAGGCTTAGCCAAAAAAGAGAGAAGACCCAAATAAACAAAATTATACATGACAAAAGCATATTAAAACAGATAAAATGAAATCCAAATAATCATTTTGAACTTTTTTGAGAGGCCAAATTCCTTTCAAATGAAATATACAGAAGAAATGGACAATTTTATAGACACATTTGATCTTCCAAAATTGAAGCAAGAAGATATATTAAAAAAATCTAAATGGAGCAATAACAAGCAATAAAATTGAAGCAGTAATAAAAACTCTCCTGAGAAAAAAAAGCCCAGGGCCACACATATTCACCAGACTTTTATAGAACTAATACCAATGCTTCTCCAACCATTCCATAAGATACAAAGGAAGCAATCCTTCCACACATGTTCTACAAAGGCAGTACCACTCTGCTACCAAAACCAGATAAGCACACAGCAACAAAGGAAAATTATAGGCAGATATCTCTAATGAGCTTAGATGCAAAATTCCTAAATAAAATACTTGCAAGGAAAACTCAACAACATATTAAAAATAATCATATACTATAACCAAGCTGCTTTCATTCTAGGGATGTAAGAATGGTTCAACACATGTAAATCAAAAAATGTAATACAAGGCATAAGTGATACAAATGACATGCTTATCTCAATAGATTCAGAAAAGACATTCAGGTTCCCTCATAATAAAAGCCAAGATAAAGCTAAGGATAGAACGTTATAAATTCTATATGTGACAGAGAGCCAACATCATACTATCTAAAGAAAAACAAAAAGCATTTCCTCCAAAATCAGGAATTAGACAGGCTTTCACTCTTGCCACCCATATTCAATACTGCACTTGAAATTTTAACCAGAGGAATAACAAAAGATAACCATAAAAGGAATACATATAGGTAAAAAGGAACATAATTTATCCCTGTTTGTAGATGATTCTTAGCTTAGCAGAACCTAAACAATCTATCAATCAAAAACATCCTAAAACTGATTTTAAAATTTATCAAAGGGGCAGGATACAAAATCAACATGCAAAAATCAGTAGCTTTTTCTATATATGAATAATGAAGTCTTTAATAAAATAATTCCACTCATAATACTCTTTTTAAAAAATGACCTAGGAATAAACCTAAAAAAAATGAGGTAAAAGCTTCTACAATGAAAATTATAAAGCACTGATTAAATAGATTAAGGAAGAACTAGGACATGGAAAGACTTCCCATGTTTATTCATTGTGAGATTTAATACGGTTAAAGTGGTAATTCTACCAAAAGCAATCTGCAGATTCAATGCAATCCCATCAAAATTCCAATGACTTTCTACATAGCAATATGAAAAAATAATCTTAAATTTCATATGAAAGTGGAAAAGTCCCTAAATAGCCAACACTACCTTAAGGAAGCAAAAGAAACAATTTCACAAATATCAAAAAAAACTGATTTCAAAATATACTAAAGAACCAGTTACAAAAACCACAAGATAATGATATAAAAACAGAAATGTAAGCCAGTAGAAGACAATAGAGGATCCAGAATTTAAGTCACATATCTACAACTGCCTGATTTTCAACAAAAGGACCAACACCTTGCCTTGGAGAAAAGTCAGCCTCTTCAACACATGGTGCTAGAAAAACTGAACAAGCATGGATGTGCAACATTGAAACTAGATTATTGTCTTTCACAATGTAAAAAGTCAACTCAAAATGTAGCAATGACCAAACATAAGAACTGAAACTTTGAATTTACAGGGTAAAAATTTGGGGGGAACACTGACATATTGGCACTTGCAATCATTTCCTAAAATGAAATCCAATAGATCAGAAAATAATACTAACATTCAATAAATAGAAGGACAGTAAATTTAAAAACTTTTTTTTAAAGAGAGAGTGAGAGAGGAGAGAGAGAGAGAGAGAGAGAGAGAGAGAATTTTTAATATTTATTTTTAGTTCTTGGCGGACACAACATCTTTGTTGGTATGTGGTGCTGAGGATCGAACCCGGGCCGCACGCATGCCAGGCGAGCGCGCTACCGCTTGAGCCATATCCCCAGCCCAAATTTAAAAACTTTAAAACTAGAAATAGATCTACAATATGAAACAGTTATATCACTTAGGGTATAAACCATATATATATATGAAATATAGTCAGTACACAATATAGTCAGTATACAAAAGTCAGACCCACGTAGCCATGTTTATTGTGTCAAAATTCACAGTAGTAAAATATGGAATTAGCATGTCAATAGATGACTTTATTAGGCTAAAAATAACTGATACATGAAACAATAAAGTGTTATTCAGCCATAAAGAATTAAATCATGCCATTTAAGGGAAAATGGACTTAGAAGACATTGTATGAAGCAAAATTAGCCAGACACAGAAAGAAAACTATTTTATTTCTTCTCTCATATGTAGAAACTAAAAAACATTTTTATTTAAAAATAAGATGATCTGTATAAAATTAACTATTAAGAGAAGGGGAGGAGAATTGTGGGGGAGAGGCTTGAGAGAAAGGTAAGAAGGTAGTAGGGAGGGTGAATATGATCAAAACACAATAAATGAATTTATGGAAAAGTCACAGTGAAACCCATTACTATGTACAATTAATATGATTGAATAATTACAGTAAAACAGATAAGCATTTATTAAGGCAAAAATAATGAGAAAGGGAAAGGAGAGAGAAAATTTTGGTATGACAATAACATGTGCCAAGTCCTGAGGCAGAAAGAAGTTTGTTGGGAGAACAAAGAATAGAGAAGCATTTCTGCAGCTGAATGCAGGAGACAGAGAGAGTGGGCTGGAGTTCAGAAGCACAAAAAGAGCTACAAGAACTTGCAATCCACTTGCACTTTTATCTGAATATCACTGGAGGCCACTAAGCAATCTTACTAGTGTCCAAACTAAGTAATCTTTCTCTCAATTCAGTCTTGAGATTTCAAAGGGAAAAGAGGAAGGTGGAGGAGGGAAGTAGAGAGAGCTGGAAAAAAAAAAAAAGACAACTTCAGATGTTCTTTCTTCTCAGAAATCTAACTTACGTACAATTCAATTTGCAATAGCATATTTGTCTCAAGATCTCTGAAAATGAATAGTTTATTACTCAATACAAAGGTATAGCATTTTACAGTATAAAATGGTAACATGGTAAAGATTGAAAATAAGAAAAAAAATGATGATGGGCGGAAGACTACAGACAATTGTAAAGGAAATTAAAGAAAACATAAAGGGAGAAGTGCTATTAATTAATTTAAGCCTTGGTATTTTTAAAGAGGCAGCTCTTCCCAAATTGATGTGTTCACAATTCATATTCTATTTCTGCAATTAATCAACAAGCTGATTTTAAAATATTTTTGTAAAGGTTAATAATTTGAAACAGTCAAAACAACTCTGAAGAACAAAGTGGACAATGTGGTGTGTTAATTCAATGATGATAAGAAAGCTCACATGAACAAATTGTGTTGAATAACCATGGATATCAGGCATGGACAATGAGTTGTGTCTTAGGTCTATTTACTTATTTTTTTTTTCTTCCAGCTGACACTGTCAGGGTAGTTTCTTGATCAGTATTAATGTAAATGTTAATGTTGTTGGGATTAGTTATATCATTTTATATGTTGTGTAATGTTCTCCTGTTTTTTGAAGTTTATCTCTTCCTGCTTTTTTTATATATATATTTATTTATACATACTTTCCTTCTTAGTTAAGAAGAATTTCTTAAAGAGGCATTTTTTAGCATATGGTTTATTTGACCTTTAAGTATTTTTTTAAGTGACATCTTTTCCATAAGTGAATTTTACAAATCCCAATTTACCTCTTCTTTTTAGGAAAGTATTATGAAAATTAATTATGTGATTTTGCAGCATAGAAATCTAAAACTCTGTTAAATCAAGAATTTATAAAATTTAGAAATAGCAACTAGAATAATGACTGTTGTGCTAACCACACTTTCAGATGTGCTAATTTATAATTTTGTGTTTTCTGTTATTGTGATAATTAATTATAGATGTCAGTATGACCGATAAAGGGAAGATAAAATTATTGGAAAATATTATTTCTGTGTATGACTGGGTGGGTGGTTCTGTAGACATTGTAATTGAATTTAGAAGACTGATAAAGGAAATCATGTTTACCAACGTGGGTGAACATCACCCCATCCATTGAGAAATGAACACTGTGATGAAGGAAGGGACATTCATCCTCTCTTTTTGAGCCTGGACATTCATTTTCTTCTGCCCTTGAACTTCAGTCTTGTTGGCTTTTGTTTCTGTGAACTCAGAATAGTATTTATACCACTGGTGTCTTAAGAAAACTCTTATATTTAGAGTCTAAGTATACCATCATCTTTCTTGGACCATCAGCTTATAGAGGATAACTCATGGGACATTTCTGTTTCTTCTGTTATGCTTCAGTGGGTTCTTGTGCTCTCTACTAGAAGAATTATGCATTTTCAAAAGTGTAACAGAAATAATTCTCTGTACTAAGAGGGGGAGGAGGGTAGTGCTGTCCTCAAGCCAGAAGGGAGAACACACCAACCAAAAGTGTCAGCCAGCTCAAGTAAAAGGCAATGTTGTACAGCTTTCACAGCATCTACAGAGTAGGCATGATCCTGTTCTCTTGTCATAACATGTAGTGATGGTATTTTAATTGTGCCTACACTCTTTATTATGCTTCTCATGCCAATCAGTTCTTATTACTATCTTAAGTTTCCTCCTCAGCTTGTGTTTTTTACCGTACTAAGAAGTTCGAAATAATTTCAAGTTATTTTAATGAATTCTCTACACATTTCCCCATCTAGAGTTTCTCCTTATCATCTAGAAAGTTCTTAATATTATTTTGAGAACAAGGCAAACTCTTGTCCTATCTCAGTGGATTGGATTTTAGTGACTTTCTCTTGTCTGGCTCGGACCTCTTGGTAATTTGCAGACCACCTAGTCTCCGAAGGCAGAGATGACTTCCCAACCTTTTTTCTCCTAATGTCTCATTTTAATTTTATTGCCATGATTTGGGCTACTTTTTAACTCCTAATTTTCTGATGTATTTGTTGTCCCCATAAGACTGAGCAAGCTTGCCCATTTCATATCATTGCATAAAGTGAATCACCTATAATAATTATGTATCAATCAATCTCTATGTCTTCCCTTCTTATTGATTCTATTTCTTTGGAGAATCTTAACTAATAGAATGTTTTTAAAAAAAAAAAAAAAGTTGTATCAGAATTATGTTGGTTTCAGAGCTACATAGCTTTCAATCATATTCTGAGTTTTATTTTGTTTATATTTCATGAATATTATTCTCATTTATAAAACTGTAAGCTAAAACTCCAGAAGGTTAAGTCATTTCTGAATATCATACAGTGATCAGAATTTGATACTGGAATATATATATATATATATATATATATATATATATATATATATATAGTTTTTTAATTATGCCTACACTAACATTATATCTTCACAGACATTAATTTCAAAAAGCTTCCATTCTAATTAGTAAAATAATCATTCTTCAATTTTTTTGCAGACAAAATTTCCTGAAAAAAAAAGAACTGAATCATTCATTGAAAATGGTATTAAAGATAGACTCTCAAAAAATGGAATAAAATTCCACAATTAAAACTTAGGTATTTTTGTTATTAATATTAAAACCATGGAAATGTTATGTAACACAAAAATCTCTCTCCAACATTTTATGATGTTTGTTATATTACTCATACCTGTGTTTCATTTTTTTTAAAGTTACTTATATTTCTTTCTGTTTCATTTAATTTTCTGTAGTAACTCTTTAACTACCACTCATTGGCTTCAAAATTAATTTTCCTAATTGAGAAAATGTGAAAAAGAGTACTACAACCACTTGAATTACAAAACTACCACAATATTTAGCCTGAGAAATATTTGAAATAAAAAAAGAAAATGAGACTTTTCTCTTCTCTAAGCCATTGAACAGATATTTTATATTGATAAATGTAAATTATGAACACTCTGTGAAGTATATTTGAGGCCAGGGCATTCAAAGGTGAGTCGGAAATGCAGTGACCTGGAAGAAGTAGATATAAGAACTATTTTGGACTTATCAAAGGAGGGGGATTAGATAATATGATCTTCTTGCTGTGAATCCTATTCTCTAGTATGAATTCACAGGGGAGTTTTATGAAGCAGACAGCTCTACCAATTTTTACCTACAGTTAGAAAACACTTGAATTCTGTTGACTAATTCATTTAAATATTGATTGATTAGTTGGTTGATAGCTAAGTAACAAAATGCTGTCCATCTGCCAGGCATGGGAGCTACAATTGTGATTCTATATTTTAGTGAAGAAAATATCTTTTTTTCTATATGTGGAAAAATAATCTATATTTGTTCATACCTGGAGGAGAAGTAAAATGAGTTTTCATCTTGGATGTAAGTTAAAGGAAATTTTAAAACTATTTCCTATATTTAGTGAATGCAGTGGAAGTCATGGAAATGCTGGGAGATCCTGAGACACAATGAAATTACTTATAAAAACTCCTATACCCATTAAAAAAAAAGAAAACAACAATGTCTATAAATTAGATAAATTAATTTTTAAAGAGGTATAGCATTTATGTGATGAGTTCTAGATGCATTATTCTATGGTATGAAATTTAATTAATCCTTTAAAACATAAATATGAAGGAAAAGTTTGTATGAATATGGTTATTAGCTATATTTATATTTTAGAACCTAAGAGATATAGATAGCAATGTTTTGATTTAGATGCCCAGAAATATTCATTTATCAAAGCTCATAACAATTCTATTAAACAGGTATTAATAATACCCCTACTTTCAACTGAAGGAATAATAGTAAGGAAATTTACAAAGTTCACACAGTTAGGAAGGGATTGAACTGAAATTTGAATCGGGCTCCATTTTATTTTGTTTTGTTGAAACAGATAATAATATAATGCATTCCCATGTACTTCACCCAGTTTCAACAACTGAATTTTTTTTCAGTTATTTTAATTAGAAAACCTATACTACATAATAGCTTTGTGTGTGTGTGTGTGTGTGTGTGTGTGTGTATGTGTGTGTGTGTAGAGTAATAGTAGTGACATTTGTAGTAAAATAGGACAATTTTTAAAAATATGTTTTATGTACTAGTATATATTCTTTATAAAACTTTCTTTTCATACATAACCTTATTTAGTAACTCCAATTAATGCTATTCATAAAAAATCCTTAACAATACCTAGTACATAATTGATATTCTGATGCCACTGTTTCAAATACATCTTTGTTTTTTGTTTTGTTTTGTTTTCTTTCTTTCCTTTCTTTTTTTTTTTTTTTTTTTTTTGGCACCAGGGATTGAACCCAGAGATGCTTAGCCACCAAATCACATTCCCAGCACTTTTAATATCTTATTTAGAAACAGGGTCTCACTTATTAGCTTAGGGCCTCGCTAAGTTGCAGAGGCTGGCTTTAAACTCACGATCCTCCTGACTTAGCCTCCTGAGCTGCTGGGATTACAGGCATGTGCCACCACACCCAGTCTCAAATACATCTTTTAATTTTTCACTTTTGTTAATTAAGATTAATTTAAATATATAAATTGCACTTGGTTCTATGTGTGTGAGGGTGAATGTGTATGTATGTGTTCACACACACACATGCATGTGGTTTTACTCTAAGGTATCATTCTTTCTTTGTTTTTTCAGTCCATATACTTTTGAAAAAAATATGCTAAATTGTCCTGCAGAATTTTGTAACACTTCATAACCTATGTCACATGCAGTCACAGATTATAGGATTACATACCTAAGTTTTGGAAACCTTAGTTTTTACCATGGTCACTAATTATATTTGTCAATTTTAGAAGAGGCACTACCCATAGAGTGAACATAAAACATGTCTGTACTTCCCCCTTTTTTTTAAGTTTATTTTTAGTCATCGATGGACTTTTATTTTATTTATTTAGATGTGTGTGTAGAGTAGCAGTGGTGATGGTGGCATTTGTAGTAGTAGATTAGAGCAATTTTCAAAAATATGTTTTTTAAATGCTGAGAATCAAACCCGGTGCCTCACATACTAGGCAAGTACTATACCACTGAGTTACAACTCCAGCCCTGTATTTCACTCTTGAGGGAGATATTCTATCTTACTCTACACAAATAATATATGAAATATACTCTGAAACAAAATGACCATCATTGCCTCCCTCACAATGTATTCATAAATATGGAAGATCTCTGGGGAATTGTTTCCCAGCAACATCAACCATTCATTTTCTGCAAGGTCTTAAATTCTGGTGAATTTCCCCCTAAGTGTGCCACTTTATTGGCCACTCTGATTAATCTGACCTACAGAATTTACAATCAAATCTGTTCAGTTGCCTCATGTCACATTTAACTAAGACTGTTCTCAGTAAGCTTACCAGCACCCAAATGATGACAACCTTAAGTATGGACTGAAAATATTCCTGTAAAGTAGCAGACACAGCTGAATAAACAAATCAGGTTTTAACTCAGAAAGTCTGGTGGGTTTCAATATAAGTTTTTTACTATTGACATTTTCCACTAGACTTGTGACAGTAGTTCAGACACAACAAGATGCATTAGTGGTTGTACAGACTCTACACGGCCCTGTAAGAGCAAAAATCCGGCAATCATCCATAACAACCATGACCAGTGGGTTCAGGCAGAATTGAATGCCTTTGAGGGCCAAAGTAGTATAATTGATCACTTCAGTTAAAGACAGTGATAAATGTTATACCCTGGTTTCTAATCTGTTGACTCATGTTGTAAAGATAACTGCCTCCAAGCAGCACATAAATGATGAATCAGTTATCTCTCTAGAAGTTATCTACAAGTAATCAAGAAAACCTCATTTTGAAAAGATATTTACAGTCCTCCATGGGCTGAGTGACTACTTTTAATGTTTCATAAAACATTTGAAGTTCTCAATATCTAACCCTGTGTTGTAACTCACTGTTTTTTGTTTTTGTTTTTGTTTTGTTTTGTTTTGTTTTTGATAGAGGGTCAAATTCATTCATCTTTACCAGATTTAAAAACAACAACAAAAACAAAAATAATTTCAGATTCATGTACAGTTTCCATAGAGAGAAGTTCTTGTGTATGAGTTTGGAGTCTTACAAGTGGGCCTACTATCCATTGAGAGGGAAAAGAAATTGAAAGTGCTTCCAAATTTGGCCTCAAAAAAATTTAATAAGCTTTAAATTTTCAAGGCCAAGTTTGGTAATTGATCTAATTCTTGTTTTGAATGAAGTGTCTAAATTATCAGCAGAATGCCATTTCTCTGCCTCATAGAATCACTGAATAATGGTTTGGGGGATGTATAGGTGGACAAGGTATCCAAAGATACTCACAGGTAAAGGTAGAGGAGTGGTGCCATCTCCTTTATTTCAATAACTTACCCATAAAGTAATTACAAGGGAAACAAGACTTAATTGCAACTCTTTGATAGGATCTGTGCCATCGTATGAGTTTGAAATGTTTTCCAAAGGACCATGCGTTCAAGGTTTGGATTCATGCATCTGGTATTATTGGAAAGTGGTGAGGACATAATAGCCTGGTAGAAGAAAGTTTGGTCGTTGGCCCATTAGAAGGGAGACTGGAACCCTAGCCCCTTCCTCTTACTCTCTCTTTGCTTCCTGACTCCCATGAAGTAAATAGCTTCTCCACCATGCACTCCTACCATCATATAATATATTAGCACAGGTTCAAAGGCAACATAGCCACGTGACCATGGCCTGAAAACTGAATCTACAATTCAAAATAAACTTTTCTTATTTTAAGTTGGTTATCGCATGTGTTTTACCACAGTAATGAAAAGCTAACTAGCATAATCTAATAGATCTGACAGGAAGACAAATTAAATTTTCTTGCTATAGTTTGGGAAATCCAGAATGTAAGCAGTGTCTTTTATAAAAAAAAAAAAAAGTTTCTAAGGGTAATTGTAAAAGACAAATATATTGATGTCTCTCCTTCCTTTTAACTCCATCTAGATTTTCGCCTCTTCAGGTGATGAGATTGCTGTTTAAATGCTACTCCCACAAAATAGCTTTGTCCAATTGCAGTTGCTATAACTTCACATATTTTCCAATCGCACTTTACAAGAAACAGAACTTTGTCTAGAAGTACCAGAAAATTTGAAGACAAATCAATTGCTATTCAAACTGAAATAAAAAGGAAAAAATTAAAACAAAAACTGTGGGATAATACCAACCTGTTTGAAATGTATTACTAATGTGCCAGAAAAGAATATGAAAGAGAGAGGAAGGGCAGAAAAAAGTTAGCAGTAACAGGGGCAAAGGTGTAATACTGTAGTAGCAGGAAATGAAGGATGATACAGAGCGGTATAAAGTTTGCCTGGGCATTGAAGGCATACTCCAGAGCAACACAAAAACCTTCAACAAAGGTTGGAAGATATCACCTTGTTTGAAGACATATAAGGAAAGGTCAGGATAATCATTAACTGGCCACTGCACAAACTAAGCAGACACATCTGTGGGCACATGTGACAATGAAGACAGAATTTAAAATATTAGTTTAGAAAAAGTATTCAGACACCAACAGGTATTGTAGTCAACAGTAACAGGAACAAAACCTGGAAAGGAAGGAAGAGTTGATTTCCACAGTTGCTATATAATACAATTTCAAACATCTACTTTTTAACAGAAATTAGAAGATACACCAATAAAGTAGAACATATGATATCTATAAATCTAGATATAAATATAAATGTAGATCTCTGTCTCTATATATATTTCCCCCAGGGTACATCTCTGGTCTTTTTTATTGCTATTTTGAGACAGCATCTCACTAATTTGTGGAGACTGACTTTGAACTTGCAATCTTCCAGCCTCAGCCTCCTAAGTAGCAAGGGTTATAGGTGTTCTTCAGGACACCCAGACAGCCAAAATATTAGAACATAAGCAATCAGCAGAAACAGTGCATGGAGAAACTAACACAAGGCTTAAACAACAAAGACTTCAACTGGGCACAGTCGTGCTCACCTATAATCCCAGCTGCTTGGGAAGGTGAAACAGGATTGCAAGTTTAAGGTCAACAAAGGCACTTAATGAGATCCTGTCTCAAAATTTAAAATAAATAAATAAATAAATAAAATTAAATTAGAAAACAAAATACAGAGTTATGGAGTGCCCCTGGGTTTAATCTTCAGGACAGCACAAAAGCAACAACAACAACAACAAAATAGCCTCTGTATCAACTAATTTAAATTCACTCAAAGCCCTGGGGAAAACTATAAGAAAGTATAAAAAAAATTCTCATCAGAATAGACAATTTCAAAAAAGAAAATTAATTAAAAATAGCTATGTAGAAAATCCATACTTTAATAATTCAAGAACTGAAACGACATTTTACTAGAGGGGTGCAACACCTAAACTGAGAAGCTGAAGAATCAGAAGATTTGATATGTGGGAACTGAGATTACTCCAAAGAGCAATAGGTAAAATGAATAAAAACAAACAAAATATAAAAAGAAAATATCCATAGGTTAATCCATGTATCAAGTTATAAAAAAAGACTTTATTTTCAATGTTTACAGTTCTCCAGCCATAATGGAAGGAAATTATACATTGATAACAGCATTAAAATACAGAAATTCACCAAAATACTGAAAATTAAACACACTTCTAAAAGATGCATATGTAAAGAAAGGAGAAGAAGAAGGGTGGGAGGAGGAAGGGAAAGAGTAGAAAAGAAATGAATAGCAAAACTGAATGAATTAGATGAATATACTCAAACTTTTGTAATGTAGCTAAAGCAGTGCTTAAAATGAAAATTTATACCTGTTAAAGCCTATATTATAAATAAACACATAAATAAGAATAAACTAAACTATTATAAACAGAAATAAGTAAAAAAATAGAAATTAGCTACATTAGAGAATAGAAAAACATAGTAAATCTAAAGGTTGTTGGCATGGTGTCTCAGAACTATAATCTCAGCATCTTTGGAGGTTGAGACAACTGAACAGCCACTGTCTCAAAATAAGAAATATAAAAAAGACTTAGGTGGCTCAGCAGTAAAGAACCCCTGGGTTCAATACCTAGTTAAAACAAGCAAACAGGAATTACCATAACCAGATTAGATAAAATTTTGGAGACTGGATGATGCTCAGGGATGGAATAATTCCTACTTTCCAAGCATGCTTATAGACCTGGGTTCAACTCCTTAGTACAGCCAAAAAATGAAATAATAATAATAATAAAAGTCTTAAATGTTGATTATTTTCAAAGTTGAACAAAGTTAAAATTAACAAAACAACTTTAGATAGACTATACAAGAAAAGTTATTGTATTTTTAAACTTTTATGAGGTATAAATTATATACAAAAAATTTGCATTTTTACTTTATACATTTTGTTTAGTTTGGACATAGGCAGACATTATTTGTGTTATTCATCATTTTTGTCACTGTGATCAAAATACCTCATCAAAACAGCTTAGATGATGAAAAGTTTATTTGGGTTCACAGTTATAAAAGTTCATCCATCACTGAAAATGTTTACCTCAATCAAGCAAATTAACATAGTATTTATGTTAGAATTTAATAGAATAAAAATATATATAACTTTTTGTGCCCAGTCTATATAACTCAAATATTATGACTGTGGGATCTATACATGTCTTTAAAATACTATAATGTATTTAAAGTGCTAATTTGGTAAACAGCATGGAATTTCCTCAAAAATGAATAAAGCTACCTCATGATACAGCAAGTACATTGATTATATATATCAAAAGTATTTAAATAAAAAATCAAAAGAGATCTCTGCACTTTTATGTATACTGAAACATTTTTCATAATAGCCAAGATATGGAAAAAGCTGAAGTGTTCATTGACAGATGACATAACAAATGAAAAGGAGTATAATTCAACCATTAAAAGAAAGGGTACCATACCATTTGCAATAACATGAGTAAATTTTGAGGACATTTGTTAAGTAAAATATATATTTAAATTTTGTTCATCAGTTATACTTCAATGAAGCTGAGAATAAAAGAGTCTTAAGAAAACCAAATATATTTGGAAGGGTGATTTTAAAGGTATATATTTTTTAGAAATTCTACTAATTATATTTCTATTAGTTATTTATATGGAGTGGCCTTGGGCAGGGTTGGCTGGTGGATCTGGAAAATAACCTTCAAATAACCTGATGGTTGCCATTTAGTAGTATACTGCAAAAATGGTCCCATAGTTGTAGGATTGACTTTTTCCATATTTACTTCTATTCCTCAGAATTTGAATCTTAATGCAGAGAAAAAACAGTTTTTGTGAACTTCTGCTATGTTAGGATATACAAAGTTACATATTCTTAGTTTCAACCAGATACCAAAATTTATATTTCCGTGTATACTTATATATTTATTTATTTATGTGGTACTGTGAATTGAACACAATACCACACTCATGGTAGACATGTGCTTTACCACTGAGCTGTAACTTCAGCCCTTACTGGGAAAAAAAATATATTTTTTCAAACAGCGTTTTGAAAAATTGCTCAGATTGCCCTCAAACTTGGGATCCTCTTACATCAGCCCCCTGAGTACCTGAGACTTCAAATGTGTCACCCTGTCACTATGTTTTGTAATTTGCTTTTTAAACTCCATATTATTATTATTTTAATATTTTTACAACTAAATTTTATTTACTTATTTTTTACGTGATGCTGAGGATAGAACCCAGTGCCTCGCATGTGCTAGATAACTGTTCTACCACTGAGCCACATCCCCAGCCCAGGAACTCCCTGCTATTGATGAAGGAAACATACATGACTGTAATGTATTTCCTAGGCTGTAGAAAACTAATTTGCAATCTCTTTCAATTAGACCATTTAAAATTATGTTTTTCCTTATATGATATAGCAGCTAATAGACAGAAAGAAATGTATAAACAAGTTTGTCACTCACTATTTTTTAAACCACAAATATTTGTGACAAAAATAAAAGAGAATGTTTCAAAGAAATATACCCATTTACATTACCTTAGCTGTAGGTAACTCCACAGAGAAAATCCATGTAGCAATATAAATAAACCAAGTGAATTTCTTTTTTAAATCCCTTTAATTACAAATGGCACTTGTGAGCTTAATACTGGAGGCAGCTGAAAAGTGATATACATTTAAGTTAGTTATAGTAATATGGGACTCCAATATAAGCGACTGGTTATGGTTTAATATTCCCAGAAAAGGCACATATATAAACCAAATGTTTAATTTCAAATATTGAACATCAAAGGTATAATTTTTTTTTCTTCTCAAAGTTAAACTACTTTTAACACAGTCTGGAAATTGGTTTACAGACTTTTCTTATAGCCAAAGATATGAGAACAGAGATTCTGACCATGTGGCTGCCTGAAGCTGTAGCCCTTGGCCTGCCATAGTTGATTAAAAAGGTTCTATATAGAAAGAGTCAAGATTTTTTTGGTCTGTTTCTAAGTGAGTGTGGTTTGGAACAGTTTAAATAGGGAGAGACCTATATATTTGGAAACCTTGACTCTTTTACTTTCTTGTTCTTTCCAGCTGGCCAAGAGCCTCTGCTTTCTTCCAAATCAGGTGCCTGTCTAGAGAGAAGCCAATTTTTGAGGAATTAAATGGAAATAACACTTGTTATTTCATATTTTCTAATGTCAAATGTACTCTAAAAGGCAAAGGTAAATTAGGTTAGAACATGTGTATGTTGGCTTGAAAATGCTGGGAGGAGTTAAAGGAATAGATCTATTGTAAATCGTATACCAGAAGTGCCACACCATCCCCTAAGTTACACATGGTTTCCTTTAATAGAGAAGTCATTCCTATTATGCAGAATATTTTCCTGTGGCCTATTAACATCCATTTAGCATTCAACAGCTTGCCCAAGTGAGAGCCTTTGAAGGCTTAAGTATATTCATACGTTCATAAAAATGACACATTCATTAACAATTAGAGACCAAAGAAAGCTTGGCATTTTTTTGAACCCTGAAAAGGGACCACATGAAATATGAATTGTAATTGAAATGTTTTTCTCTTGTTTTTCTTAATCTAAATTTATTGATCATGCATTATATTCAGGCCCTTTACATATTATGAGACCCTGGGGGGGAAAATGCTCTTTTCTCAATCCATTTTTTACTTGATCTTGAGCAAATTATTTAACTTCAGTTTGTTCATATTCTTAATCTATAAAATTATGAAAAAATAATAGGTAATTCATGGGTTATTGAGAATTAAATAAAATCCTGTATGTAATGTTTCTAGAAGATTTTTTGTCAGGCACAAAGAACTTTGAGCCAGGTGTGTTAAATTACTTAATAGACACACAGTAAGTGTATTATATAACTTAGTAGACACACAGTAATGGTACTCAGTCAACACTGCCTCTTGTTACTTCCATCATGATCAATGCTCATGACAGCCCATGAGTAGCCATCTTATTGATTTCAATATAACAAAACAGATAATTTTCAATACCAAGTTATTTAAATATAAACAAATGTTTCAATGTTTAAATATAGCATGTAAAACTTAAATATAACAAAATTGAGAATTGGTAATATCAATTTCTCATGTGCAGAGATTTTATTTGGTAAGGCAGGTGAGCTAGTTCTCAAAACAGCTTCTCTCCAAAAACAAAGCCAAGCAGACAATTTTTCCTTTCTCTTTGGTTTTTGAAATGGGTTTCAGCACAAATATATGGAAAATCAGGTATGTGTCAGGTCCTGTTCTAAGGTCTAAGCAATCAAAAATGAGTAAGACATGATTCATCATGTAAAGAGATCATATTTTCCACAGGTAGCCATATGTGAAAATTAATCATTTAAATATAATATGTTACAGACCTTACTGAGAAAATAGTGGAGTAAGGGTAAAGGCTTTTTTCACTTTGGGATTTATTTGGATTACTGTCTGTGAGGACTGGGAAGAGAGTACAAAATACAATTTTCAGTCAGGCTTTTATGTTTTAATTGAAATCATTAGAAACAGACTCCAATAGCTTACCTATAATTTTATTTTTGTGTTTGTTCTAAATAAGTAGGACATTTGACACTCAGAAATGCAGATATCCATTTCAAATTTGTTC
This sequence comes from Spermophilus citellus, assembly GCF_964194105.1. NCBI lineage: Eukaryota > Metazoa > Chordata > Mammalia > Rodentia > Sciuridae > Spermophilus > Spermophilus citellus. The sequence goes on along the minus strand of NC_138186.1, from coordinate 103,323,966 downwards.
AATATTTTCCTCTAAATTACCATTTAAACAGAAGATAATTTTGATTTTTGTATGACTGTAAAGTTTCATTTGCAGTTCAGAAAAATTATTCCGCGACATATTAAATCTGTAATAGAGTTATGGTATCATGAAAAGTTTGATTTCCTAGCTTAAATTGCTGTGAATTTTCTAGAAATATTTGAATTGTACCAAAAAAATTGAGATTAGTTTGAAACATTTATTAATTACTTTTTCTAGATAACAGAAATTATTGATTACTTTTTTATATAACTTTAGAAAATATTCAAATGATTATTAATAAGCATCAATATACTTGATAAGTTTAGCTAGTAATGTACCTAAACTTATAAATTTACTCATGTAATGAAGGAATATCATACCTTTAATTTTTGTGTTTAGCTTTTGTGTAACTTATAAATCATAATTATTGGAATCATAATAATTTGGGTCAGTTTTCTATTTAATGCATTATAACCATAAATAGCTCTAATAGCTAATACTTCTATGTTTATGAAACTTTATTTAACTTATTAGAAAATCTGAACCTGAATATTTTGAATCAAGAGCCTCCTATGGAAGTGGTACCCAGTTTCTCCACAGAAAAGTCTTAACTGGATTTCTCCAAATCTTCACCATGGCTGATTTTAGGACTGTCAGCAAAAGAGTCTCTACCAAAGAGTTCAATGTAGATAAACTTCCTATTTTTGTGTCACCCTGTTTTACATGGTCATGGCTGGGAAGAACTCAGCACTCCAGGTGCTGGACACCCCTTTACTAGTTTTTCACAAACATGTATCCAGTCTAGTTGTTTGTAGAAATGTGTAAACAAGGCCTCTGGCCTTGAGCTAGGGCTTATATTTTTAAGACAAGAAAATTTACCAATTGGGCTCCATGGTAACAGGGTGAGGAAAGAAAGGGGAGAAGAAGCTCTTCCCTTCTCAGGTGTTGCCCTTGAAGTGTTAAAGTGCCCAGAACAGTGAAAGAAAAAAAAAACTGCTTTTATGTGAACTTCTACAGATTGTGAACTTCTGAGCCCCTCCCTTTAGATGTTGGATATAAAATACTGAAACTATCTGAACTCAGGGTTCAGGGGATTGATTGATTACACCAAAAGCTGTGCCCTCTAAATCTGGCTGCAGCCAAATAAAACTGTTTCCTGTATCTTTGATGCCTTGTCTAGTCTGTCCCTACAATACTTCTATTCCATTATATCTAGCAATTCTGACTGGCATGCTAATATTCAGGTCTTTAAAAAGCAGGAATGATGGGATAACTTCACTCAAAATGGCTTCCTCAGAACTTTTCTCTCCTGAATTTGAATGAACCATTATGTGATAAGATATTTAAGGCTATGTGAGGTCATGCCACTTGGCATTTCCCTACATCTTTTCCATCATTTTTTATTGTGTAGGGAACTGAACCCAAAGCCTCATACAAGCTACAAGAGCTTTACCAGTAAGCTTAAATCCCAGCCCCTCTTTCCATGTTATACACATCACAATATTTACTCCCAATGTCATATAAATCAGTAGAAATTTGAAGAAGTATGAATCCATTAATTTTTCATAAGCATAAAGTGGTTATTTTTAAATAACTGTAAATGCTTTCAGAAACCCTGTTGATTTTTGGTGAAAGACATTTTATTTTCAACATATATATTGCCACAACATACTATACAAAATGGATGTGACTAATACAAAGAGTTGTCCTTTGGTTTCATACAGCAATGAGGTGCTTATTGTTGTGCACAAAAGCACCTTCAATAATTCATGAATTTCATTTGTTTAATTTTTTAATCTTTCAATTATTTATTATCTACCAAAGTTTGTATCAACAGCCCACAGGATGATTTTCAATGAGATTTTTTTAGGCAACAGAGAAGTAAATGAAAAACAGAAGTAAATTTTCTTTAAGCCCCAGGGAAAAATCCTTATTGAACTTGATGAATCAAAGTTTATCTGTAAACCTCAGAATTAAACTGGCCTTGGCAGTTTTATAAATTATAAAAGTGTAATACAAAGTTGAAAGAGCTAAAGGAATCAAGGAGATCAAACTAATCTAATAAGTAGTTAAGTAATATTCCATTCATACACTTAGACCTTCTTTCAGAATTTGTGCTTTGGGTTGAAGGTAAGATTTAAAGATTTTTTTAGTATGTGACTTTAAAATTAAAGAAAGTACATATATAATGTAGAAAATAAGCATAATTCATGTCTAATACTTTGCTTATTCTAAATACTGTTATCTTTCATTTTAACGACATTATTTTAACTATTATAATATGCACAAAAAATTAAAAAGATAATAAACTAACATGTCATATTAACCAGATTGAAAATACTCAATACTATACAATGTGATAACTATAGTTAACAATATATTCTTGAAAATCAATGATTATAAATTTTAAGTAGCCTCAACCCAAAAAAGTAAGTATGTGAGATAGTGCATATGTTAACTAGCTTGATTCACTCATTTGACAATGTATATATAATTCAAAATATGTACAAAATTTTACACTATGTCATTCATATATATTTATTTTCTAAACATTTTGATGGATACACATCAATAATATTTTACCCATATATAAATTAGTGTGCATTTCCTAATCTAGGCATACCACTATATAACTACAATACTGAAATTCTATCTATAAAAGTATTTTTCTGTTATCTAATACACTGTCCATATTTAAAATCCCCCAATTGTTTGCCAATATATCTTTTAAACTATCTTATTCTCAACCATGTAGTCTTTAAAATCTATGTTCAATGCTTACTTTTTTAATTATTCAAAAATAATTTGAAGACAATAGTCTTTTTCACATAGAATAACCTTCATACTAAATTTACCTAATTGTTTATTCATGATTTTATTTAACCTTTCCCCTAAATTCTGTATTTCCTCTAAACTATCAGCTAGATCTAAAGTCCTGATAGATTTCAGATTAAGTATTTTTTTGGCAAACTAATAATAGTGATTCTATTAAAAAGAATAAATAGACATAGCCAGTGTCATCCATGAAATAGGGGATGCTATATAATTTATGTTAATCCATGATTTGACACCAAAAATCAGATTGGCCCCAAATATATGAAGCTAGTTTTGTTCTTCATTTTTGTATGATAACAAACTGTATTTCTCTATTATAAATTTTTAACATGTTCAGTAATTAGAAATAAATCAATGAATTTTAATTTTGGCAGCTTGCAACTACCTAATACACAGTAATTCTTCATATATATATATATATATATATATATATATATATATTTGCATACACTGATGATCATGTACTGAATTATAATTTTAATGATATTTATAATTATTTAATTAATTCTATAGTTTTATTTAGCCTTTTTTTAAAAAATACTTTTTATTATCAACATAAGATGAACTTTAGTTCTTTCTTAAAGGGTAATATGTATGCTTAATTTGGCCTTTTTTATTTTAGGAATGCCAGACAAAAACTGAGACTTGGAGTATAACATTGATTATAATAAAACTGAGATAATATTGGTGGCAAATATCTATTATTTTGCTTTTTTGGATCTTTTTCACAATATTTTTGTAGATACATAGATCTTTACTAATTGAATATTTTAGAAATTATTTCATTCATATTTCATGTTTTAGTCAGCTTTTTTACTACTGTGACTGAAAGACCTGACAAGAACAATTGTAGAGGAGGAATAGTTTATTTGGGAGCTAAGAGTTTTAGAGGTCTCAACCATAGACAGCAGATTTATTCCTTTGGGCTTAAGATAAGGCTGAACATCATGGGAGTAGAGTGTGCAGAGGAAATCAGCTCACATGGTGATCAGGCAACAGAGAGACATTTCACTTTCCAAATAAAAATACGTACCTCAAAATGATGCCTCCAAGGTCCGAACTCCTCTAGCCACACACCACCTGCCACTCAATTAATCCCATCAGGTGATTAATTCACTGATTGGGTTAAGGCTCTTGTAACCCAATCATTTCTCTTCTAAACCTTCTTGCATTGTCTCACACATGAGCTTTTGAGTGATGCCTCACATGCAGACTGCAACAATTCATTTCAGTGTTTAAATTCTATATATATGAGATGTAAAAAGGTATGAATATTCTATGGAAAGTGTAGATACATCCATAAAAAAATAATGAGGTTTTTTGGTTTGTACCTCAATATGTAATTAAATTACCATATTATAGCTTGGTTACTGAAAGCATTTATATCATTACCTCATGCTTTTCTACGTTATATATGAATAGATATGGATGTTATTGAAAGAATCAGGAGAAACAAACATTTAGCTAGAAATTTAATCAGACATTATTTGGCTTACTCTACAACATTGCAATAGTTATCATCATTATCTTCATTAAATATTTAATATGCCACCACTCAGGAATTTGCTTCATGTTATACCTTAATGTGTCTATTTATGTTACTAAACATTTTTTCCTAATCTTTGTTATGCCAATGTCATTTAACACCAAATGACAGTATCATTTTTGCAACTGTTTTGCATTTTATTTTGTATATATGAGAAGAATAGGTATTAAAAACTACAATTAATTTGGACTAGGGTATAGCTCAGTGGTAAAGCACTTGTTTAGCATGTGTGAGGGCCTGAGTTCAATCCCCAGTACTGGAAAAAAAAAAAAAAAAAACAAAAAAAACCTACAATTAAAACACACATCTTATTAATTAAAATGGACTTAATTTTTTTTCTTATTCTGACCTAAAAAACTCAAAGGTGGGAAGTGATTCTATTAAAAAGAATAAATAGACATAAAAATATATGCATAAAGATAAAATATCTGAAACATTATGAGTGCAATGCAACTTTTGAAATAAACTATTAATACTGTATTCACAAAGGCATTGATTTAATCCTTTTAGGAGTGGACCATCTTGCATAGCTCTCTTCCAAATTGGTAACAAATTACTTTTCAAGTTATATGAAATAGAGAATTGGGGAAGGAATATATAAGTAGATGATACTTCTAAAAGTAGGAAAGACTAGCTCAGCATTTAAAGTATAATAACCAAAACCTCTAATGGAATATAGCCAGTAGCCCCAGATAGTAATAGGTATCATAGAATTTAACAACAACCAGAAAGAGAAATGTAGGAGGTACTCACAGGGCTTATAAATCATAAATAGATTTACAAACTTATACAGCTAGGTAGATACTTGGTTGACATTATGGAAGTCTGCTTTATGGTAATGGGCAAAGAGCAACTAGGATAACTCCAGTTCACCAAGATAATATCACAGTATTACAGGCTTCTGGGCTCACATGAAAGAGGGTACTGGCAAGCTACTGTTAGAGGGAAAGTCAGGCACAGAATACAGAATTTAGATTTAGTCAATTCTATTAGATTATAGGGCAGGACATATGTTTGAGGAATCGGATAAATATCCTATAATTTTAAGTAGAAAAATACATCGAAGCCTGCCTAGATATAAGGAATTATCTCATGGGCAGTCTGACCACTGAAATGGAATTCCTTAGTTGTGCACAGACCAAGATTAGGACCAAAGGGTCCTGAGTAAGATGAGCTAATCATTAGGACCTGAATAAAAAATAAAAAAAATTAAGGCCCAGAAGAGACAAAATTTGATGAACTATAGAAAAATATATTTTAGATGCTTTAAATTTACTACTAATATAGTTTCTGATTTTGTTTATATGTTTGTTTATTTAAGATAGTTTCTCACTATATTTTTCTATGCTAGTCTTAAATAGGAGAACTAAAGTGATTTTTCTGTCTCAGCCTCCCAGTAGCTAGGACTACAAAAATGCAACATCATGTGTAACTTGGGTTTAATTTTAAAGCTAAATAGTATTAAAAAATGCAATTAATTTGAGATCATATATGCTAAAATAGATATTTAGATAAATGTAATCATTAATAAATGAAGTATCATAAATAATTATAAAATAACGGTTTAAATATATATTTTACTTTTTGACCAACTACTCAAGTTCAATGTGACTGAGATAGTTAATGGTTAAATACTTTCACATTCTATTGAATGAGATTTTAATCTTATAATATTTTTTAATATTTATTTTTAGTTATAGTTGGACACAATACATGTATTTTATTTATTTTTATATAGTGCTGAAGATTGAAGGGCCTCAGACTTGCTCGGCTGCACTCTACTGCTGAGCCAAAACCCCAGCCCTAATCTTATAATCTCTTTTTTATGCATTTACTCTGATGCAATATAGCTCTCTCATGCCATATAAATACTTCATTTTCCCCCTTTTCTCCTGAAAATATTATGATTTCCCCTGATGTGAATTCTAAAATGAGTATCAGTTGAATTCTTGTTGTTTTTTGTTATCAAGCTAGTTCCATATCTTTTTAAAGGAAATTAGTGGTTCAGCTAATTACTCTAGATCAACTTCCAACTTACTTCCATACAATGGGATACTTTTTTACTACTTAAACTTTCAACATATAAAAGCATTTCTTTGAGAACTTGAAAACAAAACAAAACAAACACTTGGAAATCCTTCTCAAACTTGAATAAAGCAAGCATTATATTTATTGTGGTACATTAAACACATGATTATGTATAACAGCTTTACACCATCAGTTTAATAGCATATTATTTTAATTAGTTTAACTAAATCCTGTTCATTGAAAAATGCTATGGCAGATTGGTGACAGTTCATTTTTCCTGATTATATTTTTCATAATATTTTATTGATTACATTCAATGCAGTTTCATCTCTGTAATAACAGTTCTCAAGGCAAGAAATCCTTCATAAATTCATTTAAAATACTATTACCTTTGCTCCTCTTTTGAAACAGAATTCTGAGTTTGCTTTAAAGATCTTTAAACTTCTCTATGAAAGAAATAATGAGAATTTATACATTATCCAGTGCAAAGTAAATTGATAAATTTAGAAAGAGAAACATATCTACCAAGATGTAAAACAATAAAATATTTTTCCATTTTATAGTTAACTTTAGAACTATGTAGCAGGTTTTAGTTCAGGTTTTGCAAATGTGTTGGAGTTTTTGAAGTGAATCTGCCCTAATAAATAATACTAGATTTTTCTTGAATAAATTTTGTTCTCTTGGTGAGGGCTAAACTATGTTTTAAAATATAAACTCTGTTTCTTGAAAACATAGTTCTAGTTGATAATTATATTTGAGAATGCAAAATCTTAAAATTAGAATTATATTATTTCCCTTTTATAGATTATGAACTCATTATACTACTTATTGAAATTTGGTTCATACTGTCTCTTTGTCTGTCCCTGTTACATATCATATTTTTTTCTCTTAATTTTTGAACATATATGTCTTAAGCATTTATTTTATTTATATTTTAAGAAATGTAGCCACATTGTGGAATGGAAACGTAATTTTCACTGTTGGCATACATGGCAAAAGTTTATAATTAGTGGGTAAATAGTATTTATAAAGCCTATATTTTTATCAGAGAAAAACTGCCATTTTATAACAGAAAAGAATAATCACATCTTTTTAAAAACGGTCTTTCAGCTGTCTGTGTTCAGGCTTATATAGACTTATATAGGCCATGGTCAAATCATATGCAGGTTCTTAAAATATCAAAGAAATTTGCTCCAACTTATTTTAATGAGTGAAATTAAATTGCATGCTTTCAGTTTCTAGTCGATAATTGTGTCATATAGAACAACTTATGTTTACCATCTGCTCTTGTATTTTAAAATAAAAAATCCTTCCTTGACCTACAACCACATGCAATTATTTTGGTCCTGTTTATAGAAAAAAATGTTTATATTCACTGTCTCTAAATTTCTCTTCTTCAATTTTTATTGACTTCACTTTAGTTGAAATTTCTGTGACCACAATTTCAAAAAAGTTTGTTTTCTCAGAGTTTAGTTAACAAAAAATTCTTTTAGCATAATCCAGAATCAGTTTAATTATCTTCAGTTCTCATTATTGAATCCTGAGGATTTTTCTCATCTTCTTACAATTATCCACTGGGTCCCACCTTTCCATTCACCCTAGTTACTTAGCATGTTTGCCATCCATTCATGATATTCCTGATCACTTTGTTCACCGTTACTCAGATCTCAATTTCTGACATTTTTTTTCTTCTCTGTTTAACTATTGTCTTCTTAAAGGATCTCATCTTGTTCTATGCCTTTAAATATCGTCTCGGTGCTAATGGCCCCCTAAATTGTATCTTTAATTTAATAGCTTGCTTAAACATTTGACTTGTACAGCTAACTGCCTAAATTGATTATTCCTTTGAACATCCAAAGGGCATTTAAAATTTAATAGAGCAGGTGATACAGCTTCGAGGTAGGGCACTAACCTGGTGTGCGGAGACCTGGAGTTCAATCCTTAGCACTGCAATAAATAAATAAATAACAATATCAATATTTTTAATAAAATACTTTTGTATACTGCAGACTTTTCCCCATGTTATTTTTTGTCTTTGTCTTTCTACCTCTTGCTTAATAAGCACACCTCTCAGACATCGTCATTTACCATCATTCTTTCACATACTGTATCCAACCCTTCTCCAGAAGGCAATGTGCCTTCTATTCAATAAGCAGCTTGGATCAACCACTACTTATTTATTGTGATACCAGTATGATCCAAATACCAACAGTTATCACATCTCATCTGGACAATTACAGAAGACTTATTATTAGTATTTCTACTTTCATTTTTCACTCACAATTCTTCGTATAGAGCCCTTGTACGAAGTATGTCATATTATGTTATCACTCTAATAAATGCCCACCTGTTACTTTTCATCTTATTCTAAATAATGCCCTAAATCTAACATCTTTAATATGACATATAATGGGTTTCAGATTCTGCCCTTTATTAGTTACCTAATACATTTGCTATACCCTATTTCAGCTTCACTGGACTTCTTGCTGAATAACCTGTGCTTGAAATGATTTTCTCCTAGATAATTTTCTGAGCCAAACATTTGTTTTTATTCTTTGACCTCAGAAATGAAAAGAAACATTCACTGGATAGTTTTCACAAAATAGCCACTGTCACAAGGTTGTGATCATTTGTTATTCCTTGACAATTATTTTTTTTCTTTCTTCTGAATCTATCAACAGAGCTAAAAAATTTTACCTAGAACTGTTACAGATATAGAAGATGTTTTTTTTTTCTAGCGAAAATTACCTTTTGAGAACAAAAAGAATTCAAAAGTCCCTTTTGATTTCTTACATTATAACAGTAGAGGTATAAAGTGAGAACAGGAATAGGATTTATGTTTTAGCATGAAAGAATATTAATTGCTCAAGGTTTTAGGACTTCCACTGAGTAGTTCAGGATCTTTTTCATGATTTCATGTTAACAGGCAGACCTCCTAGGGTTGAGGGCCAATTTAGCTTCCTTGCTACCTCTGAGATGATTGATATAGGGGCATGTTAGGAGAGAAGCCACTGAACAAATAATCATGTTGCTCTCTAGGGTAGCCTAAACCTGTATTTCTGCTAAAATCATATTTTGTGTTGCAAAATGACTCTTCACAATATCAGAGCTCTTTATGAAATCCAAAAGTTAACTGAGTCACATTGTTGATATAGTTTGTTATTAAATATTTACCACTGTTGGGCTGGGGATGTGGCTCAAGCGGTAGCGCGCTCGCCTGGCATGCCTGCGGCCCGGGTTCGATCCTCAGCACCACATACCAACAAAGATGTTGTGTCCGCCGAGAACTAAAAAATAAATATTAAAAATTCTCTCTCTCTCTCTCTCTCTCTCTCTCTCCTCTCTCACTCTCTCTTTAAAAAAAAATATTTACCACTGTTACTTTATTTATTTATTTATTGGTTGATATGTGTTGCATGAATGAGATGGAGGTGATGCTAGCATTTTGAAAACGAAAGCCTACAGAGAAAGAGTACATGGAGGAGGAGACAGAGTAGGGTCATATTAGGCTCATTTAACAGTATTTCATTCAAGCATGTTGCACTTCCCTTCAGGGTATGGTTATAAAGATGGTCCCTGCTGAGTTTGTGTCTACACATCACTTGCTCTATCTGGAGGGAGAGACGGTTAATGGTTTTATATACCCCTCACTGTGCTCAGAATCATATGTCTTCTCAATCAAATGATAAAGATAATTACTAATTCTAATAAGGACTCAAGCTTGATAAATTTTACAAAATTGATTTTAATTTCTTTTTAGCATTCAAAATTCCAAAAGTTTTAAGACAAACTTCATCAAGACATAGTCTAATCAAATAACAGACTTTTAAAAGATGTTTAAAAAAATTGATCAAGGGACAGATATCTAACTCTCTCCTCTTTATAATCAAATTTTAAATGTTTAGCAGAGTTTAACTTTTTGCTTTTTAGTTTTTTCATCTACCTACGAACCAAAAATAAATAAATAAATAAAGGTAGATGTACATTCTATAGCTGTGATTTTAAGTACATAATGTCCAGTTGAATGACAACTATCTAAAATCGAATTTTTGAATTACAATTAGTTTTCATTAATGTGTATCTTGAAAAAAATCTAAGATTGTAAATTTATCTTAAGATATTACCCAAGTCATTTATAATGTACAGTATCTGTTTAAGAGGCAGAAGGCAAATTAAAATATTATAAGAATAGAATTCTTATATTTCCTGGAATATAAGATAAAAATTTTCAGTGACTTGTGGTAAGATATCTGATTGAGTGAATTCCATAACTATAAAATATTGTTTTAGATAATGTAATACCAGTAAGGCTAGGAAGAGTGGCACATGCCTATAATCATAGCAATTTTGGAGGTTGAAGCAGGAGAATTTCAAGTTTGGTGCCATTCTCAGCAACTTAACAAGAACCTCAGATACTTAGCATATCGCAGGTTAAAAAAAAAAGTTAAAAATACTAGGGATGTAACTCAGTAATAAAGCATTTCTGAATCCTATTATATAAAAAAATGGATTTGTAACAAGACCAATTAAAATATTGAAGCTTCTAAGATTCCCAAATAAATATGAAACTTTTACTTTTGTAAATTTTATTTTACTTAAATAAGAATTTTCAAAAATACATCATTAATGCACACATTCAGATAACACCTTTCTATATGACTTCTAATACCTCTTCAGCAGGACACAGTTTGACAAACAAAGATTTAATAGCTTTTTATAAATATAATACTATGGTAATCATTATTGAAACTTCAGATTTTTTGTTGTGATAGGAGAAAATGAATGTATGGATGCTTCGGTTAATTAATCACTTTTTTCTTAACCATGGAAAGTTTGATATCTGTTAAGTAGCAGAGTGGTAGAACCCTTGCCTAGTATGCACAGTCCTGGGTTTTGTTCCCAACACTGAAAGAAATTTATTTATTTATTTATTTATTTATTTATTTACTTACTTACTTACTTACTTTATTTTTTTTTGGACACCTTCTTTATTCTCTTTAATTGTACCATAATTTGCAATATAGTACATAGTAAAAGCTAGAAGCACCATATAAAATATAAAATTACTTTATCACACTCCTCACTTTTCAGTCATGCCTAAGTGTTTACAGGATTGTTCTAGGATTCATACATAAATGCCAATTTTTTTATATTCTTGTGTATTCTCACAGAAGATGGAAGCATCTCCCATGTTTTTAGATAGACATAAGGAGTATTTTTTAGTATTTAAAAAAATTCTTATTACCAAAACAATATACAAATTAAATGCATTTTCATCAAAATACCTATAACATTCTTTAGAGAACTAGAGAAAACAGTCCTAAAATTCATTTGGAAGAATAAAAGACCCAAAATAGTCCAAACAATCCTAAGCTAAAAAAGAAATGCTGGAAATATCCCAATATCTGATTTAAAATTATACTACTGAGATATATTAATAAGAATTGCATATATTTATATACATTTCCAGCAGAGTTTTCAATATTATTCAATACCAAATACAATATAAATGCAACATAAATAGTTGCTATGTTGTATTATTTAGGGAAGAATGAAAAAGGAAAAGGCTCTACATGTTCAATGCAGACATAACTTTTTTCTTCTATTTATCACTGGTTGAATGTATAAACAGATATGGAAGACTGACCCCATTTGCATTGATAATTCAAAAGCCACTAATAGTGAACAGCATACTGAATGTGATATAAATTTACTGTATATTTCATTATTTTGGACTAATAAAGTTCAAACATGCAATATACATTAGCAATGAATTTCATGTAAAATATATAATGTTGCAGTCCATGCTATGGTTATATTGTTTCTAGATTATTTCCCTGGTAATTCTTTTTTTTTTTTCAAGAGAGAGAGGAGAGGAGAGGAGAGGAGAGGAGAGGAGAGGAGAGGAGAGGAGAGGAGAAGAGAGAGAGAGAGAGAGAGAGAGAGAGAGAGAGAGAGGAGAGAGAATTTTTTAATATTTATTTCTTAGTTTTCGGTGGACACAACATCTTTGTTTGTATGTGGTGCTGAGGATGTAACCTGGGCCGCACGCATGCAAGACCAGCGCGATACTGCTTGAGCCACATCCCCAGCCCCTCCTTGGTAATTCTTTACTTTTAATTTTGTGTTTATCAACTCATTACTGTGCTATATTCCAGATGTTCAAATTATGGTTTATGCTTGTTTTTTTCTTTAGTGCATTACTTGTTTGACCACAGACATTAAAGGGGCTTTGCAAAGTAGTCTTGAAGAAGAGGAATGGATCATGAATGAATCAACACATCATTTTTTTTTCTTTCCAGGAAGTAGAGGCGAGATATTTTTAAAGTGCATGTTAAATATACTTTTGATGCTAAAATTTTAGTTTCCGTAATAAGATCATTAACTTTGTCTGCACAGATGGACTTAGTATATGATGAAAGAAGCTTTAAATTTAAAAGATAGTTATATTGGAATAAAATATACAAGTGACTAGAAGTGGAGGGTGCTATAACATGAGACCCAGATCTATGGATTTCCATTTTGAGTGAAGTCCTTAAGAAATTCACTTGGAGCAGTTTAATTTATCATAAGAAAGTGTCCCTGAGAGGGCATTCCTATGAGAGTCCATGACGTAGTAACTATGAGCTGAAATACAGTAACATTTTTTCTAATTGTAAAAACAAACTTGTAGATGTTTAGACTGCTACAGAATACTTATACCACTTAATATCTAATGGAATTGGGACAAATACATATTTTTTTTTATTTGACCACATATTGTGATGCATTTGCACACCCTGGGCCAGACAGCTTAAGTGTGAGATTGTACCATAAATTGAATCTCTGTTCTATTCATTATTAGAATGATATAGCCTTTGTTGTTGTTATGTTGTTGTTATTGTTGTGTTGGGTGACAAGAAATGAGAATTCTTATGTGCTTTGTTTCTTTTAATATGTAATGTTTATGCCTTTGTTTAAATTAAATTGTGATTTATTTTCTGAGTGTTATGTTCAAAATGGAATACATAATTTTGTACTCTAAAGAGAAATTAATAATACAAATATACTACATCAGATTTGTGATTTTTCAATAATTCAGTCCTGAATTTTAAACTTAAATAAAGCAAAGGTCTCAGAATTGACCAGTTACAGTAATATATATATATATATATATATATATATATATATATATATATATATATATATATACACAAACACTCTATATATTTATACCCTCAGGGACATAAAACTGCAAACCCATCCTACTTTTATTATTATTATTAATTATGTTTTTTACTGTGTATTGTATATAAAGGCATTCTATAAGTGCGCTACATACATTCCAGCCTATTTATTTATTTATTTTGGGAGTCTTGCTAAGTTGCACAGGTAAGCCTGAAACTGTAATTCTCCTGCCTCAATTTTACTTTTGATTTGGGGCAAAATAAAGAAAAATTCATCTTTTTGCCTTTCTAGATCTTCTGGTTATATAAAACTGATTTGAACAAAGTGAGAAGAATAACAATGTCAGGATCAAATAATGTTTTTTAAGGAAATGAAAAAATATCCTTTTGGTAATAATTCAGAATGAAAATTAGAAATGAGCATCAGCAATTTATAGGAAATGCAGTGGAAATTATTCTAAAAAGAAGTAAGAACAGTGGATGTTAATGGCAATTAAAAAAAATTAAAAACAATTATCATATTTAAAAAAAGAAAGGAATGACACAAAAGAAAAGCAACAGTCCACACAGGTGAAGAAAAGGGATTATTATTTAAAGTAAATATTTTTATTATTTTAAACTCTCATAATTATTATTTCAGGATATTTTCCTATTCTTGGTTTTTCCAGAATCAGTGAAATCATTGCTCATGATAGTTTACCTTTCAAAGTGAAAGTTGTGTGATTGTTTATTATGAGAATAAACCCTTTTAATTATTAAAAAAATTTCAAGAATACACAAAAATAAAATTTTAAAATATATCTTTATATAACCATGCAGAGATAATTTCTGATACCACCTAGTATGTACAGTATTTTTGTAAATAGTTGTATTTGCAATATGCATGTTTATAGAAGTCAACTTTTATACCTATACACTTAAAGTAAGATTAATTTGTATTATATAAAAAATTTTATGTAAAATTTGCTTGTCCATATTTCTATGTGAAATACTTTTACATAAAGTTTTTCTTGTAAATATTTCCAGGTCTAATTGATCTATTTCAATTTCCCATTTAATAAATATAAATATATTTATTTCATAATTAGTGTCTTAAAATTTCTCTTCTGCCCATATAAAAATGTTGCTATTAGTATCATTGCATAAGTATGAGGTCATTAAAATATCTTTCTTTGGGAGACAATCGCCTAAGTCAAATTTTTTTTCTTCTCTAATGCATAATTTATCTAATTACATGCATATTTACCAGGTACCTCCAGAAATATTATGCTCAGCTCTCCTTTGCACTGTGTTAGATTACCTATTTTTTATTACCTCATCAACAATGGAAAATTTCATATAGTCATACGCAGCTATGATTTGGAATAGTGTCTCCCAAATGGTTCACGTGTATTTCAGTGGTAGAACACTTGCCTAGCATACATAATTGTTCAATCACCACCCCACATAAATGACAAAGATTCTCTCTCATTCTGTAGGCTATGACTTCAGGCTGCTAATTGTTTTCTTTGCTGTGCAGAAATTTTTTTAATATAATATAATTCAAATTATTGATTTTTGTTTCTGTTTCCTGAGCAATAGTAGTTTTATTTAGTAAGCCATTGCTTGTGTCTATATATTAAAGTATGTCTCCTTGTTTTTCTTTAACAGTTGTAAATTTTCTGATTTTATAACCAGATATTTCAGTCGGAGCTGACTTTGATGTGGAGTGTGAAATAGGGATTTTAAAGTTTAATTCTACATTTGGGTATTGTATTCTTCCAACAACATTGTTGAAGAAACTGCCTCTTCTCCAATGTATGTTTCTGACATCTTTATCAAGAATCAAGTGACTAAAAAGATTTGAGATGGTGGATTAGAGAAAGGATGCATTTCTAGTTGTTCCATGGCTCAGGATACAAGCAAAAGGAGTAATGTTTTCAATGAGGTAGGTAAATAAAATGTTTTCACTAAAATTCTATATTGAAGTGTCAGAGCATCTCAGAGACTCAGAAATACAGGAACATTGAACAAAGAAGAAAGAGTACACTGGAGCAAGTTAATGCAGCTGCAGCAGCAGCAGTGGTACTGGTTCGCCACAGAAGGGAGGGATAACACACAGAAAATTACCATGAATAAATTTTGTACAGAATAATCTAAGATCACAAAAGTAGTCTACACTTAGTTGATCCAGAGGTAATTATGTGAACTGATGATTGAATAATGTTGTTTTTTTTTTTTTAACTGGATGCTGAGAGCAAGTTAGCAACCATCTTGAGAAAGAAATAAAAAAGGGCTAACAAGAGGAAAGGAAGAGTTGAATTATCACTGTTTGCAAATGATATGATATTATGTTTAGAAGATCCCAAAATCTCCACCAAAAGATTACTAGAGCTAATAAACAAACAAATTCAGCAAAGTAGCAGCTTAAAAAATTCCACATGAAAAATCAACAGATTTCCTGTAAATTTTCCTAAACAAATAATAGATCTGCTGAGAAAGAAATGAGGAAGATAATTCCATTAAAAATAGCCTAAAATAATACCGAAAGTAAATCTAACCAAGAAGATGAAATACTTCTACAAACTGAAGTACAGAAAATTAAAGAAAAAAATTTGAATAAGACATCAAAAGATGGAAATATCTCCCATGTTCTTAGATAGACATAAGTAATATTTTTAAGATGTCCATATTATTAAAAACAAAGTACAAAATAAATCTAATCTTCATCAAAATACCTATGACAGTCTTCACAGAACCAGAGAAAACAGTCCTAAATTTCATATGGAAGAATAAAAACCCTAAATAGTCAAAATATTCAGAGCCAAAAAAATAAATGCTGGAGATATCACAATATCTGATTTCAAATAATAATATAGAGATATATTAATAAGAACTGCATGATACTGACATAAAAACAGACACATAGACAAATGGTACAGAATAGAAGACATATAATCAAACCCACATATTTACAATTATTTGATCCTCCACAAAGGTGCAAAAAACATACATTAGAGAAAAAGTCTTTTTAACAGGGTTCTGGAAAACCAGTTACCCATATGTAGAAGAATGATAATAGACCCTTATGTCTTACCTTACACAAAACTCAACTCAAAATGTATCAAATACTTAGGAATTAGGGCCAAAACTATGCATCTCCTAGAAGAAGATGTCAATTCAATACTCAAACATATAGCCACAAGCAATAATTTTCTCAATAGGGTTGCTAAATCTCAGGAAATAATGCTAAGTGTTAATAAATGGATGGAATCAAATTAAAAAGTTTTTACACAACAAAAAATAATAATAATTAAGAATGTGAAGAAAGAGCCTAAATAATGGGAGAAAATCTTTGCTAGCTACTCTTCCAATAGAATTAATATTCAAAATATTTTTAAAGAACTCAAAAATTTAATACCCAAAAGGCAAATAAATCAATTACTAAATGGGCAAATAAATAAAACAAAGACATGGGGCTGGGGATGTGGCTCAAGCGGTAGCACGCTAGCCTGGCATGCATGAGGCCAGGGTTCGATCCTCAGCCCCACATAAAAACAAAGATGTTGTGTCTGCTGAAAACTAAAAAATAAATATTAAAAAAAAAAATTCTCTCTCTCTTTAAATAAATAAATAAAACAGACACTTCTCAAAATAAGAAATATAAATAAATAGCAAATATATAAAAACATGTTCATCATCATTAGTAATTAGGGAAATATGAATCAAAACTACTTCAGATTTCATGTCATGTCAGCTAGAGTGGCGTCATTAAGAATAAAAACAACAGATCCACCCACATGGGCTGCATAGGACCTAGTTGAACAGTAGGACCAGATATATCTCAGAGCCCAGCCTCCAGCACAGAACCACCCCTTCCAATCAGCAGACTACCAAGGGTGGTCAGGCCCCACCCAGATCCACCCACACAGACTTGGGCAGAACTCAGGTTCAGGGTAGGTCTGAGTTCGACCCTACCCCACCTGGGAGCCTAAGCCTAACCCACTTCATCTTGGAACACTGCAGTCACCGACACAGCTTTCTCCACGCAGTAGCCCCTTCATTTTTGACAACAGACAGAGGCTAGAAGCAGCTGCTACTTAGACCAGGCATCCCAAAGAGAGTGTGAGGCCCACCCTTTCAGCCCCATCTCTGTAAGACATTGCATCCATCTTAGGGCACCTCAAGTATTATCTTGAGTTACCTTGGCTATTACCACCACCACCTTTAGTAGCAGTAGCGTATAATGAGGGAAACCAGCAGGGTCTGGAAGCCCAACATCAAGGTGAGGTACAGATAATCTGCATGGGTACTACAAGAATATTGGGTAAAAATTATAATATCTCAGATCCACACTGCAAGAAAGGAAGACATATAGACAACATAGAGAAACAAGGGAGGAAAGTGCCCCAAACAAATGAGGACTAGTATAATAACTGATCTGCAGCATTATTCGTAGTAATTAAGATACAATAAAAACTGAATATACATTGATAGATGACTAAAGAAAATGTGATAGATATTTAAAATGAAATATTATTCAGCACTAAAAAATAAATATATCCTGTAATTTATGACCACACAAACAGACCTAGAGGAGATTATACTAAGTGAAATAAGCCAGTCACAAAATAATTTGTGTATAACTCATTTATATAAGGGGTCCAAAACTATCAAACCAATAGAAACAGAACAAAATGGAGTTTGCTAGAGTCTGAGTTTGTGTGGAATGGGAAACTGTTACTAAACGAGTTTAAATCCTCAATTATTCAAGATGTACAAGTTCTAGAGACTGGCTATACTGTATTTTACTTATACTCAATTATATAGTATTGTAGAATTTAAAATATGTTTCAAGGACAGAATTCATGAAGTATTCTTACACAAACACATGAAAGAAAAGAAGAAAAATTTTTGAGGTGATGAGTAGGTTTAGGTTTTTGATTGGAATGATGGTTTCATGACTATATGGCATACGTCCAAACTCATCAAGATGTATATATTACATGTGCATTATTTTTATATATGTTATAACTCACTGAAAGTTAAAAACAAAAATTCTTTATGCAGAGTATAAAATCATGACTTCAAGTATTTCTCAAATTTGCCATGTTCTATTTAAGACTTAAGTTCTTATAGAATTGATATAAAATATTAACATAGTCTTTTGTGTTTTAAAAATTATTAGTAAGCTTTCCTAAGATCATTTGTTCAATAATTCTGTTCCTATGGTTTAGATATGAGTTGTCTTTCCAAAACTAATGTGTAAGATAATTCAAGAAAGGTCAGAAGTAAAATGACTGGGTAATAATAAGATCTTTAACCTGATCAGTGCATTAAATACGCTTGCATGGATTAATTAATTAATTAATTGTTTCACCTTGGACCCAGAGCAACAGACTGTAGGCAGGGAGTGTGTAGCCCGGAGACGTATGTCAGCGGCGATGTGCCTATGGGGTTTATATTTTATCCATGGTGAGTGGAAGCCTCTCTCTGCTTCCTGATTGTTAGTTCTGAGTTCTTTCCTCCTTCACATCCTTCTGTATTTGATGCTTTGTTTCACCTTGGACCCAGAGCAACAGAGTCAGTCATCTAGGGACTGAGACCTCTAAAACCATAAGCACCAAACAAACGTTTCCTCCTTTGAAAGTGTTCTTGTCAGTTCTCTTGCTTAGTGGTGAAAACTGACTAAAACTTCTGTTTTCTCACAAAATATGGGCAATTCATTATTATTATAAATATTTTAACAAGATAATTTATATTTGAAACATATATTATGTTCATTAGTATATTTAGATCCCAGAATACAGTGTTAAAATTTTTTTCTAGACTTTAATATAAAGCTATTAATGTTATATTTAAAATAATTTTAACACTTATGCCTCCAAAAGCCATTAATACATTTTTGATAGAAGTAGACTTATACATTACTTTAAGGAAAATGTATTTTTATGATATGGACTATTTAATATCATTGGAATAGATTTTGTCTTAATTTTCAGCATAAATTGTTTTATGGGCCTTAGTTTCATAATTTTCCTCACTGAATCATTATTTCTCATTCTGGTGTTAATATCTCAGAACAATTTTTTGAAATTTATGGTAAATGCCACACTACTTCTACCACCATTTCTAGGTGAGTATTATTACCAGAATATAAGATTGCTATTGATGTTTTTATTTTTCTTAAAGTAATAATTTGAATTTTGTTAATTATTTTAAAGTTTTATTTAATATACTTTACTTTTCATAGTTTCATTCAGATACAGTTGTTTTTATGGAATTCTGTGGTTGTTAGTATGTTCACACACTTGTACAATCATCACTATGTAGCCATGTGTGACTAGTTTCTTTCACTTAGTAATAAATTTTAAGGTTTTCTCATGTAGCATGGACCATTAATTCATGTTTTTAATTGTCAAATAATAGAAAATATGCCTTATTTTGTTTATTTTGTATTAGGTGTTTAACATTTAGCTTATTTCTACCTTTCCATAGTTATTAGTTAAGAAGTAGATAGGGAGTGAGTACTGCATTAACCATGTCTTTATTTTTTTTATATTTAAATGCTCTGACACTTGGGCCTCTGCCAACATCGAAGGGGCTGACCCTCCCCAGGGCCTGACAATTCCTAGGAGAGTAAACATCCTGCCCATGAGAAGGCTTATCAAATAAAAATGCATCAACCCAGATCCCACACCAACCACCTTTTTTATAAAACTTCCAGACAGTAGCCCCTCCTTGCCTCAGTCACATAAGACTAATACCAAATAAAATGTTCCAGAATCTGCAGAGATATTCAATGCAGACAATTCTAAGCATGCCTACCATAACTTGCTGATTCCTTCCCCAATAAACCACAATAAGGCTCTTTCCCAGAATTTCTCCCATCAACTTACTGACTCTATGCTTCCCTTTGTGGACCCGTACAATATAGCATGCTCTTTTATTTATTTATTAATTTATGTTGGTAATGGAAATTGAATCCAGGGGTCCTTAACTCCTGAGCCATATCCTCAGCCCTTGCCTTTTTACTTTGAGAGGGCCTCTCGACATTGCTTAGAGCCTTGCTAAGTTGCTGAGGCTGGTCTTGAACTTGCTATCCTCCTGCTTCAGTCTCCTCAGTCACTGGTATTATAGGCATGCACCACTGTGTCTCAGTATGCTCTATTGTTTTAAAATGCGAGTTATAAACTATTATATCACCACCTTACTGAACTTAAAATCTTCTACTAATACAAAATATTTTAAATCAGTTAAGTCATTTCATGTAGGTCAGTTAAGCTCTTTCAAAATAGTAAACATTTTGTTTAATTCTTGCTAATAGAATGATCTGTATGTATTTCAGAATAGCTATATCTTCCCTTTTTTGCTAAAAGCATGAAAGGGTTTTCTCCAATATTCCCTGTGTATCTGGAAGATCTCACAACTGTACAAACTCATGAAATTGTGAGACCTCTGTCATATTTTACTCTAAAAATTGTCTAAACTGAACTGATAATGATTCATCATTTATACTTTAAGTTCTCTTTCCCTGATTCTGGATCCAGAATCAATTTCTGCTCTTGTGCTTCTGCTCATGTAAGCTGTAAATTCTCTGTAACTGACTTCAAATTTGGGGTTATAAAGTTTGCCCTCTAACCCAAATCCTTTGATGGATGTAGGAGACTTGTTGATTTTCAGCTTGTTCATTGTTTTATTTGCTGTGAAGATAGAAATGATAAACTCCAATCTCCTTATGTATTAGACTGCAAATAGAACTTGAAGCTTTTATAGTCTTGTTAAAGATTATTTCATTCTATAATTTTATTTCTAATTTTAAACTGTGTTACATGTTTATGCATTTGTTTAAAAACTAAATTAGTAAGCTTTTCAGACAGCTCTACGCTTTAACAGTTAATTTTTAAATGCTTCTTAATGAAAAGATTATGAAAAATAGAGCATAATAAAATGAATGTAAATATGCACAAAACAAAACACATAATGATGTATAAATTTAAAACATAATTTAAAAATTAGCCTTAATGATATTTTATTTTACTACTTACTCTTTGAAAATTGCCCAATTTTTTTCATTACAAAAAACTGTTTTAAACTATTTAGTTTCTGATGTTCATAATTTTCTTGTAGAAAATGTAAGAAATATTTACCAGATTTTACTCCAAAGATCAGGTCCTTCCCTCACATGAGGATAATCAGTTAAACAAACATTTTATTTGCTATTCAGAGAACAGTGAGGCAAACATTCAGAATTTAGTATCATTTTAAGAGGATGGAACTTTTCTCAGGCCCAAAGAAACTTCCCAAAGCCTCTGCTGGCGTGGTACTTTGACGTGAGTAGCTTGAAACTGCTATAAAAATACCAACATCCACTCCTCATTTTCTTCCTTGATAACTGTGTTAATTGAGCAAGTAGCCTCTCTTCTCCTTAATTTCTTCAGTTATCAAAGTACATAATAATGCCACTTTCCTCTAATTGTCATGAGAATTGTGCTAAAAATATAAAATGCTTTGAATATTGCCTGAAATAGAGCAAGCAGTTACAATATACTATGATCGTCATTTTAGCATACTTCTGTACATACAATGTTCAAAATGTTGCTAATGTAATCTATAACCTAAGGCTTTTCTGGGGCTTTTGTTCCAGGTATTTTCAGTACTTCCATAATGGTTGTTAGTCATAACTAGTACTTATAAACTAAGATCCAATGATAGCAGTACTTATGGCTCCAAAAAAATGTATTTGTTCCTGTTAATAACTCTGAAGATTGTTGAACTATTTTCAGGTAAGCTGTATGTAAGTGCTCAAAACTATCATTAGAGAATTTGATTTTCTTTATCTTATTTCAGTCTTTTCTTTTTTTGCATATGGATTTCATATTCTTGTTCTTCATATAGAATATCTGAAAGTGTTGTGAGATGTAAATTTTCCAAGTCTGACTTACATTGTCTGACTAAAAAAGAAGAAGAAAAAAAGAAGAAGTGCATGGTGGGTGGAGAAAAGAAGATAGTATCTACCTGTTTTTCAGGTGTAGGGGGGAGTGTTAGAAAATCAGGATCATGCTCCCTCCTTCTCTCCCTTATGTAAATTGCCATCATGAAGAGACAGTATGCTTTTTCTGGTCGACCTGTTACTTGTTCACGCCTGTGTCTTGGAGGGAAACATGCTGTGACCACTGGTCCTCTCAGAGAAATATGAATTTGTTGGGTGGTTTCCAAGTGACAAGCTGTGTAGGCTAGAGTAGTATATAACCTCTGAAAGAAATATAGAACATTGTGAAATCATTTTCCCTAAATTGTCCTCAAAATGCCATTGCTATTTTTGAGGTTACATTTATTTGTTACCTTAGAAGAAATGTAGCAATTCAGAAAATATTACTAGTTTCAATATATAAAATGAACAGATAAGCCACATGGAAAACAAAAAGTAATACATATTTTCTCATATACATTCAAGCTCAAGATTGACATTCTGAAAGACAAACATTACCTTCAAAATTGAAAAGAAATAATTTTATTTGCCACCTATTGCTGTTCAGCCTTTTTATGTATACATTTGGAATAATAACAACTTAAACTTAAAAGTAACCTTTCATGTGTGATTTTGATTTTTCTTGCATGTATATACAAGTGATAATAACATATTAAATATTTAAAGCTAATGTACCCCATTTGAATTTCTGGCTTGACATTTATTATGATTTGAAATATTCTCATAAAAATAATAGAATGACTGGAAATCAATGGGATAAATATAATTTATCAATTTTAGGTACTTATGGTATATGACAAATTAAACCTAAATTTTTTCACTATTATAATTACTAATTAAAAACTACTAGCTGAGTATATTTTGAATATCATGATTTGCAGAGGCAGGGAGAAAGGAGAATGGACCTAAAAACTATGTCAGAAATCTTCACTGTCTAGTTATTTCCTTATAAGATAGAAAGAGATACTCAACAATTATTTGTGTATATTCATGTTTAAAAACTTAATAATAGGTAACATAGAAAACTTATTTTAGATTATGTAAGCCAATCTCTTTCTTCAATTTCAGATGAGAAACTAAGTTAGAACTTAAGTAATTTATCTCTATTCAAATAATATTGATAAAGCATATAAATGTTTTTCTGAATATCATGTGGATGATTAAATTTTAGGATGAGACAGGGATTACTGAAGCTGAAGTTTCTCTTCTTCCAAACACGATTCTATAATGAGAATGCTATTTGTGACTCCCTCACGGTCAGAGGGTTATGAAAATGGGCTGTAGTGAATCAGATTAATTTACTCTTTTGACCATGCTCAATTAGACCACAATATAAGAGGATTTCCTAAGTTAAAAGTTATTGACATCCTTATGAATTATAATGCTACCTCCCTATTAATGTGCTAACTCTAACATGTTGTTCAAAAACACGCACTGAACTTTCATTTAGTCTGATTGAAATTGAGATTATAGTTAAGATCCATTGACTTGTTCTGAGTATATTATTTTGTTCTTATGACTTTTATAAAAAATTAAAGCAAAATCTTGGATAACAAAAAAAAATGTGTTTGGTCTTCTCCATATTTTCTAGAATAGAACCCTTGGAATTTTCTCAAGTTTAGGATGACTTTCGTTATTCACCATGAACCTATAGAACACCTGAGTTTTAGCTAATGAGGTAACACAAGAGTGTCTTCTAGATAGATTTAGGATGGGAGGTGGCTGTACCAGAAAGATCATCCTTGTGACTAGAGAATTGGAATTTTGAATTATGTGATGTGAGCTCAATATCCTGAGAAGAAATGAAGACTAGAGATTGAATTCAATCATATAGCCAATTATTCCATCAGTTATGCCTATATAATACAACTCAATATAATAAAACTCCCCACTAATATCTTAAGTATGCTTCTGCATAGTTGATGCCCATTGCTATGACACAAGGGTGAGGAGTTCTGCAACTCTGTAGGAAGAGGACATGGAAAATCTGCATTCAGAACTCTCCCAGACCTTGCTTTATGGGGTTTTGTTTGTTTGTTTGTTTGTTTGTTTGTTTGTTTGTTTTTGCTTATCCTGGTTTCTATATCTCATAACAAAGTTATAATTTGAAATATAATGCTTTCCTGATCTTTGAGTCATTCCACTAACAAATACTACTGAGAATAGTAAGAATCTCCAAACTTAAAAATCATTGGTCAGAAGTATGTGGCCTAGGAACTTGAAGATTACAAATGGTTTCTGATTAAGAAGAGTCTTGTGCTGGGCACTATGGCACAGACCTGTAATCCCAGCATTTTGGAAGGCTGTAGCAGAAGGTTCACAAGTCCTGGGACAGTCTATCCAATTTAGCAGGGTCCTAAACAATTTGGTGAGACCCTGTCCCAAAATAAAAATTAAAAAGGGCTGGGGATGGAGCTGAATGCTAACCTTGGGTTAATTCTCAGTACAAAAAAAAAAAAAAAGCAAGAAAGCACTCTTGTGGGATACAGTGCACAAAACAAATATAATTTTAAAAAATCAAGATAGTGGGGCTGGGATTGTGGCTCAGCTGTTGAGCACTCGCCTAGCACAGATGGGACCCGGGTTCGATTCTCAGAACCACATAAAAATAAAGGCATTGTGTTGTGTCCATCTACAAAAAAATATATATATTCTATCTCTCTCTCTCTCTCTCTCTCTCTCTCTCTCTCTTTAAAAAATCAAGATAGTGTCAGATCTGTATTTCAGTAATAAAATGCTTTAATTGAAATACAAACTATTTTTGAGCATAAATTATATGCAATATCCGTAGTTATAAGAATGAAATCATGAATGGTCTATAATACTAGGATTTTTTCTTAAAATGTAATATTTTATATATTTGATATCAATATGACAATGTTTTGTTTCTTTAAAAAAAAGCAATGGTTTAATAAAATTATTAAGTTATTAATAAATTTTCAATCCTTTGGGACTAAAAGGACAAAAATATCATAAACTAGGTAATCAATTAATGATAGAAATAAGTTAAATAGTGTCGGTCTGGGAACTCTGCAGCCTATCCATCTTATAATGTCCTTATGTGTCTTTTTTGTGGGGAGGGATATGTAATATGATTTCTGAGCCCAAGAACAAAAATAAGAGAGAGCCTTTCCCTCAGGGAAGGGTAGTCTAACTAATTGTTCCATGTGTTTTTTTCTTTGTCTACTTTTCTCTTACATGTGTAATGGTTCCCATGAGTAGATAAATGTGTGTGTGTGTATGTGTGTGTGTCTATATATAATATATATATATATATATATATATATATATGTATATATACATATATATATAAAGATTGATGATGAATATAAATACAGCTTACATTTTTTTTTCTTTTTTCAAATCATTTCTTCAATAAATCTGTTTTGGAAAAGAGATATTAAGAACTATATAACATGTAAAAGTTTGCCTTTAAGGAAACTTCAATTCACAGAAAGAAATTGAACTGTATAAAAATGAAGTAGAATTGAAAAATTCTATAATGAAGAAATACCAATGTAGAGTAAATAAATTGTACTTAGTTTCAAAATATTATTTGTCTCAATTGTTATTAATTTTGAGAAAGTAAATTAACTTTTCAGAACCACAGAGCAAAGGTAACAGTAATGTTTAAACCATAGTAAATGGTTTAAACAATTTGGTGAGACAGGGTCTCACCAAATTGTTTAGGACCCTGCTAATAGGATTTCAAAAATGAAAGTGTTCTCTGTTCAGTAAGTGGTGCAATTAAAGCAAGTATATATAGAGTATTTGCATAAGAATTTCAGGACAAGGTTGACATCTTTTCAGTGGTCCTCTGAGAGATTGTACTTGAATTGCTGCAGCCTGTACATCATATAGTAAGTATGGATTTCCCTGTTTTAGTTACTGTGGCCAAATACCTGACAAGAACAACTTAGAAGAAGAAGAGTTTATTTGGTGTTCACAGTTTTAGAGGTCTCAGTCCATAGATAGCCAACTCTATTGCTCTGTTCCCAAGGTTAGGCAGAACACCATGGGATAAGGGCATGTCAGAGGGAAACTGCTTAGCTCCTGACACGGCCAGGAAGCAGAGAGAAAGAGAGAGAGACAGATGGCAAAAGGGCCACAGGGAAGATTTACCCTTCCAGGGCATATGTCCAATACCCTCATCACACCCTACCTGCCTATAATTACCCCCTAATCAGTCCATTCAAACTCAAATACACTGATTAGTTTACATCTATGACAAATCTATTCATTTTATGTCTAAATAATCCTACATTGGGAGTACTTCATAACCAAACCATAACCTTCTGCCCCTGCCCTCCAAAAGCCAATGTCCATCTCACAATTCAACATGCATTCAGGCCATCTTCAAGTTGTCCTGTAGTCTTAGCAGTTTTAGCATTGACCAAGTTCAAAATCTTCTCTGAGACCTGAGGTAAACTCTTGAATATGAACTCCTATAAAATTCAAAAGCAAGAGTTACATATATCCAACACACAATGAGGCAGAGTAAACATTCCCATTCTGAAAGAAGAATAGGAGCACAGAAATAAGGGATGGGGACAAAGCAAGACTCAGCCAAACTGGTACCATAACTCTGTTCTTAACTGCATATGCAGCATTTAACATACATGGCCATTCAAGGGCTCTCCAAAGGGTTTGGGGTGCCCTGATGATTTGACCTCACCAGCGGAAGCATACATGGCCTCTTTCAGCCTGGCTCTCTCCACAGCCAGCAGCTTTTCTCAGCACACAGTCCACATTACTAGCATCTCTTAATTTCTGGGGTCTCCATTCTGTCTTTGGTTTACTATTAAGAACCTCACAGGGGAAACCCAAAGGGGCTTTAATCCATCTACATTTGCCTGCTTTTCAAACCTTCCTTTGAAATATTCGTGGAAAATTCTATGACCCTTTAACTCCAATATCCTGCACTTCTGCAGAATTAGCACCATGTGTATGATGTCAAGGTCTGTGCCAGGTTGTGTAATACCTGACCCCCTAGAATCAGGCTGCTATGGCCTCTGAGTGCTTGAATGGTTCTGCATGGTAAAACAACTTCCTATATCCCATGTGTGTGCAGAGATTGCTCCCACAACCTCTACCCAAATGGATTTTCTCTTCATACTTGTACTTGCACTAGGTTTGATCTTGCAAATTCCTGAGATACCCTATAGGTATTGTTGTTGTATAAAGAATTTAGCATTTCTTTGAGAAATATAATCACTTATGGCAAACTCTAAGTTTTTCAAATTCTTTAATTCTGTTTTCTGCTTTCTTACACTAAACCTGGCTGAAAGATGCCAGCAATATTCAGGCCAATGACTGATTGCTGTGTTGCCTTGAAATTTCCTCCACTAATTAGTTCATCATTTTAATATTTAACCTCACACAAAGTCAGGACATGGGCAACCTATCTCCAAGTTTTTTTCCAGAATATAACACATGTACATTCTGAGTCCAATTCCTAATAGAATCTTCATTTCCCTCTGAAATATCATGAGCATAGTCCACATTCCTGTTAGCTTTTTGGTCTTCTGAGCTCCCACCAGAATCTCCCATTGAGCACTGCAAACAACATTTCCAGTTTTTATTCCTGCCTTTTCAAAATTATTCCTACAAAACTGTTCCAAAGATTTCTGAATTATATGATCAGGTTAAGCACAGCAATGGACCCACCTGTAGGTTCCAATTTTTGTTTTAGTTAGCTTTTGCTTTATTGTGACCAAAATGCCCAATAAGAAAAATTTAGAGAAATTTCATTTGGGGTTCATATTTTCACAGGTCTCAGTCCACAGATGGCCAATTCCATATCTCTGGACCTAAGGTGAGGCAGAACATCATAGAGGAAGGGCCCATGGGAGAAAATCTGCTTAGCTCATTTGAGGGTCAGGGAGCAAAAAGAAAAAATTGGGAAGAGGACATAAGAAAGATACACTCTTTCAGAGCCCTGGCCGAGTCATCAACCTCCTGCAGCCATGCCCCACCTGCCTGCAGTTAATACCCAGTGAGTCCATTCAAACTATGTGATGATGCTACAGCTCTCCCAATCCAATCATTTTTTCTCTGAGTAATCATGTATTAAAAGGACTCCATTTCTTCAAGCAAGACAGTGTCCCTTTCACCTGAGTGAATCTATAGAAACTTTTTAAAAAATTGCATTGTTCAACATGAGTTGGCAGAAGCAGATATCTTCAGCCACATTCAGCCACCAAATTCTTTTTATAAATGATGCTTTTATATATATAATTATCTTTCTCCAAGCACATTTTAAGATCCTTAATCCAAAACACCACATTGAAGAGTTGTTATGCATCTCTATCATCTTTGCTCATGAGAAATAAATTCTCTATGTTCATTTTAAAATTTACTTTCTATTATTTAAAATTTCTACATTGCTTTGAAGTCTCTTATGGAAACATAACACTGTTTCGCAGAGCTGAAGAGCTTTTATTTGTCAGTTAAAAATTAGTAATGATGAACTGAATAACTTTTACTCACAGTGAAGGACATGTAGTATAGTAAGTATTGTATTTATCTAAGCATATGAAGAAAAGGGGTAGGATTTATCTCTGAATAGCAGACATAAACTATCAACTTACAGGATGTAGGATTAAATGTAAAAAAAAAGTATATCCTGTAGATTATCTGGCATACAATAAATGTTTAGTAAATGCCAACTCTTTTAGCCTGCCCTTCTTCTGGAACAAATTCTCATTTTCAGTTTAAAAGTGTTCATTTAAGAAGTATAAAACTCCATGCTGTGCATGACAGATATAAATTTATCCAATAAAATATATTAATTATTCTTTTCTGTCTTCATAAGACATTTGACTTTCTTCTATACTTGTCATATTAATTTTGAAATGGATGGTACAAACTGTTTTTTAAAGCATACTCAAATGAAAATATATTTATTTAGACTTAATAGGCAATGTATAATATTTAATATACAACTGGAAAAGTGATGTTTAGATTTGTCAAGCAAACTGATTACAAAGTTCATGCAAAAATAGTATGGTTTTGATTCTTACACTCAAAAATGGCCAATTTCAACAGTACTTCAGGTAGGCACTGAAATGTTAAAATCACATAAACTTTTTGGTGAAATGATCTATCTTCCCAATGTGTGGAATCATGGCAAGAAATGTCTCTTGGTTGTCAGCCTAACTTATGCTTTTTTTTTTTTTTTTTGGTTGAAGAAAAATGCCTTGCATGAAGACCATATTCCTCTAAAGGCATCTTTCATCTAGTAATTGTTAAATAGGAGGCTGCTCAGTCATTCTAACTGGGAGGAAATCCAAAGGTCACTGTAGCTCTACACCTCCCAACAGTCAGTGGAGGTTTTGTTTAGGACTACCATGCCTCATTTCCTTCCTTTTCCTAATTCTACTTACTGTCTTCGGTAGTACAGCGTTGACATTGAGAGCACTCCCTCCTGAACACCCTGCATGCTAAAGCATGTCATTCCTAGGAAATCCAACTCAAGACATTGTTATATAGGGCATAATTTTATTTCATTAACATTTCCTTGATATGGAGCCTTCTACTTTAAGAAGAACAAAATCAATATTCTGTCATGGCAGTGTTTGGTTTCCTTTTTGTTTGTTGCTTAAATTAGAATTTATACTCAGAAACAGAAAAAAGAGATGCCACATGGGATCTCAATCTTTTTTTCTTATTTCTGAATTCATTAATCATACTAGTTAAACTTAGGAATTTAAAGCTATATTTCACTTTTGTGGAAAAGTAAGGGAAAGAAATTGGAATCACCTGTATATTAAGTTCACTAGATAAAGAATGAAGGAAGCAGATAACAATTTAAAATTTTATCTGGAAGAAAAAAAATTGTGAAATAAATGCTTGGACAATTGTAAACAAAAACAAAGGGAGGGGCTGGGGATGTGGCTCAAGCAGTAGCAGGCTCGCTTGGCATGCTTGCGGCCAGGGTTCGATCCTCAGCACCACATACAAACAAAGACATTGTGTCCGCTGAAAACTAAAAAATAAATATTAAAAAATTCTCTTTCTCTCTCTCTCTCAAAAAAAAAAAGGGAAAAATGGAAAGGTGGAAGTAAGGAAAGAACGAGTGAAAGAAAGAAGCTCAAAGAAGGGCAAAAATTTTACACACAAGGCCCTGCATTGGATCCCCAGCACCAAAATAAATAAATAAATAAAGGGAACAAAGGAAATAAAAAGTAAGGAAAAAACGAAGAAAAGAAGAAAATGAAGGGAAGAAGAAAGGACAAAAGGAACTATTGAAGAAAGTTTATTGTACTAAAAATTTTAAAGTAAATATATTTTTAGGTATTGACATTTGTATAGAATTAAAATGTTAATGAAGTTTACAAATAAGTGTTAATATTTGTGATTAATTGGTGTATGAAGTATTTGGCTTATCATATCATTATAATGAATATATATTCATAAAACATATTTAAGGAGATTATAGTTTTTAAAGCAATAGTTATATTGCTATATTAGTAATTGTATTGAATATCATTACAAATAGATGAAATAATAAAATGTTGAAAATAAAGGTCAGCAGTGAGGTACTTACATATAACACACACACACACACACACACACACACACACCAAGACCATTAAGCAAAAGCAAGATGATTACATATTCTAAATGTGGAAAAACATGCTATCTAGTGGTGCAGCTTGTCTCAGGGAATAAAGGTATGAGATCAGGGTCTATTGCTGAGTCCCAAAATCCGAAGGCCTGAAAAACATGAGCTCTGATGTCCAAAGACTGGAGATGATGGATGTCCCAGCTCAAGAGTGAATTTTCTGCCACCTGCCAAGCGTAACCACTGGGCAACATCCCCAGGTGGCCACTCCACCAATTTTTTTTTTTTTTTTTTTTTAAGACAGGGTCTCACTAAGTTGTTTAGGGCCTTGCTATATTGCTGAAGCAAAATTTGAACTTGCAAGCCTCCTATCTCAGCCTCCCCTGCTGCCACTGGCATCACACGCATGTGCCACTGAATCTGCCTCCCTCTCTTTTTTTTTATACTCAGGCCCACAATGAATTGGAAGATACTTACCAACAATGGTGAGGATGTCTCTTCTTTATGCAGTCTGTGGACTCCTATCCTTACTGCGTCTGGAAACATGTCACAGAGATACCAAGAAAAATGTTATACCAGCTGTCTGGGTAACCCATTAGAGTTGACACATAAAATTAACTGTCACACATATGTATAGCAATTTCTCATTTGATATTAATTTTAGAGGATAAAATAGAAAATGGGAAAGAGGAAGAGATATAATGTTTCAGAAAGATAAGTAATAATGTTAAGAATGATTTTCTTTTGGTATTAAGTTACAAGAAGTTAAGTAGTTTTCAATTTGGTTAAATACTTGTACTTCTTATAAATGATACTTTTTCTTGTATTTCCAAGTCAGAGAAAGTGTTAACTTCTGAGTCTGTGCTACTTTCTTGTTCTGACTTATGTTGTCAACCCACCTCACTATACATATCATCCATACTCACTTTTTCTTCTTTCTTTCTTGCTTTTCTTTTTCTTTCTTCCTTTTTTATACACAAATTGATATATCTGGATACAATTTGATACCTTTCTTATCCAGGGTATATGGACAATTAAATGGCAATACTTTTATAACTTTTATGAGATCATGATTGAAGATTAAGTATATCTTAATATATATTTCTTCATGTACAGCTTCCAAAAGATAATAGGAAATGCATTCTCAACTACATATTTATTGCCACAGTCTAGTAGAGGTAAATGACAGATTAATAGATGGCAAATTTATAAAACATGAAATGAATTTCTAAACTCTAAATTTAAAGTTTTTATCATGTAGACAATTGTACAGAACTGTTGGTGCTCTTTTCTGCATCTCCATAGATATAGAATCAGCCCTATATATCCTCAGGTTATTTAGTCAGATTCAACCTACCACAATCAAAAATATTTTGGGAAGCTGGGTATGGTGGCACATGTCTGTAATCTCAGAAGCTCAGGAAATTGAGACAGGAGGATTGCAAGTTCAAAGTCAGCTTTAGCAAAAGTAAGATGCTAAATAACTCAGTGAGACTCTGTATCTAAATACTGTGGGAAGCCATCTGTGGATCTTCTCTCAGCATGGAAGCCAGGGAGACTTACATTTGGCCTTAGGAACTATCCGTGGCTCTCCCACAGCAATAGCTTCCCCAAAGCAAGTGACCTTTATCTCCACTCTGCTAGGAAGATACCTAGTAGTAGCTCCGGAAAAGGGCATAACCCATTGGGAACTGGATAGCCCAACCTTAATCATTTTTGGTGAAGAACATTCTTTGGAAGGCTTTTGATGGTTCCCAATATAAATAAAGCAGGCCTGGGCTCCATTTTGTCCAAAATCCATAAGCTTAATCTGTCTGGTCATCTTGCGCATCCTAACCCCACTTTTGAAACTACTTTTTGTGTCCTGTATTTTTTGTTTGTTTGTTTTGTTTTGTTTTTTGTTATTCTTTTATTTATTAGCCAGCCCATCTCCACCTCCTGCGCAGGACTCGTGCAGGAGAATACAATGCAAAATAGGACTGGGGATGTGGCTCAGTGATCAAGAGCCTCTGAGTTTAATCTCTAATACCACCCCACAAAAAAAAAAAAAATAGGGGAGGGATTACATTTGTACTGATCATAAACATGTTTTTTGTATTATCATTTCCTAAACAATATAGTATAAAAACTTTTTGTACAATATTCATAATATATTAGGTCTAATACATATACTAGGGTTAAAGTATATGGAGAATATGGGTACTATATGCAAATACTGCAACAGTATACATAAGGAACTTGACTATCTCTACTTTTTGATATCTTGTGTGATCCTGGAGTCAGTCCTCCATGGATATCCAGGGACAAACATATTTACTTGAAACCACCAGTTCCTACCTGAGCTTCACTTGATTCTCCCTCTTTCTGACTAAAAAAGCATCAGTGAAATTATTTACAAAATAAAGTCAATTCATCTCCAATTATAGGGAAGACCCAAAAAAGATAATGTTGGAGAAAAAAAATCTGACTATGTGAAAAGAAAAGGACAACAACAAACTTAGAAAGCATTAGGGTGAGAGAAAGGACAATATCATTAAGGAAATAAATTATATCCCTGGGATAATCTCAAACATGGGACATACAAATACTAATTCTCTAAGCATTGAACAAACAAATAATGAAAAAAAATGGATACTACAAATATTATGTCACTCATCAAAACTGATTATATATTCTTTCTAATACTTTTACTTGACAATTTCTATCTACCCTTTCACTGACTTTATTTGCCCAATAAAATACAATGTATTTATAATTTATTTTCTCTAATTTTCACAGACTTACTTCTTCTATACTCTTGTCATTATTTAGAAATCAGTATACCCAGATTATTTTGAGACTTAAAAGCCCAACATATTGGGTATTCATTAGAAAACTGATAGTTGAGTTATCAGATATTTTTGTCAATTTTGAAAATAAAATATATCTTTAATTTTTCAAGTTAGATTCAATAGAAATCAGAATTATGTGTTGTTTTTACTGGGAATAAGATTAAATTAGGGGATGGGGATGTGGCTCAAGCGGTAGCGCGCTCGCCTAGCATGAGTGCGGCCTGGTTCGATCCTCAGCACCACATACAAATAAAGATGTTGTGTCCGCCGAAAACTAAAAAATAAATATTAAAAATTCTCTCTTTCTTTAAAAAAAGATTAAATTATGCCATAATATTTTCAGATTTCATATCATAGCCACTATCTTCTAATATGATTTGTTTTTTTAAATTACATTTAGTTTTCAATTAAATGCAAGCAGACTCTTCTGAATTAAAGGATATACTCTTTTTTGTTTTTTACACAGATGGTCATGGTAAAGTGGAAATTTTCCACTCATTCTTTAAGAAAAAACAACATGTAGACATAATTCATGGATGACAATCATAATGAAATGAGAGGTTTTTAGTTAATCACAATCAAGCCTGACAAATTCATGCTCAATTTATCTATTCTTCAGCATGGCTGCAAAAAATGAAGTTTTTATGAACTCAGAAGAAGGAAGCAGTGAGTTAACAATACTATTAATACTATGTGAGGAATAATTTCAAATTAATTAGCATGTCCAGAGTAGGCCACTCAATTATCCTTCTAGTGTCATATGTACTAGGAAGGGTCAGATGCTCTGTCAGTGCAATGACAATCTTTCAAGCTTCTATTTCTCTGCCAAGTATGCAGTGCTTGAGATGTTCTAAAATTTAACCCTAACTTTTCCTTAACATTTAAATATTTAGTGGTTTCTAAACTATAAATATACAAGTATTAGCGGAATAAAAAGTCATAATCCTATGAAGCAAAACAAGTGAAGAATATAAATATCAATAATTACTGCAAATAATAAATTATATATCAAAGGATTTATCTTATATTCACTGAGGTCAGACCAGTCAGGATTTTAAATTCTTGATAGGTTAATTTAATGTTGCTCAAAGTAATTTAAATAATAATATAGTAATTTACCTTTTGTTTTATTTTGTTTTTATGACCATTGTTATAAATTTTTTTAAATCTAAAAATGAATATTTCACTCCATGTTCTTATATAATATACCTAGATATTACCACTTTTGATTTACCTGTATTTCTGTCTTTGCTATGATTTCTGAAAGTAAATTGTAGCTTCACATAGACTTCCTAAATATGTGAACAGAAATCCCATAGTGTGTGATTTATTTTTTTTTAATTTTACATATCATTAAAATAATGCTATCTTTGTTTTACATAGGGAAGGTTGACTATAGAAAAATATCACAATAACATTTTGAATCAGGAACTAATTTACCCTCAAATACTTGAATCCTATGGAACAGAGATTGGCAAACTTTAACCAGAGTCTTATTAACTGTTCTTAAAATTGAAGTTTTATTATAACCAAAGTGAATAATTGTCTACAGCTACTTTCATGGTACAATATGAAAGTAAAACAGTATTCCAGAGGATAAATGGTCTACAACTTAAAATATTTACTATTAGGCCCTATAAGAAAATATTTATCAAGCTATTCTCTAGGTCATTCAGTTCACTAAACAAAGCTTCTTGTAGTGAAACTTGAGCAAGCTGAAAAGTCTTGTATTGCAATGGTTCATACCCAAAGTCGTTTGCTTTGGAGATTACCTAGTCAATTTGTTGATACACTTAAACACATCACATGATGTCTTTCAAATATAAATAAAGTTCACCAATCTATTTCTCCCATGTTGGGTGATAGAGCACAATGTAAAAAAAAATTTCTCCAATTTTGGGGGGAATATCCCAAAATGCACATGATTGCTCTTTCCTCAGGTGATTTACCAAGATGGCAAACCTCTGCATGCTGTAAGATATATCTCTTTCTCCACGAAAATATTTGTGATCAATTAATTTCTTATTTTACTCATGTGATATCTTTAATTTATGGACCAATGTTTATGAAATGAGGTGATTAAAAATTTTACAATTCAAATTATGGAACATAATTTAATTCACTTAATCTGGTGGGAAAAGATAAATTAATCTTAAAAGATATGATAACAGTCTGAAAAGAAAGATAAATTAATCTCCCTTAAAAACAAACTACTTCTATAATTCCTATGCTTAATGAAACAGAAAATAAAATAATTTCTTGAGGAATGGCTGGATCCCAATTGCCTTGCTACCCTAGTCCCATGACCAATGTATACTATCCTGAGTTTACTTAATTGCTAGCAACTGATCTAAATTGCTTAAACAGAAAATAAGTATATTGAAAAATATTGGAAAGGTCACAAAAATACTCATACAATTAAGAACTAGGCTGCAGAAACAGGAAGAAAGAGGGTTATTCTTTGTATCCAAAGCCACAGACAAACTTCAAAATCTCCTCTTGGTTGCTGGATTTATTTATTTATTTATTTATTTATTTATTTATTTATTTATTTATTTCAAATTTTTTAAGTTATTGATGGACCTTTATTTTATTCATTTATTTATATGTGGTGCTGAAAATCTAACCCAGTGCCTCACACATGCCAGGCAAGCACACTAACTCTGAGCCACAACCCCAGCCCAACTGCTCTATTTAGAATACTATTATTGCAACCAGTAAACATTAGATATAACAACTTGTCTTAAAAAATACATTGTAATTATTTTTGGCATTAAAAAAAAATAAGCACTGGTTCTGTTCCTCTGTCAGTGCTGCTCCTGGGCAGACTAGATATCACAGCCTCCACTTCTGTCAACACAGGCATAACTTCGCTTTTTTTTCTTTTCTTTCTGATAAATTTAGCTTCCAATTCAAGACCTATAGTAGGTATATTTAACTTCCCAAAACCAGTTCACTCCTGTGTCTTCACTATAAGGGAGATTCAAGATATGAATATTAGGTATTTTGTCTCTAATATTGTGAGACAACCTCAGTCATTAACAAGGTAAAAATGTGGAGGATGGTGATTAGGGAGAAGGATATTTCAGAAAGAGAAAGAGGAGAGGGAAATGTGAACACATTTAGGAATATGAATGTGGACACATTTGAATTGTATGTTTGAAGCACTTAATATAATTCAGCATGTTATATTGAGTATGGACCATATACTGAGTATATAGTGTATACTGAGAAGTAGGGCAAGAAAAAGCATTGGAATCACATTTTTGTTTTCTGGTTCTTAAATGTTATAAAGAGAAATTGTAAAAAATATATCTATTCATGGTTATTCTAATTTTGTTTGGAAGTACAGAACTCAGCCACATGGGAGAGAATTGTAATGGTCCAAATCTTTTGACCAGAGGAACAGAATAACACTGCTGGGTAATGATCACAAACCTGCTCATAAGCTGGACATGTTGGCAACACATATAATCTCAGATACTTGGGAAGATGAGACAGGTTGATCACAAATATAAGTCAGTGTGGAAAACATAGTGAGACCACATCTCAAAATAAAATTTTAAAAAATTATTATAATTTAAGTATGCCTATTTATTTAACAATTGCTTGAAACTACTTTCATGGTTCAGTATCAGAGATAAACAATGTAGCAGATGATATCTGGCCCATAGTGTAAAACATTTATTTTTCAGCTTGATAATAAAACGTTTATCAAGCTAAGTGATAGAACACTAGCCTAGCATATGAGAGAGCCTGGGATCAATCTCTAGCACTAAAACAAACAAAAAGCATCAATAAAATAATTTTGATTAATAGAAAGTTTATGGTACTATGACCTCATATATTTATGGCATTTCTCATTTAACCTTTTATTCCCTATATTACTTTTAAATATCTAAAATATATCCAACCAAGATTCCAATGATATATAGAATTAAATGTCATAAAAGTAATTACTATGCTTTATAATTACTTTTAGATGACTGCCGCACAAAATATTTTTATATATAAATTTATGAATAAATTGGTTTCTGATAAAAGGTCCTTTATGTGGTAAATTGTCAATATTTGCAAGATGAAATATTTTACAGTAATGCATGAAATTTTATTTTATTTTTATTATTTGATTTTTTTTTGAAGAAAAAAAAAATTGGCCCAGATTCTCACATAGAAGTGATGAAGTCAATGAAGGTGCTGAAGTTGAGTAACTGGTTGGCTCTGTCATATGGAATACATACTCTTTGTCATACTGCAGACCATACACCACTCCTACCCAACCCTGGAGCTAAGTATCAATTGCCATTTATTAACTGCTTCTTGTGGCTTCCTTCAAGCCCACCTGCTTGTCGTTGCTGATTCATGCTCTATTGGATGCCAGGTGCAGTTATGATTGTGCCTCTTGGATTCTGCCATGGTGCACTGGCTCAGATTTAGCTGAATTCACAGCAATCAGTCAGAAAGCATTTTCAGGAGAAAATGTGAGTGTCTATGGGTGGGGGGGGGAAGAGAGAAAGAGAGAGAGAGAAAGAGAGAGAGAGAGAGAAAGAGAGAGACAGAGAGAGAGACGAGAGAGAGAGAGAGAGAGAGAGAGAGAGAGAGAGAGAGAGAGAGAGAGATTGATTTAAGCTTTTGAAGGTGAGTAAAGGAAAAGCATCAACCCTGATGATCTGGGGAAGAATTAAATTGAATGCTGCTAAGGTACTCCTAGCTGTGCATGAAAGGGTCCAAGTGACCAGCATAGTGGTATTGTTAGGTGCTATGAATGAGAGTCCTTCAAAATCTTTCTTATCAATTTATCTTTTAAACAGTTCCTTCCTTCTTACTGCAGTATGAAGTGTCAATTCTGATATTTTTAGAACTTTTTTCTTTTCTTGAATAGTTACCCAACACTCTCTTTTGAAAAAAAAGAGTACATTCAAAAGTTTTATGTAATTACAACCTGAGGTCCACTAACACTGAGAAGAGCTTTATGGTTAGAATGACTTGCTGTTTGCGCAGAAAATCCCTGCGGTTCACTGCTTGTCTGATACTTCAATTATTTGGCTCTAATGACATAGTAAAGCAGATATTGATTTCCTAGGTATTCAAATTACACCCCTAACTGCAAGCACCAGTAAAAGGGTTTTTTAAAAAATATATCACTTTAAATGATATGCAATCTGGCATAATGGGTTTGTGCTTATGTAAGGGTATATATTCATGTATTTTTTAAAGTTATGCTATAAAACCTCATCATATGGATAATTTTTAGACATATTTAGACTTTTTCTTGTAGGAGGTGTTCTTTTCATTGGCATATAAATGGAAAGGTACATTATGATTACAAGATTGGAACATTCATGAAAGTAAATAGTTATTTTTTTCCTTTCTTACAGTATAAGCAGTCTATATATATATTTATTTTATTTTTTTGTAATTTCTAAAAGAGGTGTGATTTTACAATCTCCAGGCACATATAAAATATTAAAATCATGGATACCAGTAAATAAATGGAAGCTTGCCTTCCCCAATTTTGTTATTAAAGTATTTGTCACTAAACCATGGACATTTCAGGGGAAGATATTTAAAGTTTCATTTGAAAATGATCAATTATTTAGACTTTAAAAGTAATGCTTGAACATCTTTGGAACAACTTATTGCTGCCAAGAAATATTGTGACTGTTCATTAAGCAAATTTGTGTCTGGTATATTTTTCCCATCATATACAAATCATACTATTTTCCTATGTTTTAAAAGATAAGGTGCAAGAATGACACTCATATGGTAGACAAGGACATATTTTCTAATAACTCCTGAAGGTTGAGGTGGGTGGTTTGAGTCAACATATAAGCTATACCATGGTGGAATGGGACCAAGGTACCACAGCATGATCAAGCCACCAAGGATGTGAGAGCTTGCTTGCTTCCTTCTTTATTTTTATTTCTCTTTCTCTCTCCCCTCATCCACCCATGCCCCATGTCCTTTCTTCATTATGCTTTCTTATTTTCTCTTTAAAAGGTCCATCATTCTTGTCTTTGAAGAGTGTTGCTTAAATTCTTCATGCCATTAGGTTACAGCCTTGTTCTGAAATCAGAATCTCCTATGTTTTGGCTTTTCTCCCAATAATTGAAAACAGTGATAAAAATTTTAAATATTGCCTCACTCTCTTTAATGGTCATATTTTTTAAAAGGAGAGTTGGATCATCAAACATGAATATTCAATAATTAAATTTTTGTAACTTTTGTTTAAAGAATTTTATCAATACCTGATGCAGCCACTTCAATGTTTATAGCTGCACAATTCACAATAGCTAAACTGAGGAGATTACCTAGTGCTGTTCAATAGATGAATGGATAAAGAAACTGTACTATATATACAAAATACAATATTACTAAAAATTAAAAGAGAATAAAA
This sequence comes from Spermophilus citellus, assembly GCF_964194105.1. Lineage (NCBI taxonomy): Eukaryota > Metazoa > Chordata > Mammalia > Rodentia > Sciuridae > Spermophilus > Spermophilus citellus. Next base: position 103,283,626 of record NC_138186.1, on the reverse strand, counting down.
TTATGTCATTTGCAGATAACTGGATGGAGTTGGATAATATCATGCTAAGAGAAGTAACCCCCTCCTAAAAAAAAACAAAGGCCGAAAGTTCTCTCTGATAAGTGGATACTAATCCATAATGGGAACGGATGTGGTGAGAATAGAAGAATTTTGATTGGGCTAATCGGGAGGGAGGGAAATGAGGGTGCATGGGAGTAGGAAAGATAGGGCAATGAGATGAACATCCTTACCCTAGATAGATGTATGACTGCACATATGGTGCAACTCTACATTGTATACAGAGAAATGAAAAGTTGTGCTCCATTTGTTTACAATGAATCAAAAAGCTTTCTGCTGTCATGTATCACTAATTAGAACTAATAAAAAATAAATTTAAAAAAGAAAATAATAATTTGATCAATCCAAGAAAACTTCATACTAATATTCCTGATGAACATAGATGCAAAAATTCTCAATAAAATTCTAGCAAATTGCATACTAAAACATATAAAAAAGATAGCACACCATGATCAAATGGAGTTCATTCCACTGTTGAAATGTTCATTCAACATACAGAAATCAATAAGCATAATGCATCACATCAATAAAGATAAGAATCAAATGATCACGTCAATGGATGCAAAAAAAGCATTTGACAAAATATAACATACCTTCATGTTCAAAACACTATAAAAACTAGAGAGGGTAAGAACATAACTCAACATTGTAAAAGCTATCTATACTAAGCCCAAGACCAATATCATTCTAAATGGAGAAAAATAGAAAGCATTCCCTCTAAAAACTGGAACAAGACAGGGATGACTTCTATTCAATATAGTTCTTGGAACCATGGGTTAGCTGAGTCAAAGGCAGTTCCATTCCAAGTTTTCTGAGGAATCTCGATACTGTTTTCCAGAGTGGTTGCACCAATTTGCAATCCTACCAGTAATGTATGAATGTGCCTTTTCTCCGACATCCTTGCCAACATGTATTGTTGCTTATATTCTTGATAATTGCCATTCTGACTACGGTGAGATGGAATTTTAGAGTAGTTTTGATTCACATCTCTCTAATTGGTAAAGGTGTTGAACATTTTTTCATATATGTGTTGATCAATTGTATATCTACTTCTGTGAAGTGTCTGAGTATCTGCTGAGTTCCTTAGCCCATTTATTGTTTGGGTTATTTGTTTTTTTTGTTGTTGTTTTTGTTAATTTTTTTTAATGATGTAATGGGTTTAATTGTGTCCCCAGGAACAAAAACAGTAAGTAGAAGTCCTCATACTCTGTTACCAAAAATGTGAACTTACTAGAAACAGGACTTCTTCAACTTAACATGAGTTAAGCTGGATTAGATTGGGTTCTAAATTGAACATGACTGGTGTTCTCATAAAAAGTAAGGGACACAGAAGCATTCAGAAATACCATATAAAGACAGAGGCAGATATCATCAGAATGGTGTATCTAAAAGTGAAGAAGCACCAGGGTAGCAAGCAACAGCCAGAAGCTGGGAAGTCATGACAAGATCTTTCCAAAGAAGTTTTCAAAGAGTAGTGACCTGCATACAAAAAGATTTCAGAAGTTTGCAGAACCATGATAAAATAAAACTCAGTCAATGCAACCCCATCAAAATACCAATAACACTCTCACAGAACTAAAAAAAAAAGAAATCAGTCCTGATTTTTTTTTGAAAGAATAAGAGTCCCAAAATAGCCAAAGCAATCTTTAGCAAGAAGAGTGATTCCTGAGGCTTCACAGTACCTCATCTCAAACTATATTATAGAGCTGTAACAACAAAAACTGCATGGTATTGGCATCAAAATAAACAAGAACAATGGAATACAATAAAAGACTCAGAGACAAACCCTTCTACTTACAGTCATCTGATACTTGACTAAGGTGCCAAAAATATATGTTGAATAAAAGATAACCATTTTAACAAATGATGGTGGGAAAAACTGGATATCTATTGGTAGAAGAAGAAATCTAGATCCATATTTTTTGCCCTGCTCTAAAGTCAAACCAAAGTAAACCAAAGACTTAGAAACTTGACCAGGAAATTTGCAACCGCTATAAGAAAACATAGGTTCAATACCCCATCTTATCAGTGAAGGTACCAAATTTCTTAACAAGATCCCCCAAAATTCAAGAAATAAAACCAAATATCAATAAGTGAAATTCCATCAAAAACAAACAAAACAAAGAAAACTTTAACTCAGCTAAGGAAGCAAAAGCATGAAAAAAGAGCTTGCAGAATGAAAGAAAATCTTTGCCAGGGGCTGGGGATGTGGCTCAAGTGGTAGCGCGCTCGCCTGGCATGCGTGCAACCAGGGTTCGATCCTCAGCACCACATACCAACAAAGATGTTGTGTCCGCGGAGAACTGAAAAATAAATATTAAAAAAAAAAAAATTCTCTCTTTCTCTCTCCTCTCTCACTCTCTCTTTAAAAAAAAAAAAAAAAGAAAAGAAAATCTTTGCCAGTTGCTCTTCTGACAGGGGGAAAATATCCAGAACATATCAAGAATTAAAAAAAAAAAAAAAAAAACACCAAACAATAACAAAACAAAACCCTAATCAATAAATGGGAAAAAGAACTTAATAAAAATTTCACAAAACAAGAAACACACATAGCCAACAGATGTATGAAAAAATGTTTAACAACTCTAGCAAGCATGGAAATGCAATTCAAAGCTACACTAAGATTCATCTCATTCCAGTCAGAAAAGCAATTATCAAAAATACAAATAATAATAAAGGCTGGTGAGAATGTGGGGAAAAGGACACATACATTGTTAGTGGGACTGCAAGTTAGTACCTAACAACTCTAAAAAGGAGTTTGAGGATTCTGAAACAAACAAACAAACAAACAAAACTAACAATGGAACCACCTTATGACCCAAATTTCCCACTCTTTGGTATTTATCCAAAGAATGGCCATCCATTACCATGTAAGCAGAAAATCAAGGATCCAGTGATTTTTCTCATATGTGGAAACTAGAACAAAATAAGAGAAAGAATGGGGGAAGGGTGGAAATCATAAAGATTTAGGAAGATACTTGAAGTAGAAGTAGATCCAGAGGGAGGGAGGAGGAATGGGAAAGAGGAGTAAGTGTGGAATGAATTTAACAAAAGCACATTATGTTCATATATAACTATACCACACAGAATTTCATTTTTATGTATATGTAGAAAGCACTAATAAAAATAAATAAATGAAAGGAAAGATCAGTAGAGTAGAAGAAGGAGAATAGGAGAGAAAGTTAGAGAAAGTGGGAGGAGAATAACAGGGACTGAAATGGAGTAAATCAAATTCTGTGAATGTACGATTTTGTCAAAATGAATCCAAATACCATGCATAACTATAATGGTCTAATAAAAAGTAAAGTTCTGTTCTCTTAAGCCACCAAATTGTGGTAGATTATTGTGGCCTCACCAGGACTCTAATACAATCATAATCATATTCTATTATGATAAGTTATTTTAAACTCATAAAATAAATAAATGTTGTTTATATGATGTCAAGTATATTTCTAATAGATATATTATACTTTGGAAATTTATTTTTAAATGCACAATTATTTACATTGGATATATAAGTATTAATATTTGGTATATATATAAAATTTCATTTTATTTAACTTTCATAACATATGAGTTATGAACTTATCTTTATTTTGCTTTTGAGATAACTGAGTTCCAGTGATGATGAATAACTTGCCTACTGCCTTACAGCCAAAATATTAGAGTATAAACCAGAATCTGCTTGTTTTATTAAAGATGAAGGAAAATAAGTTATGATTATTTTCTCAGCAAGGAAAACAGATGCACAAAATTGAAGGAGTTGGACTTGCCCTCCATTTTTAAAAGTTCAGAAGCTAAATTGCCATTTAAACATTCTTGACCTGTGTTTTCTTTCCAATAAGTAAAGTTTGTACAATTCTCTATACATCTGTATTTGTATTTCTTCTTTAATAGATAGAATTATCCCATGATGACTCCACAATTGATACATCAGCCAGGCCATCCATTGCCATGCAAGCTAACATGACAACACACACCACTGTAAGAGGAAGAGATGATTTTGCCAGTCCATCATATTTTTTTTCATTTAGTTGACATTGCAATGTTAAAAAATGACCTTGAAATTCTAGTTTATTTTATTATTCTCCTCGGAAAAGTTAACATTATAAGCAGTGAAGATCTACGGTAGTATCTGGTCTAAAAAAATCTACACTTCCTACTTATTTCTTCTTAAATATGTTACAAGTGTTTTTTTTTTTTTTTTTTTTATTGGTTATTTACCAACACATATTGAATGAAGAAGATTGAACTACTAATGAACAACTTATTCTCAGTTCAAAGTTTTAAATAAGTTTTGGGAATATATTTTATGTTACTAAAATTTTTTTGTGGATAGGTATTGAAGAATATTTCGTTGCTAATGTGACTGGTAAAACAGATTGTGCATCTTTAGAGTTTATTGGATTTGTCAATAAAAAATTTGCATTTCAGGCTTAATACATAATTGGGATAAATGCTATCTCCTACAGCATTGAAGCAGTTAAAATGTGCAGTATGCATGACTGTAAAGAGTCTCTGAGATTGATTAGATGCCAAATATAAACACTTAACTGAGGTTTATTCTAAATAAACTAGAAGGTACCTAAGATCATTGCTGCTCTGAAACCAACTTATGCAATATAAAAAGGAGAGAAATTTAGAGGAATTTGGCAATATGTTTCTAAATGGGAATTTGTCTTGGCTGCTTTATTAAAATTATTTCTGATTGACAGTATGCTAGTCCATGAATCATTGAAAGTCTAAAATCAGTTACATACAAGAAATATCTTACCTTTTATCTGTGTTGATATATATTTTTATTTTCTCACTAGGATTAGTCAAATTGTAACTTGAACTTAAATAAATTATTAGATACTTATCATTCATGAGTTTTGAACTATGAAATGCCCACTTAAATTTGTAAATTTTAAATAGCAACAATATCCATAAGCTTCTAATTAAATACTTTAAATATAATGAAATGATGTTTTATTTTTGCCAATAACAAATATTCATGAGCTCTGCACTTTACTGAATTACTTTATTATACAGAAGACAATCCATTACAAGTGGTCCATAGAAAGCAGGATTACTAATTCTTTTTCAGAAAGTAAAATGTTAAGTGCAAGAAGAGACAGTAACTTGACTTCCGCATCTCTCTCTCTGTATCCAATTTCTTCAAGTATGTCTTTTTATAAATATGAGCAACTATATCTTTCAAATATAAAATAATCCAGAGCTATGTTGTTTTTTATAAATATTAAAGATTGTGTTCAAGTTAACTAATCAAGTATGTTGTAAAATATCTCCCATTTGAGCTATATCTAATAATTAGGCATGAAATTTACCGAATGTTTATATAGGTTTCAACCATATAATGAAGGATTCATCAAAGATTTGTTTAGTATCAGAAAATGTTTCAAATGCCTTGACCATTAGATAAATGTCAAATTATCTTGATAGTGAAGATGAGTTAGGAAACAAAACTTGTATTGAATTTTGAAAAATATAGTCGTTTTTCATAAAAAAAATTATGTCTTTTATGGCTTGCAATTTTTTAGTATGAATTTACAGACGCATATTCTGGAATCTAGATTATTTATACCATCAAAATGTAAAGTTATAGCATTCTGAGCATTGTGCAGATAAGTTACTGGTACTGACATCAGTAATCTAAAAACAAACAAAGCAAAACAAACAAACAAAAAAAAACCAGATTATCCATTCAAAAGAGAAAATTTCTAATATAACAGGAACATAAACAGGCCAGCCTCAGAAACCCAGTTAAGCAGGTAATCAACTTGACATTAGCTTGCATTGTCTATGCCCAGAAAATTCAAAATTTATTTTTGTATTATAATTCCAAAATATTTAATCTCTGGTATTCATTTAGTGATTTACATAGAAGGCATGTTATGCAGACAAAGCAAGTCATATTACAATTTCATTTCTTTCTAATTAATTTTAAAAACCTGACAAATTCATCAACCATGATGCTAGAATGATTATTCAGGCTTACATAGGCACATAAGGATGCCATTATGGAAGTTTGAATCATTTCTCTTCAGTACATAATAATAGTAATAATAATTAATAATAATAATAATAATAATAATAATAATAATAAATACCTACATATATATAATACAAATCATTGATTTGCCATATTTCAACACAGAATTAGACAAGGACAAAAGTATCAAAAAGTATATATTTTTTTTCTTTTTGTAAAACTCATTTTCAGACTACCTTTGTACATAACTTTATCATCTAGATTACTAAATTCAAATTAAATGTGTTACTTATAAATATGAGTGGGCACAGGTATTGTTGATATCATCCTTAAGAGAAGAATTGGAATATAACTCTTGAACATGATTTTTGGCAGGTGAGTTCTTTATGATTGTTCATCACACAGTTGTCAAAGCCCACCTTATCCTCCCCCCAGCTTCTGTAGAGTTGGGTTATAACTAAACCATTGTAGTGGCTTGGACAATGAGTGAACAACCCATCCAAATGGGATTTATCAGGTTTTTTTAAATTCAATCTTAAAGCTAATGTTTACTTTTATTTACATTGTATCGTGATTTTTGCTGCTTCCAACTAGAGATAACCTAAGACAAAAATCGAAGAATTGATTCCTCTTTTTCCTATACATTGATGTGTGATATTAGAAAAACTGAGTTTTCTTTTTGATAAGATAGAGCTTTAAGGTTGTGTGAGAATTAAATCAATTTTGTATACAAAGTATGTAGCTTTGTACTTGTTATTTAAAGATGCTATAATGCCATAACTATCATTATAATTAGTTACTATTTATTACTATTAAGTTATTTATCAAAAGAGATACAAACTGAGAAAGTAAGCAGGAAAAAAAAAAGAATATATCTGTTGAAAAAAAAATGAAACAACTTCATGAATGAGGATCTATAGCTATAAGCTGTTTATCCATGAGTAGAATTGCAATACAGAATGTAATGAAGGGAATCTCAAGTTGAAGGAATTACATGTTCAAATGTCCACAACTATAATACAACTAACATGTGTTTTACTCTGGTAAGGCTGCTGTAACATGGTCCATAGACTGAGTGGTTTGTAAAATAAACTACAGAAACATTTCTCACTATTCTGGAGGCTGCTTTGAGCTCAGGGTGTCAAAATGGTCAGGTTCTCCCAAGGAGTATCTTCAGGCCAGCAGACTGCTGACTTTTTATTGTGTTCTCTCATGTAGGAGAAAGACAAGCAAGATCTTTGGTATGTTTTGTAAGAACACTAATCCAACTGCATGGCTAACAAACTCCCAAAAGTCCCACCCCCTGATATCATCACTTGAATGGTAGGCTTTCAGCATTTGAATATCTGAGTGCAAACGTTAAATCAAAACAATATTTTAATTAAGCATTTAAATTTTTAACACAATAGGATATAGTGACTTAACTCCACAGGAAGGGGTGGCCCTACTCTGTGAAATTCCATTGCAAGATAATTCTACCAGCTAAAATTTTTGTTTCCTTCTTTTCCTATTTATCTTTTTTTTTTCTATCTATGAGCACTCAAATATGTCACTTAAGAAAACTGTTTTCTGTTTCCATGGCCTAAAATTACCATATTTTTTCATCATATTTATTTTACAAAATTGTCTTATAAGCTACCTACCCCTTCTCTCTTCCTCTCTTCTTCCTCCAGTAGTGTGGTTTACACTCTTTGGAATCACTATTTTTATATTTACATTCCCTAATTCTTGAAACATTTTGATTCTGATTAAGACTTCCCCAAAGGCAGTATGAGGTAATGAACACACCGCAAGTGTGGGGACTAGACACACTAATTCTATCTTCTGCAGTTAGTAAGTAAATGATCTTGTGGAGGGTCAACCTCACTTTTCTCACCTGTGAAAAGCCCTTGACATTGTGTCCTTTCTTGTGTTAAAGTAAAGGACTTCACCTATATAAGATACCTAGCACAGTAACTGGCATAGACTGAGTACTAGACATTGTTCAATCTCATTTTGTTTCCTTCCATAGGATTCAGTAACTATTGCTCAGATCCTATCTTACCTAAGTCCACCTTGAAGTTCTCTTGCTAAAATACTTCAGTCCTTGGATTTAATGACTCTGCCCTCTACTCTAATCCTTTCCTATTTCTCCTCTCATTTCAGAGTCAATTGCAAAGTCTTCTTTTCGGTAAATAATTATTTTATCATTCTTAATCCAGATATTGAATTGTAATCTGTATTAATTGCTTCCAAATTTATAGTTCTGTTTTCAAAGATGTGTCTCTGAACTCTATCCTGAGCATTTGTCTCAAAATATGAATGATGGAATATCAACTTCCACAAAACATGCTTACATCATGCTCTTTCTCTCCCTTCATCCTTAATGACAAGGTGACCTAGCTCTCTGCTAGGTCATTTTGACATCATTTTTTATATTTCCATACTATGCTAAACAGATTAAAGTTTTCCAGAATGTTTATATTCTAATCTCCAAAACTTATGAATACATATCTTACATGGAAAAGGTACTTTGCAGGTAAGATTTACTTAAGGATAGCAAGATTATTCTGAACTTTTCAGGTGAGCCGAATGCAATCACAACAGCTAGAGTGCCAGAGACAGAGAGAAGATAATGATCACATCAGAGATTGAGATAATGTGCTCTGTTGAGCTGAAGAATTTAGAAAAACTCTTGAAAGCTAGAAAAGGCAAGGAAATGAAATCTCCCCTAGTGCTTCCCGAAGAAGCTTGACCCTGCCAATGCCTTCATTGAAGCCTGCAAAATGTATTTTGGTCTTCTAACACACAGAGCTGTAGGAATCAAATGGAATTGTCTAAGTCACTATGTATGTGGTAATATGTCATACCAGCATTAGAAAATCAATATGCATATTCAAACCAAATATTAATATTTTGTGTGTATTTCCCTTATAATCTGGTATCTTCTTTCTCAAAATGACATAGCACTGCTTTGTCTGAAGATTTCATCTTTTAGAATATATTGCACCAACTCCACTATTAAAGCCATCAACATGTCGTTTTCAGTGTCATCAGTTAGTTTATCAAAAATATTTGTGTTATGATTGATGGCTCTTTCACTATTTTCTTAGACGGGTCTTTCTCAAAATATAGTAAGGATGTACTTGTTAAAATGTTAAGAAATTCTGATAAATATCTTAAGATTTTTCAAGTCATACATTTATGGTTTCTTATCTTAAGTAAACATAACTAAATAACAAAAGGCCCCAGGAAAAGAGTCTAAAATAATTAAATTATAAAAACGACAACCTATACTTAGGTAAGGTAAAAATTGCAAAGAATTTAGGAAATTGTAGCAGCCTTAAAAATGATAGCATAAAGAACTAATTCCAACTTGTTTACAAACAGAATGATACTGAATACCAAATGAGGGTTTTCCACCAAATTATAAAAATTATGCCTTTTAAAATGATAATATTTTATAAATCACAACACTGTCAGTAATGGTTGAAATTTTTGACAAAGATACAGTTATCTAAAATTAAAAATAATAAAAGAATCAGTAAGCTAGAATTTCAATTTTACATGTTTTAGTGGAGTTTCATGGATTTTTAATAATTTTAAATTTTAATATGTAAATAATGTTTACAAATTATTCAGACTTAGTACAAAATAATCCTTGGGATTATGAAATCCCTGGATCCTATCCCAGCTCCTACATTTAGCCCTCCTGAAAGTCATGAAGGTGAGAGTATCCACCTGCCATATTAAAATCATCCCGAGCCTGAATATTTATGATTGGGCAGTTTGAAATATTGGACACCATAAACATTCATGGAAAGACCCATTATTTCTCTATAAAGTGTACTTACAATTCAGATAAATTATTTCTATCTCAAAAAAGCACTTTGCTTTTCTCAATAATCATAAAAATATTAAAGAAAATGGGATGCTTTCAAGACTGAAAATTTTTAAAGTAAATGAAGGCAGGAAGCACTAGCATTTAGTTTGCTATTACTCAGTTTAAAAACAAAGTTATGATTACTCTCTAAAGCCAAGTGAACTGAGCAAATAATTTTGCAGGCTGGAGGGTAGAGAGAATCTTTGCTCAATCTTGTGTAAATCAAGTTAATAATTATAATGATATGGTAAATATGAGTCAAGACCAATGATGTGTGTAATATCAATTCCATTGAATGTTTTAACAAACAGGATCATAATGTGATTAAGTATTCAAAAACTGCTAAGCTTTTTTGAAAAGGGCACTGTATTTTCCTGATTTAAAAAGGAAAAAGAGGAGTTGGGGTTGTGTCTCAGCAATTGAGCGATCACCTCACATGTTCGAGGCCCTGGATTTGATCCTCAGCATCACATAAAAATAAATAAACAAAATAAAGTTATTGTGTCCAACTACAACTAAAAAAGTAAATATTAAAAAAAGAAAGGAAAAAAGTAAAAGATGTGCCAAATATCTCATCCAACTGCAATACAGTTCAATACTTGTCATCTTTCTTTGTGTATTTTAAAATAAAGCACTAGTCTCTCCTTTGCTATACTAGAATTAAAAATAAGTCTATGGTTTAGAATAAAAAATGCATTTTTCATATAAATAATTTGACACACTCAATGTAAAAAGAATAAAAAAGTATTAAATAACAAATCTAAATGAAAACACACACACACACACACACACACACACACACACACACATATATATATATATATATATATGAATATAAACTAGGTTTTTGCCTGTATCATAAATTTTGGCACTTAAGGAAAAGCAATTTTAATCAGACTATGAGAAGCAAAATGATATCTAAGAGAATTCTGGATATTCTCAAAGACTCAAGAAGTTGGTGTTTTGGTACTTTAAAATATCCAATTTCATTTCTGTATTTAGAATATTTTGTCTTTATGACAGACTCTCATACACTTTTCAGTAATTCTAAACAGCAAGAAAGAAAAGCTCAGGAGGAACACTGAGCCTCGAAGTAATTTGTTGAAAGGGAAACTGAAGTTCTGTATTTTAAATAAGCAACAAAATCCCATTAGTACAACAGTTTTAATTGTTAACTTTCATAAAGTGAATATGGGGTAGTGATTACTAGGGGTTTGGGAAGAAGTGGAGAGTGTAGATTAAAAAAGGTTAGATTTTATCAAAATATGCTACAAGCATGTATTGAAATATAACAGTGAACCCCATGGATATGTACATTTACAAATGTTAATCAAAAACAAATAAATAAAATATTTAAAAGGTAACAAAACTATTTTCTAACTAATTTTTCTAATCCCTGCCTCCTTCCTTTCTTCTTTCTTTCCTTCCTGTTTTCTTTCTTCTTGTATTGTTTTTGAATCTTATGGGGTTTTTTTAAGAGAGAGAGAAAGAGAGAAAGAGAGAGAATATTTTTTAATATTTATTTTTTAGTATTCAGTGGACACAACATCTTTATTTTATTTATTTTTATGTGGTGCTGAGGATGGAACCCAACGCCTGGGGCATGCCAGGCGAGCACGCTACCGCTTGAGCCACATCCCCAGCCCAAATCTTGTGTTTTCTAATAATTAAAAACAAATTAGTTGTTTTTTTAAACCAGAATGAAAGGGTTTTCTGGTGTTCACTAGCTGTGTACTCTTTGAAACAGTGTCATATTTCTCAGAATCAAATTATTTGTGTTTTGAATATGGAAATAATATTTGTTCCTTAGAATTATTGTGAAAATTAAATGACATAATAATCTTATATTTGTTTTGCCACATAGCATCTTAGTGAATTTAATATATGTTAATAGGCCTTTCTTCTTTCTACTCCTGAGATTTTTTTTTCCTTTCTTCTGTTGGCTTTTAAAATATGAAATTGAAATTTGACACATTAGAAGTTAAAAGTGAAAAAACTTTGAGTATGCTAGAAAATACCAGATGACTTTGGAAATTGTTTCATTATATGAAAATGGTTTCAAGAAACTATGCCTCTAGGGGCCAGTAAAGTGAAAACAAAAACTTACCATGTTTATTTAAAAATACCCATAACTTTAAAATTTTAAATATATTAATGTGGGATATAAGCATGTTAACAAATTATAAACAGTTTAATATGATCTTTATCAGCACTGGACTAAGCATTGAATGATATAAGAACAATATTTTGTGATATTTTAATCGCCTCTTATTCACTATTTTCGTGAGAGAGGGACCCCATCCTAAGATCATAGAGATGGCTAAACACATTATACCAACATTAAACAGATAAGAAGGAAAATTTTAGCAGTTTATGAGCCATGTACACTCACTGCCCACAGAAGTTGACATCACATGATGCACACTCTAGAGTTGTAATCCTGAAAAGATTGTTTAGGGCTGTGGAATGCACGCTCACAAGCGGGTACAATATCCCCAGTCCACCAGGAAGAATGTGCTGGGTTTGTCTGAATTAGTCTCTAGCTGGCCACTAACAGTTAAATCTTACTTAGGTCTCAAAAAGAGTTTCACTTGATCCTTTTGATAACAAGATTTTAAGGGAAAAATAAAAAAAAATTAAAATTTATGAGTAAGTCTCGTGTGGCCCTCTGGATTTCAGCAAGTCAAGGCAATACAAAATACCAAGACTTAATTTTAAGAATTATGTCTCTAGTGATAGAAAGTCCATGAATTAATGATGGTGAATTTACAACAAGCCAATCCATAACAGGGTTGTATAATTTGAATCATCAGAAAAGTGACCTCTAATTTACATAAGCACAGAAAGGAGATATTTCCTGGTATACAAAGCTAAATTGTACATGCTGTATGGATATTTGCTAGATTCAACTCACTCCAATTAATTTTAGTGCAATTGCTTTTATTGTTTTTTTTAAATACTAAAAATGTTTTATTCTTTGAACAAAATTTTTTCAAACTCAAAATAAGTGACAAAGTTGTACTTTCTAAGTCTCACACATTAAAAAAGTAGTCTTACTGGTTTGAAATGAACAGCTATATCAAAATAATCGCTTTGTTCGCTTGTTCTTTCTATTGCTAAGAAATTAACAAGGCCTTTTAGTGAGTTCCCATCAATCAAATTAGCATTTTAAATAGATTATTTAAATGAAAAACATCATTTTCTGTTGTTTTAAAAAGAAGATTTATATGTACCTCTAGTGATTTGGGGTTAGTTTCAATCTCTTTATACTTTCTCTTTCCAAAAACATATGCTAATAAGTTCCCAGAAATAGTATAAAGATAAACTAAAAAGCACTTTGCATAAATGAAATGGTATATAAATGCAAATTAATAACACTAATGTATGTTATAATTACATAGGGAATCTTTCAATGTGAAGCACTGTCTTAAGTTAAGTTATATCCCCTGGGGAAAGATAAGAATGAAAGAGTTCAGGAAAGGACACATAAGATGGTTCAAATAGAATGAAACTTAAGTATATACAAAAGGAAAGTAAGGAAGCTAAGATTATTTAGCCTACAAATGTGAAGAGATAGGGTGAATATAATTGAGTTAAGATTGTGAAGGGTATAGTAAAAATTGATAAGATCCTTTTTTATATGCTAGTCCATAATACAAGAAGGAGAGATCACTCAAAACTAATGGAAGGTTAATTTAAAAAGAGCAAAAGGAAATGCTTAATCTTCACATAGTGTAAAGTCAAACCACATAATTCAATACTTTAGGAGATTATAGATTAAAATATAGAAGCTACATTTTATAAATAGGAAAAAAATGGTCATTTTGTTGCCAAAGATATTTTTCACATTAAATAGAGGAAAATAAAAATTTTGGTACAATGAGAAAAGATGAGGATCATTATAATAAGGTTACTCTGTCGCTCAACTTAGGCATACAATTCACAACCAACCAAGGAGACTGAAAATTTTAAATTTTTGAGTTCTTTCAATCTTATTTTCAAGAAAGGAAGTGATGATATAGATACATCTATACCTCACCATTGCCACATACCATATTCTGTATTTTTAATTTCCCTTACAAGTAAGCTAGATTCTTTTTATTAATTTAAAATTTTATCTATGTACACTTAACTTATGCAGACAACAAATTATTGGAAGCAGTGCTTCTGAATCAAATGTTATACTGTAAAGGTAAAATTTCTAAGCTGATTCTAAGCTGCAAGAATGTGAGTTAAAGTGTAAAAGACTGGGCATTGTAAAGTTTCTAAATTGAAAGGCTTGGGCTAAAAAAAAATAATAATAGACCAGGTATTGTTAAAATTCCTCTGCTACCCCCAGAACCTGTAATCTCTGTAGCTGTTAGGACAATACCTGAACTGCCCAGTAAATATTTCCATTGATTCCCTGGTTGTTTATTAGCTAAGGGCTCCAAGTAGCTCGGCACGTAAGCATCCAGGCCACAAAACCAATCAGTTTAAATGTGTACCCCGCTCAGGAGTGACCAATCACCCCTGCCCAGACTGTTCCCGCCAATGAATGTACTAATCATGGCTCAGAGTTGTTCAATTTTCACGCACCTCAGGATGATTTGTTCTGATGTATGCAAAGCCCCCCCCCCCGCCCTCCCCAAAAAGTGTACTTAAGCTCTGCTTGACCTCTGCTCTGGGTTCTGGGCTGCTCTCCCTTCCTGAGTGAGCCTTGAGCCCTAGCATGCTGGTTCAATAAATCCCCTTTTGCCAATTGCATGGAGCTAGTCTCTTGTGGTCTCTTCCTCCGACGTTTCGCCGGTCCCTTACAATATATTGACCTTTGAATGATGGGTATGGATATCAGAAGTAAAAAGTCTGATCTTATCATATTCAATATTTGTTCTGTTTTAACTATAAGCATAATATTTTAGCAATTTCAGCATGACTGTTTGGAAAAGGATGATGCATTTCAATCATCCATGTAATTTTATAAGAAACATATTTGTAAAAAATTGTTTCCATTTTATATTTGAGAACATTAAAAAAATAAGGGATCTCAGTATATATATGAAGCTGAAGGTAAGATGATCTTTCATGCTACAAACTGAAAAAGGGAGTTTTTCTAGTTTATTTGTGTTTAAATACTTTAGAGCCAGTTAATAATTTTATTAGTGAATATTTCTCCTAAAATGTTTTGAAAATGAAAGCCAATTATAATTTGATGACAAATAAAAAGAAAATTTGCTAGAATAAATATGTTTTTACAAAATAAAATCAATAAACAACACATTTAATTTTTTTTCCTACTGGAGAAACTGATAACACAAGGATTTGTCCACTTTTATTTAGATCTTAGCCTCTTTCTAGGGCAGTTTCCCAATATTAGAGAATTATAAGTTCCAAGAACAACTCAAAGGAGTTGTTTTAGGTGATGTTAATTTTATTTGAACAACTCAATTTTGTGACCAAAGATTTTGTTATACAGGAACATGAAGAAATCTTATGTTGGGCAGATTTATAATGTTTTTAAGTCTCAGATAATTCAAAGCACAGTTCTAATAGCTGTGAATTCAAGTCATATTTTCAATGAAAAATTAATGTGAAGCCAAGAAGTGAGGAATACAAATAAAAACTAAGAGCATAGCCTGAGTACTAATTGTGAGAAATATTGGAAGTCAGGACACACTGAGAAGCACTATGCAGGATGGGAAGGAGGACTCAAGTCATTTTTTAATCCATTCAGTGGTTTATGCATGTAGTAAATATACACTTTAATAAATATTACATATTGGTGGTAATTTCTTTAATTAGAAACAAATTCAGACTTATGGGAAAAATACATGAAAATACTTTCAAAGACTAAGTATTTTCTTGTACAGTTAAAGGAATCTCTAAGCTGTAACTATGTGCTTCAATTATATCACTAAATTTTAATATAATGAGGTGATGAAACAAATTGAAATTTTCCAAAGCACTCCCTTACATTTTGGAACTTAAATTGCTCCCCCTAAAAAATCCTTAATACCCACATACTATGATTTATATGTCAACTCATATTTACCTCTGTCTTGTAGCAACCTGAATGTTACTTAAACACAACAACAAGACTACTACAATTTACATTTAAAAATGAAATTTCTTAATCTTATTTTCATTTCAGTCATTTTTTTTCTTGTAAGAATAGTATGATTGAATGTGGAGGTTATCTTGGTCACCAATAAATCCAAGAGTTTTCTATATTTCAGAAGACAACAGAGAATATATCAATATAGGATTATTAAAAAAATAGTTATTGTAATTGCAGTATAATATGAGCACATGAAGTAGTGGTGGGTTTGGAAGGTTTTAATCCAAGCTGTCTGGGATCTGTGGTCTTAGGTGATCTTTACAATGGACTTCAGTAAACCCAGATCTTACATTCAGTCCAAACTTATATTGTGCCTAAAAGGGAAGAAAGCCAAATTCCTTGAAGTTTAATAGTTATACAATATGATGAACCCTTCATTATAATATGCATACAAAATATTATTGGTTACATTAAAATCACCAGAGAGCTTTACTAAAACATCATTTCTTTGAGAATTTCTCCATTCATACTACATAAAATATTTGAAAATGTAACACAGGTATTCGTGAGTCTCCAGACAGATATTCAAGAGAAACATGAAAAATTTAAAAAAATAAAAAATAAAAACACATGAGAAGAGTAATTTACAAAGCAATTGTGATACTACAATAATACATATACATAATGGACCACATATAAGATTATATATCACATTATATTATTATGGAATTCTTTCTTAAATTGGTTTCTTAAATACTTTGCATATCTCAGTGCAATAAATATATCTTGCATGTCTACTAAGGCCAGACAATATAGTTTATCCTAATAGTACAAAGAACAATAGAATAGCATAGTAATTATGATTCTTTACCTCCTCAAACTCTTTATAAAATAGTAAACTTACAGTATTTACATTCTTAATTATAATTTTAAAAAAACTGTGTATGCACATTGGCTATCCTTTATTCTCGTGACAGTTTCAAAAATGCTACAATTTATTATTCCCCCGTAAGTATTAAGAAACTTAGCTAGTGGAGACTTAGCAGAGTCTCAATTATGTTTGCTTCTTAATTACCTATGCATATGTTTGTGATATATATATTATCATATGTTGAAACATGATTTCTAATGACACATGGTATGTAGCAAAAGCCGTAATGAGCAGCAATTGGGAAAGATTTCATTTTCAAGTAAATGTGTGCCATGAGCAAAAAAAGTATTCAGTGTGTGTGACTCAAGAACTCATATTTGTATTTTTAACTCTTGAGCATTACTTGATTAAGGTTTTATTGGATGAAAAACATAAAAATCACCAATAATTAACATTATACCTAGCAATAAATGAAAATAAAAAGTTTAGGCAGCTTCAACTTAGAGAAACATCAACTAAATGAACTGTTCTTCAGGTAGAATTTGTTAGAGGAGAAAACACAGGTTGTGGAAGAATTACTTAAAATGCAAGCAAGATTATATTTTAGCTTCTTTATCACTGAAATTCTAAGAGAGCAAAAGTGGAATTTAAAAATTGATTCTTTCAATATTTCAAAAAAATTATTAATGAAGTAATATGCCAGGCATAATGAAATAACAACACAGGAATTCTGACAGGTAAAAGTGGCTTAGGGGGGATTAACTGTAGATGATTGCCAGTTTTCCACAGTAGTCTAGAATGCTGTGTAATCCTACGATGTTATATTAAAAAAATTGGGAAGAAGTAGTGAGTAAAGTAAATCTGTTTAAAAGTTCAGAAACAGGATTGAATAATTTGCAATCTAAATTAAATTAAACTAAACCAATATACAAATTAAAATAATAATATTAAGTAATGCCATGGGACTTATTTATAAGTAATTCACAGTAAAACATCATTGTACCAACTATTTTTTTACTTACTTATAAATATTTATTTTGTGAAACAATATTTTGAAAATAAATATTTTAAAATAATTTTGTAAAACGGAAAAATTAATTGTTTTATCCATACCAGTAATTAAAACCAAGTGTGCCTGTTTTGTGTCTACAGAAAGCAGTTCTGTAAAAGCATCATAAAAATTATGACTAATTATTTTGCATCAGTAGTCCTTCAAGTATGGGATATGAATATATTCCAATAGTTTTTTTTATAATTTTAGATGTGATGGCAGATCATAAAATTTATCAAAATTTTAGTATATACTTTTTGAAAATACCACAGTATTGTTTATAATTTTGTGCTAATTTGTAATTATTTACTTTCATATTGTTTATATGCAATTTAATTGCTATAATAAAATTATTGATAATTTTTGAAATCCCTAAAAGTAAAAAAAAATAAGTTTAAATACATTTAATTAATAATCAATGTTAGCACAAAATGACCAAGCTGGGTGCAAACTTCACAAATCAGCACAGCCTTTATTCAGTGGTGGAGCCACCCATGCCTCTGATGAACCCACTTTCCTAGTGGAAAATGAGCCCTTGGCCAAAGGAGGGGTCTGCACTTAACATAGGTAACACAGAGAGGTGACATAAGTTTTGATATTGCATGTCCGTTTGAGCACTCAGGATACAGGTTTGTGAGAATTTGAGATTTGCTTTTACTTGGCAATATTTTTACTTGGGGAAGAATGGAAGGTCTGGGATCAGTGTTCAGTATTTATCCCTTTCCTTTCAGGGTCCCATTGTAGCATCACTGAGAAAGGATTTATTTGGGGAAAGACCCTTGCTATGGCTTCCTCCCAGAGACTGCCATTCTAGACTTACCAGGGATTGTCTTGCCACTGGATGATGTTTGCTTCCTTTCTAGGAATTGTCCTGTCACTGGGAAAGAATGCATTGGGAAAGGATGGATGCTATCCAGGTGTTGCCTTCTTCCTCACTCCCTCTTCCCAGGCCACAGTATTTGAGGTGTGTCAGTTTCCATACCTTACAATCAATGTAGTCATTTGAAGAATTAAAGATATTTTTCAGCTATTAAAAAATTACTATTAGCTTTTGAGAGAGTCTTCAAATATATAATTTGTGATTTTAAATACCCATCTTAGAGAACTATATGTAGAATATGATCTTGTTACAGAGATATAAGACATTATGCATATATGGATCATGATCTAAGATGTATATACATGAGCTTTCATTAAAAGGGTTTTTTTCCTTTCATTGTTTAGTATATTTTTAATATTAAAAACTCAAAATAATTAAGATAAATATATCTAAATGAAAAAACAAATTTTATCAGGTCACATAGTTGATGGCAGAGAGGTGATTTGAAGGAAGAAATTAAATCCCTGTAATTGAGCTATTAATACTGGCAGTTATCAGTGATGAGTTCTGATTCTCAGATGTGAAGATTAAACACTAGAGAAACTCCATGTCAATCATAGAAAACAAATTTTATTTAAAAAGTAGCAAAATATGCTAAGTGAAATTAGCCAATCCCAAGAAACCTAAGGCCTAATGATTTCTCTCATTTAAGGATGTTGATTTATAATATGCTGGGGGAGGTGCTTGGGGGAAGATTAAATGAACTCTAGATAGGGCAAAGGGGAAAAGGGGAGGGAGGAAATGGGTGGGGCATAGTGGTAGGAAAGATTGGGAATGCAATGGTCATCATTACCTTAAGTACATGTATGAAGACAGGATGTGACTCTACTTTGTGCACAACCAGAGATATGAAAAATTGTGCTCTATATGTGTAAAATGAATTACAATGCATTCTGTTGTCATATATAACAAATTAAAAAAAAAATAGTAACAGACTTTTCCCAGGAGGGAAAAGGGGACCATTACTAGTGTCCTGGTATCCCAAGTAGTGGAAGTGTTTTGCCCCTTTTATACATTTTAGATTTTCTTTGTTCTCCTGCTCTCTTCCCTCTCTTACCTCACCAAGTCCTGTTTATTTGACTAGGCACAGGAGATGAAGGTGGGGTGACCAAAAGGTAAGAAGCAAATGGGCAAGGGGAAAGGGCTCAAGGTGGAGTGATCTGGGCAGGAAGGAGCAACCCAGGAGGCATTAACAATTTTTACTAATCCCTGCAGGGAGGAACAATTCCTGCCACAGATTACCTTAGCAACAGATTGGAGCAGGAGCTGGTTATCCTGTTAAGGGTGGAGTGAAGGTTCTAGAGGCATTAACATTTCAATTCCCAGAGGTGCTTTTCAACTTCCTAGACCCAAACCAGCCTTCATTTTTACCTTTGGACCTGATAACCTATCTACATTGACTGCCTGTTATTTAATTCTTGCTTCATTATTTGTACTAAGAATATTTTCAGTAAGAAAACAGAATTAATTTTTTTTTTTTAAAGCTAATGCCAAGTGCTGAACAGATGTAGAACTATTGATAGTTTTATTCATTGCTGGTAGGAATGAAAAATAGTATGGTTACTTTGGAAAACAGTAGGGCAATTTCTTTTATTTAAATTGTTATCTATTATATGAGTTTAAGTGTGAACAATTTTGTTGATACAAAAACCTAGTGTGAATAGTTTATAGTGTAAGGGTCCGGTGAAGCGTGGGAGAAAGAGACCACAGGAGACTAGCTTCATGCAATGGCAAGGGGGATTTATTAGGGATTCGTTCCAGCGCACTGGGGCTCTGTGCTCACTCAAGAAGGGAGAGCAGCCCAGAGCCCAGAGCAGAGGTCAAGCAGAGCTTAAGTACACTTTTTGGGGAGGGTGGGGGCCTTTGCATACATCAGAACAAATCATCATGAGGCGCGGGAAAATTGAACAACAACTCTGAGACGTGATTAGCACATTCATTGGCGGGAACAGGTGGGGGGGTGATTGGTCACTCCTAAACGGGGTACACATTCAAACTGATTGGTTCGGGCCCTGTGACAAACTGCACAGGTCCCTAGGCTAAATGGCCAGTAGGGCGTTGTTTTAACTATCTCAGGAATTTCAGGTTCTGGGTGTAGCAGAGGAACTTAACAATACCTAGTCTTTTACATTTTAATTCAAGATTTGCAGCTTAGAAAATTTACAATGCCCGGTCTTTTACATTTTAATTCAGGCTTTCCAGCTTAGAAACTTTACCCTTTCATTCCCCACCTCCTTTTTCTGACTACTTTTAATCTTAAAAGTAATAGATCATAATTATTGAGGGGTCTCATTTTCTGTTTCTGCCAGTGAAGCGTACTGCTGCCTGATAACCATGAGTTTCACCTGTCCAATCTGAGCCTGGAGGAAAGAAACTATACGGTTAAGTACACAGGGTCCCACAGTTAATAATAGCATAAGAATGATTAAGGGTCCAGCTAGGGCTGATAAAAGGGTAGTTAACCAGGGGGACTGGGGAACCAAGACTCAAACCACCCTTGTTGAGTTTCCCTTTCTGGTGTTCTTCAAGGCGTTTTCTTAGTTTACTCATGGATTCTTTTACAACTCCAGTATGGTCAGCATAAAAACAACATTCTTCTCTCAGTGCAGCACAGAGGCCCCCCTCCCTCATGAAGAGGAGGTCTAATCCCTGCCTGTTCTGTAAAACAACTTCAGAGAGAGAGGTTAAGGATTCCTGCAAAGCTGTGATGGAGGTCTCTAATGCCTTCAAGTTCTGATCTATTGCTGTTTCTAATTGGGCCATTTGTTGTGACCCCCGGATCATAGCAGCTGCTCCCGTGCCTACGCCTGCAGCAGCTCCTATCCCCAATAGTATGGCTAGAGTGAGGGACACTGGTTCCCGGCGGAAACAGGTTATTTGTCCCCCTACTAAACCTTCAAATGATTCTGCATCATAAAAAAGTACCCTGGGGAGTATTTGTACCATTACACAATAGTTTGCAGAGCTGTCAAACACCTGAACTGAAATGCAAGGAGTTAATCCTGAGTCACACGCCCACCATGTTCCTTTCTCAGGGACTAGAAAGCCCTGCGTGACATTGATTTCTCCTATCTGGGTGCATATGTGTTGTTTACTTTTGGGTGGGGACACCAGACATAAACCTGCCCCGGTTACTTCTGGGAGAGTTAACTTTGGATTTTTGCCCCAACTACAGGTGGAACTCTGCGTCTTCACGGCATAAGTCCCATTAACTGCTATCCCTTCATAATAAGGGGGCGCGGCAGAGAGGCATAGCCAGCAGGATTGGGTGAGGTCTGGCTGTGTGGAGTTCAGTACCGTGAAGGTTCCTCTAATTAATTCCCAGGGGGAGGAGTCAGCTATACTCTGGACTGGGAAAGTAGGCAAAGATGGAAACCGGGGGGAATGGGATAGTAGAGGGGTTCTGGTAGTTCTAAGCAAAGGGGGTTTGGGATGCTTAATTCCTGGCTTGGGGGGATTGGGCCCTATTGCTGTGGGATTTTCTTCCTGCTTAAGTCGAATGGTGAACCAGAGACCAAAGTCATAAGTGGGGCCATAGACATAGAATCGCATTCCCCAGGTATTTCCCGTAAGCCATGTCGTCTTGAGGTAGCCCCTTGCTTTGGAGGTGAAAGTTATATTGAGGGGGTTACATAGACTATTTTTTCCACAGCGAGTGTTTGACACTTGGCTAGTTAAACAGTTCCTAGGGTGTATCCAGGTGTCATTTCGCCCTACCTGAATCATGCTGTCTGGGGAGTTTGGT
Source organism: Spermophilus citellus (assembly GCF_964194105.1). Taxonomy (NCBI): domain Eukaryota; kingdom Metazoa; phylum Chordata; class Mammalia; order Rodentia; family Sciuridae; genus Spermophilus; species Spermophilus citellus. The sequence continues at coordinate 103,261,128 of NC_138186.1, read as the reverse complement.
TTCCACCATACAGCTCCCATTTGTTCACAACCCCAAGATTTGCAATAGAAGTCATCGGGCCCTCCACAGGTTCGGGCCTGTTTGTGGCTTCGGAAATCAGCCGGGCACACATAATAATCAAGACTGGCTAGTCTACACCTATGATAGGAGCGATGACATCCATAATACATATGGTGTGGGGGATGTTGCCCTGGTTTGGGGTTGAACGGGATCTGTGTGGGGTCCTCTATGTCAGGGAGGTCCCAGTCAGAGAGACCTATGGCCAGTTGACAAATGTCTGGATGGAGAGATGGCCACCAAGTCCATAAAGGAGCTATATGTGAAATAGACCACACTACTTGTCCAGTGGGATTTATAATTTGCCAATGTTGTTGAACAGGCTGATGGGGATTAGGGCTGCAGGTGGTCAGAGGAAGAATCCATAGCCCTACCCACATGACGGACACGCAATTTGAGAGGATTACCAGTCTGTTCCAGTTTCCAGCCAGAGTCTGGACAGGGCGCAGGCTTGAGATGGGAGGCATGGATCCAGGGAGCCATTCCATCTACTTTCACTGCTGTAGGTGTTATAAGCAGCACCTGGTATGGTCCTTTCCAGCGGGGTTCCAAGGATGACACCTGATGTCGTCTCACGTAGACAAAGTCTCCCACTTGATATCAGTGTGGGGTTCCCTTGTCTCTGGGCTGATAAGCAGTGGCCAACTGTTTCCACAGGTATCGCTAGGTGTGTTCAAGGGCTTTAAGTCTGTTAAGCAAGGGGGTGTGAAAGGAATCATTAAGTCTCAGGGTTTGGGTTAGGTCCCTGATTGGAGGAGGGGCACCATAGAGAATTTCATAGGGGGTGAGGTTGCACAAAGAGACAGAGGGGGTATTTCTTGCACGAAACAGTGCATAAGGTAGGAGCATAGTCCAATCTTTTATGCCGGTCTCCAAGCTTAATTTCGTTAAGGTCTCTTTGATGGTTCTATTCATCCTTTCTACCTGTCCTGAACTCTGGGGTCTATAGGCACAATGTAACTTCCAATTAATCCCCGGGGTCCTGGCCAAACCCTGACTTACCTGGGCCACAAACTCCGGTCCGTTATCAGACCCCATTACCTTAGGCAGTCCAAATCTTGGAAAGATGTCTTCCAGAATCTTTTTGACCACCATCTGAGCCATTTCTTTCTTCGTGGGGAAGGCTTCGACCCATCCTGAAAAAGTATCTACAAAGACTAGGAGATACTTAAGTCCATACCTTGCTGGCTTGATTTCAGTAAAGTCCACTTCCCAGAACTGTCCAGGTCTGGTCCCTCGCAAACGCTTTCCTGCAGGAAGCTTGGATGGGTATGCGTTAACTAACTGGCAGACTTGACAAGCTCTAGTCACCTGCTCAGCTATTTCTTTCCTCTGCGAGTCAGTCAACAATAAGTCCTTTCTTTTGTCCTTCAAGAGTGCCTGTAACTTCTTTGAGCCTAAATGGGTGAGCTGGTGTACATCTTTTAATGTAGAGTTGAGCTTTTTGGAATTGTAAACTTGGCTCTGTGGGATCCTGGAGTTCGGTGTCTGTGTCCCCAGGCCATAAGTTGCCTGAATGTTCCTGTGCAGCCAAGTTTCCCAGTTGTTGTTCCCCCGGTGTAGAAACAGTTAACAGGGTCACTCCGTTTAGGGCTGCCAACTTAGCTTCCTCATCTGCCCGTCTGTTTCCAACTACCACAGGGTCATTTCCCTTCTGGTGCCCCTGACAGTGCACTATAGCCAGTTCTTTAGGGCCTTTTACTGCTGAGAGAAGGTGGAGGATCTCATCTTTGTTCTTTATTTCCTTCCTGGCGGAGGTTAGTAGCCCCCTTTGCTGGTAAATAGCCCTGTGCACATGAGCAGCGGTGAATGCATAGCGGCTATTAGTGTATACAGTGGCTCTTTTGCCTGATTCTAGCTCCAGTGCTTTTGTAAGGCCAATTAGCTCTGCTTTTTGAGCTGATGTTCCTTCTGGAAGGCCAGAGGACCAGATAACATTAGTTTTGCTAACTACTGCTGCTCCAGCCTGCCGCTTACCATCTTGGAGGAAGCTGCTCCCATCCGTAAACCATAAGACCTCAGGGCGGGGCAGTGGCTGATCCTTTAAGTTTCGTCGTACACGTACACTGGTCTCCTCTGCCAGTATGTGTTGACAATCATGAGCGACAGGTCCTGATGATTCTTCTGGCAGTAGTGTAGCCAGGTTGAGTGGAGCAGGGGGTCCCAGCGTTATTCTGTCCTTGTCAAGTAAGAGGCTCTGGTAATGGGTTATTCTGGAGTTTGATAGCCACCTTTCTGGAGGCTGATGGATGATGCTCTCCAGGGCATGGCGGGCTATAATAGTCAGCTTCTGTCCCAAGGTTAATTTATCAGCATCCTTTATTAGAAGGGCTGCCGCTGCTATAGCCCTTAGACAATGGGGCCACATGCTAGCCACTGGGTCCAGTTTCTTTGATAAGTATGCTACCGGCCTTTTCCAAGGTCCCAAAGTCTGAGTGAGCACTCCTCGCACTATTCCTTTCTTTACTTCGATGTAGAGAGTGAAGGGTTTTTCTACATCTGGGAGTGCCAAGGCCGGGGCAGATAGCAGCGCCTTTTTGATATTATCAAAAGCCTGTTGGTGTTCAGGGGTCCATTGGAATTGGACATCCCCCTTTATCAATGGGTATAAAGGGGCAGCCAAAGACGCAAACCCAGGAATCCATAACCTACAAAAGCCGGCAGTCCCAAGAAACTCTCTGAGCTGTCTCTTATTAGATGGGGGCGGTATCTGCACAACAGTTTGTTTTCTAGGCTCAGTAAGCCATCGTTTGCCGCCCCTAAGAGAATAACCCAGGAAGATTACTTCTTGTTGACAAATTTGGGCCTTTTTGGCAGAAGCCCTATATCCGAGCTGAGCAAGCTCGGATAATAGTGCTTGGGTCCCAGACTCACAGTTCTCCTTGGTGTCAGCTGCCAGCAGCAGATCACCCACAGATTGGAGTAAGGTGACTTCAGGGTGTGCAGTTCTGAAGTCATTGAGGTCCCTGTGGAGAGCTTCATCAAAGAGAGTGGGGGAGTTTTTGAACCCCTGTGGGAGTCGAGTCCAGGTTAGTTGGCCAGATGTTCCTATTTCTGGGTCTATCCATTCGAAAGCAAACAACAACTGACTGTCTTTATGTAGGGGCAAACAGAAGAAAGCATCTTTTTAAGTCCAGCACAGTGTACCATATCCGCTCCGGATTCAGAGTGCTAAGCAAATTGTATGGGTTAGGCACCGTGGGGTGAATGTCCTGTACTCTGTTGTTGATCTCTCTCAGGTCTTGAACAGGATGGTAGTCCCCAGTTCCTGGCTTTCTTACTGGTAACAGGGGGGTATTCCAGCTCGATTGACAGGGCCTTAGGACCCCAAGAGCCAGGTATTTCTGAATATGGGGTCTTATCCCATCCCTAGCTTCTTTGCTTAGAGGATATTGTTTAACACTGATTGGAGAGGCAGAGGCTTTTAATTCTACTACTATTGGAGGTTGTTTTATGGCCAGACCTAACCCAGCAGTCTCTGCCTAGGCATCAGGATAATCTTTTATCCATCTCTGGGGTAGTCTAGCTGTTTGATCGGTCCCAGGGGCCATGAAGAGTTGACGTTCATCTTCTACTGACATAGTCAGAGTCATGACTATGGGGGTCTTTACTGAAGGGTTTAGAAACTCCACTTGGGGACCATCAGGGTTAAAGTTTATTTTAGCTTGGAGCTTGGTGAGTAGGTCTCTGCCCATTAATGGGGCTGGGCATTCTGGGATTACTAGAAAAGAATGGTGGACTTTTCCCCTTCCTAGGTCCATTGTCCTCTTTGTTGTCCAAGCCCGATATTTACTGCCATTAGCCCCTTGAACTAAGGATCTTTTATTAGATAGAGGGCCCAGTGGGGCCTTGAGGGCTGAATATACTGCTCCTGTATCTACTTCAAAGTTCACTGGGGTCCCCTCCACTCCAAAAGTTACCCTGAGCTCGGGGAGGGGATCCGAGCCCCGACTTTCCTAGTCATCTTCTAGAGTCAGCATGGCAGGCCGGTGCGTCTGCTTCTTTTGGGGGCACTCTTTAGCCCAGTGTCCCTTTTCTTTACAGTAGGCACATTGATCTGAGGCCAGGGGCAGCCTTTGGCGTGGGCCCAGGTATCCCTTCCTGTCTCCCTGCCTTCCAACTTCTGGCCTGTCTGTGGCTGTGACCAGGACCTTAGCCAATGCTTTAGTCTGCCTTTTACTCCTTTCATCTTCCTTTTGTTCCCTTTCCTTCTCCCTCCTCTGTTCCCTCTATTCCTCAGTTTCTCTCTTATAATATACTTTCTCAGCCTCTCTGACCAAATCTCTTAAGGTCATATCTTGTAGTCCATCTAAACGTTGTAACTTTTTCTTAATATCTAGGGCAGCCTGCCCAATAAAAGCCATTGCAACAGATGCCTTTTGATCCTCTGCCTGAGGATCAAAGGGAGTGTATCTCCTATATGCTTCCATAATTCTCTCCAGAAACATGGAGGGAGATTCATTGTGTCCCTGAATAATCTCCCTTACCTTGGCCAAATTAGTTGGCCGCCTAGCAGCCGCTCGGACACCCACTACAAGAGCCCAGTGATAGGTGGACAGATGCTCCCTACCTTCAAAGGTGTTAGGGTCCCAGTTGGGTCGGTTTAAGGGGAAGCCAGCTTCGATGATGTTAGGAAGTTGGGTTGGTCTCCCATCTGGTCCAAGAATATTATTTCTGGCTTCCAAGAGGATTCTCTCTCGTTCCTCTGTTGTGAAGAGAGTCCCCCAAAGCTGTTGGCAGTCATCCCAGGTGGGCTGGTGTGAGAACATCAGCGACTCGACTAAACCTGTAAGTCAGGTGGGGTCCTCAGAAAAAGGGGGATTGTTATTTTTCCAGTTGTAAAGGTCTGAGGAGGAGAAAGGCCAGTATTGGTAAGCCTGCATCTCTCCCCCGTGCCCATCATCTATTGTGGGCCCATAGGGACGAAGGGGAAGCATCACCGGGGCTTCCAAGTTCTCAATTATCCGCCGCCTGCGGGTTCCTTTAGCCAGTCCAGGTTCCTCCGGTGGGGGAGGGGCTGCTGCTGCTACCGTTGCTGCTGCTTCCCTGGGAGGGCTTGGGTCTGACCCAATTACCTCTAGCAGTCAGCGGCAGGCGGGTCAGCTAAAATGGATTGGGGGTTTGGGAGCATGGGTAGAGGATAAGGAGGTGGGGGGGAGCCCAGTAAAGTTAAATCCTGTGACTCAGGGAGAAAGGAGGGACAAGGGGGAGGAGCAGAAGGTTTGAGTGACAGGATCGTAGGGGAAGAGATTGGAACAGGAGTGGGAACAAGGAAAGGCTTGACCCACATAGGAGGAAACTCGCAGAGGTCCTGCCAGGTTAAAACATATGGCTGTTGATCTGGATGGCCACGCGGCCCTGGCTGAAAGACAGAAAATCTGACTTTACGGATTAAAGGGAGGTGGAAGGACCCTTCCGGGGGCCATTCAACTCCGAGGGTGGGCCATTCTGAGGCGCAGAGTGTCCACCAGGTCCTGCATTCCACTGAAAAAGAAAGATTTTGGGCCCTTGTGCGGACATCCATCCAATGATCAAGGGTCAGGGACAGAGGTGTGGAATGGCTTTGTCCCATACTGGGAGTTACTTGAACAAGGACAGAGACAAGACAATACAAACGAGACACAACGAGACGCAATCCCAGACACACAGTAAGACGTTTAACACAAGTTCAGAGGCAAAAATTAAAGACAGACAGTGAATTCAACAGAAAGAGTTGCTGGCAAAACCAGACGGGTTGGCAGCAAAATACACCGACAAGGGTTCATCCGCCCCTCTACCTGATGGGGAGCACTCCTGTCCCCCCGAACCCTCCAAAGCATCCTTTGGAGGGGTGGCCTATGGCTCCTAGACACGTCTGCCTGCCACTGCCAGGGGGAGCTTACACTCTCCATTGACAGCCACACACACACTGCCAACCCCACCCGAGGCTCTGAGAGCTTCCGCCCTCTGGGGACTTACGCCCACCATTGAGCCACCAGAGACTGAACCTGAGCGATCGCACCTGAGCGATCGTGAAAGAAGAACAAGGGGGAGAAAAGGAGAAAAGGAGGGGAGAGAGAGAGAAAGAGAGAGAAAGGCGCCTTACTTACCCCCAAAGCAGTTCGTTGGGTCTCCCTGTCTGGCGATGTGCAGTTCCCGGCCAATGCACCAAATGTAAGGGTCCGGCGAAGCGTCGGAGAAAGAGACCACACGAGACTAGCTTCATGAAATGGCAAGGGGGATTTATTAGGGATCCGTTCCAGCGCACTGGGGCTCTGTGCTCACTCAAGAAGGGAGAGCAGCCCAGAGCCCAGAGCAGAGGTCAAGCAGAGCTTAAGTACACTTTTTGGGGAGGGCAGGGGCCTTTGCAAACATCAGAACAAATCATCATAAGGCATGGGAAAATTGAACAACAACTCTGAGACGTGATTAGCACATTCATTGGCGGGAACAGGTGGGGGGGGTGATTGGTCACTCCTAAACGGGGTACACATTCAAACTGATTGGTTCGGGCCCTGTGACAAACTGCACAGGTCCCTAGGCTAAATGGCCAGTAGGGCGTTGTTTTAACTATCTCAGGAATTTCAGGTTCTGGGTGTAGCAGAGGAACTTAACAATACCTAGTCTTTTACATTTTAATTCAAGCTTTGCAGCTTAGAAACTTTACAGTGCCAGGTCTTTTACATTTTAATTCAGGCTTTCCAGCTTAGAAACTTTACAATTCCCGGTCTTTTACATTTTAATTCAGGCTTTCCAGCTTAGAAACTTTACCCTTTCAATAGTAGCTCTATTTATAAATTGGAAAAAAAGAGAGAAATAAAAAGTTCCTTCAACTGAAGATCAGATACAAAATATGGTGCATCCATATAATGAAATATATAAAGAAACAATCTGTTAACACACATAATAGCATAAATGAATCTTTTTTTTATTGGTTGTTCACAACATTACAAAGCTCTTGACATATCATATTTCATACATTAGATTCATAGGAAAGGTATCAGAATACAACAGTTACTAAGATGGCATTATGTAAAATTGTGGATGTGTAACCGATGTGATTCTGCAATCTGCATTTGGGGTAAAAATTGGGAGTTCATAACTCACTTGAATCTAGCATAGATGAATCTATAAAGCAATAGAATAAAAGCAGCCAGACTCAAAAGTCCATTCACTGAATAATTTCATGTATGTAAAGGAAATCAGTGGTTGTCTGAGGTTGGAAGTGAGGATGGAACTATTATATAATGGCAACACAAGTAAATTTCTTAAGAGTAGTAGTGGAACTATTCTATATCTTGATAATTGAGGCAGAAGGATCAAGGGACATCAGAAGACTTTGCATCTCAGCAACATTCTCTCTTGAAATAAAAGATGAAAAGATCTGAAGATATTTCTCAGTGGTATAGCACCCCTGGGATCAAATCCCAGTACACAAAAATAAGTAGATAGATGAATAATCAATTCACTCTAATTTTTCCTCTGAAAATACTAACACAGACTATGTGACATTTCAAATGCTTTATCATATAGAGTATATGATTTTTAAAAGTATTGAATTTATTTTTTATTGGTGCATTAAAATTATGCATGATGCCATATTTGTTCATGCACATAACATGATTTAATCAATCTCATTCTCAGTATTTTTCCTTTCTCTCCTCTCCTTCCTACCCTAATCTACTTTTTCTATGCTAATGAGATCTCCTCTTCTGTTATTACTTTAATCATATAAATATAAGTTATACATATATATGTGTGTGTGTGTGTGTATATATATATATATATATATATATATATATATATATATGATTATTTATATACGTGTGTGTGTGTGTGTGTGTGTGTGTGTGTGTGTATAAAGGGATGATTCATTGCAGTTTATTAAAACATGGACATAATGGACATAGCATAATTTGGTAGATTTCATACTTCATCATGCCCTGCCCTTCTCCTCCACCCCAATCACTTTCCTATCCTTTATTGGTCTACAATCTATTTTAATGAGATCTCTTTTTTATTTAATTTTAATTTTCTCTCTTTCACATGTGACAGAAAATATTTGACACTGACTTTCTGGATCTGGCTTATTTAACTTAGCAAGACTTTTTCCATTTCCAAATGTCATAATTTCATGGATTTTTTTGTTTGTTTGTTTTTGTTTTAATGGCTCAATAAAACTCCATTGTATATATACCACATTTTCATTATTCATTCATCTTTTTAAGGGACCTCAGTTGGTTCCATAGCTTTGCTATTGTGAATTGAGCTGCTATAAACATTGAGGTGGATGTGTCACTGTAGTATGCTGATTTTAAAGTATTTTGGATATATACCAAGAAGTGGAATAACTGGGTCATATGATGGTTGCTATCAATAATCTATAAGTGTATGTTTTCCCCTCACTTCCTCACCAGTAATTATTGTTATTTGTATTCTGATTATATGATTTTTAAAAATTCAAAATAGCTGCATATTTGAATATAGTTAAAATTTAGTTTATTTCACATAAAAGGATTATGGAGGTAGAAGTCAAATATTTTATTGAAAATTGATAGGTTTCATAAATCTGTGATTTTCCTGTTTCCCCATTTTTATGTACCTTCTTTATTGAGTGATTTTTATCTTTTGTGTCAAATCACTATTACAGTTGGAAAAAAAAAATGTATGTGAAGGGAAAAAATCTCTCTCCCAGCATTGACAGTTATCTTACATAGAACTTTTGAAAATTCTACTCCCCACCATCCATTGGTTACCCTACCTGAAAGGGAAGCTGTAAAGTATCAGTTTCTAAGTATCTCATTAGTACCTGAATAGCTTTCAGAGAGGGGCGAAAACAGGTCCTGTCCATTTATTCTCTAAAGCCCATAGTTTTTAAAAATTCTTTTAAAAATGAAATCCAGACATTTTTAAAAGTAGTCTTTGACCTCATATTTCAATCCATAAACTGAAATTTGATTTTTTTCTAATAATATATTATTAAAAGGCTATACAATAACTTACTACATAAAGGTATATGAGAGTAACCTATATAAATTATCCAAGTCATTAAACAAAGAAAAAAGGAATGTATAGTTTTCACTAGTTCATAGCAACAACAACGTTTGATTTTACCAAATGGAGAGAAATGATTCCCATTTGATTTCCATTTTGAGAATATGGATGACACATAAATGACACTTAGAGAAAAACAAGTCTGTCACAAGATTCATGCCCAATAAATATGTTTTTAAAGATTGAGTAAATGAATGAAGTTTGTAACTAGGAAGATATATTGGATATTATGGTACAGAAAGATATGTTGGCTAAGAGATTTTAAAAATGAATAATAGGCTTGTGATAGTAAAATATTTATTATGAAAATCATTATTTGTACTAGTTTTAGAAACTGCATAAATTAGGTTGAAACTTTCAAGATGAAGAAGACCTCTAATGATACAGACAAAATTTTTCATGAAATAGCTTAGGATAAGAGAAAAATAAGATATCTTAAATATCATGTCATATTTAATGTACATATATATTCTTCAACAATGTTAATAATGATATGATTAATCTTTTAACTTGCATATATGTATATCATACTATAAATATTATTGTACTCAGACCTTTAATTAATTTTTCTTTGGTGTAGAAATGCTCTCCAATCCATCAGTTGTTAGTGATCGAGTCATTATGAATTCCATCCTCCAGGCTCTTTGTTATAATTTTAGTATAAACTCTAGAATATAGTACATGATATTCTAAATATTATATTTTGGTAGTTTCCTTTTTCTTAATATCCTTGAACTCCCCTTAAATATCTTTGTGTTTGAGTCTCTTACTTCATTTCTCCCAAAATCTTGTTTTAACAAGAATGAAGGGAAATGAAGATATAGGTGTCATCTATCATTTTTTATGTTTGCAAACCTTATATACTAAGTAATCTATCACTTTCTACAAGTAAAAATTGGGATGATGTGTATAATATGGTGAACAAAATTTCTAGTTGTATTAATTCTCTAGATCTCATTCATACTCCTACTTTTTTTTTTTCTTCCTGAGTGTTATTGCTGGATGCCACATTTATTTTACGCAGTTACTTCTCACTTTTTTTCTAGTGTTGGTTCCAAGAGGAAAAAATTACACCTAAATAGGTATGTGGTTACAAATATGTGTGTGTGCATGCCTCTGTGTTTGTGTTTCTGTGTGTGTGTGTGTGTGTGTGTGTGTGTGTGAGAGAGAGAGAGAGAGAGAGAGAGAGAGAGAGAGAGTCCAACCATTCGATTTCATATCTCATAAGGTATATGTTCTTTAAAACTTGGACCTTAAAACTATTTGCCAAAATTGCTTAACAATCTCCATGTAAACAACCAGGAAAATGCCAAATGTTTATTGAAGGAATATTTATTCTAGATTAAACAACAAAAATATGTGCAATTCTCTCCCTTTTTTTCCCTCCCCCTTGCCCCTCATGACCTCTTATAAGCTATGTAATGCTTTAAATAATCAATAAAAAAAACAACAAAAATATGTATCAATTATATGGCCTCTTATATGACTATCAGTAATTTGATTCCAAAGCTTCTCTAAACGTAGTTAAAGGATAACGAAACATATGTTTTTAAGGAAATGATATTTGCAAGTTGTGGAATGTTTTAAACATAATCTGCAGAAAGTCCTTTCATGTGTTAATTATAATAAATGAGCCCAATAACAATCTGAATGTCTTATAAGTTCTCTAAGCAAGAATCACTCCAGTTTTATTCTTTTAAAATATGTCCATCCATAGAAGTTGTTTAAATGCAAGCAGTGAATTAAGACAAAACATTCTTTTTTAATCCATTAATCTAATCTATAGAATAACAAATAATAATATGACAATAAAATAATAAATATAAAAAATACGAAATGACACTTCCCTGATTTTGAATTATTGAATAGAGTCAATCTGTTATTATTTAGACTTTTAATAATATTAGTATTTTGGGGACTTCTAAGATAGCTTGAGAACTCAACATTATACACAAATAGGACTCAGACTAACATGAACTTCAGTATCTCTATTTCATAAATAAACAAAGTAAAACAAATTAACAATATATGAATTGAGATGCTTTGCACACATATATCTGCCCTTAAAAAGACAATGTTAAAGCTTAATGGGGTATTATGATAAGCCAACTCAGACATGCATCTTGTTATATATTTGAGTGATTATTGAACCCCAGTCACTGAGGAACTTGAATGCATAGATTCCATGCCAGAGTACAAGTGCATGCAGTTTTATAAACATGCACTCAACTTGAGAGAATATATTCACTTCTGATAAATATCCATTGAAAGAATATAGAATCTTTAAAATACCCTTCTCATTCCTTAAGCTCTGGTCTCATTTTTAAGATGAAGTCAATACTAGCATGCTATTTGTTAATACTCTGTTTTCTAGGATACTCATGACTGTTTCTTTAGGTATCTCTTGTCAAGTACTGTTAAAATAGCTAGCATTAATGTGGTTTATACTCTTTACATGCTTCAGTTTGTCAGTGCTCATTGTTAATGCTGTCACCTAAAACCAAGTGCTGTACTTTAGACACTAGAAGTTTCTACAGCTGAAAATCACCTTAAACATCAGTGTAGTGGAAGTTTTATTGTCAATTGTTGGGACACAGTAATATTTCACTTATTCAGTGGTCTCTTATTTGATACCTCACATTTTCGTAGGAGAGATGAAAAATGAAATATCCCTCCAGGCTTGTGAGGGCAGCCGGGAATCCTGGCAGGCAGTCAGAGCAGATGGTAAAGACCAGCCATTGGCAGAGTCATATCCCAAGACAGTTGGCTTCAAGAAAGTAGAAATGGACTGAGCACAAGTAAAGCACAGACTGTCCAACTAAATGTATCAAAATTAACACAGGCAAAAGAGACACAAAGGGTAAATCCTGTGTGGACTGCTTTGTTTAGTCAGATAATATTCTCTAAAATAAAGGCAAGAACAACTTATTTTCTGCACTCTGGAGCAAGATTTAAAGGGATCCTGATAAGCTTGAGTGGTGTTGAATTCTACTCTAGAGAGGCAGTAAGTTTAGTTGTGCAAGCATTGACCCCGCCACTATTTCACTCAATTTGTAATTCCCAGAAGTAAGCACAAGATTTGAGTTTGCAATAAATGTCTTATATCCTCTGATAGTTTAATGTGACAGAATGCCAATTGTAATTCTTATGGAAAAGATTCATATTTTAACCAACATGACCTTTAAACACAAGTCAACTACATCATCTATGACTTAACTGAAGAAATAATGACCTGTTTAAAGTGAGAAGGAAATTCAGCTGAGTTGGATTTATGATGAGGGCATATGTAATAGTGCAAGGTCTTGGATTCATAAAGAATTTCCAAAGACAAATAAATAAACAAGAAAAAATTTAAGGAAGACTAAAACACATGATCAGAACAAGAGGGAGTCAGGGGAGGTGTACAAAGATTGAACTTCGAGTTTAGATGTGAACACTGAGAGGCAACTTAGTAGCATAATTAATTGTTCTCAGTAAATAGCAAATTATAAATACAAAATATGAAGGAGTTTATTGAGTGATTCAGGCAAGGTGGGAGAAATGGTTTAGAGATCTGTATCCTATAATCTGTACTGGCTAGTTAAAAGTCTTTATTATATAGTAATAACTCTAATTTTTGTTGGGAAAGCTACTACTTAGTGTTATTTTATGTTTTCCTCTCTTATGCTTAAATTATCATTTATAATTCTCTACTATAAACTGAACCATGTATAATTAGAATCTTTAGCATCACATTCTAAACTGCTTTATTCTTCAAAGTGGTTGAAAATAGCATTATACAAATAGAATAAAGAGAATTAAATTTTCTATATTGCCTACAAAATAAACATAATATGGAAGACTAACTACAAAAATCTATTATTTTTCAGAAAAAAATAATAGTTTAAAATTGCAATTTTAGATTATTCCCAGTTAAAATGTCTCTTTATTTGAAAATTCAATGGTTTTTGTCTAGATTATATCAACATTTCCTACTTAGATCTAGAAGAATATTTTTGTATGGTCACATACAAACAAAAATAACTAGCAAATTAACAGGTATATTGGTAGACAAATATAAAGACTAGAATTTTTATTTGTTAGCATTTATGAAGTGGGATATACATATATAAAGGTATACACATATATTTCCAGTAAAATAGTAATTTTTGAATAGTTTGAATAGTTTCTAAAATCCTGTTGGATTTCTATCCACTATAAAAATAAAATACTAATGTTCTTTAAAATTATTCACTAAATGCCAATTATGAGTGATCAAAAGCTCAATATTGTTTTTAGCTGCATTAATTTTGGTCATTGCAAGGAAGAAAACAATGTGCTTATGAGGCCAATTTGTTCAAATTTCTGGATAATACATCCCAATTTGGAGGATCAATAATTCATAGTATACCTACATTCAGGCATAGTTTAATATATACAAAGCATTAATAACTAATTTCAAAGAAGATTGAAACAATTATCTAAAACATCATATTTAGAGATTTTAATTTTGTCCACAATACTGTAATACTAGTAGTTCAGAGAAAGGTCCAATGTATCCTCTCAACTCCGCACTTCCATAGGTACTGTTGACTTAACTCCAGTGTGTTTAGAAGAAATATATTAAAACAAAATGTATTTGGAAAATATTTAAAAAAACATGAACCACATACCCTAGAGTTTTGTCTTATGACTGGGCTTTCTCTTCTTTTTTATGAATGATTCTTTTACCTGTGGCATCATAATCTGTCATCATGGAAATAGTCACATATGCCAGGATCCCACGGCTTGTGTTCAATTTGCAAACAGTATGTGAAAGTTTGTCAAATTCATGTGTTTTCAGCATGCTACTTTGTCATCGTCTTGCAGGTTAAAATGCCACCACATCTACTGCTGCAGTTTTCCCAGCAGAAAACAGGTGCATATTGATTACACCATCAGCAGGGAAACAACAGTTTTGTCTCTTCCTTACCATGTCATTATAATGTAAAGTAGCAGCTAAAATATGGCAACAAGCTGATATGTAGTGAACTGGAGGTAAAGTTTCCAGGTGTTTGGGAAGTTCTCAATGTGAATTGGCACAAAGGTTGATTTTCCTCATTTAATGATATAATTTTTCTGTTTCCCTCTTTTAGGACAGCCTGTATTTTTTATAAGTATAATTCCATTCTGTCTCACTCTGCTTTATGTGTGTGTACATATATGCCTTTATAATATATATAATATATATGTGTTTGAATGTGTATATATATATGTGTGTGTGTGTGTGTGTGTGTGTGTGTGTAAATATCAACTATGTATGTATACACACATGTATGTATACATACATATATATATATACATATATATATATATAGCATATATTCATATATAAATATAAAATATCTGAAAAGCTGTTAGCAATGTTTACAAGAGGAGTATGGGATTACAACTAAACTTTCCCTTCATTTATTTGTTTACATTGCTTCATTTTATTTTACTTTTTATGTTTTATTAGTATATTGCAGTTATATATAATAATGGGGTTAATTGTGACACATTCATAAATGCATGTAACAATTTGCTCCATTTAGGTCCTTAGTACTTTCCCTTTTCCTCTTCTCCTTCCCACCCTGATCTTCTTCCTCTGACAAACTGGTATCTTTTTCACTAAAAGTATTTCCTGTGTAATTTTATATGATTTATTAATGGAAATGTAGGACTTTTAAACATAGGTCAATAGGAGTCATGTTAAAGCTGAAAGGGTTATATGTAAATTAAGTAAAATAATATTTTTAAATTATTTCACATTGTTTTCTCTATATAATATGTAATCTATTTTGAGGGTTATCAACTAAAATATGCTTTACCAATATAAAATTTATTTCAGGGCATAAGTTAATGATTATGACTTCTACTTTTGTTTAAGGTCTACAGATTATGAACAATTGCCAGGAAAATTTATTTTCTGGAAATGGATTAATTTGGAATATTAGAAATTAAAAATTTCCTAAAAATATAAATATGTTACATATTGGAACAAGTTAAATATTTTGTATATAGCAAAATGTATTTTAAATCTGTGAACCTCAAAAAATCACTAAAATAGAAAGGAGTAATTAAATGAAAGTGTATGGGTGAAGAACAGTATAAAAATGGGTAATTTAGCTTGAAATTACCCTACTTAGGTTTTCCTGTGATTTTGGTATTATTTTTAAAGAAAAGCCCAAATCAGATACCTACACATGGTATATTTGTCTAAACAAATATTGTTACATTTATAAAGACATCCAGATAGCAGAAAAAAATTCTTAGACATAGATTCTTGGTTGTTTAACATGTATATCTTGACTCTCTACTAAATTATAGGTGTTGGTTTTTCTCTGTAAATGTAAAGAATAAAGAGCAATAAGCAAATAAATAATGTTTCTCTCCACAAACTATTAGCAGTCAAAAGGCAAAGACAGATGCATTTAATTTTCAAATTAAAAAATTTGAGTATTAGATGGTTTAATTGATAAGCATGAAATCATATGGAAGCTCACATAAAGAACACAAACTCACTTTGGGAATTACTGACCAACAACTGCAAACATTTCTCATTCTACCTCCTCTTTCACTTATTTTTCACAGTTTATATTAAGAAGTCTAGAATAATTTTTATTAGATATGTTGTTTCATACATTTTAATAATGACAGGCATAGTGACAACAGTAATGACAGTAGCAATAGAAAGAGAAAAAATATGTGTGAAGTGTTGGAGCCCCTGAGCCCCAGTGTGTGTGCACACGAACATTACTACATCTGGTCCTTATAGAAATATTGCAACAATGTGGGAGCAGAAACTGAAACTAAAAGAGTCCAGCTTAGTGCTCTACAAGCAAATCAAATACTTACATTTGTATATTTTCCAAACACTAAAATATTAATAATACCGACTTTTATATTACATGATTGTTTTTCTATTTTGCTAATTTTTTTAAAAAAAAAATTTAGTTATGTGAGACAGTAGAATAGGTTTTGCCAGAATATACATACGTAGAGTATAACTTATTCTATTTAGGTTCCCATTCTTGTGGTCTTACATGATGTGATATTACCCTGGTCATATTTGAAAGTACAAATATTGCTTTTATACAAATTACTCCATTTATTATTTGTAAAATGTTGAGAAAGCAATGGAATTATTATTTTTTAAGTCAGACTTATAATAGCACTCATATGGTAAATGTAACTTTTTTGATATAACTTTGAGTTTTGAAAATTACTTACTTTTGTCATCTAAATGTGATGTCAATCAAGTTACAGAACATATCATTCACCCGAAAACTCTTTCATATACCTTTATAATCAATCCCCCACCCCATCCCAGTCCCCAGCAACCACTGAATTGATGTTTCCAGCCATAATTATGATTTATATTTGTACATCTAATATATCTATGTCTATATCTAATATGTATCTATATTTTATCTGTGTTGCTGCATGAATCACTAAGTCTTTCCATTTTGTTGCTGAATAATATTCCATTTTATAGATAGATGTAGTGAATTTACTCATTTATTCACCAAGCAGGAAGTTAGTTTATTTCTAGCCTTTGCAATTATAACTAAATCTTCTACAAACATATTCAGGTTTTTTTGAAGCCTTTTATTTTTATTGTTTTCCTGTGAGAGGCATTACTGGATCAGTCATATTAAACATATGCTTCACTTATCAAGAAACATACTAACATGTTTTCACATGTCATTTGATATTCATATAATATATATCTGTAAAATAACTTATATTCTTCTAGTAAGATATTTGTCAAAATTAGTGAGCCCTTATTTACATATTAATATTAGTAAAAATAATATTAAAAGCCATATTTTTCACCTTTCCTTCTTTTTTTTTGCCAAACTTCTCATTTCTGTTGCAGTATCTCATTTAGGAAATCACCTTGTCATGCCTCCTTAGTGAAGTTTCTTAGCTGTAATCCTTTCTTAGACTTCCCTTGCTTTTCATGACCTTACCAAGTTTTGAGGGTTAGTAGTCATGTATTTTTAAATTTTTTTTTAGTTGTTGGTGAACTTTTATTTTATTTCCTTATTTATATGTGGTGCTAGGAATCGAACCCAGTCCCTCACGCATACCAGGCAAGCGCTCTATCCCTGAGCTACAACTCCAGCCCTAGTAGACACATATTTTGTACAATGATCCTTAATTGGGATTTTTCTGATGTTTTTCTCAGGATTAGATGAATTCATGGGCTTTTAGGAAGAAGACTACAGAGGTAAAAATGTAATTTTCATCATGCTATAGTCAAGGTACATAGTGTCAATGAGTTTTATCACTAATGCTCTTAACCTTAACTTCGTGAGTTAATGAATACCAGTTTTCTCTACTCGTAACATTACTCTTTTTTTTTTTTTGAGAGAGAGAGAGAGAGAGAGAGAGAGAGAGAGAGAGAGAGAGAGAGAGAATTTTTTAATATATATATATTTTTTTAGTTTTCGGTGGAGGCAACATCTTTGTTTGTATGTGGTGCTGAGGATTGAACCCGGGCCGCACGCATGCCAGGCGAGCGCGCTACCACTTGAGCCACATCCCCAGCCCCAACATTACTCTTTTTCTCCCTTTCCATGAAAGAAAGTCACTATGTTGAATTCACACTTCATAAGTGAGGAGTTCTGCTTTACATGCTTGAGGACACAGTATCTACAAAAATTGGTTTGAATTCTTTTGTGTTGAAGATTTGACTCTTATCCTTCCTTAATTCAATCTTTTATTTACTTTTATTTCAATATTTTATTTACTTTAATTTACTTGAGAAGGGATTCATGGGAATTCATTCATGGGAATTCAAGGGATTCATTTTGTACTGATTTTGTGAGGCCATACATATTGCTTTAGTAAGGCCATTTCTTTAGTAATTTTTGCCCATTGGTTCCTGACAAGAGTGACCTGTATTTCATTTGATTGTTTTGAAAACTTAAATCCACCAAAACCCATCAATGAATATTTTCTTTGTGTATACTTTTTTTACTGCATCCTTACTTTCTGGTACCCTGGTTTCGTATTGTAAATCCCTCTCCAAGGATCAATCATTTCTCCAAAAAGCTCTGGTTTCACTTTTGAAAAACGGTAATAATGACCAAAGTCTGGATGCAAGATGTGCTCATTGTGACTGAGGTGTCCATTATAGTTTTTCAATTAGAAGAGCAAGGAGATGCATGTGTGTTTATTAACACATGAATATATGCCTATCTATATATCTATCTCTAAGTAATCATCTCTGTCTGTGCAGAGCTTAATATGAGTCCATACTAATGTCCTCAACTACAATCTGCTTCCACATGACTATTCTATTCCATCCCCCTTCCATGTCCATAAGCTTCCAGTCTAACAGTGAGAAATCTGACTCTAATCATTCAGTATCCATTTACCTAATTGTTCAATTCAGTTTCCATGAAGAATGGTTTCAGAATTGTTTACCTGTTCTCTATGGAAAACAAATTTATCAGCCAAAGTGCAACACTCATTTACCATCATTCCCCTTTAATTTTAATAATTCCACACATTTCCAAGGTTACATAGGTCAGTATCCTTTCTCTCTAATTCCATCAATGAGAGTGTTTCATATGTTTTAAGACAGAATCTTTGACATAGTGTGGATGTTGTCCAGGGATCTGCTGACCATCTGTTCAATTTTTTTTTTTTTTTCAGTTTGTATACAATACAATCTCAGTAAATTTCTATGGGTTTTGACAAAATTTTCATCCATCCTCTATCACAGAATTGTATACAACAGCTTGGTTTGTCCTAAAATACCCACTTTGTTTTGCCTATTAAATACTTTGAACCCTCCTTGAACCCATAGTAAATGCTGACCTGTTTAGTTACATTCAGTTTGTCTTTTCCTGAGAAATTAAATGTAGACTTTTTCATTATTTTCAACTTTGCAAAATTCATTTAAGTTTTTCTATGTCTCTGCTTGGCTTATAGCACATTCTTTTTATTTCTAAGTAGTGTTTCATTGGATACACAACAATATGTTTATCCCTATACCTAAGGAAAATTATATTGTTAATAGAGCTAGTAAAAACATTTGGGTGCAACTTTCTCTGCAGATTTATATTTTAAAATGAATGAATTAAACTGAGGAGCACATTTGACAGATTGTTGGGTAAGACAGTGTTTATCTTTGTAAGAAATGACCAAACTGTCTCTTTTCGAAAGTGGTATGCCACTTTTCATTTTTCACCAGCAAAGAATGATATTGTTTAGAATCTTTGAGAATATTAGTAGTGTCAGGAATATTTTAAAGTTTTGCCATTGTAATAGAATTCTCTTGATATCTCATTGTTGTTTTAATTTGTATCATGCCATGACAAATGATTTTTAAGTATATTTTCATGTGCTTATTTTCTATGTGTGTATCACCTTTGGTGAAATATTGGCTCAGATAATTAGTACATATTATAATTATGTAGTTTCTCTTTTTATTGTAATCTAGAGTGTGTTTTGCATGCATAGATTTTATCCCATAAACATTTTGCAAATATTAGTCCAAGTTTGTAGTAATTCTTTATATTCCTTACACTATCCCTAATCAATAGAATTTTATAATTAAATAAAGAACAATGTACATATTTTTCTTATAAGCTATGCTATAACTCTTATATCTAAAATCTACACAAAGTCATGTAGATATTTTCTGATATTTTCTACTAGAATTTTTATGATTTTTTTATTGTACCTTTAAGTCAATGATCCATAATTAGTTAAATTTTGTTAAAGGTATGAAGTCTTGTCATATTTCTTCTCCCTATACTTTTTATTTTATTTTTTAATATGGATGCTTAATTGTTACAGCACTTTTTGCTGAAAGGTCCATCCATTCTTCATCGACTATATTTCATATCATTGTAAAATCATCAATTTACTGTATTTGTATGAGTTAATTTGAAAATTTAATTTTAAATTTAAGTTTATTTGAAAAATGTGTTTGAAATTTTTATGTATCTTTGCTTGGTTTGGTAGCACATTCTTGTTTATTGTTTAATAGCATTTTATTGGATGTACCACAATTTGTTCATTCACTAAGGAAAAAATTATGTTGTTGAATAGAGCTGGTATATATATATATATTAATGTGCAACTGTGTCTGTGAATTTAAGTTTTCAAATTGGATTCTTTGGTCTATGTATTCATTCTTTAAAGTATTCCAGGCTCATTGAATACTGTAACTCATATCGTACATTATAGTTTTCAAATTTCTTCCTTTATTATTTTATTGGCTATTATAGGCCTCTGTCTTCCATACAAATTTAGGATTAGTTTGTTAATGTATTAAAAAAAAAACTTCTTGAGATTTTTATTAATAATGCCTTGTGACTCATATTCTCTAGTCAAGCCTGCCTGCCTACATTTACCATCTATTTAGTACATTTAAACAAGGATAGACAGATTAGATTACAGCTCTCACAATCCAATCATTTCACCTCTGAATGTTTCTGCGTTAACCTAGGCACTACTGGGGGAAAACTTGCATTCAAACCATAACAAGGTCCTTAACTAATTATACATTTGTGATTTGTATTAGATTTTTAAAGTTTTTTTTTATTAACACTATCCTTGAGGAACATTTAAACTTTTTAAAATGAAATCAAAGTTTAGAATTTGTTTTGATGACTTTGTTTTGCATCTTATCTCTAGAATACTTTCTAAAATTTTAAACATGGATAATTTTTTCTGGGTTATTAATGTATATGTCTGATCCATGCCAATTCTTTTGCATATTATAAAATGCATTTGGCATTTTTAAATTTTTTAAAATTTCTTGAAAATCATTTTCGATATAATTTTTCCTTTCTGTGCACGCAAATTTCCATTTTCTTTCTTTCTGATTTGAGAAACATTATTGAATAATTCCTGTACTGCAGTAGTAATGATAAGGAATTCTTCCATTTTAAAATATAGTCAGGAAAGTCTTTTTTCTGCTCATCTATTTGAAAAATATATTTGACATAGAATTATGAATAGACCTTTTCCTCCTTTAGTCCCATTAAAGCATGTTTTCTTAATTGTTTTCAATGAGCTAGCCACTGTCAATCTAATCTTTTTATTCTATTTGTACATAACGTATCTTTTTCCTGTGCCTGCTTTTAATACTTTTCCTTTTTCACTCATTTGGAATGACTTTACTACAATATGCTTTGATGTCTTTTATTCAAATTTCTTTTATTTGGGGATCACGGAAAATTTTGAATTTGCAAACTTAAGGTAGCTTTGTATTTGAGAAATTATTATTTCAGATATCTTCTTACTTTCCTTTGAGGATTTTAATTAGAATTGTATTAGCACTTAAGAAGTTTTTCCATAGCTTACTGTTATCTTTTAATATGTTTTATTTTGAATAGTCACTATGTCTCGAAAAGTACTGATTTTTATTTCTCACAGAGTTTAAATTGCTGCTAATTTAATCTGGTGTATAGTTCATCCCATTTATTTTTTCCTTTTTTTTTTTCCACAGAACTCTTTGAACTCTGAAATTTGTGTCATTCCTGAAGGAGTTTTGATTAAATGATTTTTTTTCCTATTCATGGGTCACACTTACCAGCTTCTTTGCATGCTTCCTAATTTCTGATTGAATGGCATAAATTGTGTTTTTATAGTTTAGGTGGTAATAGTAATGTGTTTCTGTACATGCCTGTTGTTGTTCTTTAGAAACATTCTTTTAATATGTTGTTGTAGGTTTAACAGAATTAGATCAATATTAGTCTAGGATTAAATATTCTAATACTGAGGCAACCCCCCCCCCCATAAACTTTACATATGGGTCCATAATTTGGTAGATTTCTAGTATTCTTTATGGGAACAGAAACTGTGCCTACTTTTTTGTGAATACTGAGCCCCATTTTCTTTCATTTTTAAGATGTTTATTTCCCTGTCCTTGGATAGTTTTATGAATGCATCAATCATTATTCTTCTGAAGACTCAAGGAGGTCCTTGTATGAATCTCTGGGTTACTTTCTCTACAAAGCTATCTTCCCTCTGATGCCAACTCCTATTTCATGTATGTGCATTAATTTATTTGCTTCTTAGATTTCTCTCAAAGCTAGAACTTGGCTTATCATCTTTTATTATTTCAGAAATTTCTCAGCCATGAATTTGTCAAATCGTTTTTATGATATATTTTCTTCTTTCTAGGGCTTCAAATTACATAGTTGGAATAATCAAGATATATTAAACTGGTTAATATTGTCCTATGTCTTTTGGATAATTATGGTGATGATTATTGTCATGATGACTTTCACTCTTTTTTTCTTTTTCCTTTGGGTTTTAGTTTGGACAATACCTATGGATCTATCTTCAAATTCACTGATTCTCACTACATTATTACTGCTAGTAATCTGTCAAAGGAGTCCTTCATGAACATCCTGTTCTGCTTTTCTTTAACTGCCTGATTCTTCAGCATATTAAATATAGTAACCTCAAAGTACTTCTGTGAGGGCTGGGGCTGTAGCTCAGTGGTAGAGCACTTTCCTCACATGTGTGAAGCAGTGTGTTAGATCCACATAACCCCATTTTTTAAAAAAAGAAAGAAAAATAAAAAGAAAAAAAAGTTCCTCTGTGAGAGTTTTAACATCTGAATTATAAACATTATATATTTAAAATAAATAATATGATATATCCAGTGTTCTGGTGTAACTGACATGAAAAACAATGCAATCCATTCAATGTATTACAAGCTATTTGTTTTCTAAATAAGCACTGTCCAATAGGATTTCTGCAACAGTAAAATATTTAGTTCAATAGCTCCTCACTATTTTTACATAGATAGCATGTGAAATAAATTTAGTGCAACTGAAGAACTGAATTTTAAATTTTACTTAATTTTGACTAAATTGCCACATATTACTGGCTACTGCCATATTAACATAATCCTAGAATTTGTCAAATATAGACATAATTTAACTATTTTCAAATGAAGAAAAATGAATCCAACACAAATTAAGCTACTATGTACTGGGATACATATAAAAATTATTATAATGTTTATAATAAACCCATCAAGAGAAGGGTCAATATAGGTGTGTACATAAGACATTCTTAAGCACAGACAATACATTTTTATATCCATATTTTAAAATATTCATGACTATGAACAAACTGAGTATTGTTTTCTTAAATAATAAAGACGTTACAAAGGTTCAAACTGTCAAATATTATATCAAATATTTTCCATGAAATAAGGCTTTGGAAGATTATGGGGCTTATTCTATATGATAAAATATGTATGGATTTAACAAAACAGCATAAATTAAAGGAATAAATCTATACTTCCACTAGTCAGTTTTGATGTAATTGTGAATAATATTCTGCTGCAAAAATATGAAAGTTGGAAATTAAAAATGAACATTTTGTCTTATTGTGAACTTGTCCTGAACAATGATCATTTCAGTAGCATATTCCTCTTGTGAAATCTAGAGACAATGATCTACCTGGTACAGTTGCTGAGAAAAAGGAGCTGTATATATTTCAATGATTTAATTTTTTTTTCCCTTGGAACGATCCCCAGTATTCTCATAGTACAACTCAATATAAATATTGACAATATTGAATGCTTACTTTTATTTGTGTATGTTATCTGCATAGCACAAAATAATACATATACATTTAATTATAAAATCCCATATCTATGTGCCATTATCACTAAAAAGAAGTGACCAAATTTGTTTAAGCAGCTTCCCTTATTAATCATTTACAGTCAGAAAATGTAGGATATGTTACAGTGAGAATTAATTCAGATGTCCATGAACTGAATCATTTATCAATTTGCAGATTTGCCCCATTCACCCCCTACTGTTTTCCTGAATTATTTCAACTAGATGAGGTGTTGTACAAACTACTGGTAATTTAGCAAGCTGATAATAGATGCATACCATTTTAACATTACAGCAGGGAGTCCTTGTCTTGCCTTTTCAGTTCATAGCATTGTTGCACAATGTAACACCAATTAACACTTAAGTGATAGAGTTTCAGTTTCTAGGTAAAACCTGGGAATCTTTCTTTCATGACTCTGTACCGGAGCCTGTATAGTTATGATATTTAATCAGCTGAAAGCCCAGGGCATGCACTTGTAGTTGTGTTATTATTTATAATTGAATGCAGCACTGCTGCTGTGGCGAACCTTACTGGCATCATTTGTAAGAGGTTTAATGGTTTCTGGTACTGCTCCCAGCTCCTCACTCACCAGGCTACTCTGCTATAATGTGCAAAAGTATTTTAAAAGACTTGTTTGTGACTGAGTCAATGACGGGGAGGAGAAATACAGTGAAAGCTGAATTAAAATAATTAATTTTCAAAAATAAACATAATGCTTCAATCCTGGCAATTTTCAATCTCATGACTTTATGGATTAAAAGAGATAAACAATAATAAATCAAGTATCCATTTTGAAATTTCCAGAAATTTTAGTTATCTAATTTCATACATATTAATATAAAAATAAGGAGAATAAGATTTCAACACTCATATGCTAGAAACCTATTTTTTTAACTCATGTGCCAATTCTTGGTTGCAACCATAATGGTATAATTAGACTAATGCTAACATGAAAATTGACATTATTTTAATGACATTTTATGTAGTGACAATAATAAGACAATATAGTAGTATTTAGAACAGGTTTGTCCAAGTTTTGCTCACTAAATGTAAATTATTTATTTAGCCTCTCATATCTTTATGAGAACAATATGAGATAATTATTATTAGATAAAAATAAAAACTATTTTTAAGGTAAATTCACAATTATTATAGTCATGTATCTTCTGATAATTCAATCTTGTTCTTTAATTTTCTTTTTTATATCTTATTTTTATATAAATGTGGATCTTATTAGTACATTTATTGATTTCATCAACAACACAAAATTTGCGAATTATCCACTATATGCTAAACTGTAGTTAATATCTGAGTTACACAGTTTTAAACAATATAAATTCAAGTTTATTTAAGTAAATTCCTAAGCTTCAAATCTTGCCTTTGGGGGATTTATTTTCTATAAGAATTACCCTTGTGAGGCGTACAATCATTCTCTTTTCCATCTTTATGTCAATTCAAGGAAGAACTACTAAACTACAACCAGATTGATTGGCATACATGTTTTATGTGAAAATATCCTTGACCTTTAAAAGTGATGGCTAAAAGATAACCTCACCCTCTCTATTTTCTGCTTTGTGACTTTCTCTAATGACTATAAATGTTCTTGTAAAAGACCATGGTTTTTGCTACATAATAATCCTTCCAAGAACAAAAAGCTAATTTAAGGGCAGCTGTTACT
Source organism: Spermophilus citellus (assembly GCF_964194105.1). NCBI lineage: Eukaryota > Metazoa > Chordata > Mammalia > Rodentia > Sciuridae > Spermophilus > Spermophilus citellus. The sequence continues at coordinate 103,235,750 of NC_138186.1, read as the reverse complement.
TACCTTGATTTTTAAAATATAGTAACTGAGTTGAATTTGTTCATCTATATATTTCAGTATACATAGAAAATAATAGTAACATGCACAGTAGAGGCACCAAAATTAAATGAATCTGCAGATGTGATACTCTGTTTCCTGGACTATTGTAAACACATTTAAATATTAGATCATTCCTTTTATTATTTCTATAAGTCAGAAAAAAAAACAGTATTTGATGGTCTACATTTTTATCATACATTGTGATCAAGAAATTAAAGCATTAGAAAAAGAAAAATGTTACATTAGAATAAAAATCACTGGATGGGGATTTAAGTGATATGGGGTTGAAATTCAGACCGGCTACAATTAACAGACTTGTACTTTCCACAATTCTCAGGGGTAGAGTGTAGATGAGCTAATAATTGAAGGATTATTTTATAATTTTAGAGAGAATTAATTGCAAAGTAGTTTACTCTTCTTAAAGCACTAAGAATTATATGATACAAATATTAGCTTTTAATTTATTTAAATGATTAAATATATTTCCTTCTGAATTAATGTGATATTAAATCTAAGCTCAGAAATGCTTATAATTATATGTATTGCTTCACTCCCACCTTCATCATGAGCTATGAATTAACAAGAAACTAACTTTGTTTTCACTAACTTGAAATTTAAGATGAGTATAAAAAATGAAAAAAAATGAAATGTTAGATCCAATGAACCCAATAGTCCACATTAATAAATTATGATGTTATTTTTCATTTTATGTGAGACTAACAATGCTTATTGTCACTGTGTATAAATATCAAAGTCAAATTCAGAGCATTAATCCCCCCAAAAGAAAATTGTTTCTGGAGATATTTGATTGGGTAAGGAAAGTCACATATTTAAGCCTAACTTCATTGGTGCAAAGAAATCCAATCTAGTCTTATGTTCTATAGTGTTATGGAAATGTTTGGTAAATATCTTTAATAGTGACTACTTTGTAATATTATTAAAATATATTTGTATTGATATTTTACCTTAAGCTTATTTTCCATAATAAAATTAAATTTTAATGATGATTATTCTGTGACATTCTGAGTATGACATGTGTATATATTTTCATAAGCTTTTTTTTTGGTAATTGGCTATTCTTAACTCTTGAGATTAATTAATGTTATTCTATTGAACAGAATCCTAATTGTTTCCTATTGTGATTTTTGTTTTGGTAATGTGCTTTGCTATTACTTGGACAAAGTTCTAATTTGAAAAATAATATTTTATTAAGTAAATTTTGCTTTTGCACTATCACAAAGTGTTCCTATACATTGGTAAAAATTAAAAATCTTCCAGTATCTGATATAAAATTACCTTATAGATTTGACTAATCATGATTGACTTTTCTAATACTGCAGATATTTTTTCCTATTTTTAATTTGTTCTAATTAGTAATACATGAAAGTAGAATGCATTTTGACACATCATATATAAATGGAGTCTAATTTCTTATTCTTCTGGTTGTACATGATATAGAGTCACACTGATTGTGTAGTTATATATGTACATAGGGTAATAATGTGTGATTCATTCTACTATCCTTTATACCTCCATACCCTTCCTCTCTCTTAATTCCCCTCTGCCTAATCCAAAATAATACTATTCTTCCCTAGCCTCCCACCACCTTTAATAGTGACTACTATTTTTCTCTGTATAACAGATAAAACATTTGACTTTTGGCTTTTGGTGGATTGACTTATTTCACTTAGCGTGATATTATCTAGCTCCATTAATTTACTGGCAAATGCCATAATTTCATTTTTCTTTGTGGCTGAGTAATATTCCATTGTGTGTGTGTACGTGTGTGTGTGTATGTGTGTGTATGTATGTGTATATATATATATATATATATATATATATATATATATATATATATATATATCACATTTTCTTCATCCATTCATCTTTTGAAAGACACCTACATTGGTTCCATAGTTTAGATAATGTGAGTTGAGATGCAATAAACATTGATGTGGCTGTTTGTAGTATCCTTTTCTGTTCCATAAGTCAACTTTGTACTCCAGATCTTTTTGTTGTTGTTGTTGTTGATGATGGACCTTTACTTTATTTATTAATTTATTTATATGTCATTCTGAGAATTGAACCCAGTGCCTTACACGTGCTAGGCAAGCACTCTACCACTGAGCCACAAACCCAGCCCTGTACTACAGTTCTTAAAGAGAATGTAAAGAAAATAATACTTAACTGAACCATGAGATGTTTTGTGGCAGTGAGTTCTCAAGTAGATTAAAGAAGGGAGGCAAGGTTTTGTCCCCCAAAGGACATTTGAAAAAGTCTGGAGACATTTGTGATTGGTATTACTGGGAAAAGCTACACCTTTATTGTGTTTGAAAGTAGTATGTTACTAATCACCCTTCAGTGTATAAGATAGCCCTTGGGTTAAAAGTTCAAGTAGTAAATAGCTAGACACCCAGAGAAGAGCCACAGAGGAAGACAAGTTCCACCTTGATAGTCATAGGAGGGTAAAGGTAAAGGAAAAACTAGTGTTCATTGAATCCTGGATAAGTGGGCCTGCTAATGAAGCACTTTCAGAGGGTGCATGACTGTCAAAGACAAATATGACAACATAAAGGGAGTAGGGAAGAAATATCTCAGTTTCTCTCCCCTTCTTTAAGCTACTCATGCTCTCATTTTCCAAATCTAACTAAACCAAGCTACTGACGGCTTGAGCATTAGGATTCCTAGACTGAGAGTAACATAGACAAAGCTAAACAATGGAGCCAGAGAGCGACAAACAGGACAAGTACAACACAGATATTGGACCTTAGTTTATTTTAGTATATTATTTGTATGGATATGGTCTCCTAAAAAAGAAAATATAGGAAGAGATTTTGGGTAAATATCTCTCTTTTCCTCTTGATTTCCAGAGAATTTAGAGTTTGTTCCAATTAATACTTTAAAAATAAGTGAGAAAATCTAAACTACAGCATCATCTTTTTTTTCTTTCTCTTCATAGAAGAAAACATTTTAAATGAGAATTCCTCTTCAAAATATTTGAAATGGTTGCTTGTCATTGACATTTTTGCTTAATATATATTTCTCAGAAAAAAAATGTTCTCAACTAATGGCTCATGGCAATTAAACCTGTGTGGGAGCATGTTTGTAGAAACTTGCAAAATGTTATTACATTATAATCTAACTATATTAAAAATCTGCATTGCTCATAGAGAGCTGATTTCAGTGTTTCCTTTTTGCTTTTAAAATAGGACCCCTTACTGAGGATTAAATTAAAATAAGTCTTTTCATATATAGCTCCCACTGGAATGTAAATTACAATTCTAAGATTGCTGGTTCTCATGGCCTGTCTTTGCTATTTCTCTATTAAAGCTTCTAATTTTAGTATATACTATTACTGTGTTTGGCATATAATGAGAAAAGGATGTCCGAAATGGTAGAAGATTAAAAGGTAAATCACTAGGTCGGAGTGGCCTCTGACTGCAGGCTGACTAAATGTACTTCCCAGCACCGACACAAATAGAACTTGTCTTTTACCCTCCAGACTAAGCACAGTGAGTTTGTTTTGTTCTTTGTTTTTCAATTTTCAAGCAAAACTTTTAACTTAAAGAATAAACAATAATCCCAACAAGATTTAAGGGTAAGAACAGATCTATCTACTATTATTTTGGTTAACTACCTTGCTTTTGCTTCATTCCACAATAATATTTCAGAGATCGTAATGTGACTACAGAGATGTTCCTTAACACTATCCATGGAAGAGACAGAGCAGTATCACCCAGGCCTGCCACAAAGGAAACATCATGGAGATTATCCCATATGTCCTGATTCAGAATCTCTGGAGTGGGGTCAAGGAATCAACTTTTTAAGAAGCTCTCCAGATGATCCCAATGAGGCTAAAGTTTGTAAAGAAATACATTAGAGGACTTATTTAAAGTCAGAAGTCAGAGGACTTAAAGTCAGACTTATTTAAATGTCCTCAAAATGGTTATAAACTTGAATTCCTGAAAGAAATAAAGAGTTCTATAGTTGTCTTCATTATAAGTGTTCTGAAGTCAAATATAATATAAACAGGTATGGGATAATTGTTGCTTATTTATGTTTAATATTATTATGTTTTCTGTCAATAAAATGATCATAAGAGGAATGTCTACTACTATAGATCCTGTCCCCAAATTGACCCATATCTGAAAATAATGCATGCTGAATGAACTTGAAATAATGATGCAATTAAAAAAATGACATTGGATACAAATGCTTCAAGTTAGTATTCTTCCAGTTATTCTAATCAGTTTATATCAAGTTATCAAAAATCTAAATTTTACTTGAGGCAATTTCTAGCAGAAATTGTCAGCCTCCATTAAAAATGTTTTATTGGTGTTGAATATCAATCAGTATGTAATTCCCACAGAGGGGATAAAAAATAATCTTTTAATATGCATAAAGTTAAATCACAAGAATTCTAGACATGAAATTTTATGGCAATAATTATCTATTTAAAACATGTAAAATATTTTAAAGAGTATTTGTCTCTGTAAAATAAATATTAATGATAATTAACTCAAATTCTGAGAAATAAGTACATTTGTGCTTTTACCTGTTTATCAACCATTTTATTTCTTCATCTGACATTTGTGTTACACTTCTTTTTTTACTCACATCTAAGTGAACAATCTCATCTGTTTTTAACCAAACCAACAGCACTTCACAGATGAGCATGTAAAAAAAAAAACATTTAAAATGCTGTTCCCAAAAAGTATTTGCAAAGCACATACATATTAAAAGAGGCATCCTAGACTTGTTTTTTTCTTTATCTTCCTTTCTTTTTTTTTGTTTATTATATATTTCCTTTGAGAAGAACAGTCTTTGGGGATGGGGGTGTAACTCAGTATTAGAGCATTTACCTAGTAGATGTGAGGCCCTGGGTTCAATACTCAACACTGCAAAAATATACAAAATATATATATATATATGTGTGTGTGCATGCATGCATGTGCATGCATGCATGTTCACATGTGTATATGCACATATTTATACTTACATGTATATATGTGTGTATGTGTATATGTATATATATTATATAATATATATATTTTGTATATGTATTTGTGTTCTACTATGAAATATGTTCTAAACACATTTTTCCACTTGTCTATCTCTACTGCCACTTTCTATTATCTTCCGATACTAGTCTTTTAACCAGCCATGCCATATTATTAGGAATGATTATTCAGGTTAATATTCTTTATTTTTAAAAATGTTTATTAGATAAATACAATTAATTGGTAGATATCATATACCATATTATTTATTCTTGGTTCCCCAAACAGCAAATTTCAAACTCTCTACTCTGAATGAAGAACAGCAAGAAAAGAAAGAAGTGCCCTGGGTTAGCATCGTCAGTTTGGCAATAAGAGCAAGGAAAGTCTATGCTTTAAAAATGGCTATATTTAAAAATTCCATGGTCTTAGACAAATGCTATTTGCCAATTAATGTAAAATTTAAATAAAATTCCATACATTTTATTTAAGAATTATGTTTATCACTAGATCCTCAATATCTAGTAATATGTTGGAAAAGGGAAGAGGCTTGTTTAAGTGATTTTCAGAGATCAGAGAGGAGTTGGTATATCTCTCTGCAGAAACAAGATGTTAGACCAAAAAATAATTTCAATAGAACTCCTTTCTAGGATCATAGGCTCCTCTGAGCTGCCTTATCACACAACCTAAAGACAAGGAATAAGTCACTTAAAATCTATGAGAATCACCTGCTGATCTAGGGAGACTTTTTCAACTCTGACATGGGAAAATACTACACAAATAATCTTAAATTTTAAACTATATAATTCAACCTGTCTTCCTATGTGAGATAGACCTGGGAAAAGTCTGAACTTACAGGACAAAAATGACTCTCAAATGAAATTCAGGGAAGGCCTTTCATATAATTATAGCCAAATATTGTGGTGTGAACTGATCAATATAATCAATAAGTCATAGACATAGGTTATAGAATATAGGAATAATATAAGATAAAATAGGAAAATAAAAATAAGTACTATGACATGAGTAATGTTAAACTGCCTAGTAATAAGTTAGAAGTAAGCATAGAGCATAAGTTCACCAGGAGTAAGCATAAATAATAGCAGGATAATCATGTAACTGTAAGACATAGGATTTAAGCTATAGTAAATAAGATATAGAACAGTGTAAGGTGATAAGTTTAAGTCAGTAGGCCAGTATAGTTATAGATAAATATAGGCTGATAGGTTAATATAGACAAAGCTAAATCAATATAGTTGCGAGCAATTGTATTAGCTTGATCATGTGGACATAAGGCTTACAGATATCAGTAGTAAAATGATGAATAAATGTGATAACTGCAAGCCTCAAATAAGTTACCAGTACTGGATAGGGGGAATGGAGTCACTGTGGCTACACAAAAAGTGTGGCTGTAGGGACTCCATCTTAGCTGTTCTAGACTCCATCTTAGCTTTTCTTTTACTGCACCTGTGAAGAGAGAACTGCATAACCCATTTCTGAGAAACAGAAATAAAAGCTGTCTTCTTCTTCTCCTCCTCCTCCTCCTCCTCCTCCTCCTCCTCCTCCTCCTCCTCCTCCTCCTTCTTCTTCTTCTTCTTCTTCTTCTTCTTCTTCTTCATATTTTATTGTACTTTGTACCCCACAGAATGTACCAACTCAGGATATAGTGATGGTTGTGGTGAGCTACATCCTGGGTTTGAGTACATTTATGGGTCTACATGACTTTAAAATAGATTATTGCCCCTGTTCAGCTGAAACTAAGGATATGGTTGTCTAACACTTGTTTGGACTGGAGATGTGATAAAACTAACTGACTGTTTTAGCTACTGTAACTTGCTTGCTTGCATTTGTTTTTTTTTTTTTTTTTTCATCCTTAAATTTCCAAGACACAGGCGAGGAAATTGCTGTTCTCCCACAGAGTATCAGTCTCTACAGGTGGGAGACAGTCCCTGGCCAGGTAAGCAAAGCTGTCTTTTGTTTGAATTCAGACTTAGAGTGTTTTCTGAGGAGGCTCCCTATAACACAGAGAGTCTTCAGGTTTTAACACTGGAGTTAAAAGCAAAATTAAATTGCCAAGACACAGATAAACACAACACAAGTCATATATGTAATATTAAAATTTCTGGTAGCTTCACCTAAAAGCAAAATGAAACAAGTGCAATTTTAATAATACATTGAATGCAGTATACCCAAATATCAACATGCACAAAATTATTAACTTTTTTATGAAATCAGTTAGAAACTTAGAATATTGTTTTTACTATGTCTTTGAAATTAGGTGTGCATTTTACATTTGCAACTATCATAATTAGTACTACATTTCTAAGACTCAATAGTAATACTGTGTATTCTATTGGGTATAGCACTAGATTTTGTTTCTTTCATAGAGAACATTGCAGTTATCTATGATGTTCCTGTTAAGCCAGAGCTCTAACTTTAAAGTTGAACTAATTTATTATACACAATACATATTTCTACAACATTTTAAAATAATATTACTGGTGCTAGAGGTATTATGTTTTAATTTAGTTTCAAAGTGCATAACTATATTTAGGTAAGTTCATTCCTGTGCTTTTTAATCAAAGTTTATAGAATATAATATTTGAAGCTGGCAAAATATATTGATAGCATTCCAGAATTATGGCAATTATAAAAATAAACATAAGTAAAATCTTAAGAGGTTGGGGTTGTGGCTCTGTGGTAAGAGTACTCATCTATCTTGCACAAGGAACTAGGTTTGATCCTCAGCACCACATAAATGTAAAATAAAGATATTGTGTCCACCTAAAACTTAAGAATACATATTTTTAAAAAAATTAAATCATAGTAATAAATATTAGGGAGGGAATTTGTTAACCGACTTAATCTGGAAAAATCTGATTCCAATATCAATTAATGTTAATTAATCTGAAAAAAAAGCTATGATATCGAATACTTTCTGTCCTGTAAAGATAAAACCAGAGCCCATATCTATGAATAGTTGGTGAACAAAAGCCATCAGCTACAGTTTTTTTCTGCTCACATTAGCAATGCTGATCTCAGAGAAGGTCATACAAATTATCTGTATTTGATCACAGCCATCTGGCTAGTAGTGATCTCAACTGAAGATTTTTAGAAGCACAAAATCCCCTGTGAAATTGGATTAAAATCTTTAAGTCAGCCCCAGGGGCACTGCTAAAGGCAGGTGAGATCCCTTAACTCAAGTGCCAAAGGCTGAAGAGTGTCCTTAACCTAAAAGTCCTAGTGGGCTCCAGTATTTTGCATAACATCAGCAGAGGCTAGGCCAAAGGATTCACAGAGTAGCATTCCTTAAAATCTTCAAGTGACAGATTTCATAAAGGACCCTCTAGAGTACAGTGGTGATTGAAAAAAAAATACTACCAGAGCCCTTCTGCTTCAGTTTAAGTTTGGGAAAGTATAATATTTCATGTAAGGGGATTTACTATATTAGTGACCCTCCCAGTAATTTCTGAGAAAGTCATTCTCAGGAAATGAAGAAGGATTTATATACCCTAAAGGTGACTACTGTAATTCTCAGAGGTTTTGGGAAGTTTCTTCTTCTGTCTGCTTATTTGTTTAAGAACTCAAAATTAAGGTCCAACTATGACAGAATATCTTAATTTTTACCTTGAAAGAGCCCAGGTTAATTTTTTCTCTTTTTTGAAAACTGAGATATATCCTGGCCATTGGTTGTAGGGGGCAGGAGGTGAGGGTTGGCTCTTGATGTGAATGTGATATTTATTTTTATAATTTAAGAACAATTTCTGAGCCTAGCACAGTGATGCACACCTGTGGTCCTACTCAGCTACTGGGGAGACTGAGGCATGAGAACTGTAAGTTCAAGACCAGTCTATACAACTTAGAACATGCTTCAAAATTAAAAATAAAAAAAGAAGTTAAAGGCTGGGTATATAACTCAGTGGTTGAGCATCCCTGGGTTTATCCCCCAATACTGGAAAAATAATCTGATATTAATTTAGTGTGCAACATAAAGAACATCAAACAAAAATGATTATTTGCTAAAAACAATTGTTAAACTGATTTGAGAATGGGAGTTTCAGTAAAACTCACCATGTATAAAGAGAGAAAAAGGTACATGCTTGGCTATATAGTTGGTAAAAAAATCTCAATTTCAGTTTATCTTAGCCATAAGTTTGAATGAGACTGTTATGAAATACTGCAGCTGTATATTGTGCCTAAAATAGCATAAGGATTGTTTGAGAAGATTTTAGAAATATTAATTGTGGATTTCTGGAGAAGATAATGACCACAGAGCCTTAAATTCACCCTCAGTTTGGCAAAGCTTTATATAGGGTTCTTCCTTTCCATAGATATCTCATCTCTCTTTCCAGAGAGAATTTACTTTTAAAAACTGAAAATTTTAAATTCTTCCTTTGCTTCTTAGTGATGTTAGTCTTTCATAACTCAGATATGTCTTTTTCGAGACATAAATTACTTAAATCTCTAAGAAGATCACTAGGTCTGGGAATATATATACCTCCATGGTAGACTGCTTGCTTGCCTATCATGCACAAGGCCCTGGGTTTGATACCCAGTACCACACACAGACAAACACACACACACACTACACACACACACACACACACACACACACACAATACACACACAGACACTCACATATATATACTTTTATAAAAAAAAAAAAACCTTTAACTATTATTAAAAATGAGACAGTATTTTTCCAAATCAAAATTTTGCATTTATTTTACAGTAACAAACTACAAACTATTCACTTAATAGTTTGATTTAAAAATGTGGAGGCCCTTAATACTATGGTACATGTTTAATGTATGAAAAAAAATGCAATTTGCAATACACACACACATACAGAAAGCAACAAAAAACAACAGCAACAACAACAACAACAACAACAACAAAAACTTCATAAAAAATTTAGGACCTGAATGAAATAAACTAATGGAGGGCAAAATCAATGGACTGTGATTAATTAGAATTCACTTGCCTTTAATGGGTGGAACATTCTTTTTTGAGGGTTAAGAAACTTTCATTTATAACTGTATTTAAAATTCATTTTTTTGCAGTGTCTATTTTTGTAGGGAATAAAGTTTAGATAATGGTGGTAACTAACCTATATTGCCTGATATTTTGAGTTTTTAAAATTGATACCTTCACTCAGCTTTAACTACTAAACAGAATATGTATGCTATAAACACTAATAATCCAAAAGTATTGAATTAACTGACAAAATAAAGTTGGGAATAGGTACAAAGTTCAAAGAACTAAGGGAAGTAAGAATTTCACAAGTAACATACACTAAAATGATTTTGTCTAAATTTAGAGACTAAAGAAATGAGGACTTAGGTTTATTATATAAAATAATAAGAATTAATAAAATAATTTTGTGACTAATATGAAAAAGCTATTAGAAGTTTCTTAAATTATATCCTTTGATATTTTTAGAAGTGAGGGGACACAAAGTTTGAAAATAAAATTTTAAACAAAAAGTACTTAAAATTAAGCATATAATCAATAGAAAAAGTACAAGCTAAAATACTACAAGTGGCTATCTTTGGGACTCAGCTCTAGGTAATAGTCAGAATGACAAATATAATTTTATTTTTAACTTCTCCACTCAAAACCATGAAAAAAGTAATAAAATGAAAAATCAAAAGTGTATATTTTGTTTTTTATTCAAATTCATTTTATTTTAATTGATACATGAAATCATATAAGGTGGACATGTTAATTGAATATCATGTTGTAGTTTGATACTCATATACGTTGTGTAATGTTGAAATCAGGTTAAATATCTTTATTTCATCATTTACATTTTTTATGGTAAAAATGTTCAAAATTCTTTTATGTAGCTTTTTAAAAACAATATGCAATTTGCTTTCATTAGATATAGTCACTCTACTGCTTCCTCTTTCCAGCCTCTGGTAAACACCACTCCACTCTCAACTGGCTATGAGATTAATATTATCCTGTGTACTTATTTTTCTATGCCTGGCTTTTGTCACTGATCTTCAATTCTGTTATCTTTTGGATATGAGGTATCCTCCACATCTCTTGCTTTTGAAGGAATATTCAGAGGTAAAGTGATTATATCATGAGAGCTGTAACCTAAACAGCTCATGCTAATGTACTGACTGTAGACTGTGCATGGCTGGGAGAGGTAGGTTACTGAGGGCATGCACTAGAAAGGTTATTCTTGTGATCCCTTCTTCTCTCTCTGCTTCCTTGCTGCTATGAAGGAAGCTTTTTGCCATGATATTATGCCTTACCTTGGGCCTAGAGAGTGAAGTTGGCCATTTTTGGACTGAGATCTCTGAAACTGTGAGTCCCAGATAATTTTTCTCCTCCTCAGTATTGTTTTTCTTGGGTATTTTGGATTACAACAATGCAAAAGCTGACTAAAATAAGTTCCAACAATTTTGCTGCAAACAAAAGTGTTTCTTAATTTTTTTATGGCTAAATAGTTTACTATCATATATATCCATCACTTTTTTTTCCAAACTCTCCACTAGTTAATAAGCACTTAGAGTTATTTTCATTTCTTTGTTATTCTAAATAGTGCTACAATAAGCAGGGAGAGGAGATGTCTCTTTGACATAAAAATTTCTTTTTCTCTTTAAATATTTTTCTTTGACATTATTTGTATTTCAGGTTTCCTTTTTGTTATGGTTTGGGTTTATCCCCCAAAAGCTCATGTGTGAGACAATGCAAAAAGCTTTAGAGGAGAAATTACAGGGTTATGAGATCCTTAACCAATTAGTGAATTAAGCCACTGATGGGATTGATTGAGTGGGAACTAAAGGTGAATAGGGTGTGGTTGGAGGTGTGTGCCTTTGGGTTATGGATATATATATATATATACATATATATGTATATATATATATATATGTATATATATATATATACATATATATGTATATATATATATATATATATATATATATATATATATATATTATTAGCTGCTCAAGACAGTACAATGCTCTTGACATATCATACATTTGATTCAATGGGGTATGAATTCTCATTTTCCATGTGTACAGATGCAGGATCACATTGGTTCTACAGCCACATATATACATACAGCAATACTTGTATCTCGTGAGTGTAATCCTTCTCTCAGCTTACTTATCATCAGGAGAACCACTTTCCTCCATCACACTCTTCCACCATGATGTTCTGCCTCACTTCAAATCCCAAGGAATGGAGACAGCTTTCTATGGATTGAGACCCCTGTAACCATGAGCCCCTAATAAACTATTCCTTTCCTACAATTTTTCTGGTCAGGTCTTTTAGTCACAACAGTGAAAAAGCTGACTAAAATACAAATATCTGGCTGTCTATGGATTGAGACCTCGAAACCATGAGCCCCCTAAATAAACTTTTTCTTCCCTAAAATTGTTCTCAAGTTCTGTTTTCCTGCAAATGACAATTTCATTCATCTCAAGTTCCTTTCATTATTCTACAAATGATACAATAGCATTCTTCTTTTTGACAAAATGCAACCCCATTGTGTATATATATTACATTCTCTTCACCCATTCATCTGTTGCCAGATACCTTGACTACCTCCATAACTTGACTATTGTAAACTCTGCTGTATGAATTGCTATAGTATGCTAACTGATTATTTTAGATAAATATCAAGGATTGGTGTAGCTGAGTCACATTGTGATTCCACCACTTGTTTTTTCTTTTTTTTCTTTTTTTTTTTTAAGAATCTCCGTATTGATCTCCATAGTAATTTTACTGATTTATAATTCCACCAACAATGTATACATGTTTTCATTTCCCCAAAATTTTGCCAGCATTTTAAAATTATTTTTATCTTTGATTATTTCCATTCTAAATAGAGATGAGATCTCAATGTATTTTTAATTTGCATTTTCTTAAGTGCTAAATATTTTGAACATATTTTCATGTATTCGTTGGCCACTTGCATTTCTTCTCTTGAGAATCTCTGTTTAATTCATTTTTTTCCCTTTTTGGTTGGGTTCTTTTTTTATTGCTCCTCTTCCTCCCCCTCCTCCTTCTTTTATTTATCTATCTCTTTATATTTATTTATTTATGTTGTAGTACATTTATTGAGTCTTTTAAAATAATAATCTGTATAGAATTCCTCTCTCAGAAGAACAGCTGGTAAAGATTTTCTCCCATTCTTTAGGCTCTCTCTTCATGTTATGTAATGTTTCCTTTGCAGTGCATAAGTTTTTAAATTTGATGCCAGCCAATTTACTAATTCTGTGTACTTTTTCCTGTGCTTCAGGAGTTTTGCTGAGAAGTGATTGTCTTAAATACTAAATGTTGGATTATTGATCTTATGTTTTCTTCTATCAGTTGAAAACTTTCTGATCTAACTTGTAGGTCTTGAATTAATATTGAGTTGAATTTTGTGCAGGGTGAGAGATAGGGATCTAGTTTCATTCTTTTACATATGGATATTTAGTGGACACACTGATCTCAGTAGATTTTATATAATTCAGTAGATTTTATATAATTCAGTAGAATTAAAAATCTAATCACTCAAAAGTAGAATTATTTAATCATATGGTGGTTCTATTCTTACATTTTTTTAAATTATTTTATTGTTGGTTGTTCAATACATCAGTCACCAGAAAGGCAATTTGTAAATCAATGGAAATGTAACTGATGTGACACAGCAATCTGTATACGGGGTAAAAATGGGAGTTCATAACCCACTTGAATCAATCTGTGAAATATGGTATATTAAGAACTATTAAGAACTATTCTTACATTTTTGAGGGATCTTCATAGTATGTGAAATAAAAATTATTGTTTCCTCCTGCAAGCAATGTCTACTGAACCAGATATTCTGAAGTAATATTGTTAGATCCTATTTATTTAAATATTCCTATTTCTCTTATGCTACCACATTGTTATCCAAACACTATGTTGTTTTAAATTATTTTGATGTTATCTTTAAAAGCATCCAATTTTTAAAAATCAATATTTCAGCTACTTAAATTATTTATTACATTTGAAGTCATCATTTGTATGATAATGTTCACATCTTTTTAAAACATGCATCAGATGCTTGCAAGACAACTTATTTGCTTATGGTGGTGATAAGTGTATTATGTAGAAAGTATTTACTCAAAAAACAAGTTTTCCCTTTAAAGGTTTGTAAATATCATGAGACAGCTCACACATACTCCATTGCCTGCTATGTAATGAATGCTCGCTTCCTACCCCCAAAATTCACACCTAGAAACTTTACCTTCAACAAGAAAATGTGAGGAAGTGGAGCACTGAAGAGGTGATTAGGTCTGAAGGGCAAAACTTTTAAATGGGACTTAAGTGACCAGATGGTCACTTTCCATTATGCTCACTTTCCATGTAAGTACAAACAGAGCAAAGAGCAGCCTCTAAGAAACAGACAAATTCCAACATTATCAAAGACATTATTTATTAATATTTATTTATTTATTAGTTATAGTTGGACACAATATCTTTATTTATAATTTATTTTTTTAATATGGTGCTGAGGATCGAACCCAGGGCCTCCGATGTACTAGGCGAGCACTCTATCACTGAGCCACAACCCCCTGTCCCTCAAAGACATTATTAAGAACCTAAAAACGGAGGGATATATTATACTCACAAAGTGGTTATTTTAACATCATAAAGGCATCAATACATCCCAAAACATTATGTGAAATTCCCATTGAAAACTCTTGGTGGCAGTTGGTATGGTGACATTAAAAGTTTTCTAGGAATGTAAAGGATAATGGATATCAGCTATGTACTTCAAAAGGAAGAGTAAGGTAAGAAGACATTTTCTACCAGCTATCAAGAACCATACTGAAGTTATACTAATTACGGAAAGAGGGTAAACAATGGATCAGATTTAAAATTTAGAAGTTGGGTCTAGCACAGATAAGGTGTTATGATAGTAGAAATGTATAAAATTATTAAAAATTGGTAGTTGGTTAATTGAATATACATATGGGTAAACTTAAATTTTATACATAAACTTAAATTTTATATATCATAAACAAAAAATTATTCCAGGCAACTTATAGAAATAGAAAACAATAATATTTCTAGAAGAAAACCTAGAAAATAATATCTTACTAATCTTGAAGTAACTACTTATTTGAAATAACTAATTATTAAAATATTAAAATTACATAACTAGATTACAGCAAAGTTTTTAAAAATATTACATTAAATTACATTATAAAATAAGAAACGAAAGGAAATCCAAAATAAAAATGGTCAAAAGCTTTGATAGGCATTACACAAGAGTATATCCAAGGGCCAATGCATTTATTAACAGTTGCTTAAATATAAGGAAATTACTAGCAGTTTCAAGTGGTGAGGATTGGAGTAAAAACTAGAAGGAAATTATATGTCCTTGGAAAGGTTTTGTAAAATATAACTTGTGAAAATTTTTATGAAGGAAGCAATTAACAAAACATTTTAAAGTATGTTATAATATTGTGAAAATTTTGCCCTGAAGTGTTTATACATGTGTGAATGAGACTGAGAAAAAGAAAAAGAAAAAGAATTAAGTTCATCTGAATAATACTATACACTAATGATTTGATATTGTAAAACAAATAAAAAAACTAAAATGATTTGGAGGAAAACAGTATTTTTTGTCTGGTGAAATTATAAAATAGTTTATTTTGTAATTTCACACATTTCAATATTATAATGTAAGAATATTTGTTATGATTATATTGGGATTTTTTCTATACTAAAACAATAATGATACAGGAGAATATAATTTCCTAAATATCCTCTTTTCAAATAAGAAGGCCAAATTACATATATGTACTCCCCTCCTCACAGAAACAAATTATATATTTGGCCCTTCTTAAGAAGAAACGATATAATGCTCAGCCCTTCATTTCCTTCCCTCTTGCTTGCTGTTTCCTGCCTACCCAGACTGAGTCTGGTTTGGCCTCACAGGGTAGTTAACTTCACAGAGCTCTTCCTGCCCCTGTGCTGAACACAGGCCTACAGGCTTTTAATTCTGCCAATTTGTGAGTTAAAATGATCATTTTTAGGTAAATAAAATATTATAGGCAAATTGTTTAGCGAAGATTTTATCAATAGTAAAACTAATATTCCCAAATCTGTGTTTTTGTCTCCCCTATATTATTAACAATTTTATTGGTTTATAGTAGTTTTACATACCACTAGGATTAATTTTTTTGCTTTTTTTTAATGTTGGTTGTTCAAAACATTACATAGTTCTTGACATATCATATTTCACATTTTGATTCAAGTGGGTTATGAACTCCCATTTTTACCCCGTATACAGATTGCAGAATCACATCAGTTACACTTCCATTGATTTACATATTGCCATTCTAGTGTCTGATGTATTCTGCTGCCTTTCCTATCCTCTACTATCCCCGTTCCCCTCCCCTCCTCAACCCTCTTCTCTCTCTACCCCCTCTACTGTAATTCATTTCTCCCCCTTGTATTATTTTTCCCTTTCCCCTCACTTCCTCTTGTATGTAATTTTGTATAACCATGAGGGTCTCCTTCCATTTCCATGCAATTTCCCTTCCCTCTCGCTTTCCCTCCCACCTCTCATCCCTGTTTAATTTTAATCTTCTTCTCATGCTCTCCGTCCCTACTCTGTTCTTAGTTACTCTCCTTATATCAAAGAAGACATTTGGCATTTGCTTTTTAGGGATTGGCTGGCTTCACTTAGCATAATCTGCTCTAATGCCATCCATTTCCCTCCAAATTCTATGATTTTGTCATTTTTTAATGCAGAGTAATACTCCATTGTGTAAAGATGCCACATTTTTTATCCATTCATCTATTGAAGGGCATCTAGGTTGGTTCCACAGTCTTCCTATTGTGAATTGTGCTGCTATCAACATCGATGTAGCAGTGTCCCTGTAGTATGCTCTTTTTAGGTCTTTAGGGAATAGACCAAGAAGGGGAATAGCTGGGTCAAATGGTGGTTCCATTCCCAGCTTTCCAAGAAATCTACATACTGCTTTAAATTGGCTGCACCAATTTGCAGTCCCACCAGCAATGAGCAAGTGTACCCTTTTCCCCACATCCTCGCCAGCACTTGTTGTTGTTTGACTTCCTAATGACTGCCAATCTTACTGGAGTGAGATGGTATCTTAGGGTGGTTTTGATTTGCATTTCTCTGACTGCTAAAGATAGTGAGCATTTTTTCATGTACTTCTTTATTGATTCTATGTCCTCCTCTGAGAAGTGTCTGTTCAGGTCCTTGGCCCATTTGTTGATTGGGTTATTTGTTATCTTATTGTCTAATTTTTTGAGTTCTTTGTATACTCTGGATATTAGGGCTCTATCTGAAGTGTGAGGAGTAAGATTTGTTCCCAGGATGTAGGCTTCCTATTTACCTCTCTTATTGTTTCTTTTGCTGAGAAAAAACTTTTTAGTTTGAGTAAGTCCAATTTGTTGATTCTAGTTATTAACTCTTGTGCTATGGGTGTCCTATTGGGGAATTTGGGGCCCGACCCCAGAGTATGTAGATCGTAGCCAACTTTTTCTTCTATCAGACGCCGTGTCTCTGATTTGATATCAAGCTCCTTGATCCATTTTGAGTTAACTTTTGTGCATGGCGAGAGAAAGGGATTCAGTTTCATTTTGATGCATATGGATTTCCAGTTTTCCCAACACCATTTGTTGAAGATGCTATCCTTCCTCCATCGCATGCTTTTAGCCCCTTTATCAAATATAAGATAGTTGTAGTTTTGTGGATTGGTTTCTGTGTCCTCAATTCTGTACCATTGGTCCACCCGCCTGTTTTGGTACCAGTACCATGCTGTTTTTGTTACTATTGCTCTGTAGTATAGTTTGAAGTCTGGTATTGCTATACTGCCTGATTCACACTTCCTGCTTAGCATTGTTTTTGCTATTCTGGGTCTTCTGTTTTTCCATATGAATTTCATGATTGCTTTCTGTATTTCTACAAGAAATGCCATTGGGATTTTGATTGGAATTGCATTAAACCTATAGAGAACTTTTGGTAATATCGCCATTTTGATGATGTTAGTTCTGCCTATCCATCAACAGGGTATATTTTTCCATCTTCTAAGATCTTCTTCTATTTCTCTCTGTAGGGTTCTGTAGTTTTCATTGTATAAGTCTTTCACCTCTTTTGTTAGGTTGATTCCCAAGTATTTTATTTTTTTTTGAGGATATTGTGAATGGACTCTTTTTCCTCATTTCCATTTCAGAGGATTTGTCACTGATATACAGGAATGCCTTTGATTTATGCGTGTTGATTTTATATCCTGCCACTTTGCTAAATTCATTTATTAGCTCTAATATTTTCTTTGTAGACCCTTTTGAGTCTGCTAGGTATAGAATTATGTCATCTGCAAATAGTGATAATTTAAATTCTTCTTTTCCTATTTTTATGCCTTTAATTTTTTTCGTCTGTCTAATTGCTCTGGCCAGTGTTTCGAGAACTATGTTGAACAGAAGTGGTGACAGAGGGCATCCCTGTCTTGTTCCAGATTTTAGAGGGAATGCCTTCAATTTTTCTCCATTCAGAATGATGCTAACCTGAGGCTTAGCATAGATTGCTTTTACAGTGTTGAGGTATGTTCCTGTTATCCCTAGTTTTTCTAGAGTTTTGAACATAAAGGGATGCTGTACTTTGTCAAATGATTTTTCTGCATCTATCGAGATGATCATATGGTTCTTAATTTTAAGTCTATTGATGTGGTGAATAACATTTATTGATTTCCATATATTGAACCAGCCTTGCATCCCAGGGATGAATCCTACCTGATCATGGTGCACAATTTTTTTGATATGTTTTTGAATCCGATTTGCCAGAATTTTATTGAGGATTTTTGCATCTAGGTTCATTAGAGATATTGGTCTGTAGTTTTCTTTCTTTGAAGTGTCTTTGTCTGGTTTAGGAATCAGGGTGATGTTGGCCTCGTAGAATGAATTTGGAAGTTCTCCCTCTTTTCTATTTCCTGAAATAGCTTGAAAAGTATTGGTATTAGTTCCTCTTTAAAGGTTTTGTAAAACTCTGCTGTATACCCATCCGTTCCTGGGCTTTTCTTAGTTGGTAGTCTTTTGATGGTTTCTTCTATTTCTTCAATTGATATTGGTCTGTTTAGGTTGTCTATATCCTCCTGACTCAATCTGGGCAGATCATATGACTTAAGAAATTTAATGATGCCTTCACTATCGTCTATTTTATTGGAGTATAAGTTTCAAAATAATTTCTGATTATCTTCTGTATTTCTGAAGTGTCTGTTGTGATGTTGCCTTTTTCATCCTGTATGCTAGTAATTTGAGTTCTCTCTCTTCTTCTCTTTGTTAGCATGGCTAAGGGTTTGTCGATTTTATTTATTTTTTCAGAGAACCAACTTTTAGTTTTGTCAATTGTTTCTTTTGTTTCGATTTCATTAATTTCAGCTCTGATTTTAATTATTTCTTGCCTTCTATTTCTTTTGCTGTTGTTTTGCTCTTCTTTTTCTAGGATTTTGAGATGAAGTATGAGATCATTTATTTGTTGTTTTTTTCTTTTTTTAAGGAATGAACTCCAAGCAATGAATTTTCCTCTTAGAACTGCTTTCAATGTGTCCCATAGATTCCAATATGTTGTGTCTGTGTTTTCATTTATCTCTAAGAAGTTTTTAATTTCCTCCTTGATGTCTTCTATAACCCATTGATCATTCAGTAACCTATTGTTCATTCTCCACGTGATGCATGAATTTTCCTTACTTCTTTTATCATTGATTTTCAGTTTCATTCCATTATGATCAGATAAGATGCATGGTATTATCTCTATTCCTTTATATTGTCTAAGAGTTGCCCTGTGACATAATATATAACCTATTTTTGAGAAGCATCCATGTGCTGCTGAGAAAAAAGTGTAACTGCTTGATGTTGGGTGGTATATACTATATATGTCAATTAAGTCTAGGTTATTAATTGTGTTATTGAGTTATATAGTTTCCTTATTCAACTTTTGTTTGGAAGTTCTGTCCAGTGGTGAGAGAGGTATGTTGAAGTCTCCCATGATTATTGTATGGTGGTCTATTAGACTCTTGAACTTGAGAAGAGTTTGTTTGATGAACATAGTTGCATCGTTGTTTGGGGCATATATCTTTAT
This sequence comes from Spermophilus citellus, assembly GCF_964194105.1. Classification (NCBI taxonomy): domain Eukaryota; kingdom Metazoa; phylum Chordata; class Mammalia; order Rodentia; family Sciuridae; genus Spermophilus; species Spermophilus citellus. The sequence continues at coordinate 103,215,611 of NC_138186.1, read as the reverse complement.
GATTATTATGTCTTGTTGGTGTATGGTTCCCTTGAGCAGTATGTAGTGTCCCTCTTTATCCCTTTTGATTAAATTTGGCTTGAAATCTATTTTATTTGATATGAGTATGGAGACTCCGGCTTGTTTCCAAAGTCCATATGAGTGATATGATTTTTCCCAACCTTTCACCTTCAGTCTATGTATATCTTTTCCTATCAAGTGCGTCTCCTGAAGGCAGCATATTGTTGGGTCTTGTTTTGTGATCCATTCTACTAGCCTGGGTCTCTTAATTGGTGAGTTTAAGCCATTAACATTTAGGGTTATTATTGAGATATGGTTTGTTCTTCCAGCCATATGTGTTTATTTATGTTACTAAACATGGTTTGTTTTCCTCTTTGATTATTTTCCCCCTTTACTGTCCTACCTCCCACTGTTGGTTTTCATTGTTGTTTTCCATTTCCTCTTCCTGAAATGTATTGCCAAGAATGTTTTGAAGAGATGGTTTTCTAGCTGCAAATTCTTTTAACTTTTGTTTATCGTGGAAGGTTTTAATTTCATCTTCCATCCTGAAGCTTAATTTTGCTGGATACACAATTCTTGGTTGGAACCCATTTTCTTTCAGTGTTTGAAATATGTTATTCCAGGATCTTCTAGCTTTCAGAGTCTGTGTTGAAAGATCAGCTGTTATCCTGATTGATTTCCCCTAAATGTAATCTGCTTCCTTTCTCTTGTAGCTGTTAAAATTCTCTCCTTATTCTGTATATTGGACATCTTCATTATAATGTGTCTAGGTGTGGATCTCTTATGATTTTGCACATTCAGCGTCCTGTAGGCTTCTAGGATTTGGGATTCTGTCTCATTCTTCAAGTCTGGGAAGTTTTCTCGTATTATTTCATTGAATATATTGCTCATTCCTTTGGTTTGGACCTCTATACCTTCCTGTATCCAAATGACTCTTAAGTTTGGTCTCTTTATGTTGTCCCATATTTCTTGAATGTTCTGCTCATGGTTCCTTAATAGTCTTGCTGAGCTGTCTATGTTCTTTTCAAGTTGAAATACTTTGTCTTCATTGTCTGATGTTCTATCTTCTAAGTGTTCTACTCTGCTGGTAGCATTCTCAATTGAGTTTTTAAGTTGGTTTATTGCTTTCTGCATTTCTAGGATTTCTGTTTGTTTGTTTTTATAACCTCTATCTCCCTGTATAGTTGATCTTTTGCTTCTTGGATTTGTTTATGTAATTCATTGTCGAAGTGATCTTTCATTGTCTGATTTTGCTGTCTAATGTCTTCCTTGAGACTCCAGATCATCTGAAGCATGTATATCCTGAATTCTTTATCTGACATTCCCTCTGCTGCAGCTATTACCTCTTCTAAAGTTGAGTTGACCTGCATTGCTTGTGGTCCTTTCTTTCCTTGTTGTTTCATACTGCTCGTGTTTCTTTCTGCTTGGTGAAACTGTTGTGTTTTTGAAATTTTCCCCCTATATATTTATATTACTCTTGTATAGTTGAAAATTCTCCCTTGCAGGGCGGGCAGCGGCTGTGCTCCTCCTCCAGTTGGTGTGACGTGTCTACCACGCCCGCGGACCCCTGGGGCTGTTCTGCCGGTCGGTCGCAGGTCTGCCTACCTTGCAGATGCGGGCGGCGGCTCTGCTCTGCCCTTACACCAATTGGGGTGACGTGTCTATCATGCTGGCGGGTTGCTGGGCCTGTTCCCTGCCTGGGCGGTGGCTCTGCTCTGCCCCTACTCCAATTGGTGTGACGTGTCTACCACGCCGGCAGGCCACTGGGCCTGTCCCGCCGGTCGGTCGCAGGTCTGCCTACCTTGCGGGCTCGGGCGGCGGCTCTGCTCGGCCTCTACTGCAGTTGGGGTGAAGTGATACCACGCCAGCGGGTCGCTAGGCCTGTTCCAAGCGCAAGCAGCAGCTCTGCTCTGCCCCTACTCCAATTGGTGTGACGTGTCTACCACGCCCGCGGACCCCTGGGGCTGTTCTGCTGTTCGGTCGCAAGTCTGCCTACCTTTCAGGCGCGAGCTGCGGCTCTGCTCTGCCCTTACACCAATTGGGGTGACGTGTCTACCACGCCGTGGGGTCGCTAGGCCTGTTCCGGGTGCGGGAGGTGGCTCTGCTCTGCCCCTACTCCAATTGGTGTGTCGTGTCTACCACACCGGCAGGCCGCTGGGCCTGTTCCGCCGGTTGGTCGCAGGTCTGCCTATCTTGCGGGCTCGGGCGGTGGCTCTGCTCGGCCCCTACTGCAGTTGGGGTGAAGTGATACCACACCGGCGGGTCACTAGGCCCACTCCAGGCGTGGGCGGCGGCCCTGCTCTGCCCCTACTCCCATTGGTGTGACGTGTTTACCACGCCAGCAGGCCGCTAGGCCTGTCCCGCTGGTCGGCCGCAGGTCTGCCTACCTTGCGGGCTAGGGCGGCAGCTCTGCTCGGCCCCCACTGCAGTTGGGGTGAAGCGATACCATGCCGGCGGGTCACTAGGCCCACTCCGGGCGTGGGTGGCGGCCCTGCTCTGCCCCTACTCCCATTGGTGTGACGTGTCTACCACGCTGGCAGGCTGCTGGGCCCGTTCCGCCAATCGGCCGGTGGTCTGCCTACCTTGTGGGCTAGGGCGGCAGCTCTGCTCAGCCCCCATCGCAGTTGGGGTGAAGTGATACCACACTGGTGGGTTGCTGGGGCTGTTCCAGACACGGGCTGCAGCTCTGCTCTGTCCCTCTGGCCCCCACAGCACTCAGCAGTATCCAGACCGAGAAGCAGTTTCCGCGGGTTCCTCAGCCCTGGGTCAGAGCAGCTCCAGGAGCCAGAACTTGGCCGCTCTGGGCTCGGTGCATGCCCTGACAGGAGCAAGCCCCAAGAAGCAGTTTCCGTGGGTTCTTCAGCCCTGGGCCAGAGCAGTTCTGGGAGCCAGAACCCGGCCGCTCTGGGCTCCGTGCATGCTCTGATAGGAGCAGGCTCCAAGAAGCAGCCACTGCAGGCTCCTTAGCCCTGGGCCAGAGCAGTTCCGGGAGCCAGAATTCAGCCACCCTGGGCTCCGTGTATGTTCTGATAGGAGCAGGCCCCAAGAAGCAGTTTCTGCGGGTTCTTTAGCACTGTGCCTGAGTAATTTGTCTGCAAGACGCAGGCGAATGGCAGCCTGAAATTACCTGTTCTATGGTTGAATGAGCTACGATCAATCAAAAACAGGGATGATGATGTCAACTCTCCAAGATGGTGGCCGCTGGCTTCCTCTGTGGTCTGACCGGTGGAGAACCGAACTGGACCGCTTCCTTCCCCCGTCTCAAACCCAGAATTCAGCACTGTGTACAGTGATTGCACAGCTGGCAGGAGCCCACAGAATCCGCAGCGCTGTATCTTTGCGTTGCAATCTCTTGCTTCCCAGCGCGTGCCGCAGATTCTAGCCACGGGGCGATTTGCTGAATAAGCGGCATGACCCTCCGTGTGGACAAATCGCTCGCGTTTGAGCCCCTGTAGCTGATCCTCGTGCAATGAAAATCCTTCCACTAGGTTTTGGAGCACCCCAGTTTTGCTAGAAATTCCTAACAAGATAGTTTTTAGCTATTCTAACTCATCATTCTTCTGAACAGTGATGCGGTACACGGGAGTGATGCACTCCCTTCGCCGCCATCTTCCTTCCCCCCAACTAGGATTAATTTTCACAAAATCTTAAGTGCATGAAATATATTTTTCTTCAATTCAGTCCCCAATAGTTACTTTACTCTTGCCTTTTCTCTCCATGTTCCTTTCTTCTGCACTACCGGTCTATTTTATTTTTTAATCTATCTATTAAAATCAATCTATTTTATTTAAATTTTTTAAATTAGTGTCTTGTGCAAACACATAATGGTAAAATTCACTGTAGTATATATGTACATTGGAAAATTAGGTCAGATTTATTCCACTGTTTTTTCCTTATCTGGTCCCTTCACCCTCCTCAATCCCCTTCTACTCCCCTCATCCTTTATTTCATTTTGATGGAATTCTCCTTACACCCACCATTCTCTCTCTCTTTCTCCCCTACTGTCCCTTCCTCCCTGTCTCTCTCTCAACTCTTCCCTATTTTTGTTTGGATCTCAACTTGGAGAGTAACTAAGACTTGTTCCTTTGATCACCTACAATACCAAGATGAAAATCAAGCATGGGTAGCATCATTCCTCTCCCTAGACACTAATTTTTCCTTAGAGATGTTATTCCCTTTTTTTTCTGCTTTTGTTAACTCCTGCATTGCATTATATAAGCCTTTTCTATTCCCTTTCCTCGTTATCCACTGCTAATCTGTATAATATAATAAAATACATATGATGAGGATTGAATTTGGTTGTAGTGGAATGACAATTGCTATTTTGTGACAAAAGTTAAAAGTTCTAGCAAAGAGGGTGCAAATATTACTTAAAACACAGAAAATGGAAAACTGCAAAGACGATTCCCCAAATTCCTCATGATAACATCCAAAACAATTCCTTTGTGTTAATTTGCAGCTTTTTAAATTACATATGGAGATCAATATTCCAAAGATTCTAGAGTTAAAACCCCTATTTTCAAATCCCAGCTCTTTTGCTTACTGGATCCTTTGTCCCAGATACTTAACAATTTTGTAGCTGAGTTTTATTATCTATGGAAAAAGCTAATGACTGAATCTACTTCACAGAGTTCTGTGGAAGAAGTGAGAAAATATATATAAAATAGTATATATAGTATCTATGTGAAGATACCATAAATGTAAGATCTATTACTGTAACTATTTATATTATTATTAACATGCTAGTCTGTAACATTTGTCTTTGATATTTTAAAAACAAAAATACTTACTATTCAACTTTAGCTGACTGTAAAATTCATTTTTAATAGGAACCCCTTTTTAGTTTGCAGCTTCTTAGAAATTCCTTTCCGGGCACAGCCCAAGAATTCCCAAGAGTTACTGAAATATACAAAAATATCACTTGGATTTATCATTTTGATTTTACACAAATCCCCACCATCTCCTTCTTGTTTAGTAGACTGAAAATCTGTGGTAGAGATGAGTTAACGCACTGGTAGCCCAACTCTATTAAAGTTTCCAGTAGCTTAAAATAAAGTGACTTCTTTTCCCACATCTTTGCCAATAACAGGCCCCAAAACCCCTGCTTGATAGTCAAGTTATCAGATGACTGTCAAGAGAGCACAATAAATGTATTCAAATCTCTGCAGAATCTCTTTCCTCCTGTCATTATTTCCATGGTCTATAAGTCAATAAGAATATGTCGTATGCCTTTAGAGCATAGTAACTCAATTCTTTGAGGGATGGGCATAGAGGATATTTCAAATTCTTTCATATAAATCCAGAAACAATTCACTAATGCTTTCTGTAGCCAGTGTCTAATTCCAAACATTGTATATTAATTCAATTATCTAAAGAAGAACATGTTTCCTAAATAATACTGTCAATCCCTGACTGTTTTAAAAGAAATGTCTTCATTCATTCTATCTCTGTCACTCTTTGCTATAGTGATGGGAGTAGAAAATCTGCAATCTTTGTCATCATTACATTTTGTTTATAAATTGTTTCTCTTTAATGTGTCAGAATAACTTCCACATGAACGTTATATGTTAAGTCATTCAATTTAAAATCATCAGCTAGATGTTTTAACTGAATCAGTGGTTATATCTGACAGGTGTATTTGGAAGTCTTATTCTTAAGCTTTCTATTTTTTTTAAAGATGTCTGAAGAATAGCTATTTAATAACAAAAGAAAATAATAAAACTATTAAAATAAAGCATATATAAAAGCTTTTAGTCAATCATCAATCTTCATATAAATACAAGAAAAATATTATAATTTTTATTGTGTGTCCCATGAGTGAATATCCAAAATATATCTTTAAAATCATATTTCATTTTAGAAATTAGAATATTTTTAGCTTATAGGATGTACCTCAAAGTACTATTCAAACATTATTGTATTAACATTCACTACGATTCTTTGAGATTTTTACTATCATTATATTTTTTTTCTATTTTATGATGAAAGGGAATATAGGGAGATATGTTGATTATCAAATCTCATGCAACAGGAATAGAAATGCAGTTTGATGCTACTTCTTTATCTTACATTAGATTCTTTTTTTAATATTTTTTTAATATTAGTTAGACACAATCCTTTTGTTTTATATATTTATTTTTATGTGGTGCTGAGGATCGAACCCAGGGCCTTGCACATGCAAGGCGAGTGCTCTCCAGCTGAGCCACAATCCCAGCCTGCTTACATTAGATTCTCTTGCCATGAAAATGCAATTCAGAGAGAAATGTTCCAGAGAAGGTTGTATGATAATGAGAAAATCCTTACACAGTCTTCCTCACGTGTACAAAATATTCACATCCCAAGATGTTTAAGCATAACTAAAGGAGGAAAAATATTAAACCAGTTAATATTGATTTTCCATTCTCTAAAATACATGAACAGATCACATTTTCAAAGTACAGTAAAGAATTTTTTAAAACTCCAATATGCATACAAAGGGATTACAAATAAAAATTATATAAAGCATTGAGAGTGGAGGTATGACAGGTAAGAAAGATATTAAAATGACTCGCAAATAAACTTTTAGTAACTCAGCTTCTTGGAATTTCTTAAATTTACAATGAACAATAGTTCCTGAGCCCATAGGTGGGATAAAATTTAAGACATTATTATTATACTTAGGGGAAAAAAGGCATAAAATATGAAAACATGAAAGAATCCTGTAGCTCTTTGTGCAGGTTAACAAAAGAGACAAATGTTATTGAATAATATAGTAATTTAAGGAAATATACTCTACAAAGTATTATAATTGATCTTCCTTTTTCAAGGTATAGTAGAGATAGGGTTTTAAATTCTGGATAACTCGTCTTTCTTAAAATATATGCACCTACATTTGGTTCATCATCAAACCATATTTATTGTTTTCCATATACATATTGTCTGTTACTACTTAAACTGTTCTCCCTAGTGATCTGAAACAGATAAATTACCATAAAAAATCTAGAAGAAATGCATTATCATGAAAAAGCAACATTACTGAATTAAATGACTGCTTCCTCACTTGCATAACTACTATTGACACCCACCTCTAAACCTTGATTAGATCCACATAAAAGATGAAGATATCCTTCCTCAAGGCAAAAGAAAACACACTCCTTTTGGGGGGTATAGATCTTTTTCTCTTTCTTTATTTAATGGATCTTCTTCCTTGGCTTGTTCTTTTTCTTTTCCATAGCTGAGACTGTTGCTCTTTACTGGCTCAAAATGTTTATAAGAAAACATAAAGAAAATTAGACAAGAAAACAAAAATCAAAATTAAGAATATATGTACAAAAGTGTATTTTTGCAAGTATACTTTATAAAACATCTTAAGAAATGTGGGAACTTAAAAAAAATCACATTTGAAGAAAAGTAGAAAGAAGAATATGTACATAAACCTGTATATGTCATTCATTTGACAACTATCCTGTTATTTTTTCTATTTAATTATGATTGTCAATAGTACACAGTCATCATTCTTAATGTTTTCTTCCTATGAATTTTATAATTTCACATGTTTATATCTACACCTGAAGAACATATTACTGTTTTTTTTTAAATTTTAATCATAAATTTCATCATAGAACCATTCAAAAATTTCTAGTATTAATAAACAGTAGATTTTGACAAATATCTTTATCAAGTCTTATAAATGAAGTAACTATTTCACTATTATATAAGAGAAAAAAATGCGCTGAATTGTTCATAACTGTGCACGGTTTCTAGACATTCCTATTGTTGTCTTCACCTACATTAAAATTAAATAGGTTTGTATCTTTCAGAGACGTCTGTTTAAACTAGATTTTATTAGGACACAGACTAGATATATTAGTGCCTTACACAATCTGGCTGAGAGGATAGTGCTCAAAAGGGCGCCATGCTAAGTATTTTGATGAAAAGCACCTTGCAAGAAAAATAGAAGAAAATGGAACATAGCTAGCAAAGTCAACAAGTCTTGATGCAGTTGGTCAAAAAGGAAGGGAGCTTGATCTGCAGGAAAACATAGCAGCAGTTCCTCTATCATGGGAGTGTTGCTCTGAAGAAACACAAAATCATGCAGAGTCAGTTGTCTTCTTTTAATACTTTCGAGGTCTCAAGAAGCACATTCTAATTTAGCATATATTTTTTTTTTTAAAGAGAGAGTGAGAGAGGAGAGAGAGAGAGAGAGAGAGAGAGAGAGAGAGAGAGAGAGAGAGAGAGAGAGAGACTTTTTAATATTTATTTTTTAGTTCTCGGCGGACACAACATCTTTGTTGGTATGTGGTGCTGAGGATCGAACCCGGGCCGCACGCATGCCAGGCGAGCGTGCTACCGCTTGAGCCACATCCCCAGCCCTAATTTAGCATATATTGCCAGTCAAGGAGGACTTAAATTTTCTACTTTTCTTGCTTTCATTCCATCCTGAGACTTCCATTCTTGGAGGGAAAGGGTCTAAGAAATTGTGAAGATGAAGTAGGAAGAGGAGAGAAAGAGACAGTAAGGTGGCTACAATCTTCTTCCCGGAGTAGAGATTCACCCTTCACTAAAAGTAAAACTAGAGTTTGGGAAAAATGTAACTACAATTTTTTAAAATGAGGTTATTTTGGGGACTTAAAATATTCAAAAACAAAAATAAATATTATTCAAATTTTCAAAAATAAAAAACCATCAAAGATAAACATGAAGAGATGAAAAAAAGTGTTTTCCTACTTCATCTGATCATTCATATTTATATGTCATACTGATTTTCTACCATTTTCTCATACAAAATGCTTGTCTTGCTTTATGTAATTCTGTAATGAACATGTTAATACTTCTTTCAAATAGATATTTATCAGTAGAATTACTATTCCTAGGACTGAGAACATTTGACATTTAAATTGGAGAAGATACTGTCAAATTTTTCTCCAAAGAGTTTAGAACAATTTGTACTTCCACAGCAATGAATAAATATTTGCTTTTCCTCTGACCCTTCCAAATCTCATTTATGTTTTAAATTTTTTAAAAATGTATCTTGTTTTAATTTTTCAACATGTGTATCAACCATTATTTCATTTCCCATATATACATATATATGTATATATGGGTATGTGTGTATATATATATATATATATATATATATATATATAACCTTTCATATTTTAAGAAAGTGTGATCTTATGCAATAATCATAAAATAGTTTGCTTTTAGAGACATCTGCAGGAGCTCAAGCCAGCCGCAGATCCACCTCCAACTACCTGTGTGGGATCCAAGCCCAGGGTAGGCCAGGATCTATAGTGCCACTGGCAGAAACCCACTGGATCTCAGGCTGTGGCACAGAACCACCTCCTCTGACAAGCAGACCCCTGCTGGAGCTCAGTCCTTGCCTAGAACTGCCTCTGCCAACCTGCCTGGGACCCACGCCCAGGATAGTTCTGGGTTTGTCACCCCTCCCCCCACCTGGGAGCCCAGGCCTAACCCACATCCATCTTGGGACACTGTAGTCAGCATAATAGACTTCCCCATGCAGTAGCACCTATCTTTTTGATAACAGACAGGGCCTAGAAGCAGCTGCTACTCAGAGCAGGCATCCCAAAGAGAGTGTAAGACCTACCCTTTCAGCCCCATCTCTGTAAGACATTGCATTCATCCTGGAGCACCTCCACTACCTCTGCTATTGCTGCTACAAAGTTTAATTGTAGTAGCATATATTGAGGGATACCAGAAGAGTCTGAAATCCCAATATCAAGGTGAGGTACATACAATCTGCATGGATACTACAAGAATATAGGGTAGAAACTGTAATATCTCAGATCCACACTGTAAGAAAGGAAGACATAGAGACAACATGAAAAAATAAGAGGGGAAAGTGCCCCCAACAAACCAGGGTATTATAGTAACAAAACCCATGGACAGCAAAATTGATGAAATTTCAGAGAAGGAGTTCAGAATGTTTATAATTAAAATGATCTGTCAATTAAAGAATGACCTAAATGAGCAAATATGGGCAAAAATTGATCACTCCAACAAAGAGATAAGATAGCAAATATAGGTAGCAAAAGATTAATTCAAGAGAGAAATAGAGACTCTGAAAAAAAATCAGAAGTCCTTGAAATGAAAGAAACAATAAACCAAATAAAAAGCTCAATAGAAAGCATAACCAACAGACTAGATCACTTGGAAGACTGAAGGTCAGATAATGAAGACAAAGTATACAATCTGGAAAATAAAGTTGATCACACAGTGAAGATAGTAAGAAACCTATGAACAGAACATCCAACAATTAAGGGATATAAACAAAAGACTAAATCTAAGAATTATTGGGATAGAGGAAGGCACAGAATTGCAAAACAAAGGAATGCACAATCTCTTCAATGAGAATATCAGAATTTTTTTTTAAATGAAGAATGAATTAGAAAATAGAGAGAGAGAGAGAGAGAGAGACACTTACAGGACACCAAATGTACAAAATTACAACAGATCTACACTAAGGCACATTATAATGAAAATGCTTAGCATACAGAATAAGGATAGACTCTTAAAGGCCACAAGAGAGAGGAATTAGCCCTCTCTCTTGTATAGGGCAAGACCAATTCGTATCTCAGCATATTTTTCAGCCTAGACCCTCAATGCCAGGAGATCATGGATCAATATATACCAAGCTCTGAGAGAAAATGGATGCCAACCAAGAATCTTATATCCAACAAAATTAAGCCTCTGATTGCTGATAATATAAAAACCTTCCATGATAAACAAAAGTTAAAAGAGTTTACATCTAGAAAGCCTGCATTAAAGAATGTCCTCAGCAAAATATTCCATGAAGAGGAAATGAAAACAATAATGAAAATCAGCAAATGGAGATATTACACTAAATGAAAAACTAATCAAAGGAGAAATCAAGTAAATTAATTAACAAAAGTAAATAAAAATCACTGGGAATACAAATCATGTTTCAATAATAACCCTGAATGTTCATGGCAATTCAAAGACATAGACTAGCAGATTGGATTAAAAAAATAAGACTCAACAATATGCTTCCTTCAAAGACCCATCTCATAGGAAAAGATACACACAGACTAAAGGTGAAGGGTTGGGAAAATCATATCACTCAGAAGGACATGGGAGCAAGAAGGGGATTCTATCCTTATATCAAATAAAGTAGACTTTAAGGTAAAGCTAATCAAAAGTGATAAAGAAGGACACTGCATACTGCTCAAGGGAACCATATGCCAAGAAGACATCACATTTATAAATACATATGACTCAACCCAAACAATGGAGCATCTAAGTTCATCAAACAAACTCTTCTCAAGTTAAAAAGTCAAACAGACCACAACACAATAATTCTGGGTGACTTTAATACACCTCTTTCACCACTTGATAGATCTTCCAAACAAAAGCTGAACAAAGAAATTATAGAACTCAATAATACAATCAATAACTTAGACTTAACTGACATATGTAAAATATTTCATCCTTCAACAAGTGAATTACATAGTCTTCTCAGCAGCAAATGACAGAAAAAAATCTCTTACCAAATACAAAATGTAGAAATACTACCCTGCATTCTATCAGATCATAATGAAATTAAACTAGAAAACAATGATAAAATAAAAAATAAAACTACTCTAATACCTGGAAACTAAATAATATACTCCTGAATGAACATTGGGTTACAAAAAACATCAAGGAGGAGATTAAAACATTCTTAGACATAAATGAGAATATTGATACAACATAACGAAAGCTCTGGAACACTATGAACACAGTACTAAGAGGAAAGAAAGTTCATGGCATGGAGTTCATTCCTTAAAAGAAGATAAAGCCAACAAATTAATTATCTAACATTATTCTCAAAGACCTAGAAAAAGAAGAAGAAACCAACACACCAAATTAGTAGAAGACAGGAAATAATAAAAAGTCAGAGCTGAAATCAGTGATATTGAAACAAAAGAAACAATTGAAAAAATTGACAAAACAAAGAGTTGGTTCTTTGAAAAAATAAATGAAATTTACAAACCCTTAGTCATGCTAATGAAGAGAAGGAGAGAGAAAACTCAAATTACTAACATACGTGATGGAAAAGGTAATATTACAAGCAGAAATACAGAAGATAATTTAGAAATTATTTTGAAAACTTATACTCCAAAAAATCAAATATATTGAAGGCATGGCAAAATTTCTAGAGTCATATGATTTTCACAAATTGAATCAGGATGATATATACAATTTAAACAGATCAATTTCAAGTGATGAAATTAAAGATGACATCAGAAGCCTACCAACCAAGAAAAGCCTAGGACCAATGGATACACAGCTGAGTTCTATAAGAGCTTTAATAAAGAACTAATATCAATACTCCTCAAATTATTTTGTGGAATAGAAAAAGAGGGAGCACTTCCAAACTCATTCTATGAGGCTAGTATCATGCTGATTCCAAAACCATGCAGAGACAAATCAAAGAAAACTTCAGACCAATATCTCTAATAAACTTAGAAGCAAGATTTCTCGATAGAATTCTGGCAAAATGAATGCAAAAACATACCAAAAAATAGTGCACCATGATCAAGTGGAGTTCATTGTAGGGATGCAAAGGTGTTTCAACATACAGAGATCAATAAATGTAATTCATCATATCAATAGACTTAAAGGTAAGAATCATAGGATCATCTTAATAGATGTAGAAAAAAAACATTTGACAAAATACAGCACCACTTCATGTTCAAAGCACTAGAAAACTAGGGATAACAGGAACATATTTCAACATCATAAAAGCTATGTATGCTAAGCCCCAGGCCAACATCATTCTCAATGGAGAAAAATCAAAAGCACACCCTCTAAAACCTAAAACAAGACAGGGATGCCCTATTTCAACACTTTTATTTAACATAGTTCTTGAAACACTGGCCAGAGCAATTAGACAGATGAAAGAAATTAAAGAGATATGCAGTCGTTCTGGTCACTCATGTGGTCAATGAGTCACTCGGCTACCTCAGTCATGGGAGGGCAGAGATATGGAGTCAACACCCAGACACCAGGAGCTGGTGAGAAAACTGGCTGGTGTCGACCTAGCTGATATCCAGTAGCTCGTTAATTTTTGGAATGCATACAACTGTTATAGAATTTAGATGGGGCATGCCCATCAATCATACATAAGCAAGATACTATAAGCCAATCATCTTATGCCTAATGTAACCACACTATAAGGAAGCTATAAATATTTCTATTGTCTAGAAGGGTCTTTCTCCCTAGGGGAGGGGGTTTTCTGACTCCCTAGGGGAGGGGGCCTTCTGAGTCAGGGGTTTCATGCCCTGAAGCACCTGTCTATTGGTTTCCTGGCCTGGTAGCTTGGCAAAGCTAACCACAAGTGCTGAGGATGTGGTTTCACTAATGGCTAGCTAGAGCAGAGCACCCCATCCTGTAGGCATTCTTATCAGGCCTGAAGGAGCATAGATTCTTTAAGTACTCTGAGTTGCTCATAGTTACCAGCTGCCAGCTGTAAACCAAAAGTTATTCCAACATGGATATTGATAGGAAAAGAAGAACTCAAATTAGCACTATTTGCCAATGATATAATTCTGTACCTAGAAGACCCAAAAAGTCCCACCAGAAAACTTCTAGAACTAATAAATGAAATCAGCAAAGTAGCAGGATATAAAATCAACACCCATAAATCAAAGGCATTTCAGGATATCAGTGACAAATCCTCTGAAAGAAAAACGAAGTCACATACTCCATTTAAAATAGCCTCAAAACAAAAACAAAAACAAAAACAAAAACCTTGGAAATCAACTTAACAAAAGAGGTAAAAGCCCTCTTCAATGAAAACTACAGAACACTAAAGAAATAAATCAAAGAAGTCCTTAGAACATGGAGAGATCTTCCTTGTTCTTGGACAGGCAGAATTAATACTATCAAAATGACCATATTACTAAAAGCAATGTACAGATTTAATACAATTCCAATCAAAGTCCCAATGACATTCCTCATAAAAGTAGAAAAAGAAGTCTTGAAATTCATCTGGAAAATTAAGAGACCAAGAATAGCTAAATCAATTCTTAACAAGAAGAGTGAAGCAGGTGGCATCACTGTACCAGGCCTTAAAATATACTACAATACAGAGTAATAGTAATAAAAACAGACTGGTAGACCAATGGTACAGAACAGAGGACACAAAGACAAACCCACTTAATTACAGTTATCTTATATTAGACAAAGGCACCAAAAACATACTGGAGAAAAGATAGCCTCTTTAACAAATGGTGCTGGAAAAACTGGAAATCCATATGCAACAAAATGAAATTAAACCCCTATCTCTCACCATGCACAAATATCAACTCAAAGTGGATCAAGGACCTAGCAATTAAACCAGAGACACTGTTTCTAATAGAAGAAACAGTAGGCCCAAATCTCCATCTTGTTGCATTAGGCCCCAAAGAAGACACCTATTGTGCAAGACACCTATTGTGCAAGAATTAAATCAATAATCAATAAATGTGATGGATTCAAACTTAAAAGCTTCTTTTCAGCAAAAGAAACAATCAGTGAGGGGAATAGAGAGCCTATATTTTGGGAGAAATTTTTACCACATGCACTTCAATCGAGCACTAATCTCTAAGCTATATAAAGAACTCACAAATCTTAACACCCGCCCCCCCCAAAAAAAAAAAAAAAAAACAATAGCCCAATCAATAAATGGGCCAAGGAGTTGAACAGACACTTCTTAGAAGATGATATACAATCAATCAACAAATATATTAAAAATTTCAACATTTCTAGCAATTAGAGAAATGCAAATCAAAACTAGACCAAGATTTCATCTCACTCCATTCAGAATGGCAATTATCAAGAATATAAGTAACAATAAATGTTGGCGACGACGTGGAAAAAAGTCACACTCATACATTGATGGTGGGAGTGCAAATTGGTGCAGTCAATGTGGAAAGAAGTATGGAGATTCCTTGGAAAACTGGGAATGGAACCACCTTTTGACCCAGGTATCCTACTCCTCCGTCTATATATACGCAAGGGACTTAAAAACAGCATACTACAGGGACACAGCCACATCAATGTTTATAGCAGCACAATTCACAATAGCTAAACTGTGGAATCAACCTAGATGCCTTTCATTAGATGAATGAATAAAGAAAATGTGGTATATATACACAAAGGAATATTATTCAGTATTAAAAGAGAATAAAATCTTGGCATTTGCAGGTAAATGAATGGAGTTGAAGAATATAATACTAAGTGAAATTTGCCAAATGCCCAATGTTTTCTCTGATATAAAGATACTGATTCATAATGGGGTTGGTGGGGAGCATAGGAGGGTTAGATGAACTCTACATAGAGCAAAGGGGAGGGAGAGGAAGGGAGGGTGCATGGAGGTAGGAAAGATGGTGGAATAAGATGGACATAATTACCTTAAGTACATGTATGAGACACAAATGGTGTGACTCTACTTTGTACACAGAGATATGAAAATTTTGCTCTATATGTGAAATATGAATTTTAATACATTCTTCTGTCATTAGAATAAAAATGTTTCTTTTTAATTGTTATGATTTGCCATATTTACATTTAGGTTCTATTTTTTGCAATTAAATTTTGTTCATCATGATATGAAGTCAATTTTCCTAATGCAACTTACTTAGATTAGTTTCTACTGGTTAATGCTTTCATTTTAAATATAAAACATTTGAGCAGAGCCGCCGCCCGCGCCCGGAACAGTCCCAGCTATCTGCCAGCGTGGTAGTCACCTCACCCCAATTGGAGTAGGGGCAGAGCAGAGCCACCGCCTGCACCTCCAAGGTAGGCAGACCTGCGACCCACGAGCGGAACAGGCCCAGTGACATGCTGGCATGGTAGACACATCACCCCAATTGGAGTAAGGGCAGAGCAGAGCAACCGCCCGCACCTGCAAGGTAGGCAGAGCTGCAACCAACCGGGAGAACAGGCTCAGCGGCCCATCAGCATGGTAGACAGATCACCCCAATTGGAGGAGGAGCACAGCCGCTGCCCGACCCTGCAAGGGAGACTTTTCAACTATACAAGAGCAATATAAATATATAGGGGGAAAATTCAATAACACAACAGTTTCACCAAGCAGAAAGAAACACGAGCAGTATGAAACGACAAGGAAAGAAAGGACCACAAGCAATGCAGGTCAACTCAACTTTAGAAGAGGTAATAGCTGCAGCAGAGGGAATGTCAGATAAAGAATTCAGGATATACATGCTTCAGATGATCTGGAGTCTCAAGGAAGACATTAGACAGCAAAATCAGACAATGAAAGATCACTTCGACAATGAATTACATAAACAAATCCAAGAAGCAAAAGATCAACTATACAGGGAGATAGAGGTTATAAAAAACAAACAAACAGAAATCCTAGAAATGCAGGAAGCAATAAACCAACTTAAAAACTCAATTGAGAATACTACCAGCAGAGTAGAACACTTAGAAGATAGAACATCAGACAACGAAGACAAAGTATTTCAACTTGAAAAGAACATAGACAGCTCAGCAAGACTGTTAAGAAACCATGAGCAGAACATCCAAGAAATATGGGATGACATAAAGAGACCAAACTTAAGAGTCATTGGGATACAGGAAGGTATAGAGGTCCAAACCAAAGGAATGAGCAATATATTCAATGAAATAATACGAGAAAACTTCCCAGACTTGAAGAATGAGACAGAATCCCAAATCCTAGAAGCCTACAGGACGCTGAATGTGCAAAATCATAAGAGATCCACACCTAGACACATTATAATGAAGATGTTCAATATACAGAATAAGGAGAGAATTTTAACAGCTACAAGAGAAAGGAAGCAGATTACATTTAGGGGAAATCAATCAGGATAACAGCTGATCTTTCAACACAGACTCTGAAAGCTAGAAGATCCTGGAATAACATATTTCAAACACTGAAAGAAAATGGGTTCCAACCAAGAATTGTGTATCCAGCAAAATTAAGCTTCAGGATGGAAGATGAAATTAAAACCTTCCACGATAAACAAAAGTTAAAAGAATTTGCAGCTAGAAAACCATCTCTTCAAAACATTCTTGGCAATACATTTCAGGAAGAGGAAATGGAAAACAACAATGAAAACCAACAGTGGGAGGTAGGACAGTAAAGGGGGAAAATAATCAAAGAGGAAAACAAACCATGTTTAGTAACATAAATAAACACATATGGCTGGAAGAACAAACCATATCTCAATAATAACCCTAAATGTTAATGGCTTAAACTCACCAATTAAGAGACCCAGTCTAGTAGAATGGATCACAAAACAAGACCCAACAATATGCTGCCTTCAGGAGACGCATTTGATAGGAAAAGACATACATAGACTGAAGGTGAAAGGTTGGGAAAAATCATATCACTCATATGGACTTTGGAAACAAGCAGGAGTGTCCATACTCATATCAAATAAAATAGATTTCAAGCCAAAGTTAATCAAAAGGGATAAAGAGGGACACTACATGGGACACTACATACTGCTCAAGGGAACCATACACCAACAAGACATAATAATCATAAATATATATGCCCCAAACAATGGTGCAGCTATGTTCATCAAACCAACTCTTCTCAAGTTCAAGAGTCTAATAGATCACCATACAATAATCATGGGAGATTTCAACACACCTCTCTCACCACTGGACAGATCTTCCAAACAAAAGTTGAATAAGGAAACTATAGAACTCAATAACACAATTAACAACCTATACTTAATTGACATATATAGTATATACCACCCAACATCAAGCAGTTACTCTTTTTTCTCAGCAGCACATGGATCCTTCTCAAAAATAGATTATATATTATGTCACAGGGCAACTCTTAGACAATATAAAGTAGTAGAGATAATACCATGCATCTTATCTGATCATAATGGAATGAAACTGAAAATCAACGATAAAAGAAGTAAGGAAAAATCATGCATCACTTGGAGAATGAACAATAGGTTACTGAATGATCAATGGGTTATAGAAGACATCAGGAGAAAATTTAAAAATTCTTAGAGATAAATGAAAACACAGACACAACATATCGGAATCTATGGGACACATTGAAAGCAGTTCTAAGAGGAAAATTCATTGCTTGAAGTTCATTCCTTAAAAAAAGAAAAAACCAACAAATAAATGATCTCATACTTCATCTCAAAATCCTAGAAAAAGAAGAGCAAAACAACAGCAAAAGAAGTAAAAGGAAAGAAATAATTAAAATCAGAGCTGAAATTAGTGAAATTGAAACAAAAGAAACAATTGAAAAAATTGACAAAACTAAAAGTTGGTTCTTTGAAAAAATAAATAAAATCGACAGACCCTTAGCCATGCTAACAAAGAGAAAAAGAAAGAGAACTCAAATTACTAGCATACGGGATGAAAAAGGCAATATCACAACAGACACTTCAGAAATACAGAAGATAATCAGAAATCATTTTGAATCCTTATACTCCAATAAAATAGATGATAGTGAAGGCATTGATAAATTTCTTAAGTCATATGATCTGCCTAGATTGAGTCAGGAGGATATAGACAACCTAAACAAACCAATATCAATTGAGGAAATAGAAGAAACAATCAAAAGACTACCAACTAAGAAAAGCCCAGGACCGGATGGGTGCACAGCAGAGTTTTACAAAACCTTTAAAGAGGAACTAATACCAATACTTTTCAAGCTGTTTCTGGAAATAGAAAAAAAGGGAGAACTTCCAAATTCATTCTACGAGGCCAACATCACCCTGATTCCTAAACCAGACAAAGACACTTCAAAGAAAGCAAACTACAGACCAATATCTCTAGTGAACCTAGATGCAAAAATCCTCAATAAAATTCTGGCGAATCGGATTCAAAAACATATCAAAAAAATTGTGCACCATGATCAGGTAGGATTCATCCCTGGGATGCAAGGCTGGTTCAATATACGGAAATCAATAAATGTTATTCACCACATCAATAGACTTAAAAATAAGAACCATATGATCATCTCGATAGATGCAGAAAAATCATTTGACAAAGTACAGCATCCCTTTATGTTCAAAACTCTAGAAAAACTAGGGATAACAGGAACATACCTCAATATTGTAAAAGCAATCTATGCTAAGCCTCAGGCTAGCATCATTCTGAATGGAGAAAAATTGAAGGCATTCTCTCTAAAATCTGGAACAAGACAGGGATGCCCTCTCTCACCACTTCTGTTCAACATAGTTCTCGAGATACTGGCCAGAGCAATTAGACAGACGAAAAAAATTAAAGGCATAAAAATAGGAAAAGAAGAACTTAAATTATCACTATTTGCAGATGACATGATTCTATACCTAGCAGACCCAAAAGGGTCTACAAAGAAACTACTAAAACTAATAAATGAATTCAGCAAAGTGGCAGGATATAAAATCAACACGCATAAATCAAAGGCATTCCTGTATAACAGCGACAAATTCTCTGAAATGGAAATGAGGACAACCACTCCATTCATAATATCCTCAAAAAAATAAAATAAAATACTTGGGAATCAACCTAACAAAAGAGGTGAAAGACTTATACAATGAAAACTACAGAACCCTAAAGAGAGAAATAGAAGAAGATCTTAGAAGATGGAAAAATATACCCTGTTCATGGATAGGCGGAATTAACA
The DNA here is from genome assembly GCF_964194105.1 of Spermophilus citellus. NCBI lineage: Eukaryota > Metazoa > Chordata > Mammalia > Rodentia > Sciuridae > Spermophilus > Spermophilus citellus. The sequence goes on along the minus strand of NC_138186.1, from coordinate 103,195,990 downwards.
TCATCAACATGGCGATATTACCAAAAGTTTTCTATAGGTTTAATGTAATGCCAATCAAAATCCCAACAGCATTTCTTGTAGAAATAGCTAAAGCAATCATGAAATTCATATGGAAAAGTAAAAGACCCAGAATAGCAAAAACAATGCTAAGCAGGAAGTGTGAATCAGGCGGTATAGCGATACCAGACTTCAAACTATACTACAGAGCAATAGTAACAAAAACAGCATGGTACTGGTACCAATACAGGTGGGTGGACCAATGGTACAGAATAGAGGACACAGAAACCAATCCACAAAACTACAACTATCTTATATTTGATAAAGGGGCTAAAAGCATGCAATGGAGGAAGGATAGCATCTTCAACAAATGGTGCTGGGAAAACTGGAAATCCAAATGCAACAAAATGAAACTGAATCCCTTTCTCTCGCCATGCACAAAAGTTAACTCAAAATGGATCAAGGAGCTTGACATCAAATCAGAGACACAGCGTCTGATAGAAGAAAAAGTTGGCTACGATCTACATACTGTGAGGTCGGGCTCCAAATTCCTCAATAGGACACCCATAGCACAAGAGTTAATAACTAGAAATAAACAAATGGTACTTACTCAAACTAAAAAGTTTTTTCTCAGCAAAAGAAACAATAAGAGAGGTAAATAGGGAGCCTACATCCTGGGAACAAATCTTTACTCCTCACACTTCAGATAGAGCCCTAATATCCAGAGTATACAAAGAACTCAAAAAATTAAACCATAAGAAAACAAATAACCCAATCAACAAATGGGCCAAGGACCTGAACAGACACTTCACAGAGGAGGACATACAATCAATAAAGAAGTACATGAAAAAATGCTCACCATCTCTAGCAGTCAGAGAAATGCAAATCAAAACCACCCTAAGATACCATCTCACTCCAGTAAGATTGGCAGCCATTATGAAGTCAAACAACAACAAGTGCTGGCGAGGATGTGCTAGGAGCCACAACCAAATAATATGATGCATGGCACTTTTTGGTTGTAAGGTGATGCTCGCTAGCCATTGAGATGATATGATTATGTAAAGATTTACATTCTTATGGAAATTGGACTCCTGCTGTTCACCTTGGCCTGCTATGGGACTCATGTTACAGGACTCCTGGAGACTTCCCATTGGTTGGGGAAGGATAGTAGGAGGGAATTCCGGGGGGGGGTCCTGGGCTCTGGTTCTGGTAGACGGGTGCGTGGGTGGACTGCTTTGCTTGCCAGGCGCGTATGGAGTATTGGCGGCATTTTCAATAAATAAAGTTTTGTTCCTACTTGAGTGGCTCGTGATTCTGTGCCCAGCTAGACTGCGGCAAGGATGTGGGGAAAAGTGTACACTTGTACATTGCTGGTGGGACTGCAAATTGGTGTGGCCAATTTGGAAAGCAGTATGGAGATTTCTTGGAAAGCTGGGAATGGAACCACCATTTGACCCAGCTATTCCCCTTCTCGGTCTATTACCTAAAGACCTAAAAAGAGCATACTACAGGGACACTGCTACATCGATGTTCATAGCAGCGCAATTCACAATAGCAAGACTGTGGAACCAACCTAGATGCCCTTCAATAGACGAATGGATAAAAAAATGTGGCATTTATACACAATGGAGTATTACTCTGCATTAAAAAAAATGACAAAATCATAGAATTTGCAGGGAAATGGATGACATTAGAGCAGATTACGCTAAGTGAAGCCAGCCAATCCCTAAAAAACAAATGCCAAATGTCTTCTTTGATATAAGGAGAGTAACTAAGAACAGAGTAGGGACGGAGAGCATGAGAAGAAGATTAACATTAAACAGGGATGAGAGGTGGGAGGGAAAGGGAGAGAGAAGGGAAATTGCATGGAAATGGAAGGAGACCCTCAGGGGTCTACAAAATTACATACAAGAGGAAGTGGGGAGAAAGGGAAAAAATACAAGGGGGAGAAATGAATTACAGTAGAGGGGGTAGAGAGAGAAGAGGGGAGGGGAGGGGAGGGGAGGGGAGGGGAGGGGGTATAGTAGAGGATAGGAAAGGAAGCAGAATACAACAGACACTAGTATTGCAATATGTAAATAAATGGATGTGTAACAGATGTGATTCTGCAATCAGTATACGGGGTAAAAATGGGAGTTCATAACCCACTTGAATCAAAGTGTGAAATATGATATATCAAGAACTATGTAATGTTTTGTACAACCAACAATAAAAATTAAAAGTAAATAAATAAATAAATAAATATAAAACATTTGGTAGGATGTACTTCTACTTTTGCAAAGAGTAGCAAATTCTGCATACATATATATTTATATTTCTCATTAATATGTAAAATCATGTTTGAATTTTTATACATTAAAATTAGCATAAATAATTTAATTTGTACTGATAAAAAGTAAATAATGATTATTTTATCAACTATTTTTTATGAATTTTTACATATGACTTCCATAAATTTTTCCTTGTGTGTGAATATGTGTGTAGTGCTGAAGATCAAACCCCTGGCCTTAAGCATGTTAGCCACAGAGTTTATCACTGGGTTATACTCCCAGCCTAACATGAAAAATTTTTAGCATGATTGCATATAAGCATAATTGAATAACAGTCACAAAGAAACAATGATTATCATTATATATTTGTGAACCACAAAACATAAATTAGTGACATATACTAAAAGTTATTATTTTATTTTATTTAAGGAAACTCTGTTAGAGTCTGTAAACAAGTCAGGATGGTGCCTGGCATTTTGCCAGAGGGAGTGGTTTGTGAAGTAACGCCAATGAGCCTTTAAGTGTGGAGATTCCTTATTGGTTGACCACTGTATCTAGTTTATGTTAATTAAGATAAGCTGTGTAGAATGTATAAATATCGCTCTGGTCCTACAATAAACGGCTCCTACTCCTGCTGTATCAATCTACACAAGTTCCTTGTCACCCCCTGGTTATTTTGCTCCAGCTAGACTGCGGCAGATGGTGGCCCATTATGGGGAGCCCCGGGACACTTGGGGGTAAGTGACGAAAAAAAGCTGCCTGTCCATAGATAGGACGGGAGCAAATCTGCTCATCCCTAGACAGATAGGGCAAGAGGAAAAATGGCCATTTCGAGAAAATGGAGAAGATTTATACAGTATGTTTGTGTCTTGTTTTGTCTTGAAATGTTGTATTGTCTTTGTGACGAAAATATGGAAGGGGTGTTAGGTAAATTACTAAGGGAAGGAGGCACCCCAGTGGAACCAATAGTTAGGGCATGTGTTGACGAAAGCCCAGGAACTCTAGTCAGAAAGAAGAAAGTTCAGAGAAGGAAGGATTATAAAAAAAAAGTTGCAGCAAAACGCTATTACTGAATACTTTTCATTACCAGATGGTGCATGAATCGGTGTGGCGGCCAACACGTGCGCAAGCCAGTCATGGCGCAACAAGGACTTTCCAAGCGGTGGCAGCAGGCTCTTCCCCGCCCCCCCCCCACCCAGGGAGCGGGACGCCACTGCGAGAGCCCAAATCCAAACCTGACCTGGAGGCACAGACTCGCAGGCTCTTGCTCCCTGTGTCCAGTGGCAGTTTGAGTCCAGAACACTCCCCGGTCTCTGGTCTCTCTCCGGGGCCATTTGGGGCTGCCCAGGATGCTGCAGGCAGAAGATGGCCCACATCCTTGAAGTTTGATCATTTCCAAGGCCAGTAACTACAATGGTTCTCCCACACCTGGAAGCTAATGAGTAATGAGCACTATTAAGGTTTATTTCAAATGTAAAAAACCTTGAGATAATGTACTAAATTGTTCAGAAGGTTGTTTTCTTAGTGAAATACTACAGGATTTTCTTTCTTTTTTTAAAGAGAGAGTGAGAGAGGAGAGAGAGAGAGAGAGAGAGAGAGAGAGAGAGAGAGAGAGAGAGAGAATTTTTTTAATATTTATTATTTAGTTCTCGGCGGACACAACATCTTTGTTGGTATGTGGTGCTGAGGATCGAACCCGGGCCGCATGCATGCCAGGCGAGCATGCTACCGCTTGAGCCACATCCCCAGCCCCACTACAGGATTTTCTTTAACATCATTGCTGGAGTTCCTGCCTTCATCCCAGTGCCAATGAGGATGAGTGTGGAAGAATTTCCAGTGTTGCTGAGAACCGGACGAGACTTCGGATCAAGCTAGCTGCCTGCAGAATTTACCTGGACTATGATTTACCTGGACTGTGAGTTAATCTATTGAGACATTGTTTTACCTGGACTGAGACAACAAACTGTAATCTACAACAAATTGTAATTCAGTATCTTTGCTAATGGTGTCATTGCTGGTATAATTTTTCCAAGGGATTCTTGCATGGAGCCATCAATTGGCTTGGTATTGTGGCATTTTGTATCCTCCCCTTCTGCTTGTAGCAGGTTATTTATGGTGTTTGTGTAAAAACCACTATGGTCTTTATTTAAATTAAACAAAAGGGGGAAATGTTAGAGTCTGTAAACAAGTCAGGATGGCGCCTGGCATTTTGCCAGAGGGAGTGGTTTGTGAAATAATGCCAAGGAGCCTTTAAGTGCGGAGATTCCTTATTGGTTGACTGCTGTATCTAGTTTATGTTAATTAAGATAAGCTGTGTGGAATGTATATATACCACTCCTGTCCTACAATAAACGGCTTCCACTCCTGCTGTATCAATGTACACAAGTTGTTCGTCACCCCCCGGTTATTTTGCTGCAGCCAGACTGCGGCACAACTCGACTATAATTTTTTCTGATAATTTAGAGGAAATGAGAATCAACATTTTTTAGATTTATTTTCTTTTTTCAGTAATATCAATATAGATGATAATGTAAAAATAATTAAAAATATCAATAATTTATGCGTCATAATTTTCATCTTGAATATATTTGTAAAATAAAAATTATAAATAACTTAATTTCAAAACATTTTCACTATCACAGAAAGATTAATGATAATAATTGAAATTTATAATCCTGTAGATTTAAATGTTCAAATATATTTACATGGGGAAAAGTTATTAATTTCATATGTGAGGAAAACAAGTTAGAACCAAAATAAGAACACATAATGCTTTAATCAGTTTTTTCACTGCTGTGCCTAAAAGACCTGACAAGAATAATTTTTACAGGAGCAAAAGTTTATTTTGGCTGTCATGGTTTCAAAGGTATGATTCTGTAGACAGCTGGCTCCATTCCTCAAGGTGAGGCAGAACATCACGGTGAAAGAGTGTCATGGGGGGAAGAAACAGTACATCATATCAGGAAGCTGAGAGGGAAAATCTGCTTTACAGATGAAAAATATATATCACAAAGCCATGCCTCCACTGACCCCTCTTCTCCAGTGACACCCTACCTTCCTTCAGTTACCACTCATTCCTATCAGGGGATTAATTCCCTGATTGGGTTAAGGCTTTCCTAACCCAATCCTTCACCTCTAAACCTTATTGCATTGTTTCACACATGAGTTTTGGGGGAAACCTTGTAACTAAGCCTTATCTCATTAAATGAAACTGTAAATTATAATATGTATTATAAATAGAAATGCATGAGGTTTATCTGCAAATGCTGGTATTGATTTATTGAAAACATCATTAGATGGGGAGAAAGATAACTGTCAATGTTAATTTTTGTTTATTAGAGAAGGGAGAAGAGAAAGTAATTATTTTATCCTTTATGTACATATTTATATTTTACTGGTATAGCCATATATTCAAGAAAATAAATACATATATTTATTCTCATATTGAAAACTATAATAAATATACACACATGTACATGTAAATAGAAAAAGCAAGACACAATTTGCCATAATTGATAATTATCAATTTTTTTTATATATTCTATTTTAAATATATTTTCAATATATTATATAGTATATTTAAAAATATATACTTAATAAAATGGCAACATCAGAAATTGGTGTTTAAAGTGACAGATAACAGTCCAAAAGGTTTTATTTTATATGTACATTCAAACATATCCATATGTATGGAGGAAAGACTGAAAATAAAACCTAATATTTTAAAGTGTTTATTTTATTGTTGCGGGGAGGGACAATTTATTCCTTTGTTAATTCTCCATAACATAAATATCTTTGTATACTTAATACATATTTATTTTATAAATAGAATTCAGTGCATTTTTCCATCTTGAAATAAGTATTTAGGGCTGAAATACTAATGCAGTTATGAATACAAAAAACTATAACACAGTTGTACTTTTCAAGGACAGAAAGACCTATGGAGATACATCATAAAACATACATTTTTCACTTCATCTAAAATCTAATATCCAAATTTATAACAATCAGTAAATGTCACTCATGCCACAACCAGTATCAAAGTTGACAGACAAGCCCAGAGCAGGTGGATTGCTTCAATTATTCGCCAACTACAGTGAATACAAAATAACTCCACAAAGCTTTCTGAAGATCTGTAGGATGCTGGCGATAGCTCAGAGCGATACGACATTGATGATAAAGCTTGGGCAAGATAAAAGCTTCCCCCTCCACAAAAAAGACAAAGCATTGTTTTCTGTGGCCTTAGGTTTGGCAACCACTTAACTATAAATGCAACAGCTGGCCACTGAAAGACCGGAATCAGGACCCGTTGAAGGGTGCTGAGATGTGATGCTATTGGCAGGCAGCCTATGTATTTGAGATGAAAAAAGCCAAGCAACTGGACGCTTTAGCAGCTGGCCAGACAAAGGATATTGTTCAGATATTTAACAGCTGATAATTGAACATTCTAGTAATATTTGTTGAAAAGAAAGTGGTTACCAAATGGGTTGGCAAATGTTTGGAGACAATCGATAGTCAAAGTTTAAGAGAAGGAATTATGGGAAAATAAGCACCAAATCACGATATTGTCATTATTTCAACTCTTTCAGGAAGACTTTCAATGAGATTAGGTCACATATTAATAATGTAAAAATAAAATAAAATAAATAACACTTAGACTTTAACTCGGATTAGCTATTTTATGCTCTGACTTTCTCTCCACTGCAAATCAACTTTCTTACTCTCTTATAATCTATTTTGTATCTACTGTGATCTCACTGTTTTCTGTAGCATGATGGAATACATAATGCACCTCTTTAAACATTCTGAAATCTCTAGTGCTAGATTGTGAATACTTTTTGCTGAAAAAATATATTTAAGTGTTGAACAAATCCATTTATTGAATAAAAAGGAATATTTTAAAATTTTTTAATATAAAATAAAATAATAAAAATAATATGCATTAAATTGAAAATAAATGTGAAGTTGTCTTGTTTTATGAAGATAAACCCAGTAAAAAGATAAGGCAATTTAAAGCATGTCTCTGAAATTTTGTTTTTTGATATTACCAACAAACCATATGATTACAATTTTAGTTTATTTAGAAAGTTTTATGTGATGAAAACAATATTTATTTTCAATGCAGAATAATCATAATATATAATTCATGATTCACAAACCTAAGATTAACTGAAACAAATAACACTGAATTTATATTCTACTTTATATTTTTGTTATTTGTTTTTATATAAGTAGTTTTTCAAATATAAATACCCTAATATAAGGTAATATTTTGACTCAACTCAGTACTTCAAATTTGTCCTTTAATATTTACAATGGTTAAAAAAAGAGAAAACTCCTTTAAGAATGCTCCATAAAATTATAATTGTCCCAAGAAGCTGGTTAAATTCAGTTATAGTGATTGTCATGGATTTAACATGCTGATAATTCTTACTTCTCTAATTTGAGGGCCTAATGTACTTCCTAAGACATGATGCCAGAATTTAAAGGCAAATAAAGATCTCAACTGATCTTATTTTATCTCTTATAAGCACTACACTATTAAGCAAAAGTCATAAAGTGAGAGAAAACTTATCTGTTGCTTAAAAGACAGCAGAATACATCAGTCACTAGAAAGGCAATTTGTAAATCAATGGAAATGTAACTGATGTGACACAGCAATCTGTATACGGGGTAAAAATGGGAGTTCATAACCCACTTGAATCAATCTGTGAAATATGGTATATTAAGAACTATGTAATGTTTTGAACAACCAACAATAAAAAAAAAGCATATGTAAAAAAAAATAAATAAATGCCAAGACATAGACCATAAAAAGGGCTTAAATCCATGAAGTGGTTCTTTGAGCTCTTTATGGTTTAATAAGCATTAGCAAGACTTTATAAGCTTTGTACAAGTGAGGTCATGTTTCACTATAAAATTCTTTCTGGGCAACAACAACAAAGAAACAAATGAATAAAGCATTCTTACTTGTCTTAAAAGTTCATATTCCTTAAGATATCTTAAATATTTGTGAAAACAAAACGTCTCTGAAAGACAAAGTTCTTATTATTGGTATTTGTCAATTTTTTTTGGGAGGGTACTGGGAATTGAACTCAGGAACACATGACCATTGAGCAAAATCCCCTATTTTGTATTTTATTTAGAGACAGGGTCTCACTGAATTACTTAGCACTTAGCTTTTGCTGAGACTGGCTTGGAACTTGCTATCCTCCTTCAACAGTCTCCCAAGCCCCTGAAATTACAGGCCTGTGCCACTATGCCTAGCCTTTGAAAAATTTTATAACATTTAATTATTAAGCTTTCAAATAATTTCAAGATAAATATTTTGATATTTTTTTCTTTTTATAATAATTCATTAAGCTACATTTTAAAAACACAAAAAAATGTGTGTTTGTATCTAAACAACTATATATAATGATAAATATGTGTACATGAATATTCACTTAACTTCCTTTCTTTTCTTGGAGTGATGATTGGTTAGATATCTAGCATCTTAAATTTTTAAAAAGTTATCAGTTTTGAAAAAAAAAATTCCAGAATCTACTTTTATTTATTTTTATTTTTGCAGTGCTGGAGAATGAACCTAGGGCCTCATATAAGCAAGGAATGTGTTTTCCCACTGAGTCACAGACATCTATTCTTTTATAATATCTTCTTGGTGTTAGAAGAAATTATAAAAAGTAAAATTGTTTATAAATTGTTTTTTATCATCTCTTTCCATCATTATATTTTGATGTCCCCAAAACTTTAGATACAGTAAGCAGATTATTTCAATCATTTATCACCACCTCTTGTTTTTTTTAAGACAGTGGTATTATGACATTCCAGTCAGTGCTCCCATTCTTGAAATATAGCTTTATATTTAAAACAAAATCATTTCTGTTTACACGGGAAAATAATTATTGTAAAACTGTTACTGCTCATAATATACTTTAAGGAAGAAAATACACTATGCAGTACACATCTTCTCATAGATTTTGAGTGCATATTTTGGTTTTACTGCAATATATATATATATTATTAACTCTGTGCTGATTTAAAAAATTAGGAAAGAACACTTAGAGATGTCAATTTTCTCATTCATGAAAATATATGCTTGAGTGAACACAATAGTTCAAACGCTCTTTCCAATAACTGAGAGAAAATTGTAATGATAAGCTCATATTTTTCTGGATTTTGCTGATTATAAAATAAAATATTTTGTTACATGTAAGTGATCAGAATCATTTTCAACAGAATTTTAGAATAGACTAGAAATTGATGAAATCATCAGTTCCTTCATATTATATTATGAAAATTGGGATCTGGAGAGGTATACATTATTGTGAGGACTCCAGCTATACTTAGCTTCAGAGATGGGACAATTACCATAATCTCTTACTTAGCACTGGGCTCTCTTAACTGCTCTATTCTGCCTCTTGTACTAAGTACCTATATAGTGTAATCCACAGTATAATGAGAATTGACTATGAAAGTCAGTTCTTAAATTTGAGTTCACTGTTCCTCTGTTTTACATATCTGAAGGTGGTTATGTTGAGCAAAATGAAAGCCCAAAACCAGATCTTTAATATGTACGTCTCAAACTAATTGACCTATAACTTTTTTTTTTTTTTTTTTTTTTTTTTTAGAGAGAGAGAGAGGATAGAGAGTGAGAGAGAGAGGAGAGAGAGAGAGAATTTTTAATATTTATTTTTTTAGTTCTCGGCGGACACAACATCTTTGTATGTGATGCTGAGGATCGAACCCGGGCCGCACGCATGCGAGGCGAGTGCGCTACCGCTTGAACCACATCCCCAGCCCCATGACCTATAACTCTTACAAATTTTCAATCCAAGTGTCAGAGACTTGAATTATGTAATTGCTTTTAACTGATCCCTACTCTCCCATTCTAAGTCATCTGTCTGTGTTTCTTCTTTTGAGAAAATTAATGTGACCATCAGTCAAAATGTTAGCTATGAAGAGTGCAATATTTGTGACTTATATACTGACTTTTTGTGTTCAAATAAGCAAAATACAGCAATTTAGTTTTATTTCTTGTCATATACTTATTTAAATTTCAAAAGTTATCTTTGAAATTATAAAAAAAAAGCCACAGGTTCTGAAGATACTCGGAAACAAAGGAAAAAAATGATCCTTAAATGATAAATTCAAGACAGTTCTGAATCAGATAAGATCTATAGTAAAATAGGTAAATAGTTAAGAAATGATGGGGCTGGGGATGTGGCTCAAGCGGTAGCGCGCTCGCCTGGCATGCGTGCGGCCCGGGTTAGATCCTCAGCACCACATACCAACAAAGATGTTGTGTCCGCCGAGAACTAAAAAAAATAAATATTAAAAAAAAAAAAATTCTCTCTCTCTCTCTCCTCACTCTCTCTCACTCTCTCTTTAAAAAAAAAAAAAAAAAAAAAAGAAAGAAATGACTCCTCTCCCTTACCCCCATCAAAAAAAGTCTTCTCTAAATGAACAGGTGACTCCATGAAATCATTCTGTAAATATCTCAAACATTCCAGCCAACTCCCTTATCTTGAGTCAGCAGGAAAAGTGAGTCAAGACAGACCTCAATGAAGACTACAGACTCAAGGGCTAGTCAATCAGAATGTTGAACTGAACCAACAGCCTAAACACTTTTCCAGTGTCTGATCAGCATGGATTTTGACCAATATCATTGACACTTTTCCAATAATTGATTAGCATAGATATTGACTAATAACTTGTAGTTTTTCAATAACTGACTAGCATAGTTATTGATGAATACCCCTATCCAGTAACTATATAAGCTCCCAGACTAGTAAAATTAAATAGAAACCTATTATCAGTTCCCCTCTTGTCCAGTAAGAGTTCTCCTTCTTTTCTTCTTAAATAAATTCCACTCCTTTAACTCTCACCTTTCATTGTCTGTGGATTTCATTCTTTGAATTCACAATATAAGAACCTGGAAAGAAGTCACAGAAAGGTGGATGAAGTCTGCTTAAACCCTAAAAGCACAAGAGTCTAATAAAAGTGTGGTTTCACATCTAGTCAGAGATTATAATAAACCAATAAGTTATTGTTATATTAGATGTATGTTGGTATTGTTATAAACATAAATTATGATAATGACTTTTTTAAAAGAAAAAAAAAAACCCCACCAAGTTTGTATTTTATAACTTCTTTGGAACTATGATCTAGCACTCAAGCCTTGAGAAACTATGATATGTTTTGAACTTCGAATATTTAATTTAAAAGAACATGTATTCTTTGTCTCTATCATTGAAAAGACAAAAGTGTAGAAATACCTTTTCCCCATCATCTCTTCATATAACTTCTATAAAATCAAATCTGTTTTTTTTTTCTTACAGTCTACTTTGTAGAGTTTTCAGGCTCAATAAATTATCCTCAATTCCCAGTTATAGGACTTTCATGTTCTCTTTCCACAAGCCCCTTCGTAGCTCTTTAATACAAAGTTTTCCCCGTCCTCTTCTTATCATTCATTGAGAAAGTTCTTGCTATTTAAAAAGAGGTGTAACCATTGGATTGGAAATTAAGGAGTGAATACCAAGAGTATGCTTTGCATGCTTGAGAGATACCATTCAAATTTCTGTAGAAACAAAACAATCAAAATAGCAATGGCATTACCTGAAACATTTGAGAAGCTGATAGTATATAAAATAAATGTGTAGGATAAGAGGAAGAAGATACAAGTCAATGTGATTGTATGACAGTTTACATTTATTTATGGACAACAAAGAAAAGAGCTCAGGAAGAATTTGAGTTGGCAACCAAGATCACAAGTTTTCCAGAAAGTCATGGTCTTCCACAGTGAAGTATTTTGGGAGAAAAAAAAATGAAGATTGATTTAAGGGTGTTTAATAATATAATAACCCAGTATGAAGAGAAATGTTTCAGATAAAAACTAGTTGAGGAACTAGGAACATACACAGCTTTTAAATTAGACAAAAATGACTCAGGGGAAGCAGCAACTAAGAATATTGAATCTCCCATCACATTTAAATAAGCCCAACTTATAGGCAGCGTAGTTACACATACCCAAGATAGAATATAGCAGCAAAGGAATAACTGCTTCTGGGATTTATGTCTAAATAATTATTGACTTGTTTATGGATACATGGATTGGACAAAGTATTTATAAGAGAAGTACTGCTAACTTATTCACTGACCTGGGCAAAGAAGAAAAATGAGTCACTATTTAAGACTTAAACTTGCCATGGATGCTTAGTAGTCTAGGGACTGGAGCAAACTGAAAGCTCTACTTTCCTTCTGTGATGGCCTCTACAGATCTGATAATGACAACGTAGGGAAAAAAATAAGCAACTCAGAGAGTACAAAATCATGGAACACAGAGAAGTATTTTCAGAAGAGTAACTTTGGAAAAGTTTATTAAAAATTGCACATGTATATGTGTGAAAAAAAATAAAATTTTTATTTAATATCTGCAATGATAGTCTTTTATTCTAGATTTAACAGTCTTATTGATGTGTTTCAACTTGGTGAATTTGATATAAGACTAAGCTCAATTCTTCTTCAATTATTGCCCTCAATTATATTTTTAATGTAATTTAAGTTTTAGGACCATGAGGATAAGTATTTTGTTTGCCCTGTTCATGTCCATATCCACACAGACTGGAGCAATGCCAGATGTGGTAAGAGCTCAATAAATATTCATTGATGAACTGAATTAATAAATGCTGTTACAAATCTTGTTTTATCATCCTATCTCCATTAATTATATTATATGTAAATCTCATAAATTTCAAGTGACCATTCATTGTGGAATTCTATTTAACATTTCAATTTCAAACAAGATTTAAGTGTCTTCATCTCTCCTGCCCTCAGGGCTGTCTTGAGTGGAGATTCTGGATGACATGTAATAGAGAAAAAAGAGTCATGGTCTGTCTCTGAAATATTCTCCCCATTTTCTTAGAGGTCCAGTTTCTATTGTATATTGGGCTATGGGGATAGCAATGGAAGTTGGTTAAACCCTAGAAAATTACCAGAGCGTATTTGTGAAGTTCTTGAGCTTCTCTGGAAGCAACACTGAAGACTGATGTTCTCTGGAGATTGAGTCCAGATTCAGACTTCTTGCATTACTGTGACAAATTTTAGTTTCTCTCTTGTCCTCCTGCCTCAAAGTCTTCTGAATATGTATTTTCTATTCCTTTCAGCTGGTCATGGGCACCTATTGTCATTGTACTTGGACAAGCAACATGATCAGAATTATGTACCTATTTGTAACTGTATACAAGATATACTTTGATAATATATTTAAAATACTTCGTATATTTTTATGGTCAGTGTTTAAAATTAGACTTCCTTAAGAGTCCGTCAAAGAACCAAAAAATTCCCCAAATCTCAAGTTTTACTGTATATTAAATAAGCCATTGAGCAAGCCCCTTTAATGCCATTGGCAATGCATTACACCAAGCCATCTTTTAACTGGTCTTTGCCTGTCAATCTGCTGATACGAACACATAAGTAAAAGAGCCCTGACTTCCCCAACTCCATGCAATGAAAAACAAACTCATTGCATTCCTGTGGATTCCTGGGACCTTGGGGAAATCAAAAGCCAGAGTCACGTAAAACATAAAACAACTCATCTGTGTGATTGATGTGTAAAAATCATTATTTCTTCCTTAGACAAAATGAAGTGTCTTGAAATTTTGGAAAGGAAACTTCCTAAAAAATCTCAAAATACTTAACTATTCACAAAGTCATCTTTTTAAGCAACACATAGCTTCTACATTCACAATAAAGTGCTAATTAATAAGTACAATTTATGTATCTTGTTACTCACACATAGTCTGACTCTGTAGGCACTAGAAAGTTTGACAAAAGAAAGAGTCTCTAAGAAATACCAGAAATTTAGAAAAAAAGTAAGGAGGTTCAGAGCAAAGAGAAATACAGCAAAGACTAGAGAACGTGACAATAGTTTTCTGCATGCTATCTGAGAGGGTTCTCACTTATTGGTGTTAAAGTGTGTCAAGGAAATTACTACATAGCAGAATTCCACAGACAACAAAAGGTTTGCTAATATTAAAGTAAGATTCTTGAAGCAGTAGCAAAGTATAGATGTTCTGAAGTTAGAATGGTGCTCACTACTGCTCAGTCATAACCAAGGTAGACAACAAAACAATGGGAGCAGGTCAGCATGGAAGCAGCAACAGTACGTCAAATGTGAAGTGTAGGCTTCCCTGACTCTCTCTTGCAACATAGGGGAAAGGAAAACTATTCCAATAAAAAAAATACTTATGCCACCCCAAAACAGGTGTCATTCCTCCATTCAGTATTACATGCAATCTAACATTTTTTTCCCATCAAATAAGACAAGAAGAGTTGGAAAAAATGTTTCATTAAATGGTCAATAATGTAACATTACCTATTTACTAAATAGGGTAGAATAATTTTTCTCAGTAGCAGATGGATTTTTATAAGTTTTTCAATAACCAAAATTCAGTGGACAGAAAGGGGAGGACTACATGCTACAATACTAAAATTTTGCTTCTGTGGTTTTAAAGGTTGATAGTCTAATAAATATATATTTTTATGAGTAATGTGTCATGGTTTTCTATATATAACAAGCAAGTCCTGAGGTGAAAATCGAACTTTGTTGAAACTGAGAATATTTGAGTTTAGAAGGAAATCCTAAAACTTATCAGATTACTAAGTGCAAAACAGATTCAGATCACATGGTGTTTAACATTTTTGAATACTTCTTCCTTCTTATAATACATTTTTTACTTTGTTCCTTCAACATAACACTCCACAGTTTTTCCCTTACCTCAATGGTTCTGTTCAACTTCATTTTCCAGAATACTCTCCTCTTGTAAGACTCTGAATATTAAATTTTCTGGTGGTTCATTCTACGCCTGCACTTACATTCTGGTTGATACTGTACACTTTTGTGGCTTTGAATGCAATTGATAAAGTATGATTTTATCCAGACTGGACTGCTCCACTGAGAGTCAAAATCCTCTACTCAGTCACATATTTGATGTCTCCACATGGATACTCAATATGCACTTCACACTTTATAGGGTTATAAATAATGACTCCTTTTCCCTCTCAAACCTACCTCTCTCTTAATTTTCCTCACTTCGGCCAGTGGTATCATCATAATGTGGCTGTTCTTGCAAAGACCCCAGAAATCCCGTTTTACACCTTTCATTCTTCTTTATGCCACATCTAATGCTCTTTCTCTCCATTATTTTGCAGGCTTTATCCCCCAATGGCCTCCATCATGTGTCTGTGAGGTGGAGTACCCCTTCCATGGTTTGTCAGGCTATCAAGGATCTGGTCCCAATCTACTTCATGACTATCATACTTAATCATCTATTACTCTCATATTCCTGTCATTTTATTAAGCCAAGAAAGAAAGAAAAATTAAAATACAGGCTATTTTATTTTCTATTTATCTTCTCCACCAAGTATATAAACTAGGGCTCAGACTAAGAAGAAGACAGATTTCTGGTGGTTAATGTGCCCACCTAACCTTACAATAATGGATATATTGTATTAAATTAAACTTTGTTTTCTAGATTTTTGTGCTAGTCCTTCACTTTCTCACTGATCAATTTTATATTCTGTATTCTAAGCCTACCTTGTGTGAACAATTTCTAGAACTCAATTTATGCACTATTTTGTCAATTTACAATAAAAATGAATTAAAAGAAAAAATGGTATGTTTACTTTAACCCATTTAGATTACACAAGAGAGATAAAAGACAAGCTACAGGAAGTGAAATTGACAATTTTTCTTGGTTTCTGTTTGGGGAAATGTGAGTCAGAAAGAAAACTCCAACAAATAAACATGAGGACATGGCAAGGTTGTCCTGGCAGGAAATAAAATCAAATGCTTGAGGAGCTTTTTAGGAGCCTATAAAATGTGAAACATACTATTAACTTCTTATTGTACCACAAAAACATAAGTAAGCCTAATGAATCAAATAATTTTGGAGAGACTCTGTTTAACTTTTAAAAGTGGTAATAAAAGTGGGTTTTGAGGATAAATGTCATCACATCGTTTTGGCACACACAAGAAATAGATAAACAATGCAGATAAACAGTGATGTCAAACATTGTCCAGGATGCTTAATAGTTGGAGGTTTACAACATTTGAAATAAAGCCTCAAGTTTCCTGGAGTCCAGTGTCTTATGAATCTAGGACTCTGTTTTCTTCTTTAAGCAATGTATTTGATTTAACTGCATTCCAAGAAAACCTTAGCTACTGGAATAAATAGATGAATGTTCTACTTGAAGGACTCTAAGTGCAGTAATATTTGCTACTCACCTTGGTCATCTTGCCCTTGAATGTGGCAGTCCTGAGTTGAGATGTGCTAAAAGTGTGACACATGCTGAATTTAAGTTCTTTATGTATTGTGAATATTAATCCCTTACCAGATGAAGAGTTCTTCACTTCTCTGTTGGTTTACTCTTTACTTTTCTCCTATTACAGCCTCCTCTGACACTCTAGGTGTGAAGAAATGTCTCCTACTCATGGGCTGTGTGGCTGCAAATTTCCTTCTAGACATCATTGATGCTCTCCTGCCTGGGAAAGTCCAGGGGTTCATCATGACTACTCCATATGTCTTTTCCTCCCTCAGGTGAAAGGCATAGTTCGTTACCTCTAGGCTTATTACTTCCAGGAAGAGAAAGTTCTGACTCTCTGGCTGGGCTGGCCTCTTCTAAAGCTACTCCAGAAAGTTGTTCCAGAGAGATCTCCATTACAATTGTGTGAAAGTGGAAATATAGGATCCCCTCATGGTCTCCAAAGACACCAAAACACTGAGGGAGAGCTGGAAGTTGTCTTTCCCTACCAGAGTTGATGAAAATATCAGTTCTTCATTAGGCTTTCTGGACTTTTGTGACAAAACGCTGGTGTAACTAAGAGTGCAAGTATAGGCTGCCATTGGAATTTTGTTCATTCAGGTTATAGTGGTTTCACAGTTTAAAATGTGGTGTTTGGCCAAAGCAGGAGAGTTATTAACTAGATCTTTTCTCTTTTGGTTAGCTATTCCTTCCCTTTATATTGAAAGAACAGATTTATTGAGGGCTTTTTTTTTTTTGCCCATTGTTTATTATTTGATTTATGTGGCTGCTCACTTCTCTATTACCTAAACAAATATGTTTGATGAAAAAAAAAAAAAAGAACAAGACCACACTGCGCTATCTCCAAATTTTATAGTCATGTTTGCTTTGTATGGTTATTTATATATAAAATGATGGGAGAAATAAGAAAAGATTACTTACTAATTCATTTACTTCATTCTATTAAAAATATTGACATGAAATACTATTTAAGTTTGAAATATAACAAATAATTTCCACAAAATGATCTTAAATGCTACATAACCATATCTTTTAACATATCTTTTAATAACTCGTGACTGATTTTGTTTACCTGAATTATGTTTCATCTATGATATAAAAAGACAAGCCCCTACCAATCATTTTTAAAATATTTTAAATTCTCTTTAGTTATAGGTGACAATAGACATATTTATATAAACATGGAGTATATCTCATATACATAAATGATTAGATTTCTCATGCAGAAAAAAATGAATAATAGCACTTCTACAATATTTTGTCTTGATCATGACCAATGATAATATTAAATAAATTATTTGGGGAGTAAGCAAGTATTTTAAACAACTATTGTGATATTTAATATGTTGAAATAATTGTTATTTTTTTCACCCTCAAAGGTTCTGTTAATGCCTGCTATGAAATTTTGAGGTTTATTTATATATAACCTACAGATTATTTATAATTTTTAACTTTAGAAACAGCATTTTATTCTCTATTTCATCAAATAATTCGTATTTTTGCAAGCTATTAAAACAATTTTTGTGGAAGAACAAATGTTGTCTTAGGTTTGTTTTTTTATGGATACAGTTTAAGAAAACAGGAAAAAAGGAATAAAAATGAAGAAAATCATCTAAGAATAGATTAAAATGCAAGTTAGCCTTTGGACAACTTATGATAAATCAATCTATCCCTAGGAGACCTATAGGCCCTGTTCATAGCAGATTACCCCCAGAATGGGAAACTGAATGTACTATCCACTGATATCCACCTGTTAATTGTTGTGAGCTGAATTAGGGTGTCAATTCCCTGGCATTATCCAAGAAGTGTGTATTCTATACTTCATTAGGAAACTGTAGCATAGAAGAAAATGGAAAATGCCAAAATGACATCAACAGGCTCCTAACTGTCTTGCCACTCCAGCATATGAGTAAATATTAAATTCTTAACCAAATATATAGTTAATATAAATGTGTACACAAATGCTAGGGAAGATGGATTATTTCATGAAGTCTTTTATCTTGGCTTTATAGAAACTTGAACTTAGGACAAAAATTATTCAGACAGATCACCATTTGGTTTCTTAGTTTTGACAAAATTAATTCAAATCACCAGGCATCATCCTATTTCTAAAAATGTTATGCCTGTATTTAAAAAAAGCATTGAAAAAAACCACTAAAATATTTTATTTAATTTTCTTAGTTAACACCCCTCAAAATAGTTGGTTTAGTCTCTGTTTAAACACATACTTTGGAAAACATTATAATTTCACCTGTGGGGATTATGTTATATTTAACTATATCTACTACTCATTGACCCCTAAAATTTTTCCTATGTTATGCAAATAAAAATAGTATGTATGAAAAGGCTAAATTACTCAGATTACCTTAAATTATCTCATTTTATGTACTTGATTTTTTATTATCCATGTTTTGCAAAAAACATCAGTCTTGTCTCTGGCCCTGTATCAATGTAAACATACCTAAGTACCACACCCACATATTCACCACTTGGTGACAAGCTTGCTCAGCAATTGCCCAGGGCTTCCTCTGCTTGTAGTTGACATGTTCTCATTCAGATTTTGCCTCTAGATAACACTGAACTCTTAATATCTTCTTCATAATTCCTGACTCATGGTCTCTGAACTCATTCTCCATCAGAGGGGTGCCCTTGCCACCTGGTTCTTGGATTTTCAAAAATGACTTCAGTTTTCATCCCTTTAGCTTTCCTCTTGCTCCTTTACTTAAGACTGGTATTCTTAAGCTGCCAAAAAATGGATTTTTTTTTTCTCCTCTCTGAATTGTGTACATTTTCTACCCATCTTGTGGATAAGAAGGTGAAAGGTACACTGCTTTCCATATATCCATAGGGATTTAAGTGATTTGAAGATGCAGTTCTTAAGAATTCTCTAGAAAAAAAACAGTAAAAATATTTTCTGCATTTCTATTTTATATTTATATCAACAAGTGTTATAACTCAGGATAATATTTTTTTCTCTCATTCAGGGAATAGATCCAAACGTTAAAAACATGAAATGGCCTCTTGAATTTCTATTTTTCAACAATTTTGCTATTTGTGACTGTAGCTACATTTGAAGCAAGAAAATATTTTAAATATATTTATCCTTCTACACATACAAATACTGAAAAACCACATACAGGAATTACTGCACATATTTAAAATTTGCCCCTTCACAACCAGAAAATCGGTCTATGCACTCTATCTGCTCAAATAAAGTAGAATTTAATATACTTTGGCCCTGCTGTTTAGGTTACTGCCTACATACTTTGCCCTTTATTCTCCTTTGCTCTTTTACCCAGAGGAGTCTATCAAGAGATCATGTACAGAAATATCAAGTAAAATATATCATAAAAAAGGAACTCTGAGAACCCAGTGACCTGAAAAAATGTTACTTAGGAAACTAATGACCTAAGAATGGCTTTAAATTGGAGAGCATCTAGTACAGCAAAGAGACCTTCAAAATGGACATGTAAGCACTGATCCAGATAGAAGATTAAATAGCACGATATATTAAAAGGCATAAGGTAAAATAGGAGAAGTTGGAATTTTTCATTCAACACTAGTATTTCATATGGCAGCTGAGAACCAACCTTCCTTCTTCTTTGACAGTATTTAAGAGTATTTTTTAGTCTTTTACAGGTTTTTTTTTTGGTCAGATTAGTTTATCCTTTTCTTATATACAAATAAATTGCATTAAGATATCTATAAAGCAAATAAAAATGGATATAATATATGCCATTGCACTATACTAATTAGGATTATTATTGTCTTATTAGTGTTATTAATCTAAAGAATACACACAAATTGTCTGTGCATAGGTATGTTGTTCTCCACTAAGTTTTTAAAGACACAATAATTTAAAACAATAAACTTCTAAAATAATTGTATATTAATTAGTTTTCCTTACATCTGACTATAAGTATACATACTTTTATGTTGGCCTTTCGCTAATCAATAAAATATTGACAGTCAAGAGATAAAACTAAAAGGAGGAAAAAAAAGTATGTAAAGATTTAATCAATAGATGAAGTTTTTACTAATGTTCACAATGATAGTTTTAGCAGGAGAAAACACAGTTGTCACATCCTCTTTCATTAAGAATGGAGAAGCAGAGCTGAAGGATGCATAAAGAATTCGATTCCTTTAGATCAAAATAAAAAAAAAAAACTTTGAAGCTCAGAAATTTATTTTTAAACAGAATATTTCCCTAATGTACAGTTCAATGGCCTTCATTAGAAATTATGGATGAGGAATTGCAATGCTGAAAGGGACCACAGGCCTGCTTATACACAACTCGAGATAGTACCACAATATTTCACAAAGCATGTTTTCTGTTTACATAATGAGCTGGTTATTTTTATTTCTAATCCCTGTCAAAAATAAATAAAAATGCTATTTATTATGTAATTTGTGTTTCTCAAAAAAGCTTCATAAAGATCCTCATCAAGCCTCAAAATTAAACCTAATTATAAATCAATTTGCTTCAGATTTGTTTTCTAATTCAGGGTCATTAAAGGAGATGAAAAATATTTTTAATACCATTTCTAATATTGATTGTCATTTATTATATCTAAAAATGCTCTGTTTTAGGTTTAACTATTGTTTTCCTCTGAAACATTTTGTACATTTTCATAATTTTATATAATTTACTAGGAAACAACCTCATATTTTCTGCGAAAGAAATAATTTAAAGCAGAAAAATAATTCAGTCTTTAATGTGCCCACTTAAAAACACTTTTAATATTTTTGCCTAAATATATATGGTGTTAAATACTGCAAGTTATGCTTTTGTGATTTGCTTCCTAAACTGTTTTTTTTTTTCTAATCACCAAAACAGTAGTCTGCTTTGAATAGTTGTGTAGAATGTCATTTACTTATGAAGTTTCATATTTGAGAAACTAAAATTGTTTCATGTTTTACATTTTCAGAAATCATATTGTGATAAATATCCTAATATACGTTTTTTTCCCCCTCTTCTTTACATAATTTGTTTTTGCCCAACCAGGTTGCTATAACAAATGTCCTATACTAGGGAGGTCCTAAATAACAGGTATTTATTTCTCATAGTTTTGAAAGCTAAAAAGATTCAATATTAAGGTGATAATAGATTTTATGTCCAGTGAGGGCCTTTTCATAGATGGCAACTTTTAGTTCTGAGATCCTGTGGTGGGAGGGGCAAAGCAATTCTCTGGGGTCATTTTTATAAGGTGACTAATCCCATTTATGAAAGTTCTACCTTCATGACCTATGTATCTCCCAAAAGGATTTATCACTTAAGACCACCACCATAGGGGTCAAAATTGAGGGGCACACTAGTAGATCCTAGCACAATCAAATTTTTTGCAGGATGGTTATCTCTTTTAAAGGGTATATATCGTTGTTAGATTTTTTTCAATCCAATTTGTGTTCTAGATATTGGTGCCACTTTATAATACTATCAACAAAGTCATATCTTCTTGTTTGTCCTCTTACTCATACTGGCAGACAGATAGATAAATACAGACATAAATAATAAACCTAAATTTTTTCCAGTTTAATAAGCCAAGTATAACATTATAATATTTTAAAATTTTGTATTTTAATAGTAGTGCTTTTAAGCATTACTATGTTTAATACTAATATATTTATTATTAGACTGATAACTCTGGTGTGAAATATTCATTTAAATCTTTAAAAAATATTTTATTAATTGTTGATGGACCTTTGTTTATTTACAAAATGTGGTGCTGAGAATTGAACCCAGTGCTTGACACATCCTAGGCAAGCACTCTACCACTGAGCCACAACCCCAGCCTTCATTTAAATATTTAATAAAAGTATTCTTCAGAAGTTTCTCATTGCTTTAGATTTACATGTCAATTTGTATTTTAGACATATTAAAGTTATAAAAATGCATCTATCTTTTGTAATATATCGTTTTTTCCTACTTGCTTCCTATACTATTATTTTCTTATATATTTTTTTAAAAAGGAATCTTTGAAATTTTATTTTATACCCCATGATTTTCTTTTTTTTTTCTTTTTTTAAAGAGAGAGAGAGAATTTTAATATTTATTTTTATTTTTTTAGTTATTGGCGGACACAACATCTTTGTTGGTATGTGGTGCTGAGGATCGAACCTGGGCCGCACGCATGCCAGGCGAGCGTGCTACCACTTGAGCCACATCCCCAGCCCCCCCTTGATTTTCTTACTGGTTCTTATAATTTACTTCAGGTAGTTATACTTTTTATAATTTCAAAGACTTATATATATATATATATATATATATATATTTTTTTTTTTTTTTATTAGCTCTACTAGGTTATATGTGATGGTAGAAAGTTCTTTGATTCATTGTACACAAATGGAGAGAAATTTTGCTTCTCTGAAGTAAGGTCACACCATTCATGCAATCATACATGTACCTAGGGTAATGGTGTCCATCTCATTCCATCTTTCTTACCCCCTTGTCCCCTCCCACTCCTCACCTTTGCCCCATGCAAAGTTCTTCCACTCATCCCATGCCCCACCCCAATTATGAATCAGCATCCAGAACATTTTATATTTTGACTTTACAGAAGGAAACTCAAAAAAAGTCAAATAAAATTAGTGTGTTTTCATTTGCTTGTTTGTTTTGTTTTCATTTGTTTTTTACTCAGCTCCAGAGATTAATGTAGATTTTCATAGGTCCTTTATGATAATTGCGAATGAAATCTGGTTTAAGATTTACAGTGGACAGTTAAAAGACCATAAAAAATCTCCAAAACAAGTCATTTGTAGGCAAATAAATAGCAAAGGCAGCATTCAACAACAAATTAAAGGAAATCTTGCCGCAGTCCGGCTGCAGCAAAATAACAGTGAGGAGCAACTTGTGTACATTGATACATCAGGAGTGGGAGCCATTTATTGTAGGACCGGAGGGGTATATATACATTCCACACAGCTTATCTTAATTAACAAACTAGACACAGCAGTCAACCAATAAGGAATCTCCACACTTAATGGCTCGCTGGCGTTACTTCACAAACCACTCCCTCTGCAAAATGCCAGGCGCCATCTTGACTTGTTTACAGACTCTAACAAAATCTAATTCTTTTCTATATTTAACACTGCAGAAGTCTATGAAATAGTACCCCGAAATAGCACTGACTAAGAATCATGATATTCTGTAGCTAATGTTAAATTATATGAAGCAAGGAATTAACCAAAATTTCAGGACAATGTTGCTCCTAAATTATCTGAATTGAAACAAGAGGATAAGTTAATAAACAAAAAGAAATTATATCAATTCTGCAGCATGATATGTATGTTTCTTTATCAAATTCTGACAATGAATTTTCCCAGTCACTTTGTCTTTGGGGATTGAGAGTTGATTATAGTTAATATTGTGCTTAAGATTTCACCTTGGGAAAATTCTCACATGCAAAGAGTTTACTGCATTGCCATGACATTAAAAAGGCGGGGGTGACAGGAAGAAAAACAGAAGGGATATACAAGTAGCACTCCAGAAGGACTCTAAAAGTACCTCTTTATAGAAAGGATAGATCTAAAGAGAGAAAAGGAGAAAGAGCAAGAAAGAGAGTGGCTTCTGAAGAATACTACTAATTTACTAAATTAGTAACAATAATCAAACCTATTTGAATTATATACAATTCTGTACTCGCTATGTTACACTAAATTCCAAAATTATTCCTTTTAATAGCTCTTAAAAGTAACTGTATTTCATACTCACTTTATAGATTTAAAAAAAAAAAAAACTGAAGAAGAAAGGCCAGATAAAAGGAGTAAAAAGTGAATAAGTGGATGATTTTGTCTTTATTTATTTAAACCTAATAATCCATGTTCTCCACCTTCCTTATTCCTTAGTTGCTAATAAGCCTCAATAACTTTGAAATATTTTTTTCTTTCTTTCATTTAAGTATTTCTCTAAGACATATCTCTACCACTGAGCTACAACTCCATGCCCCCATCAATTGTTTTTCAGGGTACTTTTTACATACCAGTTTCAGCTCATATTCTTCAGGAGAAAAATTGGGCTAATAACATTAACACCTCTGTCATAACCCCGTTGATAGAATCAAGCACGTTAATGGGGTTTGAAGTAATATAAGTGCTTTATATCACTACACAAATATCAGTTTTATTATACCAAATTTTTTACTCCCTGTGGTAATATGTTTTATGTGTCAATTTGGCTTGACTATGGTACTCAGATATTCAATAAAACACTAATCTAGGTGTTGCTCTGAAGGGATTCTTTAATGTGATTAATACCTACAATTAGTAGACTTTAAGTAAAGGAGATTTTCTTCAAGAACGTGTGAACTTCACCAATCAACTGAAGGGCCATAACAGCAAAACTGAGATGTTGTGGAAGAAGAAACAGTTCTGCCTCAAGACTTCAGCATGGGTTTTTAAAACTGTATACTTCTCACTTCTCAGCCTACCCTATAGCTCAGAGTCTAGCCAAGCCCTCACAATCCCATGAGCCAACTCCTGCAATGTGTCTGTTTATCCGCACTCATCTGTGTCCTGTAGGTTCTGTTTCTCTAGAGAACATTGACTGAAATGTTCCTTGACAGTTTCAATGTCACTTGACAAGAGAAACCCATTAATTTCCTTCTGATTGATCTCAGAGACTTAGGAGTACACTGTAGATTCTTGTTTTAGTCAGATTTTTCGTCACTGTTACTAAAAGATCCAACCAGAACAATTGTAGAGGAGGAAAAGTTTACTTGAGGGCTTATGATTTCAGAGGTCTTAGTTCATAGAAGGCCAGCTCTATTCCTCATTGCTTGCAGTAAGGATGAACAACATGGCAGAAGAATGTGGCAAGGGGCTCATAAGATGATCGAGAAGCAGAGAGAGACTCCACTCTCCAGAAACAAAATATACCCCAAAGCCATGCCCCCAATGCCCACCTCCTCCAGCTTCCCCCCACCAGCCTCCAGTTACCACTCAGGTAATCACATCAGGGATTAATCCACTGATTAGGTTAAGGCTATGGACCAATCATTTTTTTCTCTGAACCTTCCTGCATTGTCTCACATGTGAGCTTTTGGGGGACACCAAGCATTCAAACCATAAAAGTTCTCAATAAGTATATACTAAATAAAAGCAATGCCATGATTAATTTCAGAGAGAGAACATAAAGTTTGCATGGTTACTCACAAAAGAGCAAGGCATATTAAGAAAGATGATATAGCAAGATACAAATATTTTAGCCACTCTATAGAAATAAATTACAATGAGATGTGTCTCCTGTCTCTCTACAAGTAAGATTTCTCTTTATCAGCCTTGTCATCCTCATTTTTGTGATCAAGTTTTTAATATACTTTGTTTTTAATTATCTAGAAATAATATGTGCTCAGTTTCTTCCTAGTACTTATACTGATCAAGTAGAATGTGATACATGCATATTTTACAAAATAACTCCTATATGTGCTCTCCAAGCATTTGCAATAAATGCAAGATGTTTATAATGTTCAAATTCATAAAATATCTGCTTTTTATTTTGTACTGAGGATTGAACCCAGGCCCTTCCACATGTCAGGCAAATGTTCTCTCCTGCAACCTGTATCATTAACCCACCCCACAACATTAAAAAATGTATCTATACATATATTTGTATTTTTCTGTGTATGCATAGATTTATATAAACTAAATAAATACAACTTTGGGCTAATAGTACTGCCTTTTATATCTACCAAAACACAAGACTAGTTTAAATGGTAATGACAAACATTAACATTCTAAATTTTACTTTTTTCATGTGAAGAATTTGTGCAATTCTTACTGCCTGACTTTTGTGCTTAAAGTCAAAAGTACTTATGTAAAGCAATTGCTTTTCTTTTTCTTCTTACATATCTTGTCTGAAATTGTGTAGGAGGAAGTGAATTGCTACCACTCAATCCCTGACATTAATTCAACAGATACATATTTTGATTTCAGAAGAATTATGGAAACATTCTTTCAGAAGAGAACAATGAAAGATAGCATTCTGCATTTAGCACATTTCCCTTTTCCAAGTGGCAATGGAGTATACTTACTACAAAGTAAATTGCTTCCTATTCCTATCTGCTTTTCAAAATAGTGACACTGACTGAGCTGAATCACTGAGACCACATATGTACACAGCTAAATGAAAAGTTTTACATGATGACAGTACTGAAAAAATATTTTATCTTTGGAATTTCTGGTGATTATAATGCTTAACTATTGTATTATATGCAGTTTGGAAACATTCAGAGTGTTCTCAGATAACTCAGGTTTTAATTTAAGATATTTTAATGAAAGGGTTATTTATACAGGTGTGGCCGGGATTAAGGGCCAAGCAAATTATGGTAGTACACTGAACCACTAGTGACAGGTCTGCCTGCTGGGCATGGGATGGAAATGATGTGTTTGATACCTCAAAGAAATTTTGGAGCCACAGAAACTGGACTGCTCAACAAGAATCCCAACCAGAGAAGAGAGTCATTACACAAGTTCAGGCAAAGAAAAGACAGCCATAGTTGGGAGTGATAAATTCCTTGGATTTTAATCTCTTCCAGCTTTCTGATGATTTCCTTTGATACCATTGGGCAAACAACCAGAGGCCAGTAATTAAAGGAGGCTGGTGGATGCCTTTTGTAGGCATAAACCTCTGAGAGCCCACAACATAATAAGGAAGGACAAACAATGGAGTTTCAAGGATAAGGGCAAGTGGACTTAATAGTTGCAATTTATATATTTAAGTTGTCAGGTGGATATGTAGGTTTAGGCTGTTCAGTGATATGGTATCTCCTTACAGCAATCATATTTTGGAGCCATATGGATATGAGAAGCTGTGGCAAAATGTTGACTAGGCTTATTTATTTAAATTGAAACAGAACAAAGCATGGATTTAAAATTAAAAAAAAAAATGTTCCAGATGGAATTTTTGTTTTAAAGTGATGATACCTAGAAGAGAAAATAGGCAAAGGAAGAATGTTTTTGAAAAAAGAAATGACTAAAGCCTGTAGATATAAAGGATAAAATGCCTTTTCAGAATCTTCAGAGTTTTCTAACAACGTAATTCAGAGTCATACCAAGAGTCAGGACTAATTTCTCAAGATATATGAGGGAGCACAGAGCAAAACTCAAATTCTGAATCATGATATAAGTGCCCAACACACATTTTATTTTCTTACCATCTGAGTTTCAAAGCTTCTGCTTCTACAGTTCAAAAGACAAACCCAAATCATCAACAAAAATTCTCTATTTGCATAAACAAACACTAAATTAAAAAAAATAATAATATAACTTTAAAAAAACTACCAGAAATTAGGTGACTTTGATTCTGAAAAGCATCAAAGTAATTCTGTAAGTTCTCCAGACAGGGATGAACGTTTGAGTCCGAAAGGATATTTTGTAATTTGTTTTTTTACACTCCAGACTTATATTTTAACTGCAAGTTTATACAATGTGCACCACAAAATTAACACATTAAAAAAGAACAAGCAAAGACTTGATTTTACCTTCCTTTATTCAATGCTTTTTCCTCAGTATTTTTCCTCTTTGTCACTGAAAATGTTTTGTCCAGTTGAATAAGCCAAACCTTAGGAGCTATAATTGATTCTTATTCTATTTCCTGCTTTTCCTAATTGTATACCTCATCAGACTGTATTTTCTACACAATCAACATATATGTATGTAGACTACCAAATTCTCTTCTCACCATGAATGCCCTATTCAAAGCCATTAATCTATTTCCCTGAAACTATGGAAAAAAAGAATTATTTGCTTCTCACCCTTGTCTCTTTGTTATTTATCTTCCACAAAGAAGAAAAAAGCAAAAGCGGTTCCTTTCAAAAGCAGAATTCAGATCATGACAATTCCCTGCTGTACACTTTCTGTTTTTCTGTTATCTTTAACCTAGAAGTTCCCTGGACACTCTTCTATCTTATTTCCTACCCTTTAGTTCCTCACTTACTACCCTTCTGTCACACTGCCCTTCTGGTTCCTGGAATTACAACTTCCCTGAGACTTCACATCAACGGGTTCCTTGTTAAGAGGTCTTCTTTCAGACTGGTGACCCTCTGTCTTCTTGTTTTAATGATTTCAATATAATTGTCATACACAGCTAAACAGAAGTTAAAAGTTAAAGAATAACCAAGAAAGACATAACACTATGAAACCATACTAAGTCAAATCTATTCAATAATAGGACAATTTTTTTTCTACCAGTTAAATTTTGCTATCATAAACACATGATTTTGGTAATATATCTACTATGCAAAGGTTATGCCAGAGGTACTTGGTTTCTTGGTATGCAAAAATACAAATATTATAATGCATGGTTTTCAGAGTAATAGGATATTAGTGAGTCTTATGATTTAACCATGTGATTCAGAATTTTATTTTGTGAGAGTCTTAATCACAATCAACAAATACAGAGAAGAGACTTTATGAATCATTATGGTCATTTATGGTCATTATGGTCATTTTTATATTATCAATGTGAAGCCATAACATCTCTGACTTTAAATGAAATAGCTGATAGTCTTTGATTAGCATTATGAAAAATTTTAACACATAATGAAAGTTAAAAATCTCTATTAATTTTGCCAGCAGGGCTTTATTAATTCTTGGGCAATTAGAAAACTGAAAAAAAGAGATAACACTCAATTATAGATTGTAAAGGTTTAGCAAGACCACAAAATAATTTTTCAAATACTTTTTACCTACTATGTCTTGAATACTTTCAGCAATAACAGAAACAATTCATTTCAAATATATACTTAATCAACTATCCAAACCACTATCATTGTTTTAGTCAGCTTTCTGTTGCTGTAACAAATAATTTAGAAAAACAACTGATAGGAATAAAAATAATTTTAACCCACAGTTTCATAGATTTCAGTCCATGACCAGCAGGCACCATTGCTGTGGGTTAGGGATGAGACAGAATATCACAGTAGAAGGGCATGGTAGAGGAAAGCTGCCCAGCTCAGCAGCCAGGAAATAGAAAGGGACTAGCAGATAAGTTCCTAAGGGCATGCCCAAGAAAATGCTCCTTGATTAGATTCCACCTCTTACAACTCCCAATCATGCTTTGAAATGATTAATTCACTGAAGATCTCAGAGACCCCATGATTCAATCCCTTCCCCCAAGTCACCTCTCAGAATATGGCTTTTTTGAAGAGTGAGTTTTCAGTACATGAGCATCAGTGGACATTCTAGATCTAAACCTTAACAACCATCCACTTTACTTTTAAAACACTGCTTCTGAGCAGAATTATTTGGTCAAATTCTATCAGTTACATAAGTTCAAAGGCAATATAATCTTTCTTTCAGTTCTAATCACATATTCCAAAAGAGTTACTATGTTCACCTTCATGTTTTTTTTCAACAGTTTATTCATTTTACAGGTATTTGTCTTCTATTATGCATTTGACATTGGGTTATGAGTTACAAACTTATGATTTAAATGTGAACAAATGACAGGTATTTTGGAGATGACATTTCTTATATGACTTAATTCCAAATTCCTTTATAAACCTGATTTGCAATGTTTTCTTCTGTAAGTACACACATATCCATCACAAAAAAATAAATATGATCCAATGAAGGCAGAAGAGATTAATCATATCTCGTTTATTCTTCAACTTTGACTCCACTTTGATATAACTTAATGCTCACGGTTTCTCAAACTATTATGCTACACACTTAAATCACATTTCACTTTTTATACAGCGTAAAGAAAATATATGATTCTATAACTCTTTATATAGTTCTATACTGCTTATGATTCAGTAATTTTTTAAAATAAATTATACCTTTCTATGGGTCTCATTCTCCCAAACTTAATGATATTTTCATTGTTAAAATACCACATTTGAACTACAAATTAATTTATTACTATACTTTTGGCATGTAAGATATACATGCCATCTTATATCATTCTTATGTATATATTTTTTTCTTATAAGTTGATAGGAAAATCCAGCAATATTGTTTCTTCATTTACCCAATTAATACTTGCCATGTATTAGGGAATACAGGACTTTTATGATCAGCAGTGATAAACCAAAGAAACATGATAATCTGCCTTCTTAGAGCTTGCTGTTTAATAATGGATATATATTGTGTAATTATACCTAACTGTTTAAAAATGCTGCTACATAAAGGAAACTAACAGTGTAGTTATAGAAAATTGGGGTAAAAAAATCAACTTAGAGTTGATGATCACAAAGTTCGCACTTTGTAAGATCCATTGTAGAAATTGTGGAGTTAAAGAAATGATTCAGTGAGAGAAGCTTTGTTGAGTATGAGATGCCATCAACTTTGTTCCTAGGAGGAACTGAAATGAGGTCTGAGTAAACAGAGGGGTAAAAGATGATGCTGAAGAAACAGGAAAGAATCCTGTATCCCACCTGGCATTCACCACAGTGAAGCCTTCCCAAATGCAGCCAGTTTAGTTCCCCTTCTCCCATCCTCTTTCATGCTATTTTAAAATATTCACAGTTAAATCAGCTGGTAGCTATAAAATCTATTTACCTATATGCCTGTCATCCATCCTTCCATCCATCCAACCATCCATGTTGCTTTTTCTCTGTTCATGAAGTAATTTTAAATAATCTACGTAGGCAGAAGTTTTAATTTTCTTATAACTATTTTCATTTCATCTAAAATCAAAAATAATGGAAAAATATCTTTGTATCACATCATTGATATTTCTGCCCAGGTTTCCTGATATTTATTTGTGTCTGTCTTCTTTTTCCCTCTCATGATTATTATTGGGACAGCTGATAAACCTTAATTTTCTCTCAAAATGTATCAAGATCATGTTTTAGGAAAACCAGAATGCATTACAGCATACAGAATTGGCAAGCTGGTTCTCCAAGCCTGATTTCAGCCACCTTCATAACCATAACCAGGGGGACATTAGCCACTTAGTTCCCAGAGTCTACATGCATTTTAAGTTCTTTTATAGAGGCTGGGGATGTGGCTCAAGCGGTAGCGTGCTCGCCTGGCATGCGTGCGGCCCGGGTTCGATCCTCAGCACCACATACCAACAAAGATGTTGTGTCCGCCGAGAGCTAAAAAATAAATATTAAAAAAAAATTCTCTCTCTCTCTCTCTCTCTCTCTCTCTCTCTCTCTCTCTCTCTCCTCTCACTCTCTCTTTAAAAAAAAAAGTTCTTTTATATTTAAGTTCTAGAAATAACATGTTCATAGAATATTGGATATTATCATTAGCTGTTGCACAGCTTCCAATGAAGCAAAATTTCCTCCTTTCTTCTCCTATGCTAAATTCTCTTCATTTTTTGTGACTTATTGTGAAGGTATTTCTCAATATTTGTCAATATTGTCTCACGATTCAAAATTTTATACTTCATGACTTTCTTTTGTTAGTATTTTTCTACATGTGTGGATGGACATTTCTCAAGACCTTTTACTTTCTCCTATTTGTCAATTGATGCTCACCACCAAAATATACCTAGGGCTGGTGGAAGAGCAAAAGTAATGCCTTACCTATATTATATTAAGATAGCCCCTTAGCTTTAATATTTTAGTCTGGTTTGAGATATCACATAAAACTACAGTTCTATGTGGCTTCCTTTTATAATAATTTCAGCTTACTGCCTTGGCAAATTGCCAAACAGATGAACTGCCTATGCACTATTGGGTTCTGATAACATCAAATTCTGAGTTTGTTTTTAAGTTAGTCACTTAAAATCATCTCACAACCTCCTATTTTATTATAACTGCTGATTAGGACTACTTCTTTTATCAATTTTCAAACAACAATAACAGGACATTTCGCTTTTCTAACATCCATCACGTGACAATATGTCCCCAAGTAAATAGACCTCTAAACTTTGGCAGTTTTATTTAAAGACATGCAATTAGAACAGAAATTCCAATGAGCCTTGAGTAACACTCATGTCTTTTGATTTGGTATTTGCAACAGAGAATTAAAAATGTTCATCAGATTTGTTTAAATTCACAGATAAAGAAACATAAACAAGGGCTTATCTTAGTTACATGGATTTTTTATTGCATCTCTGCAGAGTATATGAAAGCAACTGGCATATGTAGATTTTGCTTTTATATACATGGCATAAGTCATGGCATTTATCACAACATCTGTAAATATGTAATATCCTATGATCATGTAAAACTTTTGACAAAAATGTTCATATCACAGTCATCTAGGCATCCCATAGGCATATATTCTTCCTGACAACAAAACTTAAATCAGTCCTCAAAACTTGCACCACTAACAGACACATTCAAAGCCTAAACAAGTAACACCAAGTCAGTTTTATGTTATTTATAAATACATATAAAAATATAAACCTTAAAAAGTAATGTGAAAAGTTTAAATTTGTGTGTTAATTAGCAGAATGTTTATGAATTACAGTGGTATTATTTTATCTAAATAATGAGAAATTATTCTATGTCAAAGGGTTGTGTATTCAATGCTAAATGAAAGTACACTCTGACTTTATATCTTTAGTGACATTTGAAGACCTGTGCCTCATGGTCTGTTTCAAGCCTGAGGCTGAACCAGTTTGTCCTTGAAGAAGGAAGCTTTGAGAGAACTGATAGAGGAGGCTTCTGCTCCCAGTAACTCAAAAGGAAAAATGCTGGCTTGGAGGATAAAAGTTTTTATTCTGCTCACGGTTGCCTTGGACACAAATTTGATTAAGAATAGATTAAAAACTGCTATTTTTTAAACCTCCATTTGTGTTTTCATGGTTTGTTTCTTAGAAGTTTTAGAACATATACAGCTGAAATCACAGGCTCTTTAGGTAAAAAACTTGGTTAGCCAGGAATTGAAATTAAATTGTCAAATCTGATTAATTCTGTAGGATTTTGAATAAGGAGGAACCTGTACTTTTTCAGTGTGTGTCTTTCACAGTAGAACACAGTATTTGCATCTAGGTCTAAGTAAAAGCCAAATAGTAAACACTCTGTCATTGGTAGTATTCAAGCTGAATTAAAATAATAAGTTTTGAGGTAATTGAGAAGACTTTATTGCACCAGATGGGAAACCAGACTACATGAAATCACAAGATGACTTAATTTTAAGTAGGTTCAAGTAAAACAACAACAGCAACAAAAACAAAACACTACTTATAAGCAAAGAAAGGCTAAGGTGAATTGCAACAAAAATACCAGTTTATAGATTCTTTAAAACACTAATTTAGAAAATAATCTAAGGGCAGAGTATATCTACTAGATAATAGTACTTCAAAGTGACACACACACAAATTTAGAACTAATCATTTTTTCTACTCTTTTGGACCCATGAGTATAAAGGCAGCTATTTTCAATGTTTTCCATCATTTCCTATCTGCTTTAATTAAATATATTTTCCTACTTGTTTACTCTTTAAATTTTGTATTGTTTTATTTTTCAGATGCATGTAAAAACACAGAAAATAAAATAGAAATTTCTCTTATTCCAGAAATAGTGAAATTGCTCATGTTGGATTAACTTTCCTCAGAAAAACAATTCAAAATTCTGTGAAAAAATAAAGCAAGCAAACAAACAAAAACATTCATTGAAGAAACTGGAGAATAACCAAAAGGGAAAGAGGTTGATACTGGAAAGAATTTCAGCCATGTAAAAGGAAATTACCCTGACTGATATTCTGCTCAATGATTTATTTTTTTAAATTATTTTTTTCTATGAGGACACCCAACATCTAATGTTGCATTAGGCATATAAAACTCGGATAAAAACTTTCAACCTTACTTCTTTGAGAATTCTAGAATGGGTTTAAAAATTGTCAAGTTGACTGAAAATTGAATAGAAAAATCCTGGAAAAGAATCTGACACTTATTTGGAATTCTAAGATTTACATATGATATTCACTCAACTCCTTGATTGAAGCTTGGATTGCATGCATGTTTGGGATATGTGGGTGGGTTTACCAGAAAACATCAACTGCAAGATAGAAATTTCTGAATGAAAATTTAAGTTACCGTCTACTGCAGGAGAGATTGAAATTTGATTTCAAAATTCACTAAGTTGTAGGCATCTGGAAACAAGACAATCTTTTCACTGAAGCTACACTTCTGCAATAAAAATGGTATCCTACACCTTAGGGATTTCTCAAAGGACAGAGGACAATATTATTATACATTTTTACTAATGGAGAACATTAAGAGTCTCTAAATTTGAGTAGATTAGCTACATAAAGAGATGGAGTATCACTACACAACTTCTGGGATTCTACATCATTGCTATGAACAGTGCTGAACTTGAATTCCCCAATGGAGATTGCCAAACTTTACAGTAACAAAAGACATGAGAAACAATAATTATTTTTTTTGTAATCTGTGATTAAACAATAGAATAAATGATATAGATTCATGAAAAAAATAATACTTTGCATGCAAGTTGAGGCAAAGAAGAAAATTAAAATAGAGCACAAATTAAAATCTGTTTATAAAATTATATATATTAAATGAGAAGAACAATATTATGTGAATAGATTCAACAAAATCATGTAACAGAATTATAAATAAGATCCTAGTTTAAACTGTCTTATTAAATTCAACATAAAAGGAAATATTTTAAATTAGCTTGATGAGAAACTGTTCAAATCATATTTTTAAAAGTAAAACATTTAGAGCATTATTATTAAAGACAAGAACAAGGCAAGAGGCAAGTCTGGCTGACACACTATTTGGTACTCAACAGTATTGTAGAGGGAAATTAGCACTTGTTAGGGCTGGAAATGTAGTGGGGGAGTGACTGCAAATGGTTATAAGGAATGTTTTAGTGTGATAGAAATGCTTTAAAATTCAATTATGGTAATTTTTCTAAGTCTACTTTTAAAGCTGTTTTAAAAAACAAAACAAGGACCAAATTTTAAGACAAAATACCAAAGTCATAGCCAGTGTTCAAAACAAACATCAAAAAAATTGGAAGTGTACAAACATGAAAGGAAAGATAAAACTGTCATTATTTGCAGAAGATATTATCATCTAAATTGGCTCTTCAAGAGAACAATAAGAGAAGTGAGCCAGGTCTTTTACTATAAGACCATCATATAAAGCACATTTTCTTCCCTTATTTACCGTCAGTCGCCAGTAAGAAAAGTAATGGAAAAGTTTTCAGTCCCTATGACTCCAAAATAAATGATAAAATCTAAAATGAGATGAGGAAGAGCATAGAAACAAAAAGTATAAAACTTTATAGAACTTTATAAAAGAAGGATGTAGTAAATGGAGAAGCTTATAAACAGTTTAGATAGAAGACTCATCATTTTAAAAATTGTATTTATTCAAAGTAATCTGAATCAAAATTCAAACAAGTTTTTTTAATGAAACATCATACGCCAATTCTGAAAGTTCTACAGAAGAATTTCTCAGGAATTACTAAGATGATAATTAAAAATAAAACTAAGAACTTAAGGTACAGTCATAGCTAAATAATAATTTGTAGTAATTGAAACAAGCTTCTATAATATTTATTTTTATTAATTATCTAGTTAATTAATTTATGGTGCTATGTATTGAACCTAGGACTTTGTGAATGCCAGGCAAGCACCTCACTATCTTAGTTTTAATTATAGTCTTACTATAATTTAAAAAGTCATATCTCATTTGAATTCATAAGTTTCTTTCTGAATTTATTTTTTTGCAAAAATATATGAACAATGATGCATATATTAGAATATTCATTGTTTATAGCAGAAAATATTCAAACTTTGAATTAGTAGAGACTGAATGAAATATGATACAGCAGCTAAAAATACTCCTATTCCAGAGAGGAGGATTGGCACAAGCCTGTAGTTCCAGGTACTCAGGAAGCTAAGGCAGAGAAATTGAGAGTTGAGAATAGCCTGAGCAACATAGGAAGACCCTGACAAGAAAAGAAAGATAAAAAGAAAAAAATAATAAAATAAATTATATTCCAGAATTATTCATGTAGAATAATTTTATTTATAACAGACAAAATTATAGAAATATTTCATGTATTTGTGATGCTTCAAAAAATTAATACATGCAAAACTCTATGAAGAATAACTGAGACAATGTTTAATGTAAGCTTTCTAATATAACCATATTATTTATTACATGAAGAAAACAAAGAACAGTTGAGCATAGTATGCTGTCAATTAGTTTAAAATGCTTATGTATCTATATGCACATAAATACACATATAACTATTATATTTATATTTGTATACTACCTCTAGAGGATATACATTAAGTTGGTAAATATGATTGACACTGTAAAAGAAAATTATAAGTGAAAAATAAGTAGCAAAATTTACATATCATTATATGTGGTTTGATGAAATATATGACACTTTTGTATTAATACACTAATTGTATTATTTTTTAAATTAATAAAAAATTAAAAAGCTTCCTTTAAAGTACCATGGTATTTGGGTTGAAATATATAAGATAAATCATTGTACAATCAAAGGAGAGATATAATAAAAATTCCATGTATTTATGGAAATTTATCATATGATATAAGTATTATTAAGATTAGTGACCATATTTTTTGTTATAAGCTGTTAATCTTATGATAACTGGGGGAAAATTTATTGTATCATCAGACCCAATGCAAAAAAGTAAGAGAAATTATTCAAAATGTCTTTCTTCTCATTTACTACAAAAAAAGAGGCACCTCTGTGATCCAATGGAAATAGTCTAGTTCCTGATGTAAGTGCACTCATTTGTTTAATCATGGGTTATTTGCAGTATTTCTTTTAAAAGCTTTCTAAGTGTCAAAAAACTATAGTCTTTATTTAGATATTTATTTCCTCAATATGACTTCTTCCAGATATGAAAAAGCAAACTTATATCAGAGAGAACCTCTTAAAGGAAAACAAAAGTATGTATAAAAACATAAATCATGAAAGAGTATCTTTATCCTCTGAGCAATCAAGGTAGCCAGAACATGAGGGACCAAGACATCATACAAAAGGGAACTCTCAAGAAGTATACCTCAAAACCTACCTGTACAAGAGAAGAGGTTGCAAGTGCCCATGAAAAACATGACAGCTGAGGAACTCCAATAAAACTAACAAGAGCTTTTGGCAGTCTTATGGAGCCAAGGAGATAAAAATTGGAATTCAAGTAATGTATAAGATGTATAAATCAGAGTCCAGGTTTCAATTAAGAGCCTTGAAGTATAACCACCCAAATAATCAATGCAAATCATAAATGGGTCAACTTCATCCACAGTAAAATTACTTTAATTCCTTAGTTAATTTAGGGAGATCTACCATAATACTAGCTACCTAGCAAAATAAAGATAAATCATTTATGATAAAATAGTTTTTACAGCCTCCAAATAATTTGTACACACAAATATATACAGCAAATGAAAAACTAATGTGTCTAGCAAGAGACAGATCAATATGTTTAAAATGAAGGTATTTAAAAAAACAATATAATTAGAGCCAGGTGTGGTGGCGCATGCCTGCAATCACAGCAACTAGGAAAGTTGAGGGAGGCGGATCAAAAGTTCAAAGCCAGACTCAGCAATTTAGTGAGCCTGTAAGCAACTTAGTGAGAACCTGTTTTAAAATAAAAAATAAAAAACAAAGAATTTGGGATGAGGCCAATAATTAAGTGACCCTTAGTTTAATTCCTATTACCAAAATAAATAAACAAGAAAACAAGCAAGCAAGCAAACAAATAAATAAATATAAAATAAATAGAACAGAGCCACAGGTAATCAAGAAAGTGTATTTTTCTCTTTCTTTGTCATGGTCTTAAAATAACTAAAATTAATTATAAAGAAAACATGATAACATGAAGAATTTCATTATAAAAGTCTCAATTTAAAAAATCTATCACTAAGCCAAGTGCAGTGGCAACTCCTTTAATCCCAGACATGTGGAAGCCTGAAGCAGGGGGGTTGGAAGTTCAAGTCCAATTTAGCCACTTAGCAAGAACCTCAGCAACTAAGTTAAAACCTGTCTTAAGATGAAAAACAAAAAGATTGGGATATAGCTGAGTAGTAAAAGCACCTCCTGGTTCAATTCCTAATACAAAAATTTTACAAAAAGGAAAGCAAAGAAATGAAATTACTAATGAATTAGCAACAACATTGGAAAGGATTAGCAACGTAGAAAACAGGTTAGTAGATAATATCTGGAACAAAGCATGAAGAGAGGAAAAGTAGAAAGATGAATAAAGTAGAATAACATGTGGGGAAAATACACAGGACATAAAAATGTATGATTTTTAGTTAATTAAAGCCTTAAAAGTGAGATGGGGAAGAGTAAATGTTATGGCTTGGATGTGAGGTGTCCCCCAAGAAGGTTCAGAGAAGAAATGATAGGGTTATGCAAGCCTTAACCCAATCAGTGCATTGATCACCTGATGAGATTAATTGAGGGGTAACTAAAGGAAGGTGGCATGTGACTGGAGGAGGTAGGACACTGGAAGCATGGCTTCAGGGTATATAGTTTATATCTGGCCAGAGAAGTGTCCCTCCCCCCCACCCTCACCCCCATTGCCGCTCTCCTTCTTGCCCTTCTGATCATTATGTGAGCCTCTTTACTCTGCCACACTCTTCTGCCATGATATTCAGCATCACCATGAGCCCTGAGGAATGGAGCTGCTGTCTATGGATAGAGACTTCAGAAACTGTGAGAGCTCATGAATAAACTTTTTCTTTTCTGCAGTTGTTCTGGTTGGGTCTTTAAGTCACAGCAGTGAAAAAGCTGACTAAATTAATAGAGAAGCAATCTTTGAAGAGGTACCGGTCAAGAATTTCGAACAGTATTAAATGACATCAAAATACAGGATCAAGTATTTCTAGGATACTAAGACAAATTTAAAAAAAAATTACACCTTGGACCATCATAATAAAACTGCCAAGCAAGTCAGCTACTCTGAAGGCTGAAGAGCGATGATCAGGAGGTTGAGGACTGTGAGACCAGTCAGGGCAATACAGAAACAGCCTGTTTCAAAACAAATAAACAACAACAACAAAAATGTGAAAAATAGTAATGGTAGTAAATCTTAAAATCATTCAGAAAATAGTGTTTTATGAATGTATTTATAGATACAAAAGAGAATTATAGATATGAAATGGAATGGTCTATTTAACTGCATAATTTATTTGAGTTTAGAAAAGTTACATTAGGAAATATTAAGTTGTATTTTTTCTAAATCAACTCATAATGATTACAATTGATGCTATGTACCTGTAATTTTTTAAGTATTATCCTTATATAAATTGTCACAACTTTATAGATCAATATGAATTTACTTCCCAAATATATTATACAGATTACTACTAAAAGAATTATATGCATTTTTCTGTTTTTGGTTTTTCACCAACTGGACCTTTGTGCTTGACCTTTTGAATGTTTATTAGATTCTAAAGGCTGTTGGTAGCAAATTACTACATATTGGGTTACTTCAAACCATTAAAACATATTCTCTCAAAACTGTAGAGGCTAGAAGTCCAAAATGAAGGTTTGAAAGGGGCCATATTCCATCTGAACAGTTTATGAAAGAATACCTTTATTGTCTTTTCTAGGTTTGGGTGTGCTAGTTGTTCTTTGATTTGTGGTATCATTAATCCTTGCTTTGTCTTCACATGAGCTGAGCAACTTTCCTTTCCATGCCCTTCCTCCATGATGTTCCCCTGATCTTGGTCCTAGAGAATTAAAGCCATTTGGTCATGAACTGAGACATTTGAAACTATGAGCTTAAAATAAAGTTTTCTTCCACTAAACTGTTATTGTATGGTATTTTGTTCACAGGGGAGAAAAGTTGACTAACACAGACATTGATAATAAGAAGTCAGGTCCTTGCTATGATAATAGCTTCCTATGACATTATCTGGCCAGCCTTTGGGACTGGATTGTGGGAGGAGTATGGAAAAGTTTGGAGATGCATTCTAAAGAAACCTTAGTAAGCAGAAAACTCAGAACACCAGAATGCCAACAAGGATGTGAAGAATAAATACTGGGCTTATAAGGTTTCAAATGAAAATGAGGACTGAGTTGGGACTTGGTCTAGAGACCATTTATGTTACATTACAGCAAAGAATTTGTCTGTGATTCCCAATCTTCCCTGACCTCCACCCGCCATTTTCTCAGAATTTCTGAGAAGTAAAAGTTAAAAGTGATGGATTAATTAAGCTGGTGGAGAAAGTTTAAAAGCAGCACAGTATTCAGGCAGTGGCATAATACCTACTGGCAGCTTTGGGCCAGGTTTACTGTGATGATTGGAAGAGGAAAACACAAAGGAAAGATTTTAATAACTTAACAGTTTGTCCAAAAAAGCATGTTTAAGACTGGGACCAAGGAAGGTGTTATTGTGAAGTGATTAATTCCATTAAAGGGAAACTAAATACTTTTTACAGAGATAATAGAAAAGATGCTTTGAGGTTGTCTCAAAAAATCAGAAAAACCACATCCACTGTAGAATCAAGGGTTTAAAAGTGAAAATTTATTTGAGAAGAAACCTTCATGGCACCCTGCTCTCACAAGTTGTTTTCCCAGAAGTCTTTTCCCCTTGCTCAATACTCAAATATCTGTACAGCTGTGGTTCATGGAAGCTCAGCTACTGCTTCAGTTACTGCTAAAGCTGGTAGCTGACCTTGTAATCATCTGGGTGACGGTTCTGAGAGTTACAGAGTCATGGAGACTTCCACGAAGCCTAGAGGCTTAGGAGGCAAAATATGGCAGTTTGAAATTCCTGCAGGCAGCCCAAGAGACAGCTATGCATGAAGCTACAAGAATGAAATTGAAGCTGCAATGAAGACCACAGGTCCTAAAAGATACCTGAAACAGGAACCATCTGTCAAGAAAAGTTGCAAGCAGGGAGCAGAGCTGGGCCAAGGGAAAGGATATTTTGGCTGTTTTCAGTGAGAACAAAGGGGCAGGTCTGTCCCGTTGGGGCCCATATTTCACCACTATGCGCCCTCTATGTTGGAAGTAGATCTACAGGATCTAATATCTGCCTGGATGGGTTTTGGGCTTGATTTCATCATATTTCTTCTTTCTACTCCCTAATTTCCATTTTAAAATCTAAATATTTACTCTGTGCAATTGCATAGTGGTTGTATGTAACTTTCTTTTCTCATATGTAGAGTGCCTATAAGAGTTTGCCTTATGTCTATTTGCCTATAAGAGTTTGCCTTATGTCCCAGAAGAGAGAGAGAGAGAGAGAGAGAGAGAGAGAGGTATTAATACCATACACATTCACACTGAGGATTGAACATGGGGGTGCTTTACCCCTGAACTATAACCCCAATTCTTTTTTTTAATTTTATTTTTTTTTAATTTTTAATTTTAAATAAGGTCTTGCTTAGTTACTAAGGGTTTTGCTATGTTACAGAGGTTGGCCTTGAACGTGCAATCCTCCTGCCTCAGCCTCCTGTGTCACTGGAATTAGAGGCATGTGCCATGACATTCTGCTGATAGATTAAAAATGTGAATGAATTACCATGTAATAATTTTAGGTAGGTGAGTATGATTGGAAGGTAGGTCGCTAAGATAATACCCTGGAACAATAAAGCTTGTCCTCTTCATCACATGCTGTTTCTTTCTGCTTCCTGGCTTCCATGAGTTAGGAAGATTTCCTCCGCCAAGTCCTCTGCCATATCATGGACCCAGAGCAATGGACTCAATAAACCATGAACTGAAACCTCTGAAACCATGAGACCAAAATAAACTCTTCCTCCAATAAGTTGTTTTTGTCAGGTATTTTGGCCAAAGAAAAAAAAAAAATGACTGATAAAGAAAAGGTCCGGATGTTGTACTTATCCAGATGTTGGAACCTATCAAATTTAAATAATGATTAATTTGAATTGTCAACTGATTGGATTAAGAGATGCCAAAGTGTGTCAATGGGAGTGTGTCTAGAAATGATTGGCATGTGGAATAGTCAACTGAAATGGAGACCTTCCCTAAGAATGGGCAGCACTAACCAATAGGATAATGGCTTGGATGGCATAACAGTTTGGAAGAGCAATGAAGCAGCAGCAGATGCAAGCTCTATTCTTCTTGAATGAGTTCTTGATTGCTGCTGTGATCATCTGATATCAGACTCTCACTTCTTTAGTCTTCCAAAGCAGATTCTCCGGAAACCTTTGGTCTAAGACTAGGATAGTACCATTTATACCTCTTGTTGTGGGGCTTTAGCCCCTTGGACTGTGCAGCTACACATGACAGTACAATGACCTTGACATATACATTTGAATCAGATGGGATATAATTTCTCATTTTTCTGAGTATACAGGTTGCAGAATCACATTGGTCATTCAGTCACATATATACACACAGTAATAATAATGTCTGTTTCATTCTACTGTCCTTCCTTTCCCCTCTCCCCCCCTCCCCTCCCATCACTTCTTTCTACCCAATCTAAGTTGACACAATTCTTTTTTTCTCTCTCTCACATCTTTATGCATATATTTTGTATAACGATGAGGGTCTCCTTCCATCTTCCATGCAATTCCTGTTCTCCCTTCCTTTCCCTCTTACCTCTCTTCCCTATCTAGTGGTAATCTTCTTCTCATGCTCTTCCTCCCTACACCACTTATATCAGAGAAGACATTCAGCATTTGTTTTTTGGGGGGTTGGCTAACTTCACTTAGCATAATCTGCTCTCATGCCATCCATTTAATTCACAATAGCTAGACTTTGGAGCCACCCTAGATGCCCTTCAATGGATGAATGGATAAAAAAAAGTGACATTTATACACAATGGAATATTACTCAGCAATAAAAAATAACAAGATCATCTTGCATCTCTTAATGGCACACTCTATTAGTCAGGATTCTCTAGAGGAGAGAAATAGAGTAGGTTCCTTGGGTTCTCTATCCTATTGATTCTATCCCTATAATTATTTAGAAGGGGATTTATTAGACTAGCTTACACAACCAGATGCTGGGGAGTCCCACAGTGGCCATCTTT
Source organism: Spermophilus citellus (assembly GCF_964194105.1). NCBI lineage: Eukaryota > Metazoa > Chordata > Mammalia > Rodentia > Sciuridae > Spermophilus > Spermophilus citellus. The sequence continues at coordinate 103,152,533 of NC_138186.1, read as the reverse complement.
AGGCTGCAAGGATAGAAGAACCAGTAGCTTATAACTCAAAGAACCTGGAGCCACAGAACAAGAGGGATCAATGATGCCTCCCCAGTCTGAGAACAAAGGCCTAGAAACTTCCTGGAGAGTCACTGGTCCAAGTCCTCTTTGGAAAAATGAAGGAGCAGAATTCTGATGTCACCAGACAATCACAGCAGCAGGAAACAAGAGGCCATTCAAGAAAAAAAATGAAGCTTGAGAGCTTGTCTGCAGCTACTTCCTTGTTCTTCAACTTTATCTTCCATTCAAGCCTCCAACCTATTGGATTATGCTGCCCATACTTAGGGCAGTTCTCCACTTAAATGCGCTGTCATAAATGCCTATCATTCCTAGAAACGACTTCACCGACACATCCAGAAGCCTCTTAAACTCATCAAGTTTACAATTCAGATTAACCTTCCACAGACTGTGTCATTCAGTGTTGTACCAGAATCCAGAAGCTCACCACCTACTTCTTTCCAGGTTCTTGTCTAGGGAATACAAAGAACAAAATCTACAGGCAATAATGGAAGGCAAAAATGAAAGAAGTAGGATTTATTCAAGTGAAAAGCAAAGAGGCAGAACTCTTGCAAGGCAAGAGGGCTGATGGAAGGTAGCAGCCTGAGTTTGATAGGCTAAGGGTTTATATAACCCTTGGGTTAATACTCTTGATCCAAATTTATACTAATCAGGCTTTGGAAATATACCAATGTTATTGGTTCAAATTTATGCTAATCAGGGTTGGAAAACAGTAATTCTATTGGTTAGAGCTGCAATCTCCACTTGGATATGCCCCAATTTGTTTAACCACTTCTCTCTTTGGGAAGTGGAGATTGAGGTTAGTAGATTGTGGATTCTCAGGGGTTCTGGCTGAGGCTGCCTGAATGCGAAAGGTTGGCAGTCCATGCCTGCTGTACTTCAGGCCCATACCAGGGCATGTCAGATCCCTGCCCATGCTCCAGCCTGCCCAGAAAATTGCTCTACAACTCCAGGGCAAGACCTTGTCTTCAATATTACTTCCTCTTAACTAATTATACACATTAGAAGATACTACATTCAAACAATTCCACATTCTGAAGTTCTGGGTACACATGAGTTTTGGTACAATGCCTTTCAACTCACTCTGGGATACAGCTAAACAATTTTGTTTGAGTATAATCTGTTTTAACTCATAACTATAAAGACTGAAAATGAATGGCTCATGTTTGATAGATGCCTTTGATTATACTAAATCAATGAGATTATATAATACAACTTGACACATATCTTATAAATTAATTTCATTTTCAGCTCATTTGTAGTGATGATATATTACAAATCTTTGAAGACCAGAATTTTTACTTGTCAGTAACAGCTGGCTCATATAAACTGGTAGATTTCAGAAGCGTGGAGAGTTTTCACCATACCATACTACATTATCTAATATTTTTGTTTTTCTCACAATTTGTAAGTAGAATAAAATCCTGTCGGAAATGAAGACTACTCATAAGACTGAAGTGTAATGAGAATAAAATATTAATACAAGTCACAAAATTATAGGTTCCCTTAGAAGGTTGTTGGAATGCATTCATCATGGTAGTAAATAGGTCCTTAACATATAAAGCTTAAATGTGATCGCCAATACATTAAAAATACATTTCTCTAAACTCTTTAGAATAACTGTGCGTCAAAGAATGTCTATTAGCCTTTATATTCAGAATAAGGCCTTAGATTGAATTCCTGAACATTCCTTCTTTTCCTACTCATGAACATTCCTTCTATTCCTGCAGGTTTACATAAAGAAGTCAGTAAATTACAAATGGTGATATGCTTATGTCTGTCAAAAACATGTTTCTCACACTTTATACATTTTATAAATTCTGTTAATTTCAAGAGCAATGTAAGGTAGCACTGAAGCACTTCTTCAGAGTCTGTACATATTATAGCAGAAAATCAGTAAGTATTCAAAGTAATTTGTGTTTAATTTTCTTAAAATATTTCTGTGTTCCATTTATAACTAATTGGTATCATAGCAAGTCAATGTAAGAAGATGAAGGCTGCCTTAGGGGATTATGTTAATAATTTTATTAGGTTGCTTACATATGATAATTTGAATAATAAATGTCCTCATACTTATTCTGAAAGTCATGGTTTACTATTAATAACATTGTATTTTAGAATATGTAGCAATCAACAAAACAAGAAAAAAATTGACACATTAATTTGCATATTTATTTACTGCAGCTCATCAGGAGCAAAAAAGTAAATGAGACTCCAAGGAATATGATGTTGACAGGTATCTATCCCACGTTCACCTTTTCATTGACAGGGTGGAAATATATATAATATGTATTATATAATATTGTTCACCAAAACAAGGCCTACTTGATTTACCTTTTAAAGCCTGGCTATCACAAACATTTAATATTATTTGTGTAAATATTTTGTGGTGAAAGTAATCTCTGACCAAAATAGACTAATGGAATATTGCTAAGATTACACTTGAGGCCAAGTATGTTTTAAGGACATTTCTAAGAATTAAATTGGTAAAGGCATTTAAGAGCTTTTTCAGGAATTTTAATATTGCAACAAATTATTTTGGGTATAAGATTTAATATCTTGGGGCTGGGATTTTAGCTTCAGTGGCAGAGTGCTTACCTAGCACTGTGAGGCACTGGATTCGATCCTCAGCACTACATATAAATAAATAAAATAAAGGTATTGCGTCCATCTACAATTAAAAAAATAAATAAAATTAAAATTCTATATCTGAATTTGCTTTTATTTAAATTCATATGGTGAAATGTTTGTAGTAGAAACAAGAGAATTACAAAAAAAAATGCATAGGGAAAATAGTTGATCTTTTACTAACTTCCCAGTAATAGAAACTATATCATAATGCACATAGATTCTTAAAATGGTGGGGTTATAACATTCAGTTAAACTGTTGACCCCAAATAACCCAAAATGCTAAACTGTGACTACTATTAATCAATAATAATTGTTAATCACTTTAAAACTGCAACAATTAAACTTTGGCCCAAATTCATGCAATCTAATCATTATTAAGTGGCATTTGTCCACAAAAAAGACCAATCTTGTTGATAATGGTCAAATTTGTCTTTGTCTGTGTTAAACAAATGTATTCAAGACCAAATAAACTAAAAAGTGGTTCCCAATAAAATATAGATAAATCAATCTTCTTAGTGCATGAATATACTTTTTTTATAACTATGTGGTCTTTGACAAAATTTCCCAGTGATCAAGATTTAGTATATGACTTTAAATTTGTGAACTGTAAACAGATGTGTTTTCAAAAAAAATGACAACAGAAGAAAGAACTTCATAAAAAAAATGTTGATGAGAATAACATCTTGCACGTTTCATGTGCTTGATGACAAACATCAAAATAGCTTAAAATTTGATTTACAGCACAATCTTCTATTCTCAGATTAAGTAAAAGTCCAAATTGTCTTCCCAAATATTCATCTTTTGGTCTCTTCATATTTTTTAATTATTAGATTCTACTGAAGATGGTTTATTGCTTATGTATGCAAAGGTTCACTATTGAACTTGATCATGAGTACAAGAAAAAATAAGAACAACCATTATTAAGAACTGAATCTACCTGGGCTCAGTGGTGCATGCCTTTAATCACCATGACTTGGGAGGCTGAGGCTGTAGGATCCCAAGTTCAAAGCCAGCTTTAGCTGGCTGGTATTGGGTAAGTCCCCAGTAACAAACAAACAACAACAACAACACAAACCTGAATCTGTAACTAAATAAATAGGAAGGCATGTCCTCAATTTATATTGTTATTTATCTATTTTATAAAACTAAATTATACTTGAATTGTTTTAAATATGTATTCAGAGAGCTGGTACTAAGTTCATGGTACTAAATTAACAATAAATTCCTCTTGCTTTTTCTCTGTTGCCCTGTAAAAACTGAGTTCTGTAGAGTTGTTTGTTGGTTTTATTACCAAACATACAGGAAACCTTCCTAGGAGTTCACTTCAGGCTCTCTCCCTCACTGTAGCTCCCCACTGCAGTGTTCTTGTGCCTATTATCATGGCCTGCCCTGAATAAACCTGCCTTATCATGTTTTATAAAAAATAAAATTTACAGCAACTTTGTTTTTTTATAAAGAATTCATTATAACAGAATTCTAGTTTATTGAAAAAAAAGAGAAAGCATTTTTAAAAGATGTGTAGATGATAGAATCATTCTTTGTTTGTTTGTTTTTTATTAGCTACACATGACAGTACAATAATCTTGACAATTCATACATTTGAATCATATGGGGTATAATTTCTCATTTTTCTGATTGTATGGGTTGCAGAATCACATTGGTCATACAGTCACCTATATGCATACAGCGATAATAATATCTAATTTATTCTACTGCCCTTCCTATCCCCCTTACCCCTCCCCTCCCCTCCCATCACTTCTCTCTACCCAATCTAATGTGACACACTTTTCTTTTCCTCCTCACAACATCATACATGCATTCTGTATAACGATGAGGGTCTCCTTCCCTCTTCCTGCAATTCCCCTTCTCCCTCCTTTTCCCTCCCACCTCTCTTCCCTATTTAGTGGTAATCTTCTTCTCATGCTCTTCCTCTCTATCCCATTTGAGTCACCCCCTTATATCAGAGAAGACATTCGGCATTTGTTTTTTAGGGATTGGCTAACTTCACTTAGAATAATTTGCTCTAATGCCATCCATTTCCCCGAAAATGCCATGATCTTGTAATTTTTTAGTCCTGAGTAATATTCCATTGTGTATAAATGCCACATTTTTTTATCCATTCATCTATTGAAGGGCATCTAGGTTGGTTCCACAGTCTAGCTATTGTGAATTGTGCTGCTATAAACATTGATGTGGCTGTGTCCCTGTAGTATGCTCTTTTTTGGTCTTTTGGGTACAGTCCGAGAAGGGGAATAGCTGGGTCAAATGGTGGTTCCATTCCCAGCTTAGAATCATTCTTTTTAGACAATTTAACATATTAAATAAACAAATAAATAATATTTAACATATTATTAAATTATTTGAAGTAATAAAATATTCTGTATACTTGCTGTTTAAATTGTCATGTCAGAAATGTTGTTTCAACTAAAATTAATTGCAGTGCAGTGAATGAATTGAACTTGATATGTACAATATGAAAATATGATCAAATATTTTTTTAATCCATGAATGAAACCTTCCACTACTGTTGCACCAGAGCACAAGAGGGCACATGGTTAAAATTTCTGATTAAACACACACACACACACACACACACACACACACACACGTAAAACCTCTCTCAACTAGCTTTTAATTAAATGCTATTCCATGCCCACAAGTAGAAAGTGGGTATTTAAACAAAATCCTAAGTAAATATATGATTTGTTTATCTGGAAATGCCTTCAGAGCTCATTTCTTTCTCAGGTCCAACACTCTGTGCTCAATTACTTTAAAAACATGTTAGTAACTTTTGGCTCCAAAAGTTTAGATTAAAAGATATATCAAGGATCCCAGTGTCTGCAATGGGCAAAATATTTTTAAACCCATACCTTTAATTTTATTCTATACATTCTTTAATACAACTGCATAATGAAACATAGGAAATGATTAATATACAAAGAAATATTATCATTCTTTATGGCTTGAGTTCATTTTTATCTGTATCTTTAAGAAAAATAAATCTAAAATTTGACATGTAAACTCAAATTTAAGTTCTTTCTAATGTTTCAAGAATAAGTCCATATATTTTAACAGTGAAATGGTAACATATTTGGAAGATTGACTTTACACACAAGTAAAAACATATTAGCATCAGATAGAAATGTTATCATTAAACATGTGGATTCATGAGCATTCACAATATTAATGAAATCAGGGTTTCATGTTCCTTTAATTTGTAGGGACTTTTTAAAGTGTTGGCTTATTAACACCAAATAAATTTTTTTTGATTTGATGAGTACATATTTCTTTCTATAATTTATGTATTTAAACACATGATAAAGGTAGACTGCTCTACATTGCTATGATTCTTAAAAATGATACTTTTCTTAAAATACATAAAACACAGGATCCTATTTTACACCAAACATTTTATAAGTAAATAGAACAATCCCTAAAATAACAACAAAAGAAATAGTAGATACATAAACTAGAGGCATAATTTATTAATATCAAGTATCATATACTATACATGATTGTTTTATATAATTGACATGCAATTGGCTTATTTACACCAGCATCATCACAATAATTTGAGTAATAAATTGTGCTAAAGTCTTGTGACATCTATGAGCTTACAATGGCTAAGAAACCTCTCAGTGATGGAAATATTTTAGCTTTTATAACCTCATAAGACCACTGTTGTATATGCAGTCCATCATTGAAAAAAGGTGATGATGCAGAGCATTACTGTATATGAAAACAGCACAAAAATGATGATCACATCCTACATACAGAATTTTCCATATCCCCACTGAAAAATCTCTTCCATATACTTTTTGCATATCCTACCACTTATTTTGTCTACCACCTCCTCAAGTCACCACTCATTTCTGTTTCTACAGATTTGTTTGCATGTTCCAGTATTAAATCAAAATGCACTTATACATTATGTATTAGTTTTGTTTATGACTTTTTTTTACATAGCACTATTTTGAGATTTAAAATAATATTTTTGCATGTTTGACTTTTTTTATTGCTATACAGTATTTCATTTTATTTCTATATGACAATTTGTATGCTATCTTCTCTTCATGACCACTTGTATCCTTTCCATTCTTTAGCTATTCTAAATGCATCACTATGCATTTGCCTTCTAGTAAAAATTAGAGGTGAAAAACCTGGATCATAACATATGTGGAAGTTTAACTTTTTAAGAGTCTACCAAGCTGGGAAAAGTTATCATAGAATTCACACTATCACGGGTCATGTGTGAGAGCTCCAATTCCTTTATTTCCTATCCAGCACTTGCTAGGATCAGTCCTTTTTATTTTATCCATCCTAACAGATGTGTAGTGTTTTTTTTAAATGTGTTATTGAATGATTTTTAAAATATTCTTCTCCATTTGCCTTTATTTTAATTCATGTATGTACATGTTTTTTCCCTCAAAATTTTGTTTTAATTGAGATAAAATTTACATACCATAGATGTCTTTCATTTAAAGTATAAACTGATGTGGTGGTCAGTATATTTACAGAATTATTTACCATCACCACCATTTAATTCCAAATGTTTTCATTACCACAGAAAGATACCCTGTACCCATTAAGAGCGACCTTATGATCTTACTTTCACTCCAGCAACCACTTACCTGGTTTTCATCCATATGGATGCCCATTTCAGATATTTCATATGAATATATCCTGTTAGGGTCTGTAAACAAGTCAAGATGGCGCCTGGCATTTTGCCAGAGAGAGTGGTTTGTGAAGTAACGCCAGCGAGCCATTAAGTGTGGAGATTCTTTATTGGTTGACTGCTGTATCTAGTTTATGTTAATTAAGATAAGCTGTGTGTAATGTATATATACCCCTGCTGCCCTACAATAAACGGCTCCCACTCCTGCTGTTTCAACGTAAACAAGTTGCTCGTCACCCCCCGGTTATTTTGCTGCAGCTGGATTGCGGCAATATCCTATAATATGCTTTATTTTGTATAGGGTTCTGTCACTTACCACAAAATTTTGTAGGTTCGTCCATATTCTATTATGTTATTACTAAACAATTTATTTATTTAATAGAAAAATATTCCATTGTATGGTTATGTCACATTTTCCTTTACTCCTCAATTGATAGATAATGGATTATTTTCCTTTGGGTGAATTGTAAATAATAGTGCTATGATCATTTGTGTACATGTTTTGTGTGAGGATGACATTTCCAATTTTTTTTAAAAAAATTAATTTGTTATATATGACAACAGAATACATTACAATTCATACTAAATTTCACATCCTTGGGTCATATGGAAACACTATGTTTAACTATTTGGGGAATTGCCTAAAAGTGTTTCAAAGTAACTGTGTCATTTGATGATCTCCCTATCAGTATTTAAAAGTTCTATTATCTCTACATACTTACCAAAATTTATTGTCTATTTATTTTTATAGCCTTTCTAGTAGTTTTGAAATGGCATCTTGTGTTTTTTACTCATATTCCTTAAATTAATAATGAAGTTACATATAATTTCATGTAATTTAATCATTTGTATCTCTTCTTTGGAAAATACCTTTTGAATTTGTTGGTCAGAATTTAAATTTGTTTGTCTTTTTTTTAATATTTATTTTTTAGTTGTACACAATACCTTTATTTTGTTTATTTATTTTTATGTGGTGCTGAGGATCAAACCTAGGGCCTTGCACGTGCTATGAGAGCACTCTACTATTGAGCCACAACCCCAGCCCATGGTTTGTCTTTTTTGCTAATGAGTTTTAAAGGTTCTTTATATATTCTGCATAGATGACTATTATTTATATGATTTGCAAATATCATTCATTTTGTATATAAAGATTTCATTTTCATAATAGTTTTTAAAATAATAGAGTTTTACATTTTGGTCAAGTCCAGTTTAACTACTTACCTTTGATTTCTTTATATATTTGGTGTCATAGCTAATAACCATTAATTTTTCTGTGGTCATAAGATTTATACTCCTGTTTTTTTAATAGTTATATAATTTTAGCCCTCACATTTATGTCTTTAATTACTTTTTTTTAATCAAGGATTGAACTTAACCACAGAGTCACATTTCCATTTGTATTAATTAATTAATTAATTAATTAATTAATTTTATTTTGAAACTAGGTCTTGCTAAGTTGATTAGGGCCTCACTAAGCTTCTGAGGCTGGTTTTGAACTTGCAATCATTCCTGAGCCTCCAAAGTCCTTGAGATTACAGGCATATGCCACCATTCCCAGCTCTTTGATTAATGTTGATTAATTTTTTTTTTTTTTTTGTCGAAGCTATGAAGCAGAGAGTCCAATATCATTCTTTTACATGTAAGTCTAGTTGCCTTTGTAATATTTGTTCAAATAGCTATTATCATACCTTTAATTATTATCTCACTACTGTTACAAGCTCAATAACTATGGATTAGAAATGACATTAGAAATTGGGGAATATTAAATCCTCCATTTTTATTATCTTTTCAAGATTGATTTAGTTGATCTGAAAAGACTAAATTTTCAAATACATACCAGAATAAGTTTGTCAATATCTACAAAAATGGCAACTTGATTTTGATAGAAATTGAATTGATATGGCAAATCGAATACAAAAACACATAAAAAAAATTGTGCACCATGATCAAGTAGGATTCATCCCTGGGATGCAAGGATGGTTCAATATACGGAAATCAATAAATGTTATTCACCACATCAATAGACTAAAAGATAAGAACCATATGATCATCTCGATAGACGCAGAAAAAGCATTCGACAAAGTACAGCATCCCTTTATGTTCAAAACATTAGAAAAACTAGGGATAACAGGAACTTACCTTGACATTGTAAAAGCTATCTATGCTAAGCCTCAGGCTAGCATCATTCTGAATGGAGAAAAAATGAAGACATTCCCTCTAAAATCTGGAACAAGACAGGGATGCCCTCTATCACCACTTCTATTCAATATAGTTCTCGAAACACTGGCCAGAGTAATTAGACAAACAAAAGAAATTAAAGGCATAAAAATTGGAAAAGAAGAACTTAAATTATCACTATTTGCGGGTGACATGATTCTATACCTAGAAGACCCAAAAGGGTCTACAAAAAAACTACTAAAACTAATAAATGAATTCAGCAAAGTGGCAGGATATAAAATCAACACGCATAAATCAAAGGCATTTCTGTATATCAGCGACAAAACTTCTGAAATGGAAATGAGGAAAAACACTCCATTCACAATATCCTCAAAAAAAAAAAAAAAACTTGGGAATCAACCTAACAAAAGAGGTGAAAGATTTATAAAATGAAAACTACAGAACCCTAAAGAGAGAAGTAGAAGAAGATCTTAGAAGATGGATAAATATACCCTGTTCATGGATAGGCAGAACTAACATCATTAAAATGGCGATATTACCAAAAGTTCTCTATAGGTTTAATGCGATACCAGATTTCAAACTATATTACAGAGCAATAGTAACAAAAACAGCATGGTACTGGTACCAATACAGGCGGGTGGACCAATGGTACAGAATAGAGGACACAGAGACTAATCCACAAAGTTACAACTATCTTATATTTGATAAAGGGGCTAAAAGCATGCAATGGAGGAAGGATAGCATCTTCAACAAATGGTGTTGGGAAAACTGGAAATCCATATGCAACAAAATGAAACTGAATCCCTTTCTCTCGCCATGCACAAAAGTTAACTCAAAATGGATCAAGGACCTTGATATCAAATCAGAGACTCTGTGTCTGATAGAAGAAAAAGTTGGCTCCGATCTACATATTGTGGGGTCGGGCTCCAAAATCCTTAATAGGACACCCATAGCATAAGAGTTAATAGCAAGAATCAACAAATGGGACTTACTTAAACTAAAAAGTTTTTTCATAGCAAGAGAAACAATAAGAGAGGTAAATAGGGAGCCTACATCATGGGAACAAATTTTTACTCCTCACACTTCAGATAGAGCCCTAATATCCAGAGTATACAAAGAACTCAAAAAATTAGACAATAAGATAACAAATCTCCCAATCAACAAATGGGCCAAGGACCTAAACAGACACTTCTCAGAGGAGAACATACAATCAATCAACAAGTACATGAAAAAATGCTCACCATCTCTAGCAGTCACAGAAATGCAAATCAAAACCTCCCTAAGTTACCATCTCACTCCAGTAAGATTGGCAGCCATTATGAAGTCAAACAACAAGTGCTGGAGAGGATGTGGGGAAAAGGGTACTCTTGTACATTGCTGGTGGGACTGCAAATTGGTGCGGCCAATTTGGAAAGCAGTTTGGAGATTCCTGGGAAAGATGGGAATGGAACCACCATTTGACCCAGCTATTGCCCTTCTCGGACTATTCCCTGAAGACCTTAAAAGAGCGTACTACAGGGATACTGCCATATCGATGTTCACAGCAGCACAATTCACAATAGCTAGACTGTGGAACCTACCCAGATGCCCTTCAATGGATGAATGGATTAAAAAAATGTGGCATCTATACACCATGGAGTATTACACAGCACTAAAAAATGGCAAAATCATGGAATTTGCAGGGAAATGGATGGCACTAGAGCAGATTATGCTTAGTGAAGCTATCCAATCCCTAAAAAACAAATACCATATGTCTTCTTTGATATAATGAGAGCAACTAAGAATAGAGCAGGGAGGAAGAGCAGGAAGAAAATATTAACATTAAACAGAGACATGAGGTGGGAGGGAAAGGGAGAGAAAAGGGGAATTGCATGGAAATGGAGGGAGACCCTCATTGTTATACAAAATTACATATAAGAGGTTGTGAGGGGAATGGGAAAATAAACAAGGAGAGAAATGAATTACAGTAGATGTGATAGAGAGAGAAGATGGGAGGGGAGGGGTGGGGAGGGGGGAAAGTAGAGGATCGGAAAGATAGCAGAATACAACAGTTACTAGTATGGCATTATGTAAAAATGTGGATGTGTAACTGATGTGATTCTGCAATCTGTATTTGGGGTAAAAATGGGAGTTCATAACCCACTTGAAGCTAATGTATGAAATATGATATGTCAAGAACTTTGTAAGGTTTTGAACAACCAATAATAAAAAAAAGAAATTGAATTGAGCCTATAGAACATTTTGAATAGTAGTACCATTCTAATAATTTAATTCTTTCCACCTAAGAAATTCAAATTTCTCTGTTTAATTCATCTTCTTTAATTTCCTATGATAAAGTTTTACTTGTTTTCATTTACTTTAAATACATTAATTTATTCATTTAAAAAGTTAATACTACCTGATTTTTCTGAAATTCCTATGTCTACAATTTGGTGTTTATTTTCACTTTTGGAAAGTTTTCAGTTATTATTATGTCAAGTATTTCTTCTATATCTTTCTTTTTTCTCTTTCTGGTTTTCCAATTAATAATATATTATACTACTTGCCATTTTCCATAGTTCTGTGTTACACACTCTTTTTGTTTTCTTTTTAATATTTGCTTTCTCCTTGCATTTCAGTTTGGAAAGTTACCACTGACCTACCTTCAAGATCCCTGATTCTCTTTCCAGCTATATCAGTTCTACTGGGACTAATTTAAAGTAATCTACATTAATTTTAAACTTTTTTTAACCTTTAACATTGCCTTTTGATTCTTAGAGTTGTTATTTTTCTGCTTACATTGCCCTTCTGTTCTTTCATGTCATCTACATTGTTTTTAGAACCCTTAATCTATTAATTAAAGTTATTTTCAGTTCCTTCCCTAATAATCTCTTCCAATATCAGTGTAATATCTGAATCTGGACTTCAAATTTTGCAGTTTTCTTTTACTTTTTTTTTTCTCTTTTGCATCCCTTTCTCCCCACACTATTGGCAGATCTATTTCCACAGTGGGGAAGCCTTTTCAATTCCCTCTTTTAATCTCTTCTCTGGCTGTGGTGTTCTTAAATAATTTAATTGAAATTCTGACCTCTTTGACATTGTTTCTAGCTCCCTTAAGTGAGATAACAAATCTACCCTGGGCTAGAGTGGGAGGAATGTCCTTTCTTCAATAAGAATAAAATTTTACTAGAGTCTTTTATTCTGAAAGTCAAACTTCTGTTATAGAGATACTTGTGGATATATTTCACAGTGATTAGATTTATCCTGCCCTTGCTAAGTGTGAAGGATCTTTCTCAGATATCAACAACAGCAACAGAATATTTTGATGTTCCTGGAGGCAAATTGCATGAAACAGGAGGCACACCTAATCTGTGCTAGCTAGGATGTTCTTTCACTCTTAAGTTATAACACACTCAGCCTCCAGGTATTTGTAAAATCTTCAACTGCTGTGTTTCTTCTATTTAGGTTTCCATTGACCTAACCAGAGGTTTCTGTGCCAAGTAAGCAGATTTTAGCCCTCTTTCTAAAAATGAGTTTTTGATTCTATATTAAGGGGTGATGATTTACCCTGCAAGTTCAGTTTTCAGATTGGAACAAGAAAAGTAAATTTATTATTAGTTTGTGTTTATTTTTCTTAGTTTGGAGATGAATGGCAATGAAGATTCTGAATTCTTTGCAGGTCCAGAAAATGGTAGCCCAACCTAGTTCATTTTATTCTTGTTTACTGGCTCTTATCCCTCTTGCATAGAACTTTCATGTTGTGTTTCCCTCTTGACCCTGTTTTCTTTTTCCCTCTGTATCCCCACTTGATGCTTAAGTAAAGTCTTAAAATCTTGTGTCTTTAATGTCATTTCACTTTGTATGAGGTTCAAACTTATATCTTCAACCTTGAAATCTCAACTAACCCTTGACATATATTTAATAACTTCCTGCTTTCCTTACACATAATTTCCCATGTTTGTCTGTAGAGTTGTTTTGGTTATGAAATTATCAGTGTAAAACATATAGAGTCAACATGTTAAGAAGATAAAGGAACAAGATTTGTATAAAAAGCAGAACAACTAAGGGAAACTGACTCTTGAGGCATGTCATCAGTCATTGAACACACCCTAAAAATAGCTACCCTCAACAGATATTTATGAAAGGAATTGAGAGTCATTTGAATTGAAATCATGGACAAATATTTAAATGTATTATATATTTTTACACTAATTTTAAATTATTTTCTAATTATAAAAACATTTTAAGATCAAATCTTCATTTCAATTTTACTAGGATTTGTTTTCATATGCTACATATATATTCTATCTGCTAAAAAAAAAATTCAAATCCACATTTTCCAGAAAATCCTATGTAGGAATTTCTGTGTGGGTAACATTTTTATGCTAATTTTTCTTTAAAAAAATAATTACACAGGAAAGAGTGGGATGTTGTGTTAAGAATGACAGCTTATTCCTGTAGGAACACTAAGTCTTTGGTTGCAAATAAGGAAAAACAAAGATCTATGAAGAAATGAGAAAATGAAATTGCAGGCTCCTGCGTTGCAGACCTTTTAAATCCATTTGTTTCAAGTGAACCAATATACATTTTTGGAATAGAACATGTCCCTTTCTGTTATTTTTAGCAAAATGGATTCCTTGCTGTGATAAGTGGAGTAATTGTTAATTTCATCTCAAAATGGATTCTACCAAAGTGGTAGGTAGGTCTACTTTTCATTTAAGGTGTTGAACAGTTTTTCAGAGTTTTAAATAATCTAAAATATTATGCTAAATGTTTTTCTTTTCAAAAATTTTTAAAACAATTGAAATAACACTTATTGTTTTACATTATACTTGATACATATTTAATCTTTACAGTAACATCAATGCAGTGATTATAAGGCCCATTTTACTGACACAAATATTGAGCACCATGGAATATACCTCATTCCAGGTGTGGTGAGTACTACTGAAGCCAAGTATTTGTCCTGGAGCAGTGGAGTGGCAGACCAGGTATGCAGGAGTACTGACAGCAGCTCAGGCTACAGGCACATGGAGATTGCCACTCTAGCACAGTTCCAAGATATGGAAATCTAGGGCCAGCGTGAGGCAGGACACATCAAGTTATCACACTGCAGCATTCCCCTCTGGGTCTGGTGTGGACACCCATTCCATATAGCTCTATATCCTAGAATGCCAGAGCATCAACAATTTTATGACTTTAATATTTTGCTTCCCTAGGATCAGTGGAAAAATGGAAGTGAGGTAGACAAGAATGGGACTGCAGGGCTAACCAATAGGTTAGTACTTTTCCAAATACTGATTAGCATAAATTTGAATCATTAGCCTTAACCCAAGTACTACATAAACTTCTATGCTAACACACTCAGGTGACAATTCATATAGATTTTCCCCTATTGTTCCTGTGAGAATTGCTTCTGTTTTTTGCACTTGACTAAATCCTATTCCTTTCACTCTTGCCTTCTGTTGTACCATGAATTTTATTCTTCAGATTTGGAAGGTATGAACCTGAAAAGAAGTTGGTGGTGAGCTGCTGGAGTCTATTGCAACACTGGAGGGCATAACTCATCATTTAGAGCTATAAAACTGACAGCTGAGACATGCTACTTGATAGAAGTGGAGAAGAGTCCAATTTCCTGGCTGGAACCCTTAGAGTTGACACCATCAGGCATCCCCTGCTGTGATTAGCTGCTACTATTAAAATGAGTATTCTTGGCTCTAGGTGCTTCTGCTTAAACAGACTCCACCTGATAATAGAAGCAGAGAAACTTTGGTTTCCATATGTGCAAACTAAGATTTGACAAAGTTCCATATACCTCTAAAGTGCTTGTTATTTCCAAAGTATTAAGTGCCTCTTATTTGATTTTTTTTTTTTTTTGTGTGTGTGTGTGTATACCAGGGGTTGAACCCAGGAGTGATTAACCCACTAACCCACATGCCCAACATGTCCAGCCCTTTTTATTTTTATTTGGAGACAGGGTCTTGCTAAGTTGCTTAGGGCTTTACTTCATTGATGAAGCTGGCTTTAAACTTGTGATCCTCCTACCTCAGTCACCCCAGCAGGTGAGATTGCAGGTGTTCACTACTATGCCCAGCCTTATTTGATATTTTTATACATTTGTGTTCAACCAATATTAAAACCACATATGTAAATACTAGCAATATTTAAATATTATAGTACAAATTATATTAAGTTGGGCAACCATATAATTTATTGTCCAAATACAGACACATTTGAGAGTGATATTGGTGATATTAATTGTGCCAGGACTGTAGGTATAAACAAGGTCTATAGTAATCATATTGTGGCATAGGTTTTTTCTAAAATTAAAAGAACTCTAATGTAATACCTTTTACTATACATTAGGAAGATTTTGATACATTGGAATAAACACTGTACTCAAGTTAGTGATATTGGATCTGGCTTTACAATTTTTGGTGGTACTAATTTAGGCAAGTCATCTACTCTGAAAATCAGGGAACAAGACAAGAGTGATTCATAATTTCTAAGGTTATAGTTTTGAATATAAAGATGTTATTTTTCTTACATGTTCAGTAAAAAAAACCTTTTATTTATTATAAAATGTATAATGATAAATGCCAACGTATGAAAATATATTAAATATGAACTAATCCTCGGAATATTTATTTTACAAATAGACATAAACTGACCAGCCAAGCCTGCACTGACCCCCGGGCTGAGTTCGGGATTGCAGACGGGGAATGAAGCTGTACAGCCCCATCCCCCACAAGGGACACTCCATTAAAGCAACCAGCGGCCACCATCTTGGAGAGCTGAAGTATCCACCGCCACTCTCTGACAGATTGCAACAACAAAACAGGTGTGTGTCACTCAGTTCAGCCCCCATACATAGGGGGATTTCGCATAAAACCTCTCCTAGACTTCCAGGGGGAGGGAGTATCACAGTGACCCTGCATAAAGACTAAAGGAGAACTAGAGGCACCTGACCTTCAACCCCCCCTCCCATCAGCAGCCAAAACAAAACCTGTCTAGCCAGCGCTGGGGGAGGGGCAAGCAGAAAAAATCAAAACCATAGAGTGCCGGGGATCCCAAAAGCCAACGGTGTGACCCCGGAGATCCAGGCTGTCTGATTCACACGGCCTGCCCTGCGGCTACAGAAGGCGTGGCGCCGCAGAGAAGGGATTGACTGGTAAGCAGGGAGATAAGTGGCTGCGACACGGTGGTATCCCAACAGCCAAGCCCGCACTGACCCCCGGGCTGAGTTCGGGATTGCAGACGGGGAAGGAAGCGGTACAGTCCCATCCCCCACAAGGGACACTCCACTAAGGCAACCAGCAGCCACCATCTTGGAGAGCTGAAGTATCCACTGCCACTCTCCGACAGATTGCAACAACAAAACAGGAGAAACCAAGACTAGCAGGAGAAACCAGGAGACTAGAGGCAAGGCCCTTGCGACTGGGCAGCTTAAACTGCAGGCCCGCAGGCAACAGTTCACCCACTGCCCGAGTAACTGGGCGGTAGGAGAACGCTCACCCGCTGGCAACTGATCACCTGCCCGCGGCCTGTGATACTGGGTGGCTGGAGACTGCCTGCCTGCCGCGACTGGGAGCTAAAACCAAACAGAGACAGTCCAGTCACATGCCCCCATTAGGGCACCCCGGCAAGGAGACTGGGGCCCGTCATAGCAGAGTAGTGTCGTCACAGGAGCTCGGACGTCAGAATTCCTTCCCAGCGGAATCCACGTTAGCAGGCATAGTTTAACAACACAAAGGAGAGACATCAGAGTAATACAGAAACAAAACAAATCTATGGAAGAGAGCAGAAACACGACAATCAAAAAGAGCTGGAAAGTAACGTGGACAACATGAGAAAACAAGGGAAAAAAGGATTACAAACAATGCAAGACAACTCAATTCTACAGGAGGACATAGAAACCTCAGAAACAGGGATAGGGAAAGAACTCAAGGCATACCTAACTCGAATGGAAAGGAATATTAGAGAAGACATGAGACAGCAAGTCCAAGAAATAAAAGTATGTTTTGAAAATGAATTAAACAAACAAATTCAAATGGCAAAGAATGAGCTCTACCAGGAGATAGAGATCTTAAAAAAAATCAAACAATAATCCTAGAATTGCAGGAAACTATAAACCAAATTAAAAACTCAAACGAGAATATTACAAATAGACTTGATCAAGTAGAAGTCAGAACATCAGATAATGAAGACAAGGTTTATCAACTTGAAAAGAATATAGTCAACACAGAAAAGATGCTTAAATCCCACGAGCAATCTATTCAAGAGATATGGGATGTCATAAAAAAACCAAATCTGGGAGTCATAGGGATAGAAGAAGGCACAGAGATTCAAACCAAAGGAATGGACAGCATATTAAATGAAATAATCCTAGAAAACTTCCCAGAGATGAAAGATGGAATGGATTGCCAAATCCTGGAAGCCTACAGGACCCCAAACATTCAAAACCATAATAGACCAACTCCAAGACATATAATTATGAAGATAGCCAACGTACAGAACAAGGAGAGAATATTAAAAGCTACGAGAGAAAAGAGGCAGATTACATTCAGGGGTAAACCAATTAGGTTAACGACCGATTTCTCATCACAAACTTTGAAAGCAAGAAGATCCTGGAATAATGTATTTCAAACGCTGAAAAATAATGGATTCCAACCAAGAATACTATATCCAGCAAAATTGAGCTTCAAATTTGACAATGAAATTAAAATCTTTCACGATAAACAAAAGCTAAAAGAATTTGCAACAAGAAAACCAGTTCTGCAAAACATTTTGAACAAAACACTACAAGAAGAGGAATTGAAAAATAGTGCCCAAAACTAACAGCAGGAGGTATCTCAGTAAAGGGGGAGGAAAATAACCAAAAAGCAAAACTAGCCAAACTAAAATAAATAAATAAAGAAGCATGACTGGAAGTACAAATCATATCTCAATTGTAACCTTAAATGTTAATGGCCTAAACTCACCAATCAAGAGACATAGGCTAGTAACCTGGATCAAAAAAACAAATCCAACAATATGCTGCCTTCAGGAGACTCATATGATAGGAAAAGACATACACAGGCTGAAGGTAAAAGGTTGGGAAAAATCATACCACTCACATGGCCCTCGGAAGCAAGCAGGAGTGGCCATACTCATATCGAATAAAATCAACTTCAAACCTAAGTTAATCAAAAAGGATAAAGAAGGTCACTATATACTGTTAAAAGGAACCATCCGCCAACAAGACATAACAATAATCAATTTGTATGCACCAAACAATGGAGCTGCAACGTTCATAAAACAAACTCTCCTCAAGTTCAAGAGTCAAATAGACCACAACATAATAATTATGAGTGACTTCAACACACCGCTCTCGCCATTAGACAGATCCTCTAGACAAAAGCTGAATAAAGAAACTATAGAACTCAACAGCACAATCAATAACCTAGACTTAACCGACATATATAGAATATATCAACCATCATCAAGTGGATACACGTTCTTCTCAGCAGCACATGGATCCTACTCAAAGATAGACCATATATTATGCCATAAGGCAACTCTTAGTAAATATAAAGGCGTGGAGATAATATCATGCACCATATCTGATCATAATGGAATGAAATTGGAAATCAATGATAAAAGAAGAAAGGAAAAATCCTACATCACATGGAAAATGAACAATATGTTATTGAATGATCAATGGGTTATAGAAGACATAAAGGAGGAGATGAAAAAATTCTTAGAATCAAATGATAACACAGACACAACATACCGGAATCTATGGGACACAATGAAAGCAGTTTTAAGATGGAAATTCATTTCTTGGAGTTCTTACCTCAAAAAAAGAAAAAAACAACAAGTAAATGAACTCACGCAACACCTCAAAAACCTAGAAAAGGAAGAGCAAAACAACAGCAAATGTAGTAGAAGACAAGAAATAATTAAAATTAGAGCAGAAATCAACGAAATTGAAACAAAAGAAACCATTGAAAAAATTGATAAAACTAAAAGTTGGTTCTTTGAAAAAATAAATAAGATAGACAAGCCCTTAGCCATGCTAACGAAAAGAAGAAGAGAGAGAACTCAAATTACTAACATACGGGATGAAAAAGGCAATATCACAACAGACACTACAGAAATACAGAAGATAATTAGAAAGTATTTTGAAACCCTATATTCCAATAAAATAGAAGATAATGAAGATATCGATAAATTTCTTAAGGCATATGATTTGCCCAGATTGAGACAGGAAGACACACACAATTTAAACAGACCAATAACAAAAGAAAAAATAGAAGAAGCCATCAAAAGACTACCAACCAAGAAAAGCCCTGGACCAAATGGGTATACAGCGGAGTTCTACAAAACCTTCAAAGAAGAATTAATACCAATACTTTTCAAGCTATTTCAAGAAATAGAAAAAGAAGGAGCTCTTCCAAATTCATTCTATGAGGCCAACATCACTTTGATCCCAAAACCAAAGATACTTCAAAGAAAGAAAACTACAGACCAATATCTCTAATGAACTTGGATGCAAAAATTCTCAATAAAATTCTGGCGAATCGAATACAAAAACATATCAGAAAACTTGTGCACCATGATCAAGTAGGATTCATTCCTGGGATGCAAGGATGGTTCAATATAAGGAAATCAATAAATGCTATTCACCACATCAATAGACTTAAAGACAAGAACCACATGATCATCTCGATGGATACAGAAAAAGCATTTGACAAAGTACAGCATCCCTTTATGTTCAAAACACTAGAAAAACTAGGGATAACAGGAACTTACCTCAACATTGTAAAAGCTATATATGCTAAACCTCAGGCTAGCATTATCCTAAACGGAGAAAAACTGAAGGCATTTCCTCTAAAATCAGGAACAAGACAGGGATGCCCTCTATCACCACTTCTATTCAATTTAGTTCTCGAAGTACTAGCCAGAGCAATTAGACAGACAAAAGAAATTAAAGGCATAAAAATAGGAAAAGAAGAAATTAAACTATCGCTATTTGCGGATGACATGATAATATACTTAACAGACCCAAAAGAGTCTACAAAGAAGCTGCTAGAGTTAATAAATGAATTCAGCAAAGTGGCAGGTTATAAAATCAACATGCATAAATCAAAGGCATTCCTGTATATCAGCAACAAAACCTCTGAAATGGAAATAAGGAAAACCACTCCATTCACAATATCCTCAAAGAAAATAAGATACTTGGGAATCAACCTAACAAAAGAGGTGAAAGACTTATACAATGAAAACTACAGAACCCTAAAGAGAGAGATAGAAGAAGATCTCAGAAGATGGAAAAATGTACCCTGTTCATGGATAGGCAGAACTAACATCATCAAAATGGCGATATTACCCAAAGTTCTCTACAGGTTTAATGCGATGCCAATCAAAATCCCAATGGCATTTCTTGTAGAAATAGACAAAGCAATCATGAAATTGATATGGAAAAACAAAAGACCCAGAATAGCAAAAGCAATTCTAAGCAGGAAGTGTGAATCTGGAGGTATAGCGATACCAGAGGTCAAACTGTACTACAAAGCAATAGTAACAAAAACAGCATGGTACTGGTACCAAAACAGGCAGGTGGACCAATGGTACAGAATAGAAGACACAGAGACTAATCCACAAAGTTACAACTATCTTATATTTGATAAAGGGGCTAAAAGCATGCAATGGAGGAAGGATAGCATCTTCAACAAATGGTGCTGGGAAAATTGGAAATCCATATGCAACAAAATGAAATTGAATCCCTTTCTCTCGCCATCCACAAAAATTAACTCAAAATGGATCAGGGAGCTAGATATCAAATCAGAGACACTGCGTCTGATAGAAGAAAAAGTTGGCTACGATCTACATATTGTGGGGTCGGGCTCCAAATTCCTTAATAGGACACCCATAGCCCAAGAGTTAACAACAATTATAAACAAATGGGACTTACTTAAACTAAAAAGTTTTTTCTCAGCAAGAGAAACAATAAAAGAGGTAAATAGAGAGCCTACATCCTGGGAACAAACTTTTACCCCCCACACCTCCGATAGGGCCCTAATATCCAGAATGTACAAAGAACTCAAAAAATTAAACAATAAGATAACAAATAACCCAATTAACAAATGGGCCAAGGACCTGAACAGACACTTCTCAGAGGAGGACATACAATCAATCAACAAGTACATGAAAAAATGCTCACCATCTCTAGCAATCAGAGAAATGCAAATCAAAACCACCCTAAGATACCATCTCACTCCAGTAAGATTGGCAGCCATTATGAAGTCAAACAACAATAAGTGTTGGCGGGGATGTGGGGAAAAGGGTACACTTGTACACTGCTGGTGGGGCTGCAAAATGGTGAGGCCAATTTGGAAAGCAGTATGGAGATTCCTGGGAAAGCTGGGAATGGATCCACCATTTGACCAAGCTATCGCACTTCTCGGACTATTCCCTGAGGACCTTAAAATAGCGCTCTATAGGGATACGGCTGCATCAATGATTATAGCGGCACAATTCACAATAGCTAGACTGTGGAACCAATCTAGATGCCCCTCAATAGATGAATGGATAAAAAAATGTGGCATCTATACACAATGGAGTATTATGCAGCACTAAGAAATGACAAAATCATAGAATTCGCAGGGAAATGGATGGCATTAGAGCAGATTATGCTAAGAGAAGCTAGCCAAGCCCTAAAAAACAAATGCCAAATGTCTGCTTTGATATAAAGAGAACAACTAAGAACAGAACAGGAAGGAAGAGCATGAGGAAAAGACTACAGTAAACAAAGACGAATGGGGGGAGAGAAACGGAGAGAGAAGGAAAGCACATGGAAATAGTAGGAGACCTTCAATGATACATAAAATTATAAGAGGTTAGGAGGGGCAAGGGGGAGGGAAAAAAGGGAGAGAATTGAACAACAGCAGGGGAGGTAGAGAGGGAAGATGGGAGGGGAGGGGAGGGGAGGGGGGATAGTAGGGGATAGGAAAGGTAGCAGAATACAACAGTCAGTAATATGGCATTATGTAAAAATGTGAATATGTAACAGATGTGATTCTGCAATCTGTATTTGGGGTGAAAATGGGAGTTCAAAACACAGTTTGAGTCAAATGTATGAAAGATGATATATCATGAGCTATGTAATGCTTTAAATAATCAATAACAAAAATAAACAAATAGACATAAACTAATGATCAAATTATTGATACTGATTAGAGTTTAAATTAACATAATTAATTTAAATTGGAGATTAAAGTTTTTTTAAAAAATAAAAATGTGTGATTCAGTTAATATGATCTACTAGTTTCTCTTAAGGTTATTATTAATTGAGTAAACTGAAAAAATATTTTAAAAGAGTCTTCTACTGCATGTTTTATAAATTTTGAAATTTCATTTCAAAGCATCTTAGTTAAAGGTAGTCATTCCATAACATATACTCTACCAAATACAAAAACAAAAAACAAAACAAAACAAGAAACAAAAAAACAACCACCTGCCTATGTTGATAGCCCTGGGAATCTAGCTCAGTGGTAGAGTGCTTGCCCAGCAGTCATGAGGCCCTGGGTTTAATTCTCAGAGTCACAAGAAAAAAAAATGCTTATGTTATATAATACACTTTCTATGTTATTTGATAATAGGTACTAATCTTAGTAAAATATGAATTGATTATATGGCACTAATTATAAAAATAACTTTCCTAAGAATTACCGTACATTGAGAGCATTGTTTCATTATTCAATGCCATTTTGAACCAGAAATAAGAAATTTTAAAATACCAGGTAACAATATTAGCACAAGTAAGGATCTCTGGATTTTTTTTTTTTGATAAAGGAGAATAATGATTAGTGTTGTAGTTAACAAATTGTTTTTTTAAAAAAGTTCAACCTGAATTACATTTATAACTATTGTCAGTTAAGTGTTATAAATATGGATTAAATATCATTTATATTGCCTTTTGAAACTCATTTTCAGTATAGAGTTGTTTGAAAATTCAGAGATCATCTGAAACAAAAATAATCTACTCTTCTAACCACAAATATCTCTCTGTATTCCTATCACAAGTATTACAAAGTGCCATTCTTCTCTTTATAAGTACAGCCCAATCATACTGTAGTTCAAATGCAGCTTTTCTTCTGCCAACTTCACAGACGATCCAAAAAATTCCAAAAAGTATATAGTATATACCTAACAAGGATTACATTAATGTGGAGAACAAAATGAATTTCCTCCACAAAATGCATCATAAAAAGCTTTCTTTAAAGTGACAATGTTTAATAATATCTAATTAAATTGATATCATAGTAAAAATTATGTGAATGACACCTTATCCTGGTGACTCAAAATGGTTCAATTAATCTTAATGTTGGTAGCATTATTAGAGGATCCTGAATCATCTATATCTCTAGCTGGAAATACTTAAGGTATTATTTTACATTCTAAGACTGGTATTATATTATCACTGGGCACAAATCAATAGAAAAATCTAAAGATCCCAAATAAATTCTAATTTACCTATTTTAAACCAAAGATCACAAATAGTAGATGGATTATTCACTAAATGTCAGTACAATGCTTACTAGTTTGTACAAGAATGAAAATCAATACATTTCTATTAGTTCTACTGACCTTACAAAACATGGAAAATATACAATAAGAAAAAAAAACAGAAGAGTAATGTCATTAATATTAAAAATTTATATGTCCATCATAACACATTTTTGTTAGTTGTATTTGCTCTACTGTCACTCTTTAACTTTCTTCATATTAATCTTAATTATATAGTAAAAGTATAATATAGAAAATTAGGAAAGAGGAGTCCTAGTAGAAATGTAACAGACCTATTAGATGAGGCAAAACATGTCTTTATTTTAATAATACTTTTTATATTTACTTATATCATCAGGATATAGAATGTGCTAATCACAATAGAACATATGACAATTATGGCTCTTTTGGCCTATTATAGATATCAGAAGGAATGCGTTGACACTTTGCTTTAGCTATATCTATTCTATATCATGTTTACTTTAAAGCTAACCATGTAGAGAATTTTACTCTTTATGTTTTGATATTTGAAACAAATGGAAGCCAGGAGCTATAAACTAGATTTTTTGAGAAGTATGAGATTCAGTCCATGTTTGAATTTCTCAGATTATATTTAATGGAAAATGATGCTTGAAGAAAGGAAATGTGCACTCTGTCAGTAAAGCTTATTCAAAATGGTGGTCACAATCCAACCAAGTTTCAATTGTCCCTTCAAGCTTTAAAAGTTTTATTTTCAATTTTGATTTTATACTATGTTGAAGCATGGAAATCCTCCCCACAGGCTACAGTCTGATAGTATGCTTCAATACTAATGTTTATATCTTGGAAACAGTTGCTGGAATGTGCTTCTTAAAAAAAAATGGATCTTGTAAATGAACATGGATATTGCTATTCCAGAGAGAGAGAGTGAAAAATGGTTCACTGCATTTTTGAAATTGGTATTCAATTGTTACAAAAGTGCAAAATTCCAAGCAAATGGAGTAATAGTGACATTATAATTTTACTGCATGATTACATAGGAAAAACCCATTTAAATTTTAAGACATGTTAACTTTCAAAAATAAGCAATGTAAACAGTTAAAAATATGATTTTATTTTTGTGTATAATGATACATGCACAGAAGAGAAATTACACACTCTTTATGAACTATTCAATTAGTTCAATATTGTTTCTTATTCCAGTGAAGAAATAGTGAAGAATCAGAGAAACAAACAAATAAATAAAAAACATGGACCATTATGATGGTCCAGATGGTCACAATTCTGTATTTGACTTACTGACTTATTAAGCACTTTTCATGAATGAGAGTTTTTATAATTTACTGCTGTTTTTGATAGAACAATATCTGATCCTGATCTTTCTAAACTCTTTAAATAATAGATCTAATTGAGAGAAAATATTAAATAAATGCATAAATAAAAAGAACTATATTGCCTCTGTCGGAATATTTTTTGTGGTAGGATTTTGAAAAAAAACACTGCATAAAAATTAATTATGTAAGTTTATTACTATTCTAAACAATTTCACAGTTCTCATTTGTAATGTTTTAAAAATATGATTGTCTTATCAAATTCATGAGCAAATATTCATTTAATGAAATTATTTTAACAGATTGTGTTTGTAATACCTTAAATCATACTGCCTTTCCATAATATGTGACAATTTTCAAATTTTCTCATACTCTTTGTATAATGTGTAATAAGATATTGCTCATATAATTAGGATATTATTTTAAACTTAAAATAAAACTATTTGTGTCTATATTTTATAATTGTATAGCTTAGTTTTCATGTCCCTCATGCTTTCCCTTATGTTGAGAAAGTTTAGTACTAAACTCTTTTATTAAGAACCTGTTAAAGTCTCTTCCTATTTTTTTGTTTGTTTACAAACATTGTGGATAGCAATCATCAGGTACATATAAAATAAACATTTTTCAGCTCTTCAAATAAGATAATTTGGAAAAATTAGGATAAATTGTTGATATATTATTACGTTAATATGTTAAATATGTATTAACTTTGAAAATATTTACACACACACACACACACACACATATATATATATATATATATATATATATATATATATATATATATCTGTTCTTTTTATATCTCTACTTCTGCAGCACTGCTCTCTAATTTGCTATTATCTCTCCATCTATATCTAATTTTCATAATAGTTATCTGAGTGTAACCATAAAACATCCTGAAGAAAGGTTTCCCTCATGGAATGATTGAAGATCATGGTTTCACCAGGTACATATTTTGCTTTTTTGTTTGATTATTTGGTATTGAGATAATTTTTAAAAAGGAGAAGTAAATACAATCATTATGTTAAAGTAGGCAGAAAGCATACTTGCATCTCAACCTCAAGAAATTCTTTATGTAGGAAATATTAAGAACTGTGGAAAACATTGAGAGAGTTGAAATTTTCTTTTTTTCTGTTATGTTTACATCCATATTTCTATTATATCTTACTTTATAGTAATTCAATTATATGAATGAGTGATGTTCAAGCTGCAACATCTTTGATACAAATTTTAATTACTATTTGGAAATTAATGGACTGATTTATGAAAGAGTTTTAATATTTTCAGATACAGTCCAAAGATAAATACCAAATAAATAAGATTTTAATTCCATACATAAAATTTAACATTTAAAAATTAAATTAAAATTAATGCTACTAGTTTAATTTCTAATATAATAACACAGATCATCAGTGAATGAAAGAGAGAGTTTTTAGGGTTATAAAGTACAGTGTTATAAATTTTAAAGAATGAAGAGTGAATTTGGAAGGTGACTTTTTAAAAATTTCTTTGATTTTTTTAAAAATTTCTTTGATTCCTGATTTTAGTATTTGTTTTATTATGATGACCTCATTCAGAGCTGAGCTTAGGGCACTTAAGTAAATGGTCAAAACTACAGTCACCTCTCTGTCCTCTGGAGGGTAGTTATTAGCACAACCTCTGTAATCAGCATATTGGAGCATATGGTGGCTGGAGGGCTTCATCCTAGTTATGCCCTGTTGATGAATAGCCCAGGGAATTCACAGTGTCCATGCACATGAGGAACCTCTACCCTTGTCTAGGAACTGGTGGTTATGCTCAGAGCATTATTTTATGGCTGACTGAGCACTCAGTTCTTTAAATATTAAAATATACCTTCAAACACATCTTAAAATTTTGTAAATCATTAGAATTTCTGAATACGTGTTTGAAGTTGTGCATCCTTTTGCTTCATTTGACCATTCCATACTTTGTTTCTTTAACTGAACATTTGGAAAATGCATTTCTTGGTAATATAAAATTATGAAACTTAATAATAGTTTTAGCGATATTCTAGTTGAAAATGTGTTTCAAAACTAGAGAAGTAAGTATTTACTGTTGGTAGCAAAATGTAGTTTTTGTAAGTCAGAAATACTTAGTGTATGTTTTTCTATATTTCTGGAGCACAATATAATAAACCATTAAAAATTTTATGCAACAAGATCTCTGGCATTATAAGATTGTTATGGCCAAGAAAAATAATAATGTTAGAAAACATGCCTTTGGTCACAAGGCCAAGGGACAATATGATTTTAAAGGATATAAGCAGTGAGGAATCACAGAGGAGTCTATATCCAAAACTAATTATTTGGAAGACTTGAAAAGGGAGCTGTATTGCATGGTCTCAGCTGCTGTGACACAAAAAAGAAAGCCAACTGCTTATTCTTCTGTACCCCAAACCTCTGGTTAGCTGATTATAGCTTCTCCCATTGTATGTTATCTTTCTAATGTGCTACAGACAAAGGTTCGTCTGCTTGGCAAAGAGCAAAGAATCTGACTCCCAAAAAGCAAAAATTTGAAAACATGAATGAAACTCATTTTTTAAATATATATTTTTAAAGTCATGATTATAAAGCAACATCTCTCAACTACTTTGTGTGAGAATTTAATGTCATCTTGATTGTACAAATGAAGAGACCAGGACAGAGAATGAAGAGCTCTGATCCATGCTACCAATCCAAGTCAGTTGAAAAACTGGTGCTAGAGCTGCACAATCTTTGAAATACCACAATTTATTATTATTGTTATTATTATTATTATTATTATTCTACATATTCTGCTACTCAATGTCTGCATCAAAAGAAAGAAAATGTGCTTATAAAGATTATAATTTTTATATTTTCTCAAATCTTAAAACTGATTTTCTTAAATATATTTCAAATAATAATATTGGTTAATTAAAGTTATAATATTTTATCTCCTCTGCATATTATGAGACAAAATAACTCAGAATAGAGAAAATACAAAACACATAAAACACAACTTCTACCATCTCCAAAACACAATTATGGCAAAACAATAATGTATGAATACATTAACTTTTATGCCCCACTGTGAAAATTAGATATAGATATGGAGATAATAAAAAATTACGTAGCTATAACTGAGTAGAAATAAGTACAGGGAGGAACAGGTTTATGTCTTTACATTTATTTACATAAAATTTATTTTATCTAACATTTCCCAAAAGATATTTTAAGAATACATTGTGAATATATGTTACTAATTCTTTGGTAAATATATAAGAAACATGTTCTCAGATAATCTTTTGCCAAATAACAATACTGCTGCTTTATAAACAATGATTTATAAAAGACCATTTAATGTTAAGTAAATTCCCTCTTCTCTTCTTTGGTGACATTAGGCACAATTTCCAGCTCATTGAGCCATAAAAATTGATGTCAGTGGAAAGGAAGGTTGATGGTTTTTGTTAATACTTTTAGAATAAAAATCATGTTCAATTAAGTTATATTTATTCATTCAACAAAATACTGAATAGATTTTATTATGCACACATTTTGAGTAAATACTTCTCTAGCCAGATGCATATGTAACTAATCAAAATAAAAACATTCCTGTCTTCATGAAGTCTACTGTCTACCAGAAAACACAAAGCATGGGGGATTCCCACTTATATTTTATTAAACTATTCATTTTTCAACAGACTTTTGTTTAGTCTGATATCACTTTTAAAATGTATTACATAAAATGACAAAATATGTAAGAAATAAAACTAAAGAAATAAAATACAGCAAAATTTTAAGGAATAATTTCAAAACCTATATTCTTTTAGCCTTTATAACTTGATTTTTGGTTATGAAACATGGAAAATTATTAGACTTGTGATAGCAAAATTGCCATAACTTCTGGAAATAAATGAATCATTATTAAGTGTCTGAATGATGTGCATTTTTGTAAAGTCACAGATAAGAGAATTTTAAAAAATTGAAACATAAAAATAGTTACAAAGAATAAGGTTCACTTGAAATTATTAAGCCAGATAGATTCTGGCTAACAATACAAATAATTTTTTTTTTAGGGCTGCCAAATTTAATGACAAGAACAATATAATTCACATTTTTTTCTTAAATATTTAGCAGATCATGAATCTATACAATTGAAGCTTATTTTATACAAAGGGATTTTTTATATAGATCAATGGAATAACTATATTTTATACTTTTTTAATATTAAAGACTATTACCATACCTAGAAAGAATAGTTTCCCTATTTTTGAGTAATTAGTATCAGACATAAAAATACTTTGATTAAGTTTAAGAAAAGAAATGATTGCAAATTAGAGGGGAAAAAAACAGAAGATATTTTATTTTTAAAAATGTAAGTTGTAAAGATCTTACTGGTTGACTCTATGTCTTAGCATTTTTTTAACATATTCAGTTTTATGTAATTTTTTATTTATATATGACAGCAGAATGCATTACAAATTCTTATTACATACATAGAGCACAATTATTCATATCTCTGGTTGTATACAAAATATATTCACACCAATTCATGTCTTCATATATATAATTTGGATAATAATGTTCATCACATTCCACCACATTAATTATTCCATGCTCCCTGCCTTCCCCTCCAGCCCATCTTACCTATCTACAGTTCATCTATTCCTCCCATGCTCCTGTTCCTCATCCCACTATGAATCAGCCTCCTTATATCAAAGAAAACATTCAGTTTTTGTTTTTTGGGAATTGGCTAACTTCACTTAGCTTTATTTTCTCTAACTCCATCCATTTACCTGCAAATGGCATGATTTTATTCTCTTTTATTTGTGAGTAATATTCCATTTTGTATATATGCCACATTTTTTTATCCATTCATCTATTGAAGTGCATCCAGGTTGG
Organism: Spermophilus citellus; assembly: GCF_964194105.1. Lineage (NCBI taxonomy): Eukaryota > Metazoa > Chordata > Mammalia > Rodentia > Sciuridae > Spermophilus > Spermophilus citellus. The sequence continues at coordinate 103,122,279 of NC_138186.1, read as the reverse complement.
TTCCTATTGTGAATTGTTCCTATTGTGAATTAGGTATTGTGAATTGTGCTGCTATAAACATTGATGTGGCTGTGTACCTGTAGTATGCTGTTTTTAAGTCCTTGGGTATTGACTGAGGAGAGGGACAGTTGGATCAGATAGTGGTTCCATTCCCAATTTTTTCTTAGCATTTTGTTTTAATAAAAACATCAGCAGCCCAATAGTAGGAATAGAGCAGTAATAAAATCATGTAATCTCGAATGTAGACACTTGAAAATACCCAAAATATCAAATCAATGCATTCATTGCCTAGTACAAAACAAATATATGTCAACCTATTGTAGTAGACATCTGTGATTTCAGGGTCTCATTCAATAAAAATAAAAACACTTGTTTGATTGCACAATTCCAGATATTTATCAGGCAGGGTAGATAGTCTTCTCTTACAAGTGATCAATGAAGAAAAATACTGCCACAAAACTGCCTACAGGTATCCTCAGGCAATAAGCAATCTCCACACATGCAGCATGAAAGTCTCTTCTCAAAAATCACAAGAAACTGGAAGCCATACAAATCCTCTTCGGCTAGAATCAAGAGACCTTGTTGAATTCATGGTTAAAAATCCCAGAAGGGCCAGACCTTAGAAACAGGGCTACAGTAGTTCAGAGTAAATGTTACAGTAGATGTGTGCAACTTCTCCCCAAAATTCAAAATTAGCAATCTGAACTGCCAGTAACTCAACTACTGCTGGAGCAAAGTGTAAGACTATTTAATAGAGCAAAACAAAGTCTGGCATTTGTCAATGTAAAAAATTCATAAACCTAGAATCCAATGCATTGCAAAGAAGCAAGAACAGTTTATTCATAACTAGAAAAGATAAGATGATCAAAACAAACTGAATTAGCTAACAAGAACATTAACTATACAGCTAACAAGAACTATAACTATAATTAGAAAAATACTACATATATCCACAGATAAAAAGGAAAACACACGGGGCTGGGGATGTGGCTCAAGCGGTAGCGTGCCCGTCTGGCATGCGTGCGGCCCGGGTTCGATCCTCAGCACCACATACAAACAATGATGTTGTGTCTGCCGATAACTAAAAAATAAATATTAAAAAAAAAATTCTCTCTCTCTCTCTCTCTCCCTCTATCACTCTCTCTTTAAAAAAAAAATCCTTTAAAAAAAAAAAAAAGGAAAACACACAAGATTGTAAAAATAAAAATATCACAAAGCAAATTTTGAGAGATAAAATGTACAATATCTGAAATGAAAAATTTTCTAGATTACTACATTTTACTAGATTACTACTAGATTACATACAGAAAAATAAAACTGGAAAAAATAATAAAAGAATCACAACCCATCTATCATGTGCAACATATCTAACATACATAGAACAAGAGTTCCACAATATGGGGCAGACATATACAACAATGCTTAGAAACATAATGGATGATTTTTAAAATGTGATGCAAATGACAAACCAGCTATCAATACTTTAAAAATCACCGGCAGACCAAATCCAGAAATGTTACATAAAGAAATTTCATAATTGATTTGTTTTCAACCACTGTTAAAGAGAAAAGAAGCAGAAAAAAAAGAAGAAAACAATGTATAGACTTAGAGCCCCAGAGGAACAAATATGATTGCAGACATTTTGTTAAATACTACATAAGGCAAAATACAATGCCATCCAAATACTATAAAAACAAACAAACAAAATAACTGTGAATGTGGGATTTTTGCATTCAACAAATTATATCTTCAAGATGAAGTCAAAGAACTAGAAATTTCTACTTACAGTATAAAAACTGGAGAGATGCACTGTCCCACTATAACAGAGATAAGAGGAATGACAAAACATGGCCAGATTAAGTATAGAACTTATTTTTATTAACCCATCACAGAACAGAATTCTCAGGGGAAGAAAATACAAAATCTAAGCAAATTGAAATTTGTGTAAATAAAATCTGTGAAATCAATTCAGACACACAGGGAAAGAAAGGACATTATTATATGATCATCTGGGCAGATGCAGCCAAACACTGATGAAAATGGTTATGGAACCAAACATTCTTAAAAATTGATAAAGGCCAGATGTAAACTAGAACAACATAGAATCCAGGAGGGATATAAATGCACCCACTTGCAGATTCTTCCCCATGAACTTCCCTGGAAGCTCACCAAAAATATTGATGAAAAACTGAAAAGCATACTTGTTGCAAAGGTCAAGTACCAGCAGCTGCTGCAGGAAAGCTATGAGTCACTGCTGGGTTTCTTATCTCCTCTGTCCCACAGGGAATGAAGTCTTTGATTTGGAAGGGAAGGCAAACCATCAATGTCTCTCTTAGACTGGTAGAAGGAAATAGACACAAAATTCCTACCCCTGGAGGAAAGGCAGGAATGCACGACTGGACCCAGAACTACAGATGTAAACAACGACAGTGAGAAGTCCATACTCTGAAGACTCAGGGAAAGAAATACTATAGGACTGGGGGCTCCATGAGTAAGGCAGACCGTGTTTTTCCCTCTTTCGTAATAGTTAAAATCAGGAAAACAAAATAAAAAATAAGTAACAATGGAATACTTGGAAAGAGACCTTTTCAGAGACTCAGTGGATAGACAAGTCTTGGAACTGCATATGGAACAGTAACTGAAAGAAATTTCTAGAAAATAAATCTCTAAACACAATACATTAAGAGATGAACTTGAAAATCACCTCTAGATAGGGAGGAGAGGTAGGAGGGAAAGGGAGGGAAAAGGGAATTGCACAGAAGATGGAAGGAGACCCTCATAGTTATAAAAAATACATGTATGATGATGTGAGGGGAAAAAAAGACATTAGATTGGGTAGAGAGAAGTGATGGGAAGGGAAGGGAGGAGAAATGGGGGATAGGAAGGGAAGCAGAATAAAACAGACACTAGTATTGCTGTATGTATATATGTGTCTGTATAAACAATGTGATTCTGCAACCCGTACACTCAGAAAAATGAGAAATTATACCCCATTTAATTAAAATGTATGATATGTCAAGATCATTGTATTGTCATGTGCAACTAATAAAAAAAAAGAAATGTTAAGTGTTTTAGGAATTAAAAATGCTTAACCTGATTAACTATGTAATGTATACATGTATCAAAACATATCAGGGTGTGCCATTAGTGTGTTCAATTTTTATATTTCTTGTATCAATTAAAAAAATAAGATTAAAAAATATTAAAAAGTTAAAGAGAGAGAGAGAGAGAGAGATGAACTTGAAACATGGGCATTTAGAGTAAGCATAATGAATACAATGCCTAAACAATCACCTGGATACCAGAGAGAATGACCCTAAAGTCACCAAAATTAAAGATGTATACTTATGCCTGTTTCAAAACATACATATTATTTACTACAAATTTGATTATCCTGTACAACAATATTTTAAAATACTGTCTGCCACCAAACCATAGATTCAAAAATCTCAGAGAGTACTGAGTGTATTAAATATACACATCATATATGCACAGAGAATTACAAGCAAGTGTGGTGCAAATTGTTTAAAAAAAAGGAGTTTTGAATTCAGCTAAAAGAAAGTGCATGCATTATATACAAAGAAACCAAGGACACATTTACAGGAGGAGAGTACTACTTGACAGAAATAATCCAAAGTGGAAGCAGATGGAATGCAATAAAGTATCTGTCATTTGAGAACTCAAAATTCAGTGAATATATGGGTTAAAATAAAAGAGAAAAAAATAGCTTTTCCTGAATTTAGTGTTCAGAATTTGTTATTGACATATTCATAATTGTAAAGAAAATAGTAAAGACAGTTCTTTAGACAGTATGAATGTAATATTGAACAGAAAATTGTTATCTATGCAACATTTGGAGGCCACTAGTGACAGAATAAACTTTATTTTTCATATTTGATTATTCTAAAGTATAATTTTCTGTTTATAACCAAAATAATAACAGCATTTTAAATCATTTATAACCTTAAAACATCTAGTATTAATAACAATAGAATGGGAAAAAAGAGCTAGTAAAATGTTTTTGTACATCACTTACACTAGTAATAAAGTGGCACAGAAGTGTGTGAGTGTAATGTTGGTTTATTAAAAAAATGAATATTTTCAGAAGTAGGGAAGGGAAACCACTAAAAATTTCAATGTAAAAATAATAAATTAAAGGTGAATATAACATAGAATAATAAAAAATACTTGATTGACCCAAAATAGGCAAAAATAAAAAAGTCATGAAAACTAGAAAGATAGCATATGGTAATTGAATCATAAGTCAAAATATTTTTAAAAAATGTTACAAATTAAAAAAAAAATTGGCCAAGATTTTTTAGATTAAAAAATGCCGCAGTCCGGCTGCAGCAAAATAACCGGGAGGTGACAAACAACTTGTATAGATTGATACAGCAGGAGTAGGAGCCGTTTATTGTAGGACCGGATGGGTATTTATACATTCCACACAGCTTATCTTAATTAACATAAAATATATACAGCAGTCAACCAATAAGAAATCTCCACACTTAACGCTGGCGCCACGTCACAAACCACTCCCCCTGGCAAAATGCCAGGCGCCATCCAGACTTGTTTACAGACTCTAACAAAAAAAGATGCTACCAGTGTATATGATGTCTATATGACACCCACTTTAAATATAAAACTAGGGCAAGTGGGAGACTTTGAAAGAAGAAATATTTTCAGGAATAAGACAATATTAATTAATAGTAAATGTGTCACTTCTCCAAGAAAATATAACAATCATAAAAGTGAAAAAAGACTTTAAAGTAAGTGAAGAAAAAAATTGAATAAAAAGGAAAAATATATGAATCAACAATTTGAATTAATGACCTTCATTTACTGGGCATGTTGGAACACTCCTATAATCCCAGTATCTTGGGAGGCTGAGGCAGTAGGATCATAAGTTTAAAGTCAGCCTCAGCAACTTAGGGAAGCCCTAAAGAACTTAGAGGGAGACCCTGTCTCCAAATAAAAACTAAAATTAAAAAAGCACTGGGGATGTGGCTCAGTGGTTAAGTGCATCTGGGTTCAATCTCTAGAACAAACAAACAAATAATCAAACAAACAAAAACCTTCACGCATCACTTTCAGTAAATGATTGAATAAAAATTCAGTAAGAATCAAGAAGACCTGAATAGTATTCTTTACTAATGAAACCCAATTGATATTTATAGAAAAGACCACTAAACATCAACTGAAGACACATTTTTATCAAGTGTATCTGGGGCATTCACCAAGTTAGAGCATATTATGTATCATAAAACAAATCTAATCTGTTTAAAATTTAAAAATCACACAAAAAAATATGTCCATGACCATAACATAGTAAAGTAGAAATCAATAATAAAATCTGGAAAATTATCAAATATTTAGGTATGAAATATTTAATACTATCCTAAATGATGCAAGTATGAAAGAGAAATTCTCATTGAAATTAAAACAGGTACAAAAGAATTAAAATAAAATATAACATCAGATTTGGGAATGATAACTAAAAAGTTAATGCTTTGGGGGTGCTAGATAATGTCTTCAAAGCATAAAAGCAGTTTTGCAATTAGTGATAAATGAATGAACATGTACCCCTTAAATTGAGAACAAGGCAGAGGTGTTATTTTACCTATCCTATCTACTATTTTACGGTCATATGGAAAGTCCTAGGTGGTTAAAAATAAAAAAAATAATAAATAAGTAAATAAATGAATAAATGACATAGCATGCGATTATCTGCATTAGAAAGCCTAAAACAAATTTCAAATATGTGAATAGAATTATTACAACTAATATGTTAGTTGATCAAGATAACAAGATACAAAGGAAATATAAAATCAAGCTGATCTCAATATAATAACAATAATAACTAAAATTGAATTTATGAAAAATACTATATACAAGCGCACCAAACAATAAAATACTTAAGTTAGAACTAACCAATTTATATGTAGGACACAGTTGCTAAAGCCATAAAACACTGATGAAAGTGTTCAAAGTCAACTAAAAAAAAATGATACCATGTTTATTAAATGGAATATTCGGGAATGTTAAATGTTAATTGACCTCAAATTGATCCATAAGTTCAGTGCAGTTTTATTCAAAATCCCAGCAATTTTCTAGATATTAATATCTGATTTGTAATTCATATGAAAGGAAACAGAACAAAGAAGTGGAGCAATTTTGAAAAAGATTAGGTTCACCTAATTTCATTTCAATACTTAATAAAAATCTTTAGCAATCAAGGCTGTGTGGTACTGATGAAAGATAGGTCCAGAGGTCAATTAAACAGAATGGTTAGTTCAGAAATACACCCCCCACAAACATAATTAATTTTAATTTTACTAAAGGGTAAAGCCAATTCAAAGGAGAAAGGACTTAACAAAGTTTGACCCCCAAATTAGACTGCCATTTGCAAAAACACTAAACGTCCGGTACATATTTTATGCTTTTAAAAAAAATTAGCTGAAATAGGAACGTGAATCAAAATAGATATTGTAAAATTGTATCAAAGGGAAATTATTTTCTCTACAAAGGAGAGAAAATTGTTAAAAATCATAAATATGCCAACACATATGAAATTTTTAAAGTAGTATCAGTTAAGTAAATATAATGATAATAGAGTTGTAAGAATATTATCATATTCTGTATGAACAAGCATTTATAATTTTTAGAAGTTATAATATATGACAATGGTTCTTCATATAACTAAAAACTGTACATGAAATGGATTTAAAAAAAAATTTGGTGCTGGTATTGAATCCATTGTCTCCATATACTAAGCATATCATCTACCACTGTACTATACCCTAAGCCCTTAGTAAGAATTATATTTTTCTATTTTTTATTTTTATTTTTTTATTTATCTATTTTTGGTACCAGTGGTTGAAACAAGGGGTACTTAATGACTGAGCCACATACTCAGCCCTTTATTTTTTTTTTTTTTATTTGGAGAAAGGATATTGCTAAATAGCTTTGGCTCTCACTAAATTGCTGAAACTAGATTTGAATTTGTGTTCCTGTTGCCTTTCCTCCACGAAACTCTTCTGGCATGATGTCCTACCTCACCATGTGCCTAGAGCAATGAAGTCAGCCATTCACAGGCAGATTCCCCTGAAACTGTGAGCCTCAAATAAACTTCCTACTCTAAAATTGTCCTTATCAGTTCTTTTGGTCACAGCAATGAAAAATGTGACTAAAACATATTGCTTAGTAAATTTTTTGTTTTTGTATCTCTCTAATGGAGCTTCAGAGAATCTGGTCTACACTTCAAATTAGTTTCATTTGCTTCCAACATTTCTGTTTTGTGATGCTTTACATGAAAACAACAAATAACTGGCATTAATTAACTAAATCAATGATGTTTCATTTGTTAGGGGGTTAACATAAAACTGATACAAGCAAATTAACATCTATAAATACTGTATATAAAGAGTTACTTTCTGGATTTTGATGTTAGTATGAAAAATAGAAGACTTTTTCTTAAAAATTACATTTATCATGTGTTACCTCAATTCTTACAATATCCTTATAAGTGTGTTACTATTATTACCACTTTTTATTATTAATTCATTTTAGTTATACATAATATTAGGGTTCATTTTGACATACTTATACAAACTCGGAATTTAATTTTCTTCAATTCAATTCTCAGTGCTTCTCCCTTCCATCTATTTTTCCCTCCCTCTACTTCGATCAGGCTCTCTTCTACTTTTTAGTTCTTTTTAATTATTGCATTATACATATACATAAAGATGAAATTCCCTGTGGTATATACATGTATGTATATAGGATTGTTTGGTCAGGTTTATTCCACCATTGCTCTCTTTTCCTCTATATCTTTTTTTCCCTTCAATTTTCTGTCTACTCCACTGATCTTTCTGTTCTCATGAGATACCCCCATCTTTCCCCCCTTATTTTGTTCTAGTTTCCACATATGAAAGAAAACATTCAACACTTGACTTTCTGGCTTTGGGTTATTTCACTTAGCATGATGGCCTTCAGTTCCATCCATTTACCAGAAAATACCATAAATTCATTCTACTTTATGTCTGAGTAAAACTCCATTGTGTGTATATAGCACATTTTCACATGTTGGTAGACACGTGGTTTGGTTGTATAGATTGGTTGTTGTGAACTGAGCTGCTATAAAGACTCATAAGGCTATGTCCATTTTGGATAATAGCAAGGAGTGGAATAGCTTTGTCATATGGTGATTTCATTCCTAATTTCTTTGAAGAATCTTCATATTGCTTTTCAGAGTGGTTGTACTAATCTGAATTCCCATGAACAACTTATGAGTATACCATTTTTCTCACATCATCACCAGCTTTGTTATTATTTGGCTTTTTTTGATAATTATCATTCTCACTGCAGTGAGATAAAATCCAAAGGTAAGTTTGATTTTCATTTCCCTGATTGCTAGATGTGTTGAACAGTTTTTGTATATCATGGCCGATTTATGTTTATTTTAATATGTGTATAGATAGTTCTTTTGCCCATTTATTAATTGGGTTATTTATCTTGTTTGTGTGTGCGTTGTTTTTTGAATTCTTTATATATTCTGGATATTAATCCCTCTCTAAACCCTCTCAGAGGAGGAAATGGCAAATATCTTCTCCCATTCTGAAGGCCTTTTCTTTATGCTTTTTATTTTATCTTTTGTTGTGCAGTATCTTTTTTAATTTGATACTATTCTACTTATTGATTTTTTCCTTCATTCTAGAATGCTTTTTAAAGGAAGTTAGTACTTGTGCCAATATGCTGGACTGTTGGTCCTGCATTCTCTTCTACTAGGTGGAGAATTTGTGGCATTAATTTTAGAGTTTTCATTGATTTTGAGCTGACTTCTGTGCAGGGAGAAAGACAGGGATCAAATTTCATTCTTCTACATATAGGATTCCAGTTTCTCCAGCACTATTTATTTAAAAGGTTATGTTGAGAGAGGGGAAAGATAGTGGATTAGAGTGTAATAGTGTCTTTCACTTTTAGGCTACCTGGGTCTCAAACAACAGAAATACTGCTTGTCCATGAGGTAAGTGAAAAAGGAATTTCACTAATATTCAATATTAGACAAGAAAGTCTTAGTAAAATAGAAACTTTTGGTCCACTAAACCAAAAAAAAAAAAAAAAAAAATTAGAGAGAAGCTGCTTGCAGGAGCAGTGGGATTAGTACCCAAGGACCAAAAAAGCTGAGAAATACTACAAATAGATCTATCATGGAAAATACTGAAAATGGAAGGGAAGCCTGCTCTAGCCAACCCAGAAGTTGTTTGACTCATTAAAAGGGTCCGCAAAAGATTCCCCAAGTTTACCAATAATCCATACAGAAATAATACAGGTGCCATTTTAGGACAACCATGCAGCAGTGCCAATGGTAAATGGAAATTCAGACTAGGGAGTTCATGGCTGAATCCAATAGATTTTATCTGTGCCTAGTAAACACTTACCGTAACCTAGCATTTTCCACAGGAGAATACAAGCTGAAGAGGCAAGGGGGAACTTGAACACTTCAACTCTTTGACTCCAGCAATTTTCAGGGGCTCACAAGCCCAGCTACACTGGGTCAGCAATTTTAAATGGGTGGGTGTGCCAGCACCAGCACTTACCTGCTACAAGGCCTGCTGCACTTAGTGCTCACTCAGCTCACCACTCACTTGGGGCCCACTGCTGGTACCCAGCCTCCCCTTGATCAGCATCCTGTGAACTCTGGCCCACACTTGACAATTGGTGATGGCCACTTGGCCTCTGGCCCACTGCTTGCTCTTTATGTGCTGCATGGCCTCGAAAAGAAGCACAAAGAAATCTGTTGGGTACATTGTGAACATATAGTCCTATTGACTATTCTGTCCACCCTAATGGAAGTTGAAACAAACCTTTATATTTAAAAATAGATTTTTCAGTTTTCATTTTTTTTTGTTCTTAAGTTTTTTTTTAAAGTAGTTTTTCCTTGCTCTGCTTTTTGAGGGTTAGGGTTTTTGATTAGTGAATTTCAATTTTGTTTTGTACTGTCTTGTTCACTACTCTTCTTTCCTTGTTTCACTCTTTCTCTTTTCCTTTGCTAACAGCCAAATTTGACTGTTCTCTCTTTCACTCTTCTTTGAATTTTCACTTCTACTTTTTTCTCCTCCCTCTTCATAAGCAACCCATCCTATAACACCACTGCATTTTCCCTATTCACTTCTTGAAATGGCAAAGAGTTTTCTACCCTCCTACCTCTTAGTCTTTCCTCTTAATCATCTCTAATCCTGATATCTCTTAACATTAGTCGGTTTATATAATGCAAGGGCCCACCACCAATTTTATAGCAATACTTAATACAGTGGAAATCACAGACAATACCTACTGCTTGACCTTATGCCAGACATAATCTATAATTATTTACTGTTTCTGCTGATGGAAATTTCTGATCATACCATTACTGCTTGCTGTGCCAAACAACACTGTTAATAAAATTGAAGTACCTAGTCTGTTGCTGTATATTGTTTGAACTGATTGTTGTTATTATTTGGCTCCCCCAATCTGTGAGGTACCAGTAATCTATTGGAACATTATAAACTCATAGGGTTATAACTCTGCTGCTTCAGATCCATTTAGATAGATGGTTAAACACACAGATAATATGAAAAAGCAAGGCAAAAAACCCTCCCAAACAACACAATGCCTCAGTGACAGGCTCTATTGACACCACAGAGGAGGAAATGTCAGAAATGGAATTTAGAAAATTCATGGTTAATGACCTACTTGGTAAAAGAAGAGGGAAATCAGATAGAAAATACAAGAAGAGAAAGATCACTTTGATAAGAAGATAGTGGTTCTGAAGAAAAATCAATTGAAAATCTTAGAAATGAAGGAATTGATAAACCAAAATAAAAATTTAATGGAGAGCTGCACCAACAGTTTAGACCACCTGGAAGATAGAGTTTCAGGTAATGAAGACAAAATATATGATCTGGAAAATAAAGTTGATCATGAAGAAAAATGTTAAGAGACCATGACCAGAATTTTCAAAAATATGGGATAATATTAAAAGGTCAAATTTAAGATTCACTGGAAAAGATGAAGGAATATGCAGTCTTTTCAATTAAAAAACATATATGGAAATTTCCCACACCTAAAAAATGAAATGAAAAATCAGAACTCACTCCAAATATATAAAATTACAACAGACCCACTGCAAAACATTTTATTTATAAAAATGCTTAACATGCATAAAATAGAATTTTAAAAGAAGCTAGATAAAAGAAAAAAAATTGATCAGATTTGTAATAATCTAATCCATGTCTGAGCTTATTTTTCAACACAGACCCTAAAAGTTAAGAAGTCTTAGATTAATATATACAAAGCTGTGAAAAAAAATCGATGGCAACTAAGAATACTCTATCCAATAAAATTAAGCTTCAAATTTGAAGATAAAATTAAAACCTACCACAATAAACAAAGGATAAAAGAATTCATAACTAAAAAGCTGGCATTACAAAACATACATAATAAAATATTTCATGAAGAAATGGAGAATAAAAAATGAAAACCAGAAGAGGGTGAAGCTACACTACAGGAATAAGAGAATCTGACCAACATAAAAACCAAAAATAAATCAAAATAACAGGAAATAAAAAGCATGTCCGAATAATAAGACTGAATGCAAATAGTCTAAACTTATCAATCAAAAGACATAGACTGGTATATTGGAATAAAAAAACAAAACCCAATAATATGCCATCTTCAAGAGACTCACCTCATAAGCAAAGACATCCACAGATTGAAGGTGAAAGGATAGTGGGGGAAAAACATCATTCACATATATCTCATAAACTAGAAGGGGTTTATATTATCATATCAGATAAAGAGGACATCAAACCAAAATTAATTAGAAGAGACAAATAAGGCAATTACACAGAGCTTAATGAAATCATACAACAAAAAGAAATAACAGTCTTAAATATTTATGTCCCAAGTAATGGAGCAAATTAACACAAAAGCAGTAGAAGACAGAAAATAATTAAAATCAGACCTGAACTTAGTAAAAACAATCCAGAAAATCAATAAAACAAAAGTTGCTGCTTTGAAAGAATAAACAATATAAAAAATTCCTTAGCCAAGCTAACTAAAAGAAAGAAAAAAAACTCAAATTTTTTAAAATTCATGAAAAAAATGGAAATATCATTATAAACACTACTAAAATACAAAATATAACTAGAAATTATTTTAAAAATTTATACTCCAAAAAGCTAGAAAGTTTTGAAGACATTGACAAATTCCTATAGCCAATACATACTAATATAAAACCAGGAGGATATAGAAAATTTAAACAAATTGATTTCATGTAATGAAATTGAAGATGCCATCAAAAGCAAAAAAAAGTCTATGACCAAAGGGATTCATGGCCAAGTTCTACCAGGACTTTAAAGAACTAATGCCTATCCTCCTCAAATTATTCCATTAAATAAGAAAGGAGAGAACTCTTTGAAACACATTCTATGAGGTGAGTGTCATGCTGATGCCAAAACTAGACAAAGACATATCAAGAAAAGCAAACTTCAGACCAATATCTTTTCAAAAGCACTATGCAGATTAAATGCAATTCCCATCAAAATTCCAATGATGTTCTTCATAGAAATATAAAATGTTGTCACAAAATTTATCTGAAAAAATAAGAGGTCCAAGATAGCCAAAGCAATCCTCAAAAAGAAAAATGAAGTGGGAGGCATCACAATACAAAGCCTTAAATTATACTACACAGCTATAGTAGCAAAAAGAAGTGTGGTATTTACACTGAAACAGGCAACACTAATGGAACAAAACATAAAACACAGAGACAAACCCTTATAAATATTGGTATCTCATGTTAGACAAAGGGTGCAAAAATATAAACTGGAGAAAAGATAGCCTCTTCAACAAATGATGCTGGCAAAACTCGAAATTCACATTTAATGGAATGAAATTTGATTTTATTTCTCACTTTGTACAATAATCTTCTATAAGTATATAAAAGACTTAAGAATTAGAGCAAAAACCCTGCACATACTAGAAGAAATACAGGTCCAACACTTCAACATATTGGCTTAGGAATTAGAGATCTTAACAAGACTCCTAAAGTGCAATAAGTAAAATAAAAAATCAGTAAATGGAATGGCATCAAACTAATGAACTTCTTCTCAGCAAAGAAAACAATCAAGAGTATGAAAAGAGAGTTTACAGAATGGGAGAAAATCTTTGCCACTTACACCTCAGATATGGCATTAATTTCCAGGATATACAAAGAACTAAAAAAATTTAACATCACAGAAGCAAATGACATTCAATAAAAAGGAAAAGGAACTGAAGAGATTCTTCTCTAAAGAAGGAAGTTGAATGGTCAATAATTATACAAAAATGTTTATCATCTCTATCAATGAGAGATGCAGATTTAAACTATACTGAGATATCATCTCACTCCAGTCAGTATGGAAACTATAAACAATATAAGCAACAATAATTGTTGGCTAGGATATAGGAAAAAGGGAATGCTCATACATTGCGGTGAGCCTGCAAACTGATACTATTACTCTGGGAAGCAGTATAAAGATTCCTCAAAAATCTAGGAATGGAACTACCATTTGAACCATTTGTACCACTCCTTAGAATATATTCAATGAGCTTAAAATTAGCATAATACAGTGACACAGCCAATCAATGCATATAGTAACTCAATTCACAATAGCTAAGTTATGGAGACAACCTAGGTGCCCTTCAAGAGATGAATGGATAAAGAAATTATGGTACATGTGCACAATGAAATATTACTCAGCCATAAGTAAGAATGACTTCATGACATTTACTAGTATATAGATAGATCTGCAGACTTTTATGCTAAGTGAAATAAGCCTATCCCCCAAAACAGCAGGTCAAATGTTTTTATTGTTATGTAGAAGCTAAACCACAATAGGAGGGCAAGGGAAGAATATAAGTTGAGGACATTTGACAAAGGGAAATAAAGAAAATGGAGGGGAGGGTAAGATACAAAAGACAGAAGAATGAACCTGACATAATTTTCCTATGTACATATGTAAATAAAAATTAGGTAAATATCACCATTAAGTACATCCACAAGAACAGGGTCTTAATTAGAATAAGATCTAAAGATGCATGTACAATTTTATTGAAACAGATAATATTTTAGACATGTATGATTAAAAAGAATCAATAAAAATTTTTAAAAGGCTGTATTTTCCACCAAAATGTTTTTAGCACATTTTTGAGTATGAGATGACTATATCTATGTGGATTAGTCTCAGTGTTTTCTGTCCTATTGCATTGGTTTTCATGTATGTTTTGGTGCTGATATGATGTTGTTTTTGTTATTATAGACTTGTATTATAATTTGAGGTCTGATATTGCAATGTCTCTAGCATAGTTCTTGTTGCTCAGGAGGCTTTGGCTCTTCTATGTCTCTTATTCTTGCAAATAAAATTTAGAATTTTTTTTCCTAATTCTTTGAATAATATCATTGGTATTTTGATGGGATTGTGTGGATTCTGAATATTGTTTTTGATAGTATAACCATTTTGATAATATTAATTCTGCCTATCCAAGAGGATGAGAGATCTACTCATCTTCTGAATATTTTCATCTTTTAAGGTAAAAGTTTGTACTCAAGTGTTATAAAATTTTCAGTGTAGAGGGTTTTTGTGTTCATGGTTAGACTTACTTCCAAGTTTTTTTAAAAGATTATTGTGTTATTAATTTTTAATGGATGGTTTTCCTCATTTCTTTTTCAGCCGATTCACTATTAGATTATAGGAAAGTAATTGATTTACATATGTTCATCTTGCATTGTGCTAGTTCACTCTTTTTTTTTTCATCAGTTCTAGAATTGGTAGAAGTTAGGAAATAATTAAAATCAGAGATAAATTTAATGATATTGAGAATTCATAAAAATGAAAAGAATCAATAAAACAAGGGGTAGCTTCTTATAAAATATAAAGAAAATTAATAAAACCTTAGTGAAACTAAGCAAAAGAATTAGAGAAAACACTCAAACAAAATTAGAGATGAAAATGAGATAGCATTACAGATACTTCTGAAATTTAGATGATCATTTGAAGTTATTTTGAAAATTTATACTTCATAAGCTTTAAAATATTGAAGATATTCATAAATTCCTAGAGACATATGGCCTATCCAAATTGAACTTGAGTATATAGAAATCATAAACAGATCAATATCAATGGATAAAATTGAGTCAGTTATTAAAGGTCTTCCAACAAAGAAAAATTTAGGTCTGGATGAATTCTCAGTCAAGTTCCACTGGGCCATTTATAGAAAAACTTATGTTAAAAATTCTGCTCGGGGCTGGGGATGTGGCTCAAGCGGTAGCGCGCTCGCCTTGCATGCGTGCGGCCCGGGTTCGATCCTCAGCACCACATACCAACAAAGATGTTGTGTCTGCCGAGAACTAAATATAAATATTAAAAATTCTCTCTCTCTCTCTCTCACTCTCTCTCCTCTCTCACTCTCTCTTTAAAAAAAAAAAAATTCTGCTCAAATTATTTCATGAAATAGTAAAGGAGAAAAGACTGACAAATTCATTTTATGAAGCCAGTATCACCCTGATTCTAAATTAGACAAAAATACCAAAAGGAAAGAAATCTGCAGGCCAATATCCCTGATAGGCATAGTTGTCAAATTCTTAATAAAATAAAGTGCATTAAGAAGAGAATATGTCACCATCAAGTGGGTTTCATTCCAGGAATGCAAGTTTGGTCCAACATATGCAAATCCACATAACTGACCACATAAATAGAATTAAGTACAAAAGTTGCATGATTATCTCTATAGATGCAGAATAAGCATTTGACAAAGTCCAACACCCATTCAGGATTTAAACACAAAAGAAAGTAGAAAGAGAAGGAAGTTATCTCAACATTACAAAGGCTATATACAATAAACCCAAAGCCAACATGACATAATAGAGAAAAAATGAAAACAGGAACAAGAGAAGTACTCTCACTGTCCCTATTCAACATAGTCCTTGAAATTCTAGTAAAAGTGATCAGGCAATAGAAGAAAATTAAAGGGATACAAAAAGGGGAAAAAAAGAAGTCCAATGATCTCTGTTTGTTGATGACATTTTCCTATATTTATGAGACCCACAAATTCCATGGAAGTCCTTTTTTATGATAATCAAATTTAAGTCTTAAAATTGGTATGAGAAAAAGTTTTTTCCTTGTCTTTCTGTAGCTTTCAGGTCTCTCATTCAAGGTTCAACATTAAGAATAGTTGTACCACTTAAAATAGTTCTGAAGTTTATGTTAGTAATAATAGGTCTATTGGTTTGGGAATTCCAAAAAATTTAAAAGATGTTTTTATGCCAAACTGTCCCTTATGTTCAAAACAGTTACCTATAATAATATAAATAATTACAAGTTTTTAATATTAGAATAGATAAAAGTAAATGCATTGGCTTTGACTTAAATTATTATTTGAGGAAAGAAGAAATAAAGAGGGAAAAAAGGAAAGAATCAAAAAGATTCTGCTCTTTAATTTTTCTGAATTCAAAATAGGGACTGCATTGCTGTGTAGCTGCCCTGAGCCTTTGCATTATTGGCATATTCGCAAGCATTTCTTCTATTTTATTATAGTTGATATACTTTTGAAATGTTATGTTGAATAGGCTTTATAAGTTATGAATGGCTAAATTAAATTGAGGCATTCTTAGTCATGTGATAGGACTCAAAAAGAATTTTACACTTCATCATGAAAAGAATTGTTGAAATATGCAATTAGTACATTTTATCTAAACAAACAATAGTGAACAAGGACAAAATAACTATATTAATTGTAATTATTCATTCAATATATGTGTTGAATGGTCATGTTATAGGCACTAAAAAAAGTTTTATACAAAGTAATTTCCCTGATGTTATGGATTTTAGAAATTAAATGGAGTATAACAGAATTAAGAATGAACATATATGAGAACAAGAAAAGTTAGGTAATAAATAACACTTAGGTCAAAAATATTGATTCTATAGAAAACAAATTGATGAAGCTAAATTTGATAATTGAAATATCCAAGGTGAGAGGTGAATTCCAAGGAACATGCCATATAAGAACCATAGGATTCTGAATTCTAAGCTGCGGGGAGATAAAATACATGGCCTTGGACTGGAAGTGAGGTGGATTTGTTTGAACATACAAAAGATAGTGTGACTGAAATTTTATTGAAGGTGATTGTGCCACAGAGACAAGTCAGAGCTTTGAAGGCAAAGATAATTGGAATGTTTTCATTGTTCACTCTGTGGGAATTAGAAGCAGTTTAAGATAATTAAGGGGAAAATATTTAGAATCATAATAAAAGATATATTGGCTGCTGTGTGGACATTAATTAAAAAGATCAGAATACTTTAGATGACTATATAAACTAATCTTCCACCAAAAAAAACTGTGTGCAAAACTGTTGCTGGTAAACCAGAGTGCATAATCTCTTTATATGGTAAACATATTTTGTCGATTATTTTCCATTGTGAATATTCTCCCAAATTGAAAATATATTAAGATAAGCAAAGTTTTTTTTCTATTATCTGAACATTTACATGTAATGTAAAAAAAAAAATGGCAAACTCAATAAGTACTATTTTTGCATCTGCACTCAAAATAAAACAGCAATAATTAAATTAAATTTCAATTCTGCTGTGGTTTGAATGTCTCCACCAAAATCTTTTAGGAAATTAAGTTCTGTTGTATCCTTACTAAGAAGTGAAAATGCTGCCATTCGAATATGAGATGTTTTAGTCCCTTTTTTATTGTTGTAACTAAAAGACCTGACAAGAACAATGTAGAGAAGAAAAAGTTTATTTGGCTCTTGGCTTCAGAAATCTTAATTCATAGCAGCCAACTTCTTATCTCTGGGCATGAGGTGAGTCAGATCACGATGGCAGAAGGGTATAATGGAAGAAAGAACATAACTATTAGGAAGCAGAGAATGTTCTGTTCATCAGGAACAAAATATAAACCCCCAAATTATGCCCTCAGTAACCTATATCCTCCAGCCACACCCTACTTGCCTGGTTACCATGTAGTTAATCCGTATCAGTGGATTGATCCAGTGTTCATGTTAAGGCTCTCACAACACAAGTATTTTACATATGAATATTTTTGCATTATCTCAAAAGTGGCCTTAGGGAGACACCTCATCTCTAAACCATAACTTTCTGTCTCTGGCTCCCCAAAGCTCAAGCCCATTTCATAATATAAAATGCATTTAGCCAAGATGGTAGAACAGAGGGAGGCAGCATTCTGTGTCGCTCTGTGACCTGGGACTCGAGAAGTGAGAATACTGCTTCTCTGTGAGTGATATTCCTGCTTCCACACAGGAATCATAACCACCATGACCATGTAGAGCTCCAGGTTTCAACTTCAGAATATGTCTCCCAACTACTTGCCATGCAGGACTACCGAGTGCTCAAGCCTGACCATTGGCATCAGCAGCCGCACAAAACTTTCGCCCACCTACATGAGCAGAAATTTAGGACACAGCTCCCATGCAGGACACATGGCTGCTACCCTTGCACAGGATCTCCAGCTGCCACTCCTGTGTGGACCCCCATCAGCCAACACGGGACTCCCCCGGTCACCTCCATCTTGAGACTCTAAAGCAACAGAGATAGTTTCCTATGTGCCATAGCCTATCTTCACTAGGGAATTTCATACAGGCTCTGAAGACAACGGATAGGCACAAGCTGCATACCAGAGACCCAGTCTCTGAACTCAATGACCAATGCCATCACCTGGCTCACCCCACCCGGCCCAACATCAAGTCCCTAAAAGCAAACACCTCCATCTTGGGTCATCATTTAGTTGGGGAAACTCCCAGTTTGGAACTCCAGTTGGCTAGGTACCCAGGTTCTAACTACCCCCTCTCCCAGAAGCCACTAACCCAGCATAATGACTTCCCAACAAAAACAGCTTTCAGCAGGGCAGGTGTGCAGTGCCTGCAAAGGACCACACACAAGATCCCCAGAGAGAAATTCCCTTATTAGGAAGCAGTAAGAGAGAGGGTGAGTGTGATACAGTCTAGTGAACTGGGAGGTCTTTAGGAGAAATAAGGAGATAAGATGCCGTAGTCCGGCTGAAGCAAAATAACTGGGGGTGACGAGCAATTTGTGTAGATTGATACAGCAGGAGTGGGAGCCATTTATTGTAGGACAGGAGGGGTATATATACATTCCACACAGCTTATTTTAATTAACATAAACTAGATACAGCAGTCAACCAATAAGGAATCTCCACACTTAATGGCTCACTGGCATTACTTCACAAACCACTCCCTCTGGCAAAATGCTAGGCGCCATTCTGACTTGTTTACAGACTTTAACATTTTTTCCTTTTGTTTAATTTAAATAATGACCATTGAACATGGCGGCGGGCGTGGAGAGATCAAGTCTCTGACCTCTTCAGATGTGAGGGCATAGGGAGTCGTAAACCATCTGAATTCTGTCTGCTCAGGATCACTAGGCAATGCTGAGCTGACGTGGATCTGGGGCGAACAGTCTGGGCCTCTCAGAACACACATTGAGTCCGGATCAGCTGAATTCAAGCTCCTGTTCGCCTGCTTCCCGCAGACAAACAGCTGTGACTCAGCACTAATCCATCCAGCTGAAACAACTGGTCGGCCCTTCTGATCCTATGGAGGTAAATGCCAACCGAGCCTTCATAGGTAGTGGCCACAGGTTTGAAATGGGGCTTGGGAGAGACAGTAAGGACCCACCAGTTGCATTGGTCACCCAGCAAAGGGAAACAAACTGTCGCCATTTGCAAGAATTATCACCATGGCAGAGAACTGACATCACCAGACTGCGGCGGAGGAGATAACTTCTTTGAAACCTGCGGCTACAGGTGTGTAATTCCCTAGCCTTCCGTCTCTACACATCGGGGAAACCTTAAGGGCCCCTCCCAGCTCTCCCATAAGGGCCCCTCCCAGCTCTCCCATAAGCGTGATAGTCAGACTGAGGGAATCAGATGTGGCGCGGGATCCGCGGCGCAGAACTCCCGGCTACCGCTCCCACCAATGCTGACAACTGAGGTGTCTTGCACCAGCTACCGGGGGTGTGGCTACCGGAGGGCAAGTAAAATTCGCTGAGGATTCTCAGCCCCAAGCTCTACAAACTTAGGGTCTGAGGGAATGGCAAACAGGGAGAGTGTGCCCAGTAGTTAATGAAAACAGGGCTCCCGGGAGCAGCAGACCTGGCGTGTAGCCAGTATTGTGGTGAGCAGCACCCGTGACAGGGGCCTGGCTAGAGAAAAAGTGGGGAAGTGACTAGACACAAGAGGAGGCCCTAGGCACTCAGGATTGAGACTTGCCCAGTCTGGGAGGAGGAGCTGCTGCACAGTGATTGGTTCCCGCATATTGACAGGAGAAACTTGGCCTGGTGGGCACAGCGCCACCTACTGGAAGAGAAGTTAATCAAATTCTAAGACTGCATTTATTAGGTTTTTTTTTTCTCTTTTTTTTGATTTTCATTTTTCTTTCTTGTTCTTTTTTAATTTTTTTTAAGTTTTTCAATTTTTTCTTTTAATTTTAATTTTTATTATTAATTTTAATTTTTTTTTTCTTTTTTTATTTCCTAATTTTTCTTCTTTTGTCTTTTCATTTCTTTCCAATTTTCTTATTCCCCCTTCCTTGAATTCTACCTGCTTACTCTCATTCTCTTTACTGACTTCTTCCCTTCCCTTCTAATACCTTTCCTCCCAAGCATCAAATAAATCTATAGGAGTAAACAGTAACTCAGCAGTCAAACAGAACAAGAAGTAACATGAGCAGCTTGAAAAAGCAAGGAAGAAAAGGAGTACAAACAATGCAGGACAGCCTAAATATTCAGGAGGACCTAGAGTCATCAGGAAAATGGTCATATAAAGATCTAAAGGAACACCTTAGACAAATGGAATGGAACCTTAAAGAGGATACGAGACAGCAAATTCAAGCAGTGAAAGAAGACATTGAGAATGAATTACATAAACAGATAACAGAAGAAGTTAAAAATCTTTATCAGGAGATAGAGATTATAAAAAATAATCAAACAATAATTCTAGAAATGAAGGAAACTATAAACCAAATTAAAAACTCAATCGAGAGTATCACTAACAGAGTGGAGCAAGTAGAAGCCAGAACGTCAGATAATGAAGACAAAATATATCATCTTGAAAAGAGTCTAGCCAACTCAGAAAGGCTGGTAAAAAATCACGAGAAAAACATCCAAGAGTTATGGGATAACATAAAAAAACCAAACTTACGAGTCATCGGGATAGAAGAAGGCACAGAGTTTCAAACCAAGGGAATGAGTAACCTGCTGAATGAAATAATTACAGAAAACTTTCCAGAAATAAAAAGAAAACAGATATACAAATTGAAGATGCATACAGGAGACCGAGCACACAAAATCACAGTAGACCAACGCCAAGACATATTGTTATGAAGATATCCAATATACAGAACAAAGAGAAAATATTAAAAGCTACAAGAGAAAGGAGGCAGATTACGTTCAGGGGTAAATCAATAAGGTTAACAACGGATTTTTCATCACAGACACTGAAAGCAAGAAGGTCCTGGAACAATGTATTTCAAACACTGAAAGACAATGTATGCCAACCAAGAATTCTGTATCCATCAAAATTAAGCTTCAAGTATGACAACGAAATAAAAATCTTTCATGATAAACAAAAGTTAAAAGAATTTGCAGGCAGAAAACCAGCATTGCAAAGCATCTTGAGCAAAACACTACACGAGGAAGAAATGAAAAACAATAACCAAAACCATCAGTGGGAAGTGCCTCAGTAAAGACAGAGGGCGAGGGGAAAGATAATCTTGGAGAAACAAACTAAATTCTTTTTAAAAAAAGGATAAATAATCAAACATGGCTGGAAGTACAAACCATATATCAATAGTAACTCTAAATGTTAATGGCTTAAACTCTCCAATAAAGCGACATAGGCTGGTATCATTGATTAAAAAAACAAATCCAACAATATGCTGCCTCCAGGAGACACATCTGATTGGAAAAGATATACACAGTCTGAAGGTGAAAGGATGGGAAAAAATATACCACGCACACGGTCCTCGTAAGCAAGCAGGGGTGGCCATCCTCATATCGAATAAAATCGATTCAAGACTAAGTTAATCAAAAGGGATAAGGAAGGACATTATATACTGTTAAAAAGAACCATTCACCAACAAGACATAACAATTATCAATATTTATGCACCAAATAATGGCGCTGCGACGTTCATAAAACAAATTCTCCTCAAGTTCAAGAATCAAATAGACCACAACACAATAATTATGGGTGACTTCAACACACCTCTCTCACCATTGGACAGATCCTCCAAACAAAAGTTGAATAAAGAAACTATAGAACTCAATACCACAATCAGTAACCTAGACTTAACTGACATATATAGAATATATCAACCATCATCAAATGGATATATTTTTTTCTCAGCAGCACATGGATTCTCCTCAAAAATAGACCATATATTATGCCATAGGGCAACCCTCAGTAAATATAAAGGGGTGGAGATAATACCATGTATTTTATCTGATTATAATGGAATGAAACTGGAAATCAATGATAAAAGAAGGAAGGAAAAATCCTACATCACATGGAAAATGAACATCTGAATATTCATTACTGAATGATCAATGGGTTACAGAAGACATAAAGGAGGAAATAAAAAAATTCGTAGAGATAAATGAAAATACAGACACAACATATCGGAATCTATGGGACACAATGAAAGCAGTTTTAAGAGGGAAATTCATCACCTAGTGGTTATTCCTCAAAAAAAGAAAAAAACAACAAATAAATGAGGTCACACTTCATCTCAAAGCCCTAGAAAAGGAAGAGCAAAACAACAGCAAATGTAGCAGAAGGCAAGAAATAATTAAAATCAGAGCGGAAATCAATGAAATTGAAACAAAAGAAACTATTGAAAAAATTAACAAAACTAAAAGTTGGTTCTTCGAAAAAATAAATAAGATCGACAGACCTTTAGTCATGCTAATGAAGAGAAGAAGAGAGAACTCAAATTACTAATATACCTGATGAAAAAGGCAATATCACAACAGATGCTACAGAAATACAGAAGACAATTAGAAATTATTTTGAAAATCTATATTTCAATAAAATAGAAGATAGTGAAGACATCTATAAATTTCTTAAGTCATATGATTTGCCCAGACTCAGTCAGAAGGATACACACAATTTGAAAAGACCAATATCAATAGATGAAATAGAAGAAGCCATCAAAAGACTACCAACCAAGAAAAGCCCCGGACCGCATGGGTATACAGCGGAGTTTTACAAAACCTTTAAAGAAGAATTAATACCAATACTTTTCAAGTTATTTCAGGAAATAGAAAAAGAGGGAGCTCTGCCAAATTCATTCTATGAGGCCAACATCACCCTGATTCCAAAACCAGACAAAGACACCTCAAAGAAAGAAAACTACAGACCAATATCTCTAATGAACCTAGATGCAAAAATCCTCAATAAAATTCTGGCGAATCGAATACAAAAACACATCAAAAAAATTGTGCACCATGATCAAGTAGGATTCATCCCTGGGATGCAAGGATGGTTCAATATACGGAAATCAATAAATGTTGTTCACCACATCAATAGACTTAAAGATAAGAACCATATGATCATCTCGATAGACGCAGAGAAAGCATTCAATAAAGTACAGCATCCCTTTATGTTCAAAACATTAGAAAAATTAGGGATAACAGGAACTTACCTTGACATTGTAAAAGCTATCTATGCTAAGCCTCAGGCTAGCATCATTATGAATGGAGAAAAGTAGAAGGCATTCCCTCTACAATCTGGAACAAGACAGGGATGCCCTCTCTCACCGCTTCTATTTAATTTAGTCCTTGAAATACTAGCCAGAGCAATTAGACAGACAAAAGAAATTAAAGGCATAAAAATAGGAAAAGAAGAACTTAAATTATCACTATTTGCGGACGACATGACTCTATACCTAGAAGACCCAAAAGGGTCTACAAAGAAACTACTAGAGGGCTGGGGATGTGGCTCAAGCGGTAGCGCGCTCTCCTGGCATGCGTGCGGCCCGGGTTCGATCCTCAGCACCACATACCAACAAAGATGTTGTGTCCGCCGAGAACTAAAAAATAAATATTAAAAATTCTCTCTCTCTCTCCTCTCTCACTCTCTCTTTAAAAAAAAAATAAAAAAATAAAAAAAAGAAACTACTAGAACTAATAAATGAATTCAGCAAAGTGGCAGGATATAAAATCAACACGCATAAATCAAAGGCATTTCTGTATATCAGCGACAAAACTTATGAAATGGAAATGAGGAAAAACACTCCATTCACAATATCCTCAAAAAAATAAAATAAAATACTTGGGAATCAACCTAACAAAAGAGGTGAAAGATTTATACAATGAAAACTACAGAACCCTAAAGAGAGAAGTAGAAGAAGATCTTAGAAGATGGAAAAATATACCCAGTTCATGGATAGGCAGAACTAACATCATCAAAATGGCGATATTACCAAAAGTTCTCTATAGGTTTAATGCAATGCCAATCAAACTCCCAATGGCATTTCTTGTAGAAATAGTAAAGCAATCATGAAATACATATGGAAAAATAAAAGACCCAGAATAGCAAAAGCAATTCTAAGCAGGAAGTGTGAATCTGGAGGTATAGCGATACCAGAGGTCAAAGTGTACTACAAAGCAATAGTAACAAAAACAGCATGGTACTGGTACCAAAACAGGCGGGTGGACCAATGGTACAGAATAGAAGACACAGAGACTAATCCACAAAGTTACAACTATCTTATATTTGATAAAGGGGCTAAAAGCATGCAATGGAGGAAGGATAGCATCTTCAACAAATGGTGCTGGGAAAATTGGAAATCCATATGCAACAAAATGAAATTGAATCCCTTTCTCTCGCCATCCACAAAAATTAACTCAAAATGGATCAGGGAGCTAGATATCAAATCAGAGACACTGCGTCTGATAGAAGAAAAAGTTGGCTACGATCTACAAATTGTGGGGTCGGGCTCCAAATTCCTCAATAGGACACCCATAGCCCAAGAGTTAACAACAAGAATAAACAAATGGGACTTACTTAAACTAAAAAGTTTTTTCTCAGCAAGAGAAACAATAAAAGAGGTAAATAGAGAGCCTACATCCTGGGAACAAATCTTTACCCCCCACACCTCTGATAGAGCCCTAATATCCAGAATGTACAAAGAACTCAAAAAATTAAACAATAAGATAACAAATAACCCAATTAACAAATGGGCCAAGGACCTCAACAGACACTTCTCAGAGGAACACATACAATCAATCAACAAGTTCATGAAAAAATGCTCACCATCTCTAGCAATCAGAGAAATGCAAATCAAAACCACCCTAAGATACCATCTCACTCCAGTAAGATTGGCAGCCATTATGAAGTCAAACAACAACAAGTGTTGGCGGGGATGTGGGGAAAAAGGTAAACTTGTACACTGCTGGTGGGGCTGCAAAATGGTGAGGCCAATTTGGAAAGCAGTATGGAGATTCCTGGGAAAGCTGGGAATGGAACCACCATTTGACCCAGCTATTGCACTTCTTGGACTATTCCCTGAGGACCTTAAAAGAGCGCACTATAGGGATACGGCTGCATCAATGATTATAGCGGCACAATTCACAATAGCTAGACTGTGGAACCAATCTAGATGCCCCTCAATAGATGAATGGATAAAAAAAATGTGGCATCTATACACAATGGAGTATTATGCAGCACTAAGAAATGACAAAATCATAGAATTTGCAGGGAAATGGATGGCATTAGAGCAGATTATGCTAAGTGAAGCTAGCCAAGCCCTAAAAAACAAATGCCAAATGTCTGCTTTGATATAAAGAGAACAACTAAGAACAGAACAGGAAGGAAGAGCATGTGGAAAAGACTACAGTAAACAAAGACGAATGGGGGGAGAGAAACGGAGAGAGAAGGGAAAGCATATGGAAATGGTAGGAGACCTTCAAGGATACATAAAATTATAAGAGGCTATGAGGGGCAAGGGGGAGGGAAAAAAAAGGGAGAGAATTGAATAACAGCAGGGGAGGTAGAGAGGGAAGATGGGAGGGGAGGGGAGGGGAGGGGGGATAGTAGGGGATAGGAAAGGTAGCAGAATACAACAGACACTAATATGGCATTATGTAAAAATGTGAATATGTAACAGATGTGATTCTGCAATCTATATTTGGGGTGAAAATGGGAGTTCAAAACACAATTTGAGTCTAATGTATGAAAGATGATATATCATGAGCTATGTAATGCTTTAAATAATCAATAAAAAAATTAAAAAAAAAATAAAATAAATAAAATACTTGGGATTCAACCTAACAAAAGAGGTGAAAGAATTACACAATGAAAACTACAGAACCCTAAAGAGAGAAATAGAAGAGGATCTTAGAAGATGGAAAAATATACCCTGTTCATGGATAGGCAGAACTAACATTATCAAAATGGCTATATTACCAAAAGTTCTCTATAGGTTTAATGCAATACCAATCAAAATCCCAATGGCATTTCTTGTAGAAATAGATAAAGCAATCATGAAATTCATATGGAAAAATAAAAGACCCAGAATAGCAAAAGCAATTCTAAGCAGGAAGTGTGAATCATGCGGTATAGCGATACCAGATTTCAAACTATATTACAGAGCAATAGTGACAAAAACAGCATGGTACTGGTACCAAAACAGGCGGGTGGACCAATGCTATAGAATAGAGGACACAGAGACTAATCCACAAAGTTACAACTATTTTATATTTGATAAAGTGTTTAAAAGCATGCAATGGAGAAAGGATAGCATCTTCAACAAATGGTGCTGGGAAAACTGGAAATCCATATGCAACAAAATGAAACTGAATCCCTTTCTTTTGCCATGCACAAAAGTTAACTCAAAATGGATCAAGGACCTTGATATCAAATCAGAGACTCTGCGTCTGATAGAAGAAAAAGTTGGCTCTGATCTACATATTGTGGGGTCGGGCTCCAAATTCCTTAATAGGACACCCATAGCACAAGAGTTAATAGCAAGAATCAACAAATGGGACTTACTTAAACTAAAAAGTTTTTTCTCAGCAAGAGAAACAATAAGAGAGGTAAATAGGGAGCCTACATCCTGGGAACAAATTTTTACTCCTCACACTTCAGATAGAGCCCTAATATCCAGAGTATACACAGAACTCAAAAAATTAGACAATAAGATAACAAATCACCCAATCAACAAATGGGCCAAGGACCTGAACAGACAGTTCTCAGAGGAGGATATACAATCAATCAACAAGTACATGAAAAAATGCTCACCATCTCTAGCAGTAAGAGAAATGCAAATCAAAACCACCCTAAGATACCATCTCACTCCAGTAAGATTGGCAGCCACTATGAAGTCAAACAACAACAAGTGCTGGCGAGGATGTGGAGAAAAGGGTACACTTGTACATTGTTGGTGGGACTGCAAATTGGTGTGGCCAATTTGGAAAGCAGTTTGGAGATTCCTGGGAAATCTGGGAATGGAACTACCATTTGACTCTGCTATTGCCCTTCTCGGACTATTCCCTGAAGACCTTAAAAGAGCATGCTACAGGGATACTGCCACATCGATGTTCATAGCAGCACAATTCACAATAGCTAGACTGTGGAACCAACCCAGATGCCCTTCAATAGATGAATGGATAAAGAAAATGTGGCATTTATACACCACGGAGTATTACGCAGCACTAAAAAATGACAAAATTATGGAATTTGCAGGGAAATGGATGGCACTAGAGCAGATTATGCTTAGTGAAGCTAGCCAATCCCTAAAAAACAAATACCAAATGTCTTATTTGATATAATGAGAGCAACTATGAACAGAGCAGGGAGGAAGAACAGGAAGAAAAGATTAACATTATACAGAGACATGAGATGGGAGGGAAAGGGAGAGAAAAGGGAAATTGCCTGGAAATGAAGGGAGACCCTCATTGCTATACAAAATCACATATAAGAGGTTGTGAGGGGAATGGGAAAATAAACAAGGAGAGAAATGAATTACAGTAGATGGGGTAGAGAGAGAAGATGTGAGGGAAGGGGAGGGGCGATAGTAGGGGATAGGAAAGGTAGCAGAATGCAACAATTACTAATAGGGCATTATGTAAAATTGTGGATGTGTAACCGACATGATTCTGCAATCTGCATTTGGGGTAAAATTGGGAGTTCATAACCCACTTCAATCTAATGTATGAAATATGATATGTCAAGAGCTTTGTAATGTTGTGAACAACCAATAAAAAAAAATAAAAAAAAATGACATAGTGGTTTTTACACAAACACCATAAATAATCTGCTACAAACAGAAGGGGAGGATACGAAATGCCACAATACCAAGCCAATTGATGTCTCCATGCAAGAAGCCCTTGGAAAAATTTTACCATCAATGACACCATTTGCAAAGATACCAAGTTACAATTTGTTGTAGATTATAGTTTGTTGTTTCAGTCCAGGTAAAGCAGTGTCTCAATAGATTAACTCACAGTCCAGGTAAATTATAGTCCAGGTAATTTCTGCAGGCAGCTAGCTTAAATCACAGTCCAGGTAAGTTCTATAGGCAGCTAGCTTGATCTGAAGTTTCGTCCAGTTCTCAGCAACACTGGAAATTCTTCCACCCTCGTCTTCATCAGCACTGGGACGAGGGCAGCAATGATGTTAAAGAAAATCTTGTAGCATTCCACTAAGAAAACAACCTTCTGAACAATTTAGTACATTATCTCAAGGTTTTTTACATTTGAAATAAGCCTTAATAGTGCTCATTACTCATTAGCTTCCAGGTGTGGGAGAACCCTTGTAGTTACTGGCCTTGGAAATGATCAAACTTCAAGGATGTGGGCCGTCTTTCACCTGCAGCATCCAGGGCAGTCCCAGATGGCCCCAGAGAGAGTCTGGGGAGTGTCCCAGACTATGTGGAGAGTCCCAGGGAGCGTCCCGGACTCAAACTGCCACTGGGCACAGGGAGCATGAGCCTGCAAGAATGTGCCTCTGGGTCATGTTTGGGTTTGGGCTTTCCTAGTGATGTCCCGCTCCCCGGGCGGGGGGCGGGGAAGAGCCAGTTGCCGCCACTTGGAAAGTCCTTGCTGCGCCATGACCAGCTCGCGCACGTGGCAGCCGCTGCACCCTGTGGTAATGAAAAGTATTTAGTAATAGCCTTTTGTTGTAACTTTTTTCCTGATAATACTTTTTTCTCTGAACTTTCTTCTTTCTGATTAGAGTTCCTGGGCTTCTGTCAACACATGCCCTAACTATTTTTGGTTCCACTGGGGTGCCTCCTTCCCTTAGTAATTTACTTTTCACTCCTTCCATATTTTTATCATAAAGACAATACAACATTTCAAGACAAAACAAGACACAAACATACTGTATCAATCTTCTCCATTTTTTAAAAATGGCCATTTTTTCTTTTGCCCTATCCGCCTAGGGACGAGCGGATTTGCTCCTGTCCTATCTTTCTAGGGATGGGCAGCTTTTCTTTTTTTTCATCACTTACCCCCGAGTGTCCCGGGTCTCCCCATACGGGCCACTATCTGCCGCAGTCCGGCTGCAGCAAAATAACTGGGGGGTGACGAGCAATTTGTGTAGATTGATACAGCAGGAGTGGGAGCCCTTTATTGTAGGACAGGAGGGGTATATATACATTTCATACAGTTTATCTTAATTAACAGCAGTCAACCAATAAGGAATCTCCACACTTAATGGCTCGCTGGCCTTACTTCACAAACCACTCCCTCTGGCAAAATGCTAGGCACCATCCTGACTTGTTTACAGACTTTAACAATAAGACATGGTGCTCACATTACATGAATGGGCCCAAAAAGAAATCCCTGAGGTACAGTCTCTATTAGGAGACTGGCAGGTTCCAAACCTCACTTCCAGTTGCCCCCCACCCAGGACCAACCCTCCCTGCTTGGTTACCATCACCATTCTGAGGGCAGTGATACCAGCAAGCAAGAAAATACTTGTTTTCAACCAAAACAATCCTTATTTCTTCTTTTGAGATTTTGTTTTCTTTTTTCCTTTTTTTCTCCCTCTATTCTCCTGCCTAAAAATTTACAACATGAAACCAAATACTTCACATGAATTTTGATATTGAAGACTGAGATGACTGAGTAGTATATTACAGTTGTGTTTATATATTCTATTCTTTTCCTTTTGTTTTGTTTTTCTCCAAGTTCTACTATTTTAATATTTTATTTATTTTTCTTAATATAAATATGTGTTTGTTTTATGTACTCTACTGTCTTCCCACTTACTTGTCTGTACCAAATTACTTCCTCTCTACTCACCTGCTACTAACCTTCTTCTTTACATTTCTCTTTCACACTTTCTAAGTGTGAAAGAGAAATGTAAATTCTCACCTCCTACCTCATCAGCATATCTTCCTACACCTAACCCCCAGTTCTTTGTCTACCATCAGAAACTCTAAACCCTTTTTAAAACCTAATTATATTGTAGATAATATTTGAATTCACGTTTCTGTACATTGTAATCAAACTGTAAATGTTTCTTAGAAATTATTTGTTTTTAGATGATATATTGGGATCTTTTAATATTGTTCTATCCT
Organism: Spermophilus citellus; assembly: GCF_964194105.1. Lineage (NCBI taxonomy): Eukaryota > Metazoa > Chordata > Mammalia > Rodentia > Sciuridae > Spermophilus > Spermophilus citellus. The sequence continues at coordinate 103,091,628 of NC_138186.1, read as the reverse complement.
CAAAGCAAGGTATTGGAATCCAACAGGGGCACTCTAAGCCCATAGGTAAAAATGGTAATGCCTCAGATCCACAGTACTAGAAGGAAAGACATATGAGCAACATGAAAATTCGAGGGTAAGTGACCCAAACAAATCAAGATACCACATTATTAGAATCCATGGCCATCATGTCAGATGAAATTACAGAGAAGGAGTTCACAATGTACATAATTAAAATGTTCTGTGAATTAACAGATGGTATAAGAGAGCAAATACAGGAAGCAAAAGATCATTTCAACAAAGAGCTTCATAAACAAATACAGGAAGCAAAAGGTAACTTTAAATGGGAGATAGAGGTTTTAAAGAAAAACCAAAGAGAAATCCTTGAAATGAAATAAACAATAAACCAAATTAAAAGTTCAATTGAAAGCATCACCAAAAAATTAGACCACATGGAAGACAGGACTTCAGACAATAAAGACAAGATATATAATCTTGAAAAAAATGTAGAGCACACAATGAAAATGGTAAAAAAAAAATGAGCAGAACATTCAAAAAATGTGGGATAGCATAAAAAGACCAAATTTAAGAGTTATTGGAATAGAGGAAGGCATAGAGTCCCAAAACAAAGAAATGAACAATCTACTAAATAAAATAATATCAGAAAATTTTCCAAACATGAAGAACAAATCAGAAAACCAAATTCAAGAGCCTTATAGGATGCCAAATGTACACAATCAAAACTAATCTACATCAAGTCACATTATAAGGAAATTGTCTAACATGCAGAATAAGGAGAGAATATTAAAAGTGATGAGAGAAAGGAATGATATTGCATATAGGGGAAATCAATTAGATTATGTGCAGATTTTTCAACCCAGACCCTGAAAGCTAGAAGATCCTGGAATAATATATATCAAGCTTTGAAAGAAAATGAATGCCAACCAAAAATCCTGTATCCAGCAAAATGAAGCTTTAGATTTGATGATAAAGTAAAAACCTTCCATGATAAATAAAAGTTAAAAGAACTTATAGCTTGAAAACCTGCACTACAGAAAATACTTGGCAAAATATTCCATGAAGAGGAAATGAAAAACAGCAATGAAAATCAGCAGAGGGAGGTATTACACTAAAGATAAAACTAACCAAAGAAGAAACCAAGTCAAGTTAAACAACAAAAAATAAAGAAAAATGACCGAGAATGAAAATCATGTCTCAATAATAACCCTGAATGTTAATGACCTACACTCACCAGTAAAAAGACATACATTAGCTGATTAAATTAAAAAAAAAAAAAAACAATGTGTTGCTCTAAGAGATTCATCTCATAGGAAAAGGCATATGCCCGATGGAAGGTGAAAAGTTGGAAAAAATCATACCACTCACATGGACTGCAGAAGCAAGCAGGGTTTTCCATCCTCTTATCAAATAAAGGAGTTTAAGCCAAAGTTAATCAAAATGATAAAGAAGGACATTACATACTACTCAACAAGACATAACAATTATAAATACATATGCCCCAAACCATGAAGCATCTATGTTCATCAATCACACTCTTCTCAAGTTCAAGAGTCAAATTTACCACAACGCAAAAATTCTGGGTGACTTTAACACACCTCTTTCACTACTGGGTAGATCTTCCCCCAAAAAGCTGAACAAAATCTAAGAACTTGATAAAAAATCAATAACTTAGACTCAACTGACATATACAGAATATTTCATCCTTCAACGAGCAAATATACTTTTTTCTCAGCAGCACATGGATCCTTCTCTAAAATAGACCATACATTATGCAATAAAGATACTCTTAACAAATAGAAAATAGTAGAAATACTACTCTGAATTCTACCATATCATAATGGAATTAAAACAGAAATCAGTGATAAAATGAAAAATAAAAACTACTCCAACACCTGGAGACTAAATAATATGCTACTGAATGAACGTTAGGTTGCAAAAAAGCATCAAGGAAGAGATTTAAAAAATCTTAGATGTAAATGAGAACACTAGTACAACATATCAAAAGCTCTGGGATACTATTAAAGCAGTATTAAAAGTAAAGTTCATTGCATGGAATTCATTCTTTAAAAGAAGAAAAAGTCAACAAATAAAAAATGACCTAACATTACATCTCAAAGCCCTAGAAAAAGAACAAACCAAAACCAAAAGCAGTAGAAGACAGGAAATAATTAAAATCAGAGCCAAAATCAATAAAACTGAAATAAAAGAAACAATTGAAATAATTGACTGAACAAAAAGTTGGTTCCTTGAAAAAAATAATAAAATTGACAAACTATTAGCCTAACAAAGGAGAGAGACAACTCAAATTACTAATATATGTGATGAAAAAGCAAATATCACAACAGACTCTACATAAATACAGAAGATAATTAGAAATTTTGAAAACTTATAGTCCAATAAAATAGAGAATATCATAGGCATTGACAAATTTCTAGAATCCTATGATTTGCCCAAATTGAATCAAGATAATATACACAATTTAAGCAGATAAATGTCAACAATGAAATAGAAGATGACATTAGAAGCCTACTACCAAAGAAAGACCCAGGGCCAGATGGATACACAGTTGAGTTCTACAAGACATATAAAAAATAACTAATTCCTATACACTCCAAATTATTTAATAAAATAGAAAAAGGACCACTTCCAAACTAATTTTATGAGGCCAATATTACTCTGATTCTAAAATTAGGCAAAGACACATCAAAGAAATAAAACTTCAGACCAATATCTCTAATGAATATAGATGAAAAAGTCCTCAATAAAATTCTGTCAAATCAAATACAAAAACATATCAAAAAGATAGTATACTACGACCAAATGGGTTTCATTCTAGGGATGCAAGGTTGGTTCAACATACAGAAATGGATAAACACAATTCATCACATCAATATAAGAATCATATGATCATCTCAATATATGCAGAACTGCATTCTACAAAATACAGCACCCATTCATGTTCAAAACACTAGAAATGCTAGTGATAACAAGAACATATCCAACATCATAAAAGCTAGGCCCAGGCCAATATCATTCTAAATGGAGAAAAATTGAAAGCATTCTCTCCAAAAACTGAAACATACAGGGATGCCCTCTTTCAGCACTTCTATTTAACATAGTTCTTGAAACTCTAGAGAGAGCAATTAGACAGATGAAAGAAATTAAAGGGATATGGATAGGAAAACAAGACTCAAACTATCAATATTTTCCATCAATATGATTCTATACCTAGAAGACCTCAAAAGGCCCACCAGAAAGCTTCTAGAACTAGTAAATAAATTCAGCAAAATAGCAGGATACAATATCAACACCCATAAATCAAAGGCATTTTTGTATATCAGTGACAAATTCTATGAAAGTGAAATGAGGAAAACTACCCCTTTTACAATAGCCTCAAAAAATTATAAAATACTTGGGAATCAACCTAAAAATAGAGAAGAAAGACCTCTACAATGAATACAACAGAACACTAAAGAAAGAAACTAAATAAAACCTTAGAATATGTAAAAATCTCTCTTGTTCTTGGATAGGTAGGGTTAATATTGTCAAGATGACCATACTACCAAAAGCACTATACAGATTTAATGCAATTTCAATCAAAATCCCAATGACATTTATCATAGAAGTATAAAAAGCAGTCATGAAATTCATCTGGAAAAATAAGAGACCCAGAATAGCTAAAGCAATCCTTCACAAGAATAGTGAAACAGATGGCATCACTGTGTTAGACATTAAACTATACTACAGAGCAATAGTAACAAAAACAGTCTATTGGCACCAAAATAGACTGATAGACCGATGGTACGGAACAGAGGACACAAAGACAAACCCATATAACTACAGTTATCCTATATAAAACAAAAGTGTCAAAAACATACATTGGAGGAAAGATACCCTCTTCAACAGATGATATTGAAAAAACTGGAAATCCATATGCAACAAAATGATATTAAACCCCTATCTCTAACTATGCGCAGAACACAATTGAAAGTGCTTCAAGGACCTAGAAATTAAACCAGAGACACTGTGCTTATAAGAAGAAAAAGTAGATGCAAATCTCCATCATGTCAGATTAGGCCCCAACTTATTTAATACGACTCCTATAGCACAAGAATTAAAATCAAGAATCAATTAATGGGCTTTTATATGATTCAAACTTAAAAGCTTCTTCTTGGCAAAAGAATCAGCCAGAGAGGTAAATACAGAGCCTACATCTTGGGATTAAATTTTTACCACTCTCATTTTAGATAGAGCATTAATCTCTAGTGTATATAAAGAACTTAAAAAGCTAACTACCAAAAAAAAATAGCCCAATCAATAAATGGGCCAAGGAAATGAACATACATCTCTCAAAAGATGACAATCAATCAACAAATATATGAAAAAATATTCAACATCTCTAGCAATTAAAGAAATGCAAATCAAAACTACTCTAAGATTTCATCTCACTACAGTGAGAATGGCAGCTATTTTTTTAAAATTTTTTAGTTGTAGTTGGACACAATCTTTATTTAATTTTTTTATGTGGTGCTAAGGATCAAACCCAGGGCCCCGTATATGCTAGGTGAGCACTTTACCACTAAGCCACAATCCCAGCCCAGAATGGCAGCTATTAAGAACACAAAAAACAATAAATATTGGTGAGAATGTAGGGGAAAAGGCATACTCATACATTGCTGGTGGGACTGCAAATTGGTGCAGCCACTATGGAAAGCAATACAGAGATTCCTTGGAAAGCTGGGAATGAAACCACCGTTTGACCCAGTTATCCAACTCCTTAGTCTATACCCAAAGGACTTAAAACCAGCATACCACAGGGACACAGCCACATCAATGTTTATAGCAGCACAATTCACACTAGCTAAACTGTGGAACCAACCTAGATGCCTCTCAGTAGATGAGTGGATAAAGAAAATGTGGTTCACATAGGAATTTCAATGAACATTTTAATGTTTCAATTACAAATATAAACTGATAGAAATACATTGTTAGATGTATAAGGACAATATAGATAAAGACAACACAAACCTAACAGAAATGAAGAAGCACTTGTCTGTGTGTACATGTGTTTGCATAAGGAAATACATTGCACTAGCATGTAGGAATAGGAGACTGATTAAAAAAGGATACATTGAAGAACAAGGAAATAGTGTTGACAACTGAAATTATGAGAACTAAAAATTAATAAACATGATAACCTATATTAAAATGTCATAGATAAATGGGTAAACTGAGG